>NC_030383.2:38807879-39470379 GCF_001625215.2 Daucus carota subsp. sativus
TTCCTGAACTTATAATGATCCAGGATGGAGGTCAGCACAAGCCACGTTTCACCTAGTCAGATGCCAGGTCAGCAACATAACTCCTCCTGTCAGGTGAACAACCTTGACTAACGGGTCAGTTATTATTCTATACTAGAGTCGTGCAGTTGAGACCCCGTTAACTACAATCAAGATTTAGATACATAGCCCTCAATTCAGTGACTATTTTGATAATAACCCGAGTTTATAGTATCTAGATTTACACAGAAAGAAACTAATAAAATGTACCTCGTGAGCAAGTGGAATGGCGAATCGACAATCGCAGTGACGGTTTCTCATAACGCAATGAAGCCTCCAGGAAGCAGTAACAGTGACAAAGGCTGTATCTAAGTAGCAATGAGCTTGGACAGATACGGCATTCATGTGGAGCGGAATGAGGGCCGGGGGATCACACCTGCCGTGGACATGAGGCTGATAGCTGGGAATATCGGGATTATCCACAACCGAGGGATCAGGAATGACAGCGTATATCATCGGTGCCGTGGGCAGATACGATTGAGGATGAGAGGACTTGTCCATTTGTGACATAGGTTTAGGTGGCGCCGCTGATCGCCCCTTGCCCAGATTCAAACGCTTTGAGAGGCTGATTCCATCCTGTACGGCTTTTGTGAATTCGTCGGCCATCTAGGGGATTTATTTGATGATGATGCAATTGCTTGCAAGGTGTTTGTGTTTGTGTTCACTCTATTATAGCCCCAATTTTTCAATTTCAAAACTGGGGAGGGAGGGAGCCCAACGGCTACTCACCAAAATGATTTGTATTTTTGTGTGAACAAAATATCGGCAACATGTCTATATTTTAATATCAGTATTTTGCAATTTAGAGGTTAAATATTAGTAATATATTTCGTATTATATTTTTTTCATGCAGAGTTTGATAAATTCTTTTGTTCATTTTCCTGAAATAAAATATAAAATCTTTTGTTAAGATTATTTGCTCCGACAAGAAAAGATTAGTATGAAATATGAATATCTTAGTGCTTGTGGAAATTATAATTTTATTTAATTGTCTCATATTCTTTATAAGTTCTAATATTCTTATTGTTGACATCGTTTTTTTCTTTTTTCGATTAAAAAAAATGTTATATTTTTTGTCAGGAATTATATGTCATAATTGGAATTATTTTTTTCTCATAATATTATACTTTTTCTACTTCAATTATCATTCTTATGTTTCTCTTTGCTTACTTTGATTTTCAGGATTATGGAAAGAGATTTTGGGTTTTCTTATTCAGAGTTTATAGTCTTATTATTGTCTAAACGTCCGGAGATATTTTGGCGCATCTTTTGGTTAGATGATTAATTTTGTTGGATGAAAGAAATTCGTGATGCGGCTATTGTATTTATGATACAACTCATCTACGAGCATATGAACGAAATGGCAGATTTATTCACTCTATTAATGACCGAGCCGGATCTGGTGTATCATAAGAGATTTGCCTTTTGTATTGATTCCTACGGATTGGATCAAAAATAATTCTTAAATGAGGTATTCAACTCCAGATATGAATCGATTTTTTTTTTATTGGTTCTACCTCCTTTATTTTTATGAAGAGAATGATTTTTTTATCGAAGGATCATATAAAAATGGGTCTGGATCTCCTGCGGCCTTGAAAAAAATATACCAGCAATATATCTCTTTTATTATACCTAATATATTTTATTTATATATTATTCAGTTAATATACTGAAAAAAATAATTGACTATGTAGAGCTCGATTCGATTTTTGAGACACTGGATTCTGATCAGCGCATCTAGATCATGAAAACAAAACAAAATTTCTGACGATTTTTGAGGTAGTGGATTCTGATCTGCGCATCTAGATCACAAAATGCAAAGAAAAATTTCCACTTTCAATTATAAACAGTAAGACATATTTTAAAATAAATTCACCTTACAGGATTACAGTAAAAAGGAGTAAAAGATGTTGAATTGAGTTGCTTCTTCATTTTGTCATTCATTATCTTCTACAAGAAACCATAATCTCATATTCTGTTATCTTTCATCTTTCTTGCATCTCTACGAAAATATACTCCCAGATTTTGTGGTTCTTACTTTGTAGGATGATTTCAATCTAAAAGGAGTTGAAATAATTGTATTCGACTATAATCTTTAGTCGTTCTGCATGGCATAATTCATAAAGTACAAATTTTCAGAATTAAAATTCAAAATAAAATTCATATTTGTATTTGTGAAAAGAAATTTGAGTTTTAAAAAAGAAATTTGTGAAAAGAAATTTGAGTTTTCAATATCGCTAGTAAAGTATCTAAAAAAATGAAATTTGATTGTTTCGGCTTCTGTTATCGAATAATGAATTAAAATTTTTGTTTTAAATGGAGCAAAGTCGAATGATGAGAAATACAAGTCCTATATTTTTAACTTTTCGAATTTAATGTATGTACTAATCCATTTTTCTATCACTTCTTGTTGGACCAATTTTATGGAGAAAATAAAGAAATATAATTTTCTAATTGATTGTTTTATTATATATCTAATTTTCATTAAAATAGATCAAAATTAAGAGAAAAATATAAAGAAAATAATAAAAATGTTCATTTAAAAATACTAAGACATACGAAAGTAAATTTGATTACTTGCCAACTAATTTATTTGAATAAATTAATTATAAAATTACTTGTATATTCATAACTATTTTTGACTTGAATAACATAATTTACTAATTTAATTTTTACTAAATAAATTTTTATCGTGCTATATATGAGCACTGAATTTTCATTTTGTACAATTAGAAAAACCTTTTTAAAAACATTTTTCATATTATATATATTATATATGGGTCCAGGTCCCTAGCATATGATTCGTGGGAAGTCTATATCTAACACATATGGTTTCCCCATTGTTAGATCAGATTAGCGACGACCACAATTTAAAAATTTTATTGTACGTCCAACAATTTTTACATATGAATTCCTTGATTGTTGCATATTCTGAGGATTATATGTTGAAAAGGTTAATACTTTCATAACTAGAATATATGCATAACCATTTAGTTTGCATTCATATTAGTTGCATTCTTTAGACTTGGCAGAAAAAAAATATGAATTTTGTGGGTACATTCACTATAGTCCCTCACGAGACCTTACTCGTCCACTAGGGCTGCCTAGGGGTTTAAAGGGCTTGTTCACATACGGAAGTGGTGTATATCTAATAGGTGTTAGTTTTATTTATATTATTTGCCCGAGGACGTGCAAAACACTAAGTGTGGGGATATAAATCATATATTTATATATGTTTTTATATGATTTTATTCCTATAATATTAGTATTTTGTAAATAATCGGGGCTTATTTGGGTTTAATCAAATGAAAATTCAGATTTTATGGGCTACCTGCGAAGCAAATCTTATTCGGGCCATAACTTGAGTTCTGGACGTCAGAATTGTGCGATTCAACAGCCCACGCGAAGATATTGGAATTTTATACAAGTCCAAAGTGGTCCAGCAGTCAAAATCCAACTGGAGCAGCCCAGAATCAGGCCTGAAATTCAGCTAACGAATTTCTTTTCAAAATCCAACTTTTTTTAGGAAATTGAATTTGTTTTTCAAGGAAACCATTAATGTAATATCCGCGATTTCGACGTGTATTTATTTATATCAGTACGTAAATATTTGTGAACATTATGTGAATTAAGTGTGAATTATATGTTAAGTGACTTGTTGAATGATTGTCTATGTATGTTATGACTTGTTAAATTATAATTTTTATATGATCAGATCAAAATATGGAGAATTTAGGCACTCATTTGGCAAATTATGGATTACTATATGATTTGATATTTGATTTAAGGATTTAATTAAGTATATTATAAAATATTATTATTAATTGATTTTAAAACCCGTTTACTCGATAATTAAACCCTGGGGGGCTTCCGAGAAAGTTTCGCCGATTTGTTATTCGAGATATTCTGAACAACTTTCGTGTTTTAACTTTTCCCATCTGGTGTACGGATTTACGTGAAAGAATTTCGGAACAATTTTATGAATATTTTATTATTATTTATCATATCAATAATTGTGTACACCGGATAATTTTAACACCCCAAATTATCTTGACTCAAACATTATATTTTCGTACTTCGTGCCAGACAAAGCTCGGAGCCCAATAAGTTTCTCGTAATGTGTGTATTTAATATTTATCTTTAAAGTCGGTCCCGAACGGATCAGTTTTATTAATACTTAATGATTAAGAAGTGTATTTTATATCCGGTATGATCAAAATGGGGGCCAGTTATTCGTAATTATAAATAGGATAATTACTATTTTAATTTTCATAATTATCATTTCAATACACGAGAATCGAGAGAAACCGGGTTATCGTTCTTCGTGTTCTTGGAGTTCAATCGAAGATTTGAGGACGTTATCGGACTCAGAATCGAGCGTGCAAGCAGTCAAATCGAAGATATCGAAGCGTAGAATCCATATCCAGTATCAAAAACCATTCTAGATTCACAGGTTAGAAGTAATTAGGGTTTTTAAATTCGAGTTAATTAGGGTTAAATTAGGGCTTTTTGATTTTGATGTGTTTTATGTGATTTTATGCTTTCATGTTGTAGATAATCTTATCCTGATCATTTTGGTATGTCATATGCATGATTTGGATGTCAATAACATGTTCAAAAATAGGTTTAATTATTCGAATTATAAATTAGGGTTTATATACGTTTGAATATTTTCAATTAGAATTGGGACTTTTTGATTTAGTGATTCTGGGTATGATTAGAACATACCATCATGTGTATCTTGTTGCCAGCAATCGATTCGTGTGTTTAAAGTGTATGTGGGATGCCGGAATCGCTGGAATCGGAGGGGGGAAGAACTCGCCGGCGACGGCGAGTTTCATCCTCAAATTCCGGCCAAACCAACCACCTCATGGTGGTTTTGATGCTACAAATAGCTTCCTGGTCGCGTGAACTTGTTATCTGCACGTCCTGGTAGCCGTCTACGGCCTGGAACGCCGTCTCCGGCGACTAGGGTGACCGCGGCGGCAAAATTGCCGTTTGGTCACCCAGGTTTCGGAGATGGTGAAGAGCAAATCCTGAACTTTTCAAGTTTTCAAATCAGTCCCTTTCTCAAATTTCGAAACCTTGCAGTTTAAACCCTGAAGTTTTAAAACTTTTAAAACTGAATTATTTTAATTTCTTTTATTTCGAAAATCATTTATTTATTTTCAAAAATAGTTTTTAATTATTTCTTTATTCAAAATAAATCTAATTTAATTTATTAATTAACTTTAATTAGTAATTAATTATTATAATTAGTCAATTAATTTAAATATTAATTGATTAATTGTTTTAATTATTTATTAATTGATTTTAATTGATTTATTAATTAGATTTAATTGTTTTAATTGTTTTAAAAATCCAGAAAAATAGTTTCAAGCTTTAGAAAATTATTCTAAAGTATGTTGAAGCTTCGTTAATTAATTTCAAGTGATTTCAGACCTTATTTCGAGTATTCGAACTTGCTTATTCAGTTATAACTTGATTCTTTTATCCGTTTTTATTCCGAAAAATGTTTAAAAATTCATAATAAATACCAGAAAATTCATTTCCCCAAACCTTTTCTGAAAGGCTATTTTATTGATTAACTTATGTGATATGTGTTATGTGTTAATTGATCGATATGTGAAATGCTTGTGTGAACATTGTATGATTGTTTTATTAGTATCTTTTGAACCGTATATCGGATTTAAGTGAAACGAAGGGTAGCTAGAAGCTTGTTTCGATTATGAAACAAATAGAATGATATAAGATTGAGTATTGATAGATGAATATTGTGATTATCAGAGAGGAACAGGCTTAGGAAAGGAAAGCAAGTAGTATTGGAGTGATTCTGTTTAGTGAAAGCTATAAAGAAAAGTAAATCTTTCAGATAAGGCAAATGCTCTATTCTCAACTTATACTTCTGTAAATTCCTTAAGTCACTCTTCTGTATATGATGTTGTTATCCTGGATGAACTTGGAAATGCATCTGTGGCTATATTGTGCTATTGATCCTGATTATTGATAAACCTTATTCAATCCTTTCAACACCTGAATTACAAGCTGAACCTTGATTTTGATTTCAATTAAACTTATACCCATTTCTTTGAGACTTGACAACACAAATCATTTGCTCTGATATTCTTCCATCCTTGAATGACCAAACAGTACAAGCCTATATGCTACAATACTTCACCAAGTTATACAATGTCTTACCAAATACCTATATTACTCTTTTGAAGAATGTTCACACATATACACCCTAACACTTGAAATTCCTACAAGTTAAACATATTTGAAACCTCAAGCTATTCTCACTTACATTGTTCTCTCTACAAAACCTCAGATTAGCTTCACCATATACTTGATCTTTCTTTCAACCTCAAGACATTCTTCAAACATATTGTGAGGATACTTAAACCTACTTCTGAATTGTCCTTTGATCCTGATATGTTTTGCACCACTAAGTATCATGATTCTGGTTTGACGATTATAATTCTGTTTTGGTAATATTGCTTCTGTTCAAATGGTATTGGTTCTGATTTATTGAGATATTGTTGATTTCATTATATTGTTAAAGAATTGGATGGTTTTATAAATGTGGGCCAGATTCGTGGTCAGACCAGATTCGTGGTCATTAGGCCAATGTGTGCCTTGGATCCAGTGATAGAGCTTGGTATGTACCTGGCTCGGGGTTAGAGCGTGACTGATCAGCAGCCTAACCTTGGTTTTTAAATAAAAACATGAATATCCAATTCTAATCATTGTTTTAAAAAGGGAATTTGATGCCTTGATTCATTCTTGTTGATAAATGTTGAACTTCAGTTTATTGTTTATATTACTTGCTGAGCTGTAAGCTCACTCTTGCGATGCCTTATGTTCTTTTCCAGCGAAGAAAGAGACTATTGTTAGCAAGGACCCACAGGCTAGCCATCAAGCTAAGGTATCAGGATGAGTATTGGGAAGCCTTGCTAGGAGTTACTGATGTTATAAACTTTTGAGTATCGTTGTGTGTAAGCACTGCGTTTTATGTTTGTAAGTTGTAAGATATTGACTGAGATTTGGCGTATTGTAATATAACTTAAGCTGTGTCTTGTTTCATACTATAGCCTGGAGCGATCCGTGGATGTTTAGGGTCAATGCATATATTATTATGATTTACAGGTTTATATTGTTGTGTGTGACCCCCAAGTCTATGACCCGGATTTGGAGGGTGTCACAGGTTGGTATCAGAGCTACAGGTTATGAGTCAATGAAACAAGCCTAGATTATCGGGTTTGGGTAGAGGGATTAAGATTAGAAATGGGTGATAGGTAGATAGAACGTTGAGAGGTGAGTATTAGTGGAAAATAGGCCTTTGTGCTATCAGAGATTCTTATATATGTTCTGTTATATTGATTTACAGATATTCACGATGTCAGACCCTATCATTCCTCCATATCCCCAGTATTCAGAGACTACAGTTAACGGACCCCCACCCCCTTAGAGACTGGAGCCTCACCCTTCTGTTTCACCCCCTTTAGAGGATGTGTTGGCTGCAGCAGCAGTGGTTCCTCCCAGAGATATACCCTCGACTTCTTCTGCACCACCCCTTGTTCCTTATCATGAGTTTGAGGCGATGAGTATGGAGCGTCAGTATTTACTCGGACAGGTTAGAGAGCTGGAGCGTATTATATAGATGATGGACACTGGGAGAGCTGAGCGAGCGCTGAGGTATAAGATTGTGGATGTCAGGATGATTGCGAGGGCGAAGCTTGGTGCCGTAGCTGAAGATCAGAGTACCTACAGTGATCTAGTGGAGTGGGCCATATGGATGATGAAGGAGTTGGACAAGCTCGGAGGTCCTACTTTTCCTTGGAGTTAGACGGTGGTAGTTACAGTGTTACATATTTGATGATGTCACAGGTATTTAACTTGTTTAGACTGCAGATTCAAAGATCAGAGTTTATTTGGAGATCAGAGTTTGACGACTGCCAGTTGGACCAGAGTTTATATAAAGGTCAGAGTTTGCAGGCGGCTGATTTCTAGGAGAGGATCTGGATAAACAAGAAAGGAGAATATTAAGGAAGATATGCAAATCAGAACAACAAAAGGATAGCTACTGATTAGATTATTTTAGGAAGCAGATAATTGTAAATCAATCAGTAGATATCATGAAACTGTGTATATAATCACAGCTTAGGGTTTACTCTAGAGGAGTTATCAATTGAATATCATTTGTGTAACCTAGCAGCTCTTAGTGATAAAATATAAATCACTAAGAGATTATTGGTAAGCTACTGTGATTTGTGAATAAGAGTTTAGTGATTTATTCTCTTATACTTGTGTTTTGTTATTGATTGTGTTCACTATATTATCTTATATAGTGAGTTTATTCGGCCTAACAAGTGGTATCAGAGCCAGCTCTGTTGATATACCTACAGTGAGATCTTATTCACACAGTCATGTCTGAGAAATCACAAACTTCAAACAGTAGATATGAGTCACTTAGGGTTCCGATCCTCAGGGCATCTGAATATCCTATCTGAAAAGTTAGAATGGCTATGTTTCTGGAATCTACAGATCCAGAGTATCTGGACAGGATTTATGATGGTCCACATATGCCAACAAAGCTCTCTGTTGCAGTTGGAGATGAACCTCAGAAGATGATTCCCAAAGAAAATAAAGACTATACTCCTGAGGACATCTCATCAATCAGTAAAGATGCAAAAGTAAAACACTTGTTGCACAGTGCTCTTGATAATGCTATGTCAAACAGGGTGATTGGATGCAAAACTGCAAAAGAAATATGGGATGCTTTGGAAGTCAGATGTCAAGGAACCAAAGCCATCAAAAAGAACAGAAGAACCATACTTACTCAAGAGTATGAACACTTTGATTCAAAATCTGGTGAATCATTGACTGATCTTTATGACAGGTTTGTCAAGCTGCTGAATGACTTGTCTCTTGTGGATAAAGAATATGATTTAGAAGATTCAAATCTCAAATTTCTGCTTGCTCTTCCTGAAAAGTGGGATTTGAAGGTAACCACTATAAGAGACAATCATGATCTTGAAGAAATGTCTCTGGATGATATCTTTGGAAGACTGAAAACTTATGAACTTGAAATGGAGCAAAGGAACAAACGACATGGTGGAAAACCCAAACCAGTTGCTCTAAAAGTTCAAGAAGAAACAGCTGTGAAAAGCAAGGGAAAAGCTCATGTCAAAAAGTCTGATACTGTGTCATCAAACTCTGATGATGACTCAGACTCTGATATATTCTCAGACTCTGATCACAGTGATACTGAGATGATGCAGCTGGCAGCACTGATGGTGAAAAGCTTCAAGAAGATGGCTTACAAGAACTTCAACAAAGGGAAGAAGTTCTCAAGGAAAGACAGAAACTCTGATAAGAAGGCCTTCAAAAGGAATGAAGGCAAAGAAGAAAAATATAGAAAAACTGATAAGTCTAAATACACCTGCTTCAATTGTGGTGAGAAAGGCCATTTTGCAACTGAGTGTAAGAAAGCCAAGAAAGAAAAGGAATAAGCCTTTATCACAAAGAAGGGAAGCTGGGCAGACTCATCAGAATCAGAGGAAGAAGTCAACTATGCCTTAATGGCAAATATGGACAACAGCACTGAGACTGTTGAAACTAAGGTACCTCATTCCAATCTTGCTTTTGATACTGAAGATATAACTGAGTTAAGACTGTTCCTTAAAACTTTGCATGTCAGTTATAGAGATCAGACTTTAGAAAATGATAGATTAAAATCTGAAATCTTAGAAGTTAAGAAAAGGAATGATTATCATGAGAAAGAACTAGTTCAGATGCTAAAAGTTCAGAAGGAAAGAGATGACTCTGTTTTTGTTAAAAATGAACTCTTAAAGAAAAATGCTTCTCTTGAATCAGAACTTGTTAAGGAAAGAGACATAATCAGAACTTGGACTAACTCAGGAAAGACTACTCAGAATATCTTAGAAAGTGGAAACTGGAAGAAAGGCTTAGGATACACTGATAAAAATGAAGCTGAGTCATATAAACAAGAAACCATTAAAATTGAAAAACCTAAGGTAGTACCAGTAAGATTTGTTGCAGAATCTAAGGAAAAGGACAAATCAAAGACTGATATACCTAAACAGGTCAATATTGGTTTAATGACTCAGAAACAGCTTAAGCATAAGCTCAAGGAGGTTAAGAAAGAAAACAGGATTAAGGAACCTAGGAAAAATAGAAATGGGAAGGTTGGAATTAACAAAAGCAACAATTATATGCCTGTTCCAAATGCTCCTAGGAAAACTTGTCATAACTGTGGTAATCCTAATCATCTTGCTTCTTTTTGCAGGAAAAATAAGGACATAAATATTATGTCTCCCAAATCAGGAGTTAAGATTAGGAATACTAGATTTAGACCAGAGAATCCTTGTTTTCATTGTGGTAGTTTATGGCATTCCATCTACACTTGTAAGGAATACCATAGTTTATATTATGATTATTATGAACTGAAACCTTCCTTGAAGAAAAAGATTGATTCTCCTAGCTTAAACTCTGTTCAAAAGTCTGTTAGCACAAACTCTGATTTAAACTCTGATAAATCTTCCGCTGCTAGTGTTAACAAACTTAACAAGAACAAAGGATCCAAGCAAGTCTGGGTCCTTAAAACTAACCATTAGTGGTTCTGTGATTGCAGGGCAACAGGAAAAATATCCTAGTCCTGGACAGTGGATGCTCAGGACATATGACAGGAAATAAACCCCTGCTATCAGACTTTGTGGAGAAGGCTGGCCCAAATGTTTTTTATGGAGATGGCAACATAGGGAAGACTTTGGGATATGGCAATATCAATCTTGGAAATGTCATCATTCAATCTGTAACTCTGGTCTCAGGACTTAAGCATAATCTGTTAAGCATAAGTCAGATCTGTGACAGAGGATATCATGTCGATTTCTTTGAAGAACATTGTGACGTAGTTAGCAAAACCACTGGAAAAACTGTTCTGAAAGGATTTAGACATGGTAACATCTATGAAGCCAAGCTCTCTTTAAACTCTGAAAGCTCTGCAATCTGTCTACTTGGCAGAGCCAGTATTGAAGAAAGCTGGAACTGGCACAAGAAATTATCTCACCTGAACTTCAATAATATAAATATGCTAGTGAAGAAAGATCTTGTGAAAGGACTTCCCAAATCAGTTTTTACTCCAGATGGACTCTGTGACTCCTGTCAGAAAGCAAAACAGAGAAAGACCTCATTCAAAAGTAAAACCGAGTCCTCAATTCTTGAGCCATATCATCTACTTCATGTTGATCTTTTTGGTCCAGTAAATATCATGTCAATTGCAAAGAAAAGATATACTCTGGTTATTGTTGATGAATTCACTAGATACACTTGGGTATATTTTCTACACAGCAAGGATGAGACATCAACTCTGCTAATTGAGCATGTCAGACAACTAGACAAAAGTTCTAAAGATGCAGTCAAGATCATCAGGAGTGATAATGGCACTGAGTTCAAGAATTCAAAAATGGAAGAGTTCTGTAAAGCTAATGGTATTAAACAAGAATTCTCAGCACTTGGAACACCACAGCAAAATGGTGTTGTAGAAAGAAAGAACAGAACTCTGATTGAAGCTGCTAGAACCATGTTGGAGGAAGCAAAGTTACCAACCTACTTCTGGGCTGAAGCTGTGCAAACTGCTTGTTTCACACAAAATGCAACTCTGATAAACAAGCATGGGAAAACTCCATTTGAAATGGTCAAAGGCAGAAAACCAAATCTCAAATACTTCCACATATTTGGGTGTAAATGTTTTGTTCTGAAAAATCATCCTGAACAGTTAACCAAATTTGATTTAAAAGCTGATGAAGGAATTTTTGTTGGTTATCCTTTATCAACAAAAGCCTTCAGAGTTTATATTCTGAGAACAAGGATAATCATGGAATCCATTCATGTGTCCTTTGATGATAAAAAAATTACTGGAATGGAAGATTTTGAAGATCATAAGCAACTGAGATTTGAAGATGAAGATGCATTCTCTGATTCCATAAACTCTGACTCTGAGACAATATCAGAACATGTCACTTCAACTCATCAACCTCAAGCACATGTTGAGGGGGAGCACTTTCAAAATGAAAATCTGGATGAAAATGTTGCAGACTCGGCAGAAAACTCAAACTCTGATTCTGACTCCTCAAACTCTGATCATTTTACATCAGAGAATCCTGAGAATACACCTTCAGGGAGAGCATCAGAAACTCAGAATGCTCATGGAGATAGCATGAATAATGGGGGAGAGGCATCAGAGAATCAAAATGATACTGGCATGGATTATGGGGTAGGATCTAGTTCCAAAAATCAACTGCCACATGAAAGAAAATGGACAAAGTCTCACACACCAGATCTGATAATTGGAGATCCAGATGCTGGAGTACAAACCAGAACTGCAACAGCAAATGAATGCTTATTTCACTCATTTTTATTTCAGACAGAACCAAAGAAAGTAGAAGAAGCCTTAAAGGATGCAGACTGGGTAACAGCAATGCAGGAGGAGTTAAATGAATTTGAGAGAAACAAAGTCTGGACACTAGTACCAAGACCAAAGAACAGATCAATAGTTGGTACCAAATGGGTGTTCAGAAACAAAACAGACAGTGATGGTGTAATCACAAGAAATAAAGCCAGACTGGTAGCCAAGGGATATTCTCAACAGGAAGGAATTGACTATGATGAGACCTTTGCTCCAGTTGCCAGATTAGAAGCAATCAGAATTTTCTTGGCTTATGCAGCACACAAGAAATTCAGAGTTTATCAGATGGATGTAAAGAGTGCTTTTCTCAATGGGGAGCTGGAGGAAGAAGTATATGTTGAACAACCTCCAGGATTTGTAGACACAAAATTTCCAGATCATGTCTACAGATTGGATAAAGCACTGTATGGACTAAAGCAAGCACCAAGAGCATGGTATGAAACTCTGGCTCAATTTCTTTTGGACAGTGGTTTCAACAGAGGTACTATTGACAAAACTTTATTCTATCTCAACCATGGTAATGATCTGCTTTTAGTTCAAGTTTATGTAGATGATATTATTTTTTGATCTACTAATTCTAAAGAGATTCTCAAAGCTTATGCAGTCCAGATATCAGATGAGCATGATGGGAGAGATGAGCTATTTTCTGGGACTTCAAGTCAAACAGACTGATGAGGGTATTTTCATTAATCAGTCTAAATATACCAGAAACTTGCTAAAGAAATTTGGCATGCAGGATAGCTCAGCTGCTACCACTCCAATGGCAACAGCCACTAAGTTAGATAAAGATACTGGATCACCAGTAGAAATTACTAACTACAGAGGTATGATAGGCTCACTGTTATATCTGACTGCTAGTAGACCTGATATCATGTTTGCAACCTGTCTCTGTGCAAGATTTCAAGCAGATCCAAGAGAGCCACATCTTGCAGCAGTCAAAAGAATTTTCAAATATCTCAAAGGAACAGTTGAGATGGGACTCTGGTATCCCAGAGAATCAGACTTTACACTGATTGGTTACTCTGATGCAGATTTTGCAGGGTGCAAAATAGACAGAAAAAACACAAGTGGAAGCTGTCAATTTCTTGGAGGAAGACTGGTTTCCTGGTTCAGTAAGAAACAAAAATCAATTTCTACATCCACTGCAGAAGCAGAGTATATTGCTGCAGGAAGCTGCTGTGCTCAGATTTTATGGATGAAGAATCAATTACTGGACTATGGGTTAACTCTGAATCAAATTCCTATTTATTGTGATAACCAAAGTGCTATTGCTATGACAGGAAATCCAGTACAGCATTCCATGACCAAGCATATCAGCATAAAATATCATTTTATCAGAGAGCATGTGATGGAAGGGACAGTAGAACTTCATTTTGTCCCAACAGATCAGCAGTTGGCAGATATCTTCACCAAACCTCTGGCTGAAGCAACATTTACAAGGCTTGTAAACGAATTAGGGATGATCTCTGGTCCTCTCTAAACTCTGATACATTGCATGATTATATATCTGTTAGTAATTGTTGATAACTTGATCTGCAACTGCATCTGTTATTCTCTGATCTAAATTCTGATGATTATGCACTAATATGACAAACTCTGATATTTAAACTCTGACCCGACAAACTCTGATGACTTGAATTTTCACTGATGAAGGATATTCCTCTGTATAATATGTTGCAAATACCTGAATTAGATCATGAAAAACTCTGGAGTCTAATTTTTGAGACATTACATATGTGGAAATCCTTGCTACACAAAACATGATTAAATTTGTTACTTAGACTGCCTTACTTCTTGAAAGTTAGATAAGTACTCAGTGAAGAATTTGCTTTACTCCCCTCATGAGCTAAGAGTAATTAGGTCTTAGATATGGATCACAAATTTGTTTCCTCTCAGAAAAGAAAAAGAAAAGAAAAGAAAAGAAAAGAAAAGAAAGATATTTCAGGTACTCCTTTGAGATCTTAGAAATTCTGTGAAAGGAAAGCTCCATGTGCACTGCTGGTATTAAGCAAAATGCATCAGAAAATTGTATTTTTCTTGGTGACCTTTCACATTCTCTGATTATTGGAGAAATACACTGAAACTAAAATTTGATGAAGGTTATGACTCACTTACCCTGAGAAGTTTCCTTTCAAAAGATACTTGTCTTACAAACGAGAGAAACTTTAAACTCTGATCTAATATGTGAGACACTCGGCTTATGAGATGGTTAAAGCATCTTCTGTACATCTGATTTTTTTTCTAATTTTACTCAAGAAATTTGTCAATCTCTGTTACAATTAGAATAATCATGACAACACACACCTCACATTCCATATCTGTGATTAACAAAAATTTATAACATTGAGTGATTTTTGATTAAATTCAAATAATTGTTTGCAAACTCTGAGGAAAAATTGGTTGCCAGATTTTCATTATCTCTAATCAGTGCAAAATTTTATGACTAATCGTTGTTTTATCTCATAATCTGTCATTTATTTAAACTCTGGTCAATAGTCAAACTTCTGATTCAAGTCGGAGTTTAAAATAAATGAATTTTGGTCAGGTGAATATTAGATTTAATTGTCAAACGGTACAAAATCCTTTTGAATTCCTGAGTGGAGTAAAACACGGTAAATAATTGTGTCTTCTCGGTAAATGTTACACAGTTGTACAGATTCACACGCCTGCTCATAATTACTGCTCCACTACCGTTTTTGTTACCGTTTAGAGGTTGCCACGTGTCCCACTAACACTGAGAGTCAGTACGTCGTGTATACACACATATATATTGATCTTGAAAATTATTTTCACTTTTTATACACGATTTCTACTCTCTCTCTCTCTCTCTCTCAAACTCTCATCTCATTTTCTCATCAGAAATTTGTCAAACACCTTACCTGCACTCTTCTTTTTTTTACAGAAAATGTCGACCACTGCATTTGAATTCGATGGTGCCAAGTTCGTGACCAACAATTATGCAGCAATTCTTGATAACTCTGAAGCCCCATCAGAGTTTCACTTGATTCAGGACTTCCTTGCTCATAGTGAGCTCATGTATGCTCTGACTCAGCCTGAGTCTTTCAGCCCTTCTCAAGTGCTCACTTTCTGGAGGACTGCCAGATATGATGATGGAGGGGGATCATGGCTCACCATCTCTGACCTGTGAATATGAAGGTCAAGAATATTTTGTGTCTCCAGCAACAGTCAGGAAGGCTCTTCATCTTCCTAATCACAACAAGTTTCACTCCTCTGTATCCACTCAGACTTTAAGAGATATGATGATTTTCTTTGGGTACTCCGGGAACACCGACAAAATGGGAGAGCTCTAACGTCCACACCTATGCAAGGAGTGGAGTTTCTTTTATGACTGCATCACCAGAGCATTTGCCAACAAATGCAGCAATTTTGATGTTATACCCCTCTTCAGTCAACAATTTGGGTATTCTCTGATCCACAATCTCAAGTTTGATTTAGCTACTTCTATTCTGAGATTTATAGGTGATAGGAGAACAGAGAATATGAACATAGTTTATTATGCTAGATTTTGTCAGCTAATATTCTCTTATTGCTTCCCTACTGTTCCTATTCCTGAAGCTGGTAATGAGTTGCCCTTTAAAATTACCAAGCGTGCATTTACTGATTTGATTAAAAAGGACAGTAAGAAACCACAAGTCCCTGTTTTTGCTATTCCTGTAACTGTACAGGACAATTTGAAGTTGGTAATGCCAGATAAATATGATCCCATATTCTCTGATGAGAATATACCTTCTTCTTCCCACCAGCCACAAGATGAACCATCCTCTGGTCCTTCCCAAAAAGGGCCAGTTGTAAAATCTGACCACCAACCATCCTCTGGTCCTTCCAAAAAAGGGCTGGCTGTAACATCTTCACCAACCAGAGTGTTGAGATCTTCTAAATCCCCTTCTAAATCTTCTCCTCCACCCAGGAAGAGAAGATTCTTACAAAAAATCTCAGACTCTGACTCTGATCATGAAGATGTACCAACACCTCTTGTCTCCAGACCAAGGAAGAAGGTTAAGCCTACATCAATCACTGATCTAACTGTAGATCCACCTCTGACGTCAGCAGTTAATCCTCTTGAAATGATCACAGTCTCTGATCCTGTGATGGTGGAACCACTCACTACAGTTCCTCTGACCACTTCATCTCCAGAAGCTGATATTCATATGTCAGAACCTATTCCTGAAACTCTGGCTCAGTCAGAGGATACCTTGCCTCCTACATCACCACCAACTGCTGTGCCATTATCAGAAGAAGCTCCAGAACAACCTGCACCTGAAATTCCAGAGTTTGTTCAAGAACCTCTGATTCCAGCTGAGACTCATGTTGCAGCTCCTGTTCAGGAGATCTCAGACAAGACAATCTCTGAAGCAGCTACAGCTCCTTTGTGTTCTCACACAGTCAGCATTATAGCAGCTGATGATGATGATGATGATGATGATACAGAGATAAACTCTGTTCCAAATGTTAACTTAGCTTCTCTGATAGCTGATATCTCTGCTCAACTCAGAGAAACTACATCTGATAGAGAAATCTCTCCAGTCAGAATATCTTCACCTGTCAAGATTCCCTCACCAGCTCCTTCCTCTTCCATTCCTCAGTCAATACCTGCACAGAACAAAGTCTGCACACTGACATACTCAAGAAAAATGGACAGAGCTCCATCTTCATCAGTGGAAGACAGATTATCATCCATTGAAGCTACTCAGAGCTTAATGCAGCAAACTCTGGCTGACCTGAGCTCCTCAGTAGCTCAGCTGGTTCAACTTCTCATCTCTACTGATGTCAAAAAGGGGGAGAAAGTACCACAAGATAAATGCAAAATGGATCAGCAACAGAAGTCAGATGATGAGGAAAAGGATGAAGAAAAGAAGAGAGATGACAACACAAAGTCAGACTCTGAAATAGTGTTACACACTCAGGCTGAAGAAAATAGAAGAGAAAAGGTTGGAAGCAGCTCAAAACAGACTCAGACTACTCAGACTCAGACTACTCAGTCTAAATCTCAACCTCTGATTCCAGCTGACAATGAATCAAGAGCTCTTTCTGAGCAATTGATTGAGATTGGTGATCCTGAATCCAAGATCTTGAGCCATACTGTGAAGATTCAGGGAAAGGAAACTACATTATTCTACAAAGCTCCTACACAACTGGATTTTGATGAAGCAGTTGCAAAGAACTTATTTGAAGAAGAGAATCCTGGAGTCTCAATTGAAGTTGTCAGACAAGAAGAAGAGAGGTTGGCTGCTGAGAAAAAGAAGATCAGCAAAGTAAAGTCTGATGAAAAGAAGCAGATCACTGATTCCTCAAAGAAATTATCTTCTTCAAAGAGAAAAGGAATAGTGATCAGTGAAATTAATTATGCTGATATCAATAGACCAAGAGTCTATCAGACAAAGTCTGACTCTGATTCAAGAAACAAAGGGAAGAATGTCATTGATGGTGTTCCATCAGAAAAGAAAACTGAATCAGAACTGACACTTGCAACAATTCCTGAGTCTACTGATCAGAATTTAGCCTCTGACACTGCTCAAGCTGAAAACTTGAAGGAAATTCAGCTGAATCCAGCTGAAGTAAAAACCACCTGGATAAAGACAACCTCTGACAAGGCTCAAGTTGACACAGCTGAATCAAAGAAGAAGAGCTTGTTTGGAAGCCTTGGTACAGGACAGTACAAGGAAAGCTCTTTGTTCACACAGATCAGAGATAAAGGAACAAGAGGAAAAGAAGGAAGGGACACAACTGGTCTAGGTCACAAGAAAGAGAAGATTCAGACCAGTGCTGCAACTATCTTCAAAGACCCATATCCTCTCACTGAGAAGACTGGAGAAGTTGTAACACAAAAAGACCTTGATAAAATAGAGTCAGCACAAATTCTGATGGATACTCATGATGGGCCAGAAGATAAAGAAAAAATTGCTATATTTTTGGAATCTGGCAGAGTTTACAGAATTTCTGAAGCTTATCTATTGATAAAATCTCTGAGGGAGCTTGAGCATATTCACTATATGCTTGAGATAAAGAATGAAGCAACCAAGAGATGGTCTGAGCTGTTGAAAAGAACTATCCAAGAGAAAAGAAGATTTTATGGGATAAGTTCTGATGCAGAGTATGTTCCTAAGATAACTCAAGAAGATGGTTCAGAGATTAATATGGAGAAAAATAGTTCTGTCATAGAAACTATAGCTGGAACCAGAATTTTGGGTTACAATAATGAAGCTGATAGACCAGGAGCTATTCAACTGGGAGAAGCCATGAAAAGATGCAAGGCAAGGGCCTTGAGATCAGCTATATACCAGACATGAGAAGACAATGAAGAATTGAAGACTGTCAAAGCTCAGATGATACAGACTCTGAGACAAATTGAAGAAGATCTGATCACTCAGTTTGTCAAAGAAAGCTATGGATATAGACTGGTTGGATAGTTAGCTTTTACTGGTTCTGTAAGTTGTAATTAGTTCTGTGAATTAATTATTTCATGCATTTCTCCTTGATTATTTTTGACATCATCAGAAAATATATAGAACTTGTTCATTCTGTCTAATGTACAAGTTGGGGGAGATTGTTACATATTTGATGATGTCACAGGTATTTAACTTGTTTAGACTGCAGATTCAAAGATTAGAGTTTATTTGGAGATCAGAGTTTGACGACTGCCAGCTGGACCAGAGTTTATATAAAGGTCAGAGTTTGCAGGCGGCTGATTTCTAGGAGAGGATCTGGATAAACAAGAAAGGAGAATATTAAGGAAGATATGCAAATCAGAACAAGAAAAGGATAGCTACTGATTAGATTATTTTAGGAAGCAGATAATTGTAAATCAATCAGTAGATATCATGAAACTGTGTATATAATCATAGCTTAGGGTTTACTCTAGAGGAGTTATCAATTGAATATCATTCGTGTAACCTAGCAGCTCTTAGTGATAAAATATAAATCACTAAGAGATTATTGGTAAGCTACTGTGATTTGTGAATAAGAGTTTAGTGATTTATTCTCTTATACTTGTGTTTTGTTATTGATTGTGTTCACTATATTATCTTATATAGTGAGTTTATTCGGCCTAACATACAGAGTGGAGGTACCATGTATGTAATAACCCGGATTTTAAAAATATTTTTATTAATATTATAAATGATTTTCTTAAAAAGAAGGGAATAAGATTTAATATTTTATTCCAGTTTGATGAGTTTTCAAAGTTTTATATTTAAACCCCGGGTTATTGTGTTATTGATAAATGATTATATTTTTACAACTGATTTTCATATATTGTTTCGAAAATTCTAGATGATAATTATGTGAATATATGTGGTATGTGACTAAGTGTTACTTGTGGTATTGCTCGTTTAATTATTTATGGTGATTTATGATTAATATATGAATTTTTGTGAATTTTATATTATCTGGTTTATTGCGTTAACTGCTCATATGTGTTCGTATTTGAGAGAATTCAATTTCTATATGCTCAGGAGAAAATATAGTTTATTTGGAAATTTTCATATCGATTTATGGAATGTTAGATGATTTTATAATCAATTTACGGATTTAATTGTGTATATTTATATGTATTTATTAATTATTTGACTTCCGTAAAACCGTCCACTCGTAACGAGGTAGCAAATTTTCTTCCCGGAAGTTTCAACAAAACTCACCTTTAGCCTAATTTGAATATTCCGGACATTTTTCGTGTTTTGACTTTTTCGATCCGGAGTACGGTTTTCCCCGTAGTCGGTCCGGCGGAGTTTTTCGGGTATTTTAATTGTTGATAATTATCCAGTTTGTCTCGATAAGCGTGAAACGAGATATTTTGATTATTATATTAATTCTTATCTTGTCATAATTGCAATGGGACCCGCAGACCAATAATTGAGTTAAAGAGCCTCGTTTTGATGATTATCTCGAAAACCAGTACCGATTGGACCCCGTTTTATTATATAAAGCTACTAAATACATATTTTCATGTCATAAACGATCCAAAGGGGTACCAATTATTTGTAAATATAAATAGGCCATTCTAGAGCTGATTTTCACCCGTAAAAATCATTTCACCAGTTTCTCTGCACGAATACCGAGAGAAACCGAGCGGTGTTCTTCGTGTTCTTCATAATCAAACGAAGATTTGAAGGCGTTATTGAAGTCAGAATCAAGCGTGCGAATAGTCAAATCGAAGATATTGAAGAGTAGAACTCAAATCAATCATCAAAAACAACCTGAGATTCACAGGTAGGGAGTAATTGAAGCTTTAAGATTCGAATTATTATGATTTAAATAGTGAATTTTTGCAAACTTGTTTGTTCGATTGTTTTGATGGTTCCATGATGTAGTACATGTTTTTCTCGTCGTTTTGGTATATTATATGTTGATTTTTGAGTTCCATAACACCTAGAAAAGTGGGTTTGATTCTTGAGGGGTGTTCTTGAGTGTTCTTGAATGTTTTCAATTCGATTTTGGGGCTTTGCAAACGGTTGAATCTGGGGATGTATGGAGGGTGAAAACAGATAGAATAGGAGATGAGGAATCATTTGGTGGTCTCAAAAAGTAGGGAGGTTTCGTTTTTAAAGCACGCCGGAGCTTGAAAGCTCGCCGGCGGCGGATGAACTTTGGCCGGATTTTACGGCCAATTTAGACCTTGTTTGATGATTTTGATTTCAGAAACGAGTTGTGGGTAGCATATAGAGTTTATCTGGAGGTTTTGGTGTCGAATGGACGCCAAGAACGCCGAATCCGGCGAAGTTAGTGGTGGCCGGCGGCAAATTGCCGTTTGGTCACCCAACTTATGAAGATGGTGAAGTTTGAGTACTGAGGTTTTGAAACTTACGAAACAGCCCCTGTAACTTCTGAAAGTTACACTTTAAACCCTGAACAAAACTTTCAAAATTTTACACTTTAAACCTTTTGATTTTAATTTTCAAAAATTGTTTTATTTAATTATTTTAAATTTCAAAAATGATTTTTAATTATTTCTTTATTTAAAAAATAAATCTAAATTAGTTTATTAATTAATTTTAATTAGTAATTAATTATTTTAATTGGTCAATTAATTTAAATATTAATTGATTAATTATTTTAATTAATTATTAATTGATTTTAATTGGTTAATTAATTGGATTTAATTAATCCTTTTTGATTTAAAAATTCCGAAAAATAGTTTCGAGCTTTGAAATATTTTTCTAAATTATTTTCAAGGCTCTATTATTGTTTATGAATGATTTCAAGTCCAATTTCAAGTATTTGGGACTTGATTATTTATCCGAAAAGTGATTCTTTTATCGATTTTAATTCCGAAAAATGTTTAAAAATTCCAGAAAATTCCCGAAAAATCATTTTAAACCCAAGACTTGATTTAATATCAATTGGAATGGGAAACCTTATGTGTTGTGTGTTGTCTGCTATTGGTTGGATGTGTTATGTGCCGATAGAAGAGGGAGAAAACTGTTTTGAGCATAACTTTTGATCCGTAAGTCGGAATCGAGTGAAACGAAAGAGAGACAGAAGCTTATAAAGTCTAGTTTGATGTGACATAATCATATGATGGAGTCGAAAATGTGAATAATTGTTGTTAAATGTGCACAATGTGACTATATGTTATTTGATTGCTATTAATTGATGATTACGTGATATACATGTTTATTCATGATAGTATACATGTGTGATAAAAGATTTGGATGACATAGTGTCGTGAGTTGATTGATATTGGATAAGAAGATATGGATTATAATGATTGGATTTGGTTGGTTGATTGTTGATTGAGATAGGATAACAGGTGGATAGTCTAATAAATAGACGAGATGATGTCGGATTATCGATAGGATTTATATGATAATTGATTTGTGATATGTTATGTGGAATATGACTTGACTATATGGTAGAGTCAAAGCATGATTACGTGTTAAGTGATATGTGATAAGTTTAAAGGGGTATATAAGTGGGTATCGATATACGTGATATGTATATGCGATATATTATTTAGTGACTATAGTATTATCTTATTCTCGTAAAGGATTTGGACGAGACGTGTATGCCCGAAGACGTTCAGAAAGTCACGTGGTGTTACAAAGCGAATAAGGGATGAATCGAGTAAGCGAAGCGATGTGGCGAATAGAGTATAGCTAGAGATGGTCTAGAGATTATGAGATGCATAGATTGTGAAAGTGGAAAGATTAGAATGAGCTGTGAGACGGAAGTCAGATTTAAGGCAAGTATCCTGCACCCTGCTTTTGGATATATTGCATATTCTGATCCATTCTTTTTATATGTGTTGCAAGTATCCTAAACCTTTCTCTTGGATATATTGCAAATATTCTGATCCATTCCTTTGGTATATGTTTCAAGTATTCATACCTTTCTTTTCAATGTTCGAAAGTGCGAGTATTCTGAACCATTCTTTCTAATCTTCAAGTTTCTAAAGAATTTCCGTTTTACAAATTAATTCGAAGTTCAGATTGTCATTGAAGCATGTGTTGCTCAGTGATAGTTAGAGCTTTGAATGAATTGGGATCTTCTTGATTATTCAACCCGCCATTGTCATGCTGGTTTAGCAGGCTAAATTCAGTTGCTTAGCCGATAATGGAGGATACCGAATAGTTGAGGATTTCCTGAACTGTGATTTATGAAATGATGGATCATGATTTATGAATAGATTATTATCAAAGTTTGAATTGGAATTATTCTGTTGTTGATGATATTTATGATGATGTTCTGTTGATTTGCATTGGCTTCTTGAATTGAATTAGAGAATTGGATTATTGTTTTTATATAAACCTGTGGACCAGATTCGTGGTCATGTTAGGCCAATGAGTGCCTTGGATCCAGTGATAGAGCATGGCGGGGCCTGCTCGGGGTTAGTGCGGAACTGATCAGCTGCCTAACCTTGGTTTTAATTAAAATGTGATAGTCCAATTCAATAATTCTTTGGAAAGATTGAATTTCTCAGTTTAAATGCTGCAAGGTATTGTAAATCATTCTATACAATACCATGAACTCATGAACTCAGGTTGAATCCTTTTATATCTTGAACTCGTGAACTTCTATTATATCATTTCAGAACTATCATTGTTTATTATTACTTGCTGAGCATTGTTGCTCACCCTTGCTATTCCTTTCTAACCATTTCAGAAAGGCTTAAAGATGAGATGATTGATTGAGATTGTGAGTAAGGCTAATGCTAGGCGAGGAGACAGAGTTGAGGATCCAGTGGTCGAGGAGTGTTCAGAAAAGTTGATGAGGTTGGTGCAAGCTGGAATAGTTGACAGTGATTCTTCTTATCGAAGATGATCTGATTTGGTAAGAGATGTTGTGTAATAATAGTGGTAGATTCTAATTTCAATACTGTAACCTGGATGCGATCCTGTTGTTATAAGGGGGGTGAAGATGTTCTCTTTTAAATCTTTTATTTAACGTCTTTCAAATCTTTTATTAAATGTTTTCAAGTTTTAAATTATTTGGATTCATTATCTTTAAAAAAAAAAAATACAGGATTTCAAAAGTGTTTAAAAATGGGTTTTATGTGGTGACGTCAGAATCCAGACCCCCGGATTCCTGGACTGTCACAGTTGGTATCAGAGCAACAGGTTATAAGTATTTGAAATTAGAATATAGATCATAGTTATAGGTTTTCTAGAGAAGAATGTTGGGTGACCTCGGATAGAGGTATTGTGAGACTATTTAGAAATAGTCTAGGGATGTGATAGAGAAATAGAATCTAGTTAGATGATTAAGTTGAGTGCATAAGTTTGGAGAGATTTTGATTCCTAAGTTAGACATATGATTTTTGGTATGTTGACTAATTGAGATGATGAATTGTGAGAAAGGTCAAGATTAGACCTAGATAGAAGAGTTTGATAATGAATGATTGAGTTGAAAATGGTGAAAATGCAGTGTTCAGATTATTCTGACTATACTGCATAGTTGAAAATGGTCTACTGTATTGATTTGAGAATGATAAAGATGCATGGTTCATAGTATGTTGACCATGTTGGATATTTGGAAAAGTATATTGTTGTGTGAGATATGAAGAGTTAGTGTAAGATATGAGTTGTACTGAATCAGAAGGAGAGATTTGTAGATAGAAGTTGATAGATGAGAAGTGCATGATAGGGAGTATATGGAGTTGAGTCCAGTTGTTAGAGGTGATGTATGCGAGTAAGTTAGAACGTTAGTCCTCGACGACGACGCTTCAAGCTGATCGGGACTTCAAACGATATCAAGGTGGGCCCATAACCCACAGGTTGGCGATCCATACAATCGATGATATGCTACGTGTTTTGCTAGTGACTTCACAGATAATGGGGATGAAGTGGAGGCCAAGACTTATTACGAACGATAACGTCTACTATGAATTTTACGAGGCTGCTACGAACGAACGTCAATCGACTATCGAGAACGTTGAAAGGATGACATAAATCCAATAACGATTTCGTAAAGTAGAGTGGGAAATTGAGAAGACCTTGGCAATACCTCTCTTCAACTAAAGATTCTTTTGATTGTTTTCTCATCAGTGAGATATTATCATGGTATCTTTTCTACGAAAGTTTTGATAAATGAGATCTTTAATTTCTCAAATTCTAAGATGACATTGATATTGATTATTGGTATGAGTTGGAAAGCAAAGATGTGTGATAAAGGTTTGTTGTGAAGAGATAGTGATGTTCCTTGATATTGTTTGACATTTCTTGACATTCCTTGATACCCTTTCATCTTCCTTGATATCCCTTGATGTTCTTTGATATCTTTGATATTCCTTGACATTCTTTGATATTCCTTGACATTTCTTCAATCTGATTGGGATGAACAACCCTATGTATAGGGGACACAAGGTATACCTGTCTGTGTGATAGGAGTTGGATGGGACGCCATCACTTGTGTGTGTTGTGATTACAAGAAGGTTAACAACCTTTAGTAGTGTCTAATATGGACACGCAACATTAAGTTCATTTGATCGTATTGATCTCCCAGTCACTCTTGTATTCCAATGTGACCTATTTTGAAAACATCTTGTTCTATTCGAAAATTCCCAAAGATCAATTCTTGGGAAATGAATTTTGCAATCGCGAAAGTTTGATTTTCCTTTTCCATTAAAGTTAAAGGTATGCCAAGATTGATCAAAAGGTGGATGACGATATGATATTATGAAGTGTGTACGTTTTAGTTTCTTCGGGGGATTCCGAGGACGGAATCCTTATAAGGGGGGTAGAATGTAATATCCCATATTATTAAATTCAGATTTGATTATTATAAATCTATTTGTCTAGATATTATTGTTGTCTCTAGTTGAATAATGATGTGATTATGTGAATAGTTTTATATGATTATACTTGTTCTGTGGATTAATATGGATTATACTAATTATGCGTTCTCCTTCTTTCTCTGATTCCGAGGACGGAATCCCTATAAGGAGGGTAGATTGTAATAACCCGGATTTTAAAAATATTTTTATTAATATTATAAATGATTTTCTTAAAAAGAAGGGAATAAGATTTAATATTTTATTCCAGTTTGATGAGTTTTCAAAGTTTTATATTTAAACCCCGGGTTATTGTGTTATTGATAAATGATTATATTTTTACAACTGATTTTCATATATTGTTTCGAAAATTCTAGATGATAATTATGTGAATATATGTGGTATGTGACTAAGTGTTACTTGTGGTATTGCTCGTTTAATTATTTATGGTGATTTATGATTAATATATGAATTTTTGTGAATTTTATATTATCTGGTTTATTGCGTTAACTGCTCATATGTGTTCGTATTTGAGAGAATTCAATTTCTATATGCTCAGGAGAAAATATAGTTTATTTGGAAATTTTCATATCGATTTATGGAATGTTAGATGATTTTATAATCAATTTACGGATTTAATTGTGTATATTTATATGTATTTATTAATTATTTGACTTCCGTAAAACCGTCCACTCGTAACGAGGTAGCAAATTTTCTTCCCGGAAGTTTCAACAAAACTCACCTTTAGCCTAATTTGAATATTCCGGACATTTTTCGTGTTTTGACTTTTTCGATCCGGAGTACGGTTTTCCCCGTAGTCGGTCCGGCGGAGTTTTTCGGGTATTTTAATTGTTGATAATTATCCAGTTTGTCTCGATAAGCGTGAAACGAGATATTTTGATTATTATATTAATTCTTATCTTGTCATAATTGCAATGGGACCCGCAGACCAATAATTGAGTTAAAGAGCCTCGTTTTGATGATTATCTCGAAAACCAGTACCGATTGGACCCCGTTTTATTATATAAAGCTACTAAATACATATTTTCATGTCATAAACGATCCAAAGGGGTACCAATTATTTGTAAATATAAATAGGCCATTCTAGAGCTGATTTTCACCCGTAAAAATCATTTCACCAGTTTCTCTGCACGAATACCGAGAGAAACCGAGCGGTGTTCTTCGTGTTCTTCATAATCAAACGAAGATTTGAAGGCGTTATTGAAGTCAGAATCAAGCGTGCGAATAGTCAAATCGAAGATATTGAAGAGTAGAACTCAAATCAATCATCAAAAACAACCTGAGATTCACAGGTAGGGAGTAATTGAAGCTTTAAGATTCGAATTATTATGATTTAAATAGTGAATTTTTGCAAACTTGTTTGTTCGATTGTTTTGATGGTTCCATGATGTAGTACATGTTTTTCTCGTCGTTTTGGTATATTATATGTTGATTTTTGAGTTCCATAACACCTAGAAAAGTGGGTTTGATTCTTGAGGGGTGTTCTTGAGTGTTCTTGAATGTTTTCAATTCGATTTTGGGGCTTTGCAAACGGTTGAATCTGGGGATGTATGGAGGGTGAAAACAGATAGAATAGGAGATGAGGAATCATTTGGTGGTCTCAAAAAGTAGGGAGGTTTCGTTTTTAAAGCACGCCGGAGCTTGAAAGCTCGCCGGCGGCGGATGAACTTTGGCCGGATTTTACGGCCAATTTAGACCTTGTTTGATGATTTTGATTTCAGAAACGAGTTGTGGGTAGCATATAGAGTTTATCTGGAGGTTTTGGTGTCGAATGGACGCCAAGAACGCCGAATCCGGCGAAGTTAGTGGTGGCCGGCGGCAAATTGCCGTTTGGTCACCCAACTTATGAAGATGGTGAAGTTTGAGTACTGAGGTTTTGAAACTTACGAAACAGCCCCTGTAACTTCTGAAAGTTACACTTTAAACCCTGAACAAAACTTTCAAAATTTTACACTTTAAACCTTTTGATTTTAATTTTCAAAAATTGTTTTATTTAATTATTTTAAATTTCAAAAATGATTTTTAATTATTTCTTTATTTAAAAAATAAATCTAAATTAGTTTATTAATTAATTTTAATTAGTAATTAATTATTTTAATTGGTCAATTAATTTAAATATTAATTGATTAATTATTTTAATTAATTATTAATTGATTTTAATTGGTTAATTAATTGGATTTAATTAATCCTTTTTGATTTAAAAATTCCGAAAAATAGTTTCGAGCTTTGAAATATTTTTCTAAATTATTTTCAAGGCTCTATTATTGTTTATGAATGATTTCAAGTCCAATTTCAAGTATTTGGGACTTGATTATTTATCCGAAAAGTGATTCTTTTATCGATTTTAATTCCGAAAAATGTTTAAAAATTCCAGAAAATTCCCGAAAAATCATTTTAAACCCAAGACTTGATTTAATATCAATTGGAATGGGAAACCTTATGTGTTGTGTGTTGTCTGCTATTGGTTGGATGTGTTATGTGCCGATAGAAGAGGGAGAAAACTGTTTTGAGCATAACTTTTGATCCGTAAGTCGGAATCGAGTGAAACGAAAGAGAGACAGAAGCTTATAAAGTCTAGTTTGATGTGACATAATCATATGATGGAGTCGAAAATGTGAATAATTGTTGTTAAATGTGCACAATGTGACTATATGTTATTTGATTGCTATTAATTGATGATTACGTGATATACATGTTTATTCATGATAGTATACATGTGTGATAAAAGATTTGGATGACATAGTGTCGTGAGTTGATTGATATTGGATAAGAAGATATGGATTATAATGATTGGATTTGGTTGGTTGATTGTTGATTGAGATAGGATAACAGGTGGATAGTCTAATAAATAGACGAGATGATGTCGGATTATCGATAGGATTTATATGATAATTGATTTGTGATATGTTATGTGGAATATGACTTGACTATATGGTAGAGTCAAAGCATGATTACGTGTTAAGTGATATGTGATAAGTTTAAAGGGGTATATAAGTGGGTATCGATATACGTGATATGTATATGCGATATATTATTTAGTGACTATAGTATTATCTTATTCTCGTAAAGGATTTGGACGAGACGTGTATGCCCGAAGACGTTCAGAAAGTCACGTGGTGTTACAAAGCGAATAAGGGATGAATCGAGTAAGCGAAGCGATGTGGCGAATAGAGTATAGCTAGAGATGGTCTAGAGATTATGAGATGCATAGATTGTGAAAGTGGAAAGATTAGAATGAGCTGTGAGACGGAAGTCAGATTTAAGGCAAGTATCCTGCACCCTGCTTTTGGATATATTGCATATTCTGATCCATTCTTTTTATATGTGTTGCAAGTATCCTAAACCTTTCTCTTGGATATATTGCAAATATTCTGATCCATTCCTTTGGTATATGTTTCAAGTATTCATACCTTTCTTTTCAATGTTCGAAAGTGCGAGTATTCTGAACCATTCTTTCTAATCTTCAAGTTTCTAAAGAATTTCCGTTTTACAAATTAATTCGAAGTTCAGATTGTCATTGAAGCATGTGTTGCTCAGTGATAGTTAGAGCTTTGAATGAATTGGGATCTTCTTGATTATTCAACCCGCCATTGTCATGCTGGTTTAGCAGGCTAAATTCAGTTGCTTAGCCGATAATGGAGGATACCGAATAGTTGAGGATTTCCTGAACTGTGATTTATGAAATGATGGATCATGATTTATGAATAGATTATTATCAAAGTTTGAATTGGAATTATTCTGTTGTTGATGATATTTATGATGATGTTCTGTTGATTTGCATTGGCTTCTTGAATTGAATTAGAGAATTGGATTATTGTTTTTATATAAACCTGTGGACCAGATTCGTGGTCATGTTAGGCCAATGAGTGCCTTGGATCCAGTGATAGAGCATGGCGGGGCCTGCTCGGGGTTAGTGCGGAACTGATCAGCTGCCTAACCTTGGTTTTAATTAAAATGTGATAGTCCAATTCAATAATTCTTTGGAAAGATTGAATTTCTCAGTTTAAATGCTGCAAGGTATTGTAAATCATTCTATACAATACCATGAACTCATGAACTCAGGTTGAATCCTTTTATATCTTGAACTCGTGAACTTCTATTATATCATTTCAGAACTATCATTGTTTATTATTACTTGCTGAGCATTGTTGCTCACCCTTGCTATTCCTTTCTAACCATTTCAGAAAGGCTTAAAGATGAGATGATTGATTGAGATTGTGAGTAAGGCTAATGCTAGGCGAGGAGACAGAGTTGAGGATCCAGTGGTCGAGGAGTGTTCAGAAAAGTTGATGAGGTTGGTGCAAGCTGGAATAGTTGACAGTGATTCTTCTTATCGAAGATGATCTGATTTGGTAAGAGATGTTGTGTAATAATAGTGGTAGATTCTAATTTCAATACTGTAACCTGGATGCGATCCTGTTGTTATAAGGGGGGTGAAGATGTTCTCTTTTAAATCTTTTATTTAACGTCTTTCAAATCTTTTATTAAATGTTTTCAAGTTTTAAATTATTTGGATTCATTATCTTTAAAAAAAAAAATACAGGATTTCAAAAGTGTTTAAAAATGGGTTTTATGTGGTGACGTCAGAATCCAGACCCCCGGATTCCTGGACTGTCACAATGTACATTAGTGTGTAGTGTGTAGTGTGTGGTGGTAGTGTAGTGTCAGCTGATTTTGACCTTATATAGACTAAGATGTGCTGACCAATGTGTAGGTTTGCTGTTGTTTTTTACTTTTGATGAAGCGCTTGCGCTTATGTACCTTCAATTTTTCATATATATACTAGAACCTTTCCTTTTACATATTGTTCTTTACTTTACTGCACCTGTTTTACTTACCTTACATACCGCACTTCATATAAACCCTGTGATATCATTGTACCCTGTTTCTTTCATTATTGCTCTGTTCTGTAAAGAAGCATGCGATTTATTTAATTAAATGATCAAAAATGTTTTCAAAAAGAAATATTTTGTTTATAAAAACAATTGTTAAAAGTTTTGGAGATTAAATAAACTGCTTGTTTCTTTACAGAGCTATGCCTCCCAGAAGACAAAACCGTGCAAACAACCGTGATAATAACAATCCAGAACCTACAATGGCCCAGATTCTTCAGATCTTGGCCCAACAGACTGCCAACCTGACTCAGCAGCAGGAAAGGCAGGCTAATCCCCAGGTTACTTTCAAAAATTTTCAGTCTGTCAATCCCCCAGAGTTTAAGGGTTCAGCGGACCCTATTGAGGCTAGGGTATGGTTGAAGGAAATTGAAAAGGCATTTGTGTTAGTCAAAGTGAGAGATGAGCAGAAGACTGAGTTTGCTAGTTATTATCTGAAGGAGGAGGCCACCTATTGGTGGGAGTCTGTGAGAGCGATGGAAGGGACAGAGGATGTTACCTGGGATAGGTTTAAGGAGTTGTTTTTGGAGAAATACTTTCCTCAATTTCTCCAGGATCGAATGGAGTTACAGTTTTTAGAATTAAAGCAAGGGGACATGTCTGTGGCTGAGTATGAGAAAAAGTTTGCTGAATTGGCTAGGTTTGTTCCGACCTATGTAGATACCGACAGGAAAAGAGCTAAGAGATTCCAACAGGGGTTAAAAGCATGGATCAGGGGAAAACTAGCCATATTGGAATTAGATACTTATGCAGCTGTAGTTCAGAAGGCAATGATAGCGGAAACGGAAAGCGAAATGTCTCAGAAAGAGAAAGAGGGAAAGAAGCGTAAGCCAGAGCATCACGAGGGACAGTTTCAGCAGGGAAGGTTTCAGAACTTTAACAACCCGAAGAAAGGGAAATTTCAGCAGGGGAGAAATCCCACTTTTAAGAAGCCAGATGTAGGTGGTAGTGGACAAGGTAACCGTCCAGCTATTGGAAATCAACCAAGGCCTCCACTGCCGGAGTGCCAGATATGTGGAAAGAGACACGGGGGAATCTGTAATAGATTGAATGTAGTGTGTTATAAGTGTAACCAGAAGGGACACTATTCTAGGGAATGTCAGAACCCACCAGCACGGAACCCAATGATTCGAGACCAACCAGCAAGGAACCAACCCAATAGGACTCCAGCAGCTGGAATAACATGTTTTAGGTGTGGAAAACCAGGACATATGGTGAAGGATTGCAAGGTACCAGCTCCAGGTAACCCTACACTTAGAATTATGGGATCCACTCCAGTAGTCCCAGAAGTTCCTAAAGCCAGAACCTACAACATGACTATGAGGGATGCAGTCCAGGATGCAGATGTGGTGGCAGGTACGCTTACTATGAATTCTTTATGTGCCAAGGTTTTGATTGATTCTGGAGCTACTAGATCGTTTATTTCTGAAGATTTTGTGCATAAGTTGAATCGTCCTATAGAATTGCTTAATGAAATTATGAATATAGAGTTGGCTAATCAGGAACGTGTCCCTGTTAGCCAAGTTTATAGGTATTATGAAGTTGAGATCTTAGGAAATAAGTTTTGTGCCGACTTGATACCTTTCAAGTTGGGAGAGTTTGATGTTATTTTAGGGATGGATTGGTTATCGAAGCATAATGCTCAGATAGATTGTCGTAGTAAAGAGGTGATGTTAAAAAACACCGAATGAGAAGACTATAGTATTTCGAGGGCAGAAACAGGTAAAGAAGTTTTTGACTATGATTCAAACGAAGAGATTGTTGCGTCAAGGTTGTGAAGCTTATATAGCATATGTAACTGATCAGAGTCGAGAATTTGTGAAGCTTGAAGATATTCCTGTAGTAAACGAGTTCCCAGATGTATTTCCAGATGAGTTACCCGGATTACCTCCAGATAGAGAAATTGAATTTGCAATAGATTTAGCACCTGGAACCGAACCAGTATCTAAAGCCCCATATAGAATGGCACCAGTAGAAATGAAGGAATTGGCAACCCAGTTACAAGATTTGTTAGAAAAGGGAGTGATTAGACCCAGTGTATCCCCGTGGGGAGCACCAGTGTTGTTTGTGAAGAAGAAGGATGGTAGTATGAGGTTATGTATTGATTATCGGGAACTTAATAAGTTAACTATTAAGAATAGATACCCGTTACCCCGTATAGATGATTTTTTGATCAATTGAAGGGAGCGAGATGTTTTTCGAAGATTGATTTAAGATCGGGATACCATCAGCTAAAGATTAAACAAGAAGATATACCTAAAACAGCTTTTAGAACCCGATATGGCCACTATGAGTTTTTAGTGATGGCCTTTGGATTAACCAATGCCCCCGCAGCTTTTATGGATTTAATGAACAGAGTCTTCAAACCATATTTGGATAAATTTGTAATTGTCTTCATAGATGATATTTTGATTTATTCCAAAACCACTGAGGATCATGCAACCCACTTAAGGATGGCTTTAGAGACATTGAGAAGAGAGAAGCTGTATGCTAAATTTTCAAAGTGTGAATTCTGGTTACAAGAGGTTCAATTTCTAGGTCATATAGTCAGTAAAGAAGGAATTAAAGTAGATCCCTCCAAGATTGAGGCAATTATGAATTGGGAAAGGCCAAGAACACCAACAGAAGTCAGAAGTTTCTTGGGTTTGGCAGGCTATTATAGAAGATTTGTTCAAGATTTCTCAAGGTGAAAGGCATATGTTAAGCCTATTTGTAATTAAGAGGAATCAACTCAACTCTGATAAGAAAGCAAGTACATAGCAAGTACTGTTATCTGGAATCCGTACGAAGAACGTCAAATGATTTATTGAAGATTTTATGTCAGAAGAATTTCAGGATGCTGCTGCAAACCACTGAAAGAAGTTCATTAATATGATCAAGCCTCAGTGCACAAATAATCTTTTGTGGCACGTCCAGAAGATCAGAAGGTATAAAGTTTCAATACTTTATTTATTCAGAAGATTCCATTATTGTGTCTACAAATGAAGAAGAACTAAGAAGACGAAGAATCGACGAACAAGTCACAGCTTAAATGTTTAAATGACAAGGAATATTTAATTGAGCTAGTTACAGATGAACCAGACAGTACATTTGTGTATCAGCTCATCTGATTAAATATTCTACGTCAAAAGAAAGTGGCCATTCGTTTAAGTCGAAGATCTTAATTGTTTACAGAAGACTGAAGACTCTGAAGAAGAAGAAAAGGGATAATTGATTATCTAATTATTTAATCCACTTCTCAAAATAATTATATATGATGTGTAATTTATTTATTAAATTAATTCTATCTCGAATTAATTTAATTTATGAATTTATGCATTTAATATAATTAAGTGGATGTTAATTGGTTAATTAATTAAAGAGAAATAAGCATTTGTCTTGTTGGAATCAAAAGGAAAGACAATTTCCTTGATTGTCTTGAGAAATAACAAGGTAAGACAATCAAACAGATTGTCTTACCGTGCCATTTCCCTCCTCCAACACACGGTAAGACAATCCCTCAGATTGTCTTACCGTGCCCTGCTATTGTCATACCGCATGGTTGGCAAGACAATCATTCTGATTGTCTTACCGTGTGGCTCCAAAGACAATCAGGATGATTGTCTTACCGTTTGGAGTGTCAGACAATGTCCCAGATTGTCTTACCGCTTCTCAAAGATTGTCTTACCACTTCTGATTGTCTTACTAAGCTATAGACAATGCTTATGATTGTCTTACCTTATGTTTTTCAGCAAGACAAAGTGCCAAATTGTCATAGCAACCACTAGATTGTCTTTGCACCTTTGTCTTGCCTAGTTCTTGAGATTTGCCTATAAATATGGCTCATTCTCCTTCATTTCAAAGTGTTCAAAGTGCTTGTAAGCTTTCAAGTTGTGCTAAACTTGCTATTCGTTAAAACCACAGTTTACTGTGCTTTGATCATTCGGTTGTTTTGTTCCACCGAGTTAGAATACTTTCTGTCAAATTTATTCTACGAACTAGTGGACATTAAAACGAACCATATTAATTATATAACGACTTAAAACATTGTTATATTAATTAATCTTAATCTGATTAACAAGTTACATTCCAATCAGATTTATTCCGCCGCGATTATTTTTAGTGACGATTGTATTCAACCCCCCCTTCTACAATCGTTCCAGGACCTAACAATTGGCATCAGAGCGGTTGATACCATTTTACCGTATCAGATCCTATACAAACTCTGTAACGTCCAAATATTTTTTATTCGAATTAATTTTATTCCAAAAATTAATTTTGATTAAAAATATTTTTCTTTCAAAAATCCAAATCTCTTCCAAACACTATTCACATTAAATCCAAATATTTTTTAATTCGAATTAATTTTTTTTTTAAAAAAATTAATTTTGATTTAAAATATTTTTCTTTCAAAAATCCATTTCTCATCCAAACACTATTCACTTTAAATCGTTAAAAATGAGTACCCAAAAGATCAGTAGCATTAAAATCCCACCGTTCAGCCAAGAACACTTTGGCCTATGGAAAAGGCACATGTTCCTATTCCTCCGAACAGCGAACAGAAAATACATCGGGATTTTGGACAAAGGTGTTACTACTCCGATGAATGTCATATTAGCACACGAAGAGGATGGTGTGTTAATACCTCATCAGGTCATTCCGAAAGAACTTTCTGAGTACACAGATGAAGAGAGTGAACAGATGAACTTAGATGACGCTCTTCAACTAATTTTGGTTGAATCTCTAAATCCAGTGATGTACAATGCTGTTGTAAATTGTACGAACGCCAAGCAAATCTGGGATACATTAGAGATTATCAATGAAGGCTCAGAGGAAGTTAGGGAAAACAAGAAAGAGATACTGATGGCTCAGTATGAACAATTTGGTTCCAATCCCGGAGAAGGGATTTCAGAAGTGTTTATCAGACTTAATAATTTGATAAATAATTTAAATCTGAATGGGAAATTCTATGACAAGAAAGAGGTCAACATGAAGTTTCTTTTAACACTTCCCGAACATCTGGAACACAGAATCACTGCCATCAGGAAAAGCAGAGATCTGAATGAGATTTCTCTGGAAAGACTCTACGGAGTTTTGAAAACTTATGAACTAGAGCAAGTTCAGAGTAAACAGAGATATGGCTGGGGTAAAACACAGAACCATTCGAGAGCTCTAGTTGTTGAATCACCTACACCGGAAGAAAAGAAGGATGTTGTTGTTCCTTCTAAAACCACTCAGGAATTTGTTGTACCTGAGATGGGTCAGACTGCCTCTTCCAGTGGTGACGAAGAGTTCTATACAATGGAAGAGCTAGAACAGTTAGAAGATCAATCTCTATCACTGTTTGCCAAGAAATTTGGAAACATGAGATTCAAGAAGAACCCCTCCTACAAGTACAAACCTACTGTGAACAGGTTTCAGAAAGGAGGTTATTCATCTTCTACGAGCAAAGGAGGATACAAGACTGGGATGGTGGATAGAAGCAAGTTCAAATGCTTCAACTGTGGTGAACCAGGACACTTTGCAACTGAATGCAAACAGCCCAAGGTTCAAGGAAAGAGAAAAGATTCCTACGACGAGCTGAAGCAGAAGTATGATGCACTAGTGAGAAAGCATCAGGGTACTTCTGGAAGTCAAAGTTTCAAGAGCAAGTCTTATCTAGCAGAAGGGAAAAGCTGGGATGATACAGATAGTGATGATGAAGAGCAGATTGGAAATGTTGCTCTTATGGCTAATGCTGGATCATCTTCACCTCCTCCTGCTGGAAGCTTTCAGGTAGATCCTACATGCCCTAAACTTTTTATGCAATTAGGACTTGAAAGAGATGATGCTATTAAAAAGATGAAAGCCGCCAATCTTAAAATTAATACTTTAGTCTTAGAAATTCATGCTTATAAGATGAATGAGATGAAAGTATTAAAACCTAAAATAGAACAACTGACTATGGATTTAGGATTACAATGTGCTAAAGTCAGAGTTCTAGAGAAAGGTGAGATTGCTTTAAGACTTCAGCTAGACGAAGAGAAAGTGAAATGTAAAGCCTTTAAGGATGCCTCCACTATAGTCAAAGAGCTTAATGATAAACAAGAGATCAAGAGAACTGTTGGAATAGGTTTTGACTATAACAAATCTGTAGGTAAGGCTAGTAACATTACTCCTTTTAAGAAGAGTGCTGAGGAGAGAGGGATTCCTTTTGTTTTGAAAGATTCCCCTCAACCATTGTTTAAATCCTCAGAAGCTGAACCTCTGTTAGAAACTCCTGTTGTCATTAGATATGAACTCAAACAGGAAGATCTTAAGATGAAAGAGAGTAATGTGAATAGAGATGAGATCCTGACATCACTGAAACCAATCAAAGTGAAAGGCAATGTTAGGTTGCCTAAAGCTGGTTTAGGTGTCAACTCTGAGAGAACTAAATTCAACAAGCCCAATAACTTTGTGAATAGTAAGAACAGAGACAATAGATGTCATTCTACTGAGAACTTTAAATCTGTTAACAAGGTTAGAGTAGAATCTATTGATGTTCCTGCTACTATGACTGATATGCCTGTTGCTCCTGTTTTTGATGCATGTCATAAATCTTGTAGTGTTGATAATTGTATGACTTGTGCTTTCAATTTGATGTCTGCTTATTTTAAAAATTTGCATGCTAAAAATGAAAACACATCACCTAGACAACACACAAACTACAAGCATGCTAGATCAAAGACTGCTAGTCCTACTCATGTGAGAAAGGAGACTTATGTTCCAAAGCCTAAAACCAATGTTTATAAGGCTGTTGTTAAGGAAGTAAGTTCAGTCAAGAGTGAGCCAAATATCAGTCCAAGAGGCTCTGTTGTATTACCTGATAGAAATCAATTCTTCAAGTCTGCTGGACCCAATCAAGTGTGGGTCCCAAAGAATGTCTAATCAAGTTGTCTTGTGCAGGGTGCCAGTGGAGTGATTCGAGTTAGTTAGGTGCTTGACAGTGGAGCGTCAATGCACATGACTAGCAATAGATCCCTGCTGGAAGACATAAGAGAAGGAGCTGGCCCAACAATCAGTTTTGCTGATAATAGCAAAGGTCGTACTGTGGGATATGGCAAGTACAAGATTGGAAGAATCATCATAGAGGATGTTGCTTTAGTTGAAGGACTTCAACATAATCTCCTGAGTGTCAGTCAATTTTGTGACAAGGGATATTATGTTCACTTTGAAAAGGAGATATGTATCATCAAACATATCAAGGATAAGCGTTCTTCACTATGTGGCGTAAGGAAAGGCAACATATACGTAGCTGATTTATCTTCAGGACCAGGAAACGAAGTTCACTATTTCTACGCTAAAGCGTCTACTGAAGATAGTTGGTTATGGCATAAGAAACTCTCACACCTCAACTTCAAAACCATGAACTCTCTAGTCAAGAGAGATCTAGTGAGAGGTTTGCCTTCCTTGTAATTCTCAACTGATGATCTCTGTGAAGCTTGTCAGAAAGGAAAAGCGAAGAGAGCATCTCACAAAGGCAAGACCATCAATACCATTACAGATCCACTTCATTTACTGCATATGGATTTGTTTGGCCCCGTAAATGTTGCATCAATTGATGGAGGAAGATATGCCTTGGTTATTGTGGATGACTTCTCGAAATTTACTTGGGTTTACTTCCTTACTTCTAAGGATGAAACTCCGTTGATAGTGATTGATCATATAAAGTTAGTTGAATTGGATAAGGGTGTGCCAGTGAAAGCTGTAAGGTTCAAGAATCAAACTCTAATCAACTTTTACTCTGAAAAGGGAATTAGAAGGCAGTATTCAGCACCAAGGACTCCACAGCAGAATGGAGTCGTCGAAAGAAAGAATCGTACATTGATTGAAGCTGCAAGGACAATGATTGCTGAAGCAAAGCTTCCTCTGTACTTTTGGGCTGAAGCTGTGTCTACTGCCTGCTATACCCAGAATAGAACTTTGATCAATAAGGATCATATGAAAACTCCATTTCAGCTGTATAACAACAAGAAACCATATGTCAAACATCTTCATGTCTTTGGAGCCAAGTGTTATGTTCTCAAAGATGGAGAAGAGAACTTGAACAAGTTTGAACCAAAGGCATCTGAAGCAATTTTTGTTGGTTATACTAATAATGCTTATAGAGTCTTTGTAATTGATACTCTGTCAGTGAAAGTTAGTGTCAATGTTACATTTGATGACACTAAACTTCCAAGTATACAATCTGCTGATCCATCTGAATCTCTGAAGTTTGACAACTATCCAGATTCTGATTCAGATGATGATGTGCCACCTGAGGTTGCAACAGGGGATGTCATCAATAATGATAATGATCCAGGCAATGGTGGAGGAAATGGCAATAATGCTGGAGATTCCACTGATGCTAGTGGTGGATCATCAAGTCAACCTGGCAACAACTCAGGGGGAGATGGTGGATCAACTAGTCATACACATCAGCTTACTGACAATACAGCTGAATCATCTAGGACACAACTTCCAAGGGAAAGGATTTGGAGCAGAGATCATCCCTTTGATCTTATAATTGGTGATCCTGATGTTGGTGTAAGAACTAGAAGTGCTACGACAAATGAATGTCTATTCTCTGGTTTTCTATCACAATTAGAACCAAAGAAAATAGATGAAGCACTTGCTGATCCTGATTGGGTTCTTGCCATGCAAGAAGAACTCAATCAATTTGAGAGACAAGAAGTCTGGGCCCTGGTTCCAAGGCCAAAAGGAAAGTCTACAATTGGAGCTAGATGGGTCTTCCGTAACAAGTTAGATGGTGATGGCATTGTTGTAAGAAACAAAGCCAGACTGGTCGCAAAAGGTTATTCACAAGAAGAAGGAATTGATTATGATGAAACCTATGCTCCAGTTGCTCGTCTTGAAGCCATCAGAATATTCCTTGCATTTGCTGCACACTCCAACTTCAAAGTTTATCAGATGGATGTGAAAAGTGCATTTCTGAATGGAAAGCTGGAAGAAGAAGTATATCTGGAACAGCCCCCTGGCTTTGAAAATCCAGAATTTGCTGATTTTGTTTACTTCTTATTCAAAGCTGTCTATGGGCTCAAGCAGTCACCAAGAACATGGTATGACACTCTCTCTGAGTTTTTAATTGAAAACAATTTCACTAGAGGTGTCATAGACAAAACTCTCTTTTACAAATTGCATGATAATAATATGATATTTGTTCAAATATATGTTGATGATATTATATTTGGTTCTACTAACGATAACTTGTGCAAGAGGTTTGCTAAGTTAATGCAGAGTAATTATGAAATGAGTATGATGGGTGAGCTGTCCTACTTTCTTGGTCTTCAAGTAAGCCAAAAGGAAGATGGCATCTTCATTTGCCAGTCAAAGTATGTCAGAGATCTTCTGCGAAAGTACAATCTAGAAGACTCTTCTCCGGCAAAGACACCCATGGCCACTGCCACAAAGCTTGACCAGGATAAATCTGGTAAGAAAGTTGATATCTCAAGCTATCGAGGTATGATTGGCTCTTTACTCTATCTCACTGCTAGTAGACCAGATATTATGTTTGCAACATGTTTGTGTGCTAGGTTCCAAGCTGATCCTAAAGAATCACATCTTATAGCCGTCAAAAGAATCTTTAGATATCTTAAGGGTACACCTGGTTTAGGTATTTGGTACCCTAAGAATACTGGTTTTGACTTAACCGGCTATACAGATTCTGATTATGCAGGATGCAGGATTGATAGGAAAAGTACGTCTGGAAGCTGTCAATTTCTAGGACGTCGGTTGGTTTCCTGGTACAGCAAGAAGCAGCATTCAGTGTCTACTTCTACTGCTGAAGCTGAGTATATAGCTGCTGGAAGCTGCTGTGCTCAGATACTGTGGATCAGAAACCAACTGAATGATTATGGTATTTCTGTCGACAAAATTCCAATATTTTGTGACAACACAAGTGCCATAGCCATTTCCAACAATCCGGTTCAACATTCCAGAACCAAGCACATAGATATCAGGTATCATTTTATTCGAGAACATGTCATGAATGGTACAGTGGTGTTATATTTTGTGCCCACGGCTGATCAAATCGCTGACATCTTCACTAAACCACTTGATGAATCCACTTTCTCTAAGTTGGTTTGTGAGCTAGGGATGTTAAATATGACATGATTCTCTTTGTATATATATTTTTTATATACTTTATATGCTTTTATATAATTTTGTGAATTTTCTGTGTATTTATAGGTATTTTATTAAATTTTATATGATTGTCTGTATATTATTTGATAATTATCTGTGTAATTATGCATGTCTATATATTTATCTGTAATTTTCTAAATGCCTGCTTACTCCCCTGTATTATTTTCTAAGCATTTAGATAATTATTTGTATTTATTTTGTATTTTTCAAAATTAATTAAGCATAAATATTTGAATTTAAGTTAATTCATTTTCATGGATTAAAGTTAAGTTCATAAGTATTTATATTTAATTAAAGTTGAATTTTACAAAATATTTGTGTATTATATAATATTGTTCTTATATTAGATTTTTGATTTAATGTGTAAAACATTTTATCTTTTAAAATAAATCAAAAATCATAATTTTATACTATTTTATGTGTTTTTCTGTTGAAAAACTCGGCAAGACAATCTGATTAATTGTCTTACCGAGCTCTTTTCCAGATTTTCCCTTTATTTTCTTTATTTTCCATGCGGCAAGACAATTTCTATCATTGTCTTACCGCTTTTTCTTATTTTCTGTATGTATACACGGCAAGACAATTTCGAAAATTGTCTTACCGTGTTAGCTTCTCTTGTACGCCTCTTTCTACACGGCAAGACAATCCGCTCGATTGTCTTACCGTGTCCTTCAGCCACTGTTTAAACTTCTCGGCAAGACAATCACTTAGATTGTCTTACCGAGATTTAAAACCCTATAAGACAATCCCTTCTATTGTCTTATCTCTTTTTCACTTCATCTTCTCACTTTTCTTCCTACTGCCATTAACACACACACACCCAAGCTTCGTTTTTCAAGTTTTTCGTTCAAAACTTGCTGTTTTCGACTTAGTTTTTCAAGTTTTAAGATTATAAACTTGCTGGTTTGGTAAAATCGCTTCGATTCTTATCGAAACGCTGCCAAATTTTTGTCTTAAAACCCTCTTTTTCGGACTCGGTTTCGCTGGATTTCGCTTGGATTTCAGTGGTTTGATCGACTTTGTGGCTTGTTACGATAGTACATTTGATTTGGAGTGTGATTTGTGTGAAAGAGTTTTCAAAACCCTCTTTGGTGATTTTGGATATTTCGAATTATTTCGAATTTTTGGAGACTTTTGGGGATTTTGTGGACTCTTGCACTGATTTGGAACCTTTGCCTTGGATTGAGTTTGAAATTTACAACCGTTATAAATTAATTAAATTTTAATTCGGAATTATTTAACATTTTCGAATTAATAATTAATTAATTAATCGTTAAATTAATTATTACGTGAAATTTGCGAGATACTTGAGAATTATCATTTTATTTGAAAAACTTCTCGCTTAATTCACCTTTTAATTAACAAAATGGTTGGAAAATTCAAAATTATGGAGACGAACTACAACGGATTTCAAGACCCTGAAGCAGTTGCTGCCCGGTTCAGACCCTGGGTCAAATTTCTGAACGAGCAATGCCTTGCGAGTACTGCAATCACTGCATCAGCCGAATTACAGATTCAACCTTTGTATGACTTCTACTCCACGGCTCTAAATACTACCCTTCTGGACAATCACAGGGTTACAGGAGATATAAGGGTAGGTGACGTGAATGGAAGAAGGACGATCACAATCTCTGCTGATGATGTGAATCGTGTGTTGGGTTTCCCCCGTGCTAACTTTGTTAATGCTCCTAAAGAACCTGAGTTGATGCAGTTCTTTGAGACGATTCAATATCAAGGGGAAATTCAATTGTCTAAGATGACGAAGGGAAAACTGAAGCCAGAATGGGAGATCTTCTTCGACACGCTTGCTAAGGTGTTCTCTCCCACTGATAGGAGGAATTTTCACAACATATCCAACATACTGCAAGTATTTGGAGTATGTATTGCCTTCAACCGTCCAATTGACTTTGGGACAACTATTCTGAAGGAGATTTTGAGGAAGATGGGACCACTTGGATGTCGAAACGTGGAATCTAATGATAAAGTTGAATGCTTTTATCCACGATTTCTGATGTTGCTGTTAAATGATAAGATGACTGAAGCCGACAAGAACTTCTACTTCAATGCTGGGAGACTCAATGTCAAACAAACCAGTCTCAAATTAATCAACAAGCTGGCTAAAGGAAGTAAGTACAACGCAGTACCACTCATTGTTACTCCATTTATGTTGGAAAGGTTCAATGCTCAAGTTGTTCCTTATCAAGTTCAAGTGGCTCAACAACAACAACATCAACAACAACAGCAACAAGATCAACAACCACCTCAACCTCAAGATCCACAACAACAACAACAATCACCAGATCAATCCCCTGACCAATCACCAGTTCAATCACCTATCCCCCAACGACAGTTTCCATCATATGAAGATGAGCCTCTACCTTTTGACTTCTTCGAAGCTCAACCATCTTCATCTGCACCCACACAACCTACTGCTCAACCACAATACTCTCCACAAACACAATCAACCTCACAACCACTGCCATCAGATTCAGATATCAATCCTGATCTTCAGGAATTCAGAGATAACTTACAGGTAGCTCAGGTACTTACTGACTTCTCATCTAACTTTAATATTGATATATCTGATTATGGTTGTAACTTTGACTTGTTTTGTCAGCCTGCCAGCAATGAACCTGACAACACACAGGTTCATAACCCCGCTGATGTTTCTATTCAACAAACTATCTCTTCTCCAAACACAACAACCAACACTACTTCAAAACCTGTTAAGAAGGTTGCCAGAAAGAGGAGTTTGAGTAGTTTAATGGATCAACCCGCAGCTCTGTCTTCTCAAAAGAAACAAAGAGTCGAAGCCTCGGAGACAACTGCAGCCTCATCCTCGCCTTCCCAAAAGGGCTTGGACACTGAAATGGCAATACAGTCTCTGGATTCATTCTCTCAACAGAATGAAGCCATTGAAGTTGACCGTCCAGCCACGGTATCCTGTACAGAGTCTAGCACTGCTCTAGCACTCACGCTAGTGCAAAATCAAGCCAATACACAGGTTACTACACTTTCTGAGAGCACAGTTTTTCAAAATCAAATTACTATGCATGAAAACTTTGCTGATCACCCTTTCTTTCATGATCAGGAACTGCTTGGCAATGTGCAAGTAGATTTGCCGTCACTGGCTTCCGGAGGACAATTTGTTCCTCCACTACCTTTGAACCCATTTCAGGGAACATTGGTAGTATATACAGGTACAGCTGGAGCTATGAGTGAATCGAGTGATGAAAGGCAAACACCGAGCGATACACATGCACGTGAGGCTAGTGAAACAGCTTTGAGTGTACGTAAGGTGAGTGCACACACTAACACAGCTCCATTTGAGGAACAAATTGCTAAGTTACAAGCTGAACTTGCCCGGATGATTGCGGAGAATGAGAAATTGAAAGGTGCACAACTGGTCACCTTAGAGAAGAAAGTAGAGGCGGAGCCATCCAGTTCTTACAGGGATGAGCTTAGAGCTGATATCCAGAGTTTGACTGTCGAAATGAGATCCAACCATGAGCTCTACATGTCTAAATTTGATGAGATCGACAGCAAACTGGATCAACTTCTCAGGAACTCCAAGTCTGATGCTCCAACCTCCGGAGAGGATCCCTCAACTAAGGGGGAGAATAGAGACAAGGGAGGAGAAGAGAAAGGAAACAGCTCCAACCAGAGTAACAAAGGGAATACAAACACCAACACTTCTGATTCTGCACCTGGCAGAGAATCTGAAAAGTCAAAAGGAAAGCAACCCATGCATTAACAGGAAGACAATTATGATGCCTTTCCTAAGGAAATGGATGATGATGATGTGTTTGATGCCACTTACTGCCAGAATCACGAAGATGGTGCATTTGATGAAGATTATGTGTTCCAGACTGAAGAGGAGGCTGTAGATCTTGAACATGAAGAGTTGGTGAAAAAGTTCAAGTTGGAAAATGAAGCTAGGAAGAGAAAGCTCAGGGACTTTCAAAAGCTTCTAGAGGACAAGCTCATCACAGAAGAGGAAATCAAGAAGGAAAAGCAAAAGATCTATGATGCTGCATGTGTGCAGAAGAATCTTGATGTGAAGCATAAAGTTGGTAAGAGTTGGGACATTGCTCGCAGAATTTTCAATGGACCTCAAAGGGAACCCTTCGACGACAAGAAGTTCATGTCTTTGATCTATGATTTGAGGGAGGTAAACCCTGATGAGGATTTATTTATGCATGCCCTATCTCTTGAACTGTGGTACATTACAGTTGCTGTCAGGAACTTGCTAGATGAATGGGAGCTTATCATTTACACCAGGAGGAACGGAACATTCAGACTCTCAGTTGAATTCCTAAAGTCATTTACTGTGTCTGAGCTCTGGGTGCTTCGTAACAAAGTCAAAAGAAGCTCTAATTTGAATGAACTCCTTCGAGACAAGCTGATGGAACATGCTGAATTCAATAGTCCTCAGATTGTCAAGAAACCTTATTGTCTGAAGTTCATCAATGACGACATCATATGCACTGTGTATCTAAATGATGAAGCCTTCCCTAAATATCCTGTGAACCAACTGATTCGTGCATCTACTCTCCTACGAACCAAGGGATTTGCTTCGAAAGAGAAGGCTGTTGCTGATAAAGTTATAGCTGACTACTGTCTTCGGAATGGTATTTCCAAATATACAAGGAAGATGTTATTTTACACCAACTATGAGAAAGATTGTAGAAGGGGGGGTTGAATACAATCTTTTACAAATTTAAAAGATTCAAGAACAATATACTAAGAACACAATAAACAGAAAAACACCAAGTATTAAAAATACGGGTGGATTGAATGATCCACCCGTGAGATTTTATATAGAAGAATCTGTGGATTGTTTTACAATTCGCACAGTTGCTGGTTCATCACTCAAAACAAGTTCTAACTCTCAGATTTTTCTCTCAAGTAATTTGAACAAGTTCAACTGATGCTACTAACTTGGTTATATACTCCAAGTTTTACAAAGCTTTTAGCTAGATTACAAAATGCACTCTAATCTAAAAACAATGCTGCACAACTTTGTCTTATGCATGCTTTCTGAGATGTCTTCATCTTTGACCATCATCTTGATTTGATCCAGATTGCACTGCATGAGATAAGTATGTTTCTGCTTCTTCTTTATTTTCCTAATTAGGCTTCCATGTCTATTTTAGTGTAATTCGATCCATGTGATTTGTCAGACTTAAGCTCTAGTCACTTTCAGCTGCTCTTTGCTTCATCAGTTGAAGGTTCTGGTTGCTTTCAACTGCTATTGACTTTATCAGTTGAATGCCTGGCTCATCAGTTGAATGAATTACAAACTCCATCAGTTGAATGCTGTTCCAGTCTCATCAGTTGAATTCCTCAGCATTATCCGTTGAACACTTTGTCTTCAGTTGAATGCTTGATTTTCATCAGTTGAAACATCATCCAGTCTTTATCAGTTGAACAGTTACATCTCATCAGTTGAATATCCTTCACTTAGATAAAATTACATGGCATTGGATATTTACAATTAGCCATCCTATTCTACCCATCCGTTGATAATTCCCAAAGACAAGAAATGTAACAATTACAACTGAAATTTGATAAAGATTCTAAGTAAGACATGTTACAAAAATGTTTATGTTATCATCAAAAATTATTGATTCCTAACAGAAGATGAAGCAAGTCACAAAGACTCAGCCTGCTGACTTTCAGGAGGACCCGGTGGATCTGGAAGTAATGCACCAACTGGCTCTGGCTAACGAAAGGAAGAAACATGGTGAAGCCACTACTGCAGAAAAGCCATCCAGGGAAGAACCTTCAACTCCTATTCTTCACAGTTCTGATACTGAAGAAGGAGAAGTTGATCTGTAGATTAATATATGGTATTGTAATATATGTTCTAAATGAACACCCCTTTTGTAATCTACTTATATGTTTGAATCTGGTGAATGTCTAATGAATACCAGAAACTTTTGCTATTTATCTTTCCATGTTTAATCCTTTGTCTTATCAGTTAGTTGAGTTATCCTCTCGATAATTTGCATGTTATGTTAACAAACAAATAGCGGGAGATTGAAAGGCATATGTTAAGCCTATTTGTAATTAAGAGGAATCAACTCAACTCTGATAAGAAAGCAAGTACATAGCAAGTACTGTTATCTGGAATCCGTACGAAGAACGTCAAATGATTTATTGAAGATTTTATGTCAGAAGAATTTCAGGATGCTGCTGCAAACCACTGAAAGAAGTTCATTAATATGATCAAGCCTCAGTGCACAAATAATCTTTTGTGGCACGTCCAGAAGATAAGAAGGTATAAAGTTTCAATACTTTATTTATTCAGAAGATTCCATTATTGTGTCTACAAATGAAGAAGAACTAAGAAGACGAAGAATCGACGAACAAGTCACATCTTAAATGTTTAAATGACAAGGAATATTTAATTGAGCTAGTTACAGATGAACCAGACAGTACATTTGTGTATCAGCTCATCTGATTAAATATTCTACGTCAAAAGAAAGTGGCCATTCGTTCAAGTCGAAGATCTTAATTGTTTACAGAAGACTGAAGACTCTGAAGAAGAAGAAAAGGGATAATTGATTATCTAATTATTTAATCCACTTCTCAAAATAATTATATATGATGTGTAATTTATTTATTAAATTAATTCTATCTCGAATTAATTTAATTTATGAATTTATGCATTTAATATAATTAAGTGGATGTTAATTGGTTAATTAATTAAAGAGAAATAAGCATTTGTCTTGTTGGAATCAAAAGGAAAGACAATTTCCTTGATTGTCTTGAGAAATAACAAGGTAAGACAATCAAACAGATTGTCTTACCGTGCCATTTCCCTCCTCCAACACACGGTAAGACAATCCCTCAGATTGTCTTACCGTGCCCTGCTATTGTCTTACCGCATGGTTGGCAAGACAATCATTCTGATTGTCTTACCGTGTGGCTCCAAAGACAATCAGGATGATTGTCTTACCGTTTGGAGTGTCAGACAATGTCCCAGATTGTCTTACCGCTTCTCAAAGATTGTCTTACCACTTCTGATTGTCTTACTAAGCTATAGACAATGCTTATGGTTGTCTTACCTTATGTTTTTCAGCAAGACAAAGTGCCAAATTGTCATAGCAACCACTAGATTGTCTTTGCACCTTTGTCTTGCCTAGTTCTTGAGATTTGCCTATAAATATGGCTCATTCTCCTTCATTTCAAAGTGTTCAAAGTGCTTGTAAGCTTTCAAGTTGTGCTAAACTTGCTATTCGTTAAAACCACAGTTTACTGTGCTTTGATCATTCGGTTGTTTTGTTCCACCGAGTTAGAATACTTTCTGTCAAATTTATTCTACGAACTAGTGGACATTAAAACGAACCATATTAATTATATAACGACTTAAAACATTGTTATATTAATTAATCTTAATCTGATTAACAAGTTACATTCCAATCAGATTTATTCCGCCGCGATTATTTTTAGTGACGATTGTATTCAACCCCCCCTTCTACAATCGTTCCAGGACCTAACACAAGGGTTGCTGTACCAATGACAAGGCTTACCCAGAAAGAAGAAAAGTTCGTGTGGACTGAAAAGTGTGAAGAAAGTTTCCAGGAATTGAAGAAAAGGTTAGTATCAGCCCCAGTGTTATCACTTCCAGATGAACAAGGAAATTTTGTAATTTATAGTGATGCTTCTCATAAAGGATTGGGTTGTGTGTTGATGCAACATGACAAAGTCATTGCTTATGCATCCAGACAACTCAAACCCCATGAGCAGAAGTATCCTACACATGATTTAGAGTTAGCAGCCATAGTGTTTGCATTGAAGATTTGGAGACATTATTTATATGGAGAAAAGTGCGAAATCTACACGGATCATAAAAGTTTAAAGTATATATTTACGCAGAAAGAGCTTAATATGAGGCAGAGGAGATGGTTAGAATTGATAAAGGATTATGATTGCACTATCAATTATCACCCCAAAAAAGCAAATGTAGTGGCAGATGCTTTGAGTAGAAAGGATAGATTGAATGTGTTGACATTACCCAAGGAAGTATATAGAGAATTTGAAAGGCTGGAAATAGAAGTTAAAGTGAGTGAACCCTCAGAAGCTGGATTATATACAATGACTTTTCGACCAGAGTTACTAGAAAAGATAAAGAAATGTCAAGAGACCGCAATGAAACAGGATGTTAATAATTTGGTTGGGGAAGAGCTATGCACCCAGAAAGACGAGCAAGGTATTCTAAGATTTTCTTCTAGAATATGGATTCCACCAGTACAGGAGTTGAAGGATGAAGTTTTAAGTGAAGCACATAGTTCCGCTTATTCAATTCACCCTGGGAGCACTAAGATGTATAGAAATTTGAAAGAGAATTATTGGTGGCCAGATATGAAGAGAGAGATTGCAGAGTGGGTAAATAAATGTTATACATGTCAAAGAGTGAAGGCAGAACACCAGCGACCGAGTGGATTGTTACAACCCCTAGAGATTCCAGAATGGAAATGGGAGCATATTGCGATGGATTTTATAGTTGGATTACCTAGAACGAGGGCAAATCACGATGCCATATGGGTTATTGTAGATAGACTAACTAAGTCAGCTCATTTCCTTCCCATTAACGAAAGATTCTCATTAGACAAGTTAGTCCATATGTATCTGAAGGAGATCGTCGTTTGTCACGGAGTTCCAGTCTCCATTGTATCCGATCGAGATCCACGATTCAACTCGAGATTCTGGAAGAGCTTTCAGGAATGCTTGGGCACCAGATTGAATATGAGCACTGCTTATCATCCACAAACTGATGGTCAGAGTGAAAGGACTATTCAAACAATCGAGGATATGCTACATGTTTGTGCTATCGACTTTAAAGGCAATTGGGACGAACATCTACCGTTAGTGGAATTCTCATACAACAACAGTTATCATGCAAGCATCGGAATGCCTCCATATGAAGCTCTGTATGGACGTAAATGTCGTTCACCCATATGTTGGGATGAAGTAGGAGAACGCAAATTACTTGGGCCAGAACTAGTTCAGCAGACGAAGGAAGTTATTGAAACCATTCAAAGAAGACTGATTGCAGCACAGAATCGTCAGAGAAAGTACGCGGATCAAGCCAGGAAGGATATGGAATTTGAAGAAGGAGAACCTGTATTACTGAAGATTTCGCCATGGAAAGGACTATCCCGATTTGGCAAGAAAGGAAAGCTAAGTCCCAGATACGTCGGACCATTCGAGATCTTGAGACGCGTTGGTAAAGTGGCTTATGAGTTAGCGTTACCCCCACATATGGAGCATATTCATAACGTCTTTCATGTGTCAATGCTTAAGAAGTATCATCCAGATTCTAGGCATGTGATAGAATACGAGCCAGTAGAGCTTCAGGCAGATTTGTCTTATGTTGAGAATCCAATAAAGATTCTAGATAGGAAGGAGAAAGTGTTAAGGAATAAAGTGGTGAAAATAGTGAGAGTATTGTGGAGAAACCCAAAAGTTGAAGAATCAACTTGGGAGTTAGAAAGTGATATGTGTGAGAAATATCCTCACTTATTTTCTTAGCAGATTTCGAGGACAGAATCCTTTTAAGGGGGGAAGGATGTAATATCCGGGATTTCGACGTGTATTTATTTATATCAGTACGTAAATATTTGTGAACATTATGTGAATTAAGTGTGAATTATATGTTAAGTGACTTGTTGAATGATTGTCTATGTATGTTATGACTTGTTAAATTATAATTTTTATATGATCAGATCAAAATATGGAGAATTTAGGCACTCATTTGGCAAATTATGGATTACTATATGATTTGATATTTGATTTAAGGATTTAATTAAGTATATTATAAAATATTATTATTAATTGATTTTAAAACCCGTTTACTCGATAATTAAACCCCGGGGGGCTTCCGGGAAAGTTTCGCCGGTTTGTTATTCGAGATATTCTGAACAACTTTCGTGTTTTAACTTTTCTCATCTGGTGTACGGATTTACGTGAAAGAATTTCGGAACGATTTTATGAATATTTTATTATTATTTATCATATCAATAATTGTGTACACCGGATAATTTTAACACCCCAAATTATCTAGATTCACAGGTTAGAAGTAATTAGGGTTTTTAAATTCGAGTTAATTAGGGTTAAATTAGGGCTTTTTGATTTTGATGTGTTTTATGTGATTTTATGCTTTCATGTTGTAGATAATCTTCTCCTGATCATTTTGGTATGTCATATGCATGATTTGGATGTCAATAACATGTTCAAAAATAGGTTTAATTATTCGAATTATAAATTAGGGTTTATATACGTTTGAATATTTTCAATTAGAATTGGGACTTTTTGATTTAGTGATTCTGGGTATGATTAGAACATACCATCATGTGTATCTTGTTGCCAGCAATCGATTCGTGTGTTTAAAGTGTATGTGGGATGCCGGAATCGCTGGAATCGGAAAACTCGCCGGCGACGGCGAGTTTCATCCTCAAATTCCGGCCAAACCAACCACCTCATGGTGGTTTTGATGCTACAAATAGCTTCCTGGTCGCGTGAACTTGTTATCTGCACGTCCTGGTAGCCGTCTACGGCCTGGAACGCCGTCTCCGGCGACTAGGGTGACCGCGGCGGCAAAATTGCCGTTTGGTCACCCAGGTTTCGGAGATGGTGAAGAGCAAATCCTGAACTTTTCAAGTTTTCAAATCAGTCCCTCCCTCAAATTTCGAAACCTTGCAGTTTAAACCCTGAAGTTTTAAAACTTTTAAAACTGAATTATTTTAATTTCTTTTATTTCGAAAATCATTTATTTATTTTCAAAAATAGTTTTTAATTATTTCTTTATTCAAAATAAATCTAATTTAATTTATTAATTAACTTTAATTAGTAATTAATTATTATAATTAGTCAATTAATTTAAATATTAATTGATTAATTGTTTTAATTATTTATTAATTGATTTTAATTGACTTATTAATTAGATTTAATTGTTTTAAAAATCCAGAAAAATAGTTTCAAGCTTTAGAAAATTATTCTAAAGTATGTTGAAGCTTCGTTAATTAATTTCAAGTGATTTCAGACCTTATTTCGAGTATTCGAACTTGCTTATTCAGTTATAACTTGATTCTTTTATCCGTTTTTATTCCGAAAAATGTTTAAAAATTCATAATAAATACCAGAAAATTCATTTTAACCCCAAACCTTTTCTGAAAGGCTATTTTATTGATTAACTTATGTGATATGTGCTATGTGTTACGTGATCGATATGTGAAATGCTTGTGTGAACATTGTATGATTGTTTTATTAGTATCTTTTGAACCGTATATCGGATTTAAGTGAAACGAAGGGTAGCTAGAAGCTTGTTTCGATTATGAAACAAATAGAATGATATAAGATTGAGTATTGATAGATGAATATTGTGATTATCAGAGAGGAACAGGCTTAGGAAAGGAAAGCAAGTAGTATTGGAGTGATTCTGTTTAGTGAAAGCTATAAAGAAAAGTAAATCTTTCAGATAAGGCAAGTGCTCTATTCTCAACTTATACTTCTGTAAATTCCTTAAGTCACTCTTCTGTATATGATGTTGTTATCCTGGATAAACTTGGAAATGCATCTGTGGCTATATTGTGCTATTGATCCTGATTATTGATAAACCTTATTCAATCCTTTCAACACCTGAATTACAAGCTGAACCTTGATTTTGATTTCAATTAAACTTATACCCATTTCTTTGAGACTTGACAACACAAATCATTTGCTCTGATATTCTTCCATCCTCGAATGACCAAACAGTACAAGCCTATATGCTACAATACTTCACCAAGTTATACAATGTCTTACCAAATACCTATATTACTCTTTTGAAGAATGTTCACACATATACACCCTAACACTTGAAATTCCTACAAGTTAAACATATTTGAAACCTCAAGCTATTCTCACTTACATTGTTCTCTCTGCAAAACCTCAGATTAGCTTCACCATATACTTGATCTTTCTTTCAACCTCAAGACATTCTTCAAACATATTGTGAGGATACTTAAACCTACTTCTGAATTGTCCTTTGATCCTGATATGTTTTGCACCACTAAGTATCATGATTCTGGTTTGACGATTATGATTCTGTTTTGGTAATATTGCTTCTGTTCAAATGGTATTGGTTCTGATTTATTGAGATATTGTTGATTTCATTATATTGTTAAAGAATTGGATGGTTTTATAAATGTGGGCCAGATTCGTGGTCAGACCAGATTCGTGGTCATTAGGCCAATGTGTGCCTTGGATCCAGTGATAGAGCTTGGTATGTACCTGGCTCGGGGTTAGAGCGTGACTGATCAGCAGCCTAACCTTGGTTTTTAAATAAAAACATGAATATCCAATTCTAATCATTGTTTTAAAAAGGGAATTTGATGCCTTGATTCATTCTTGTTGATAAATGTTGAACTTCAGTTTATTGTTTATATTACTTGCTGAGCTGTAAGCTCACTCTTGCGATGCCTTATGTTCTTTTCCAGCGAAGAAAGAGACTATTGTTAGCGAGGACCCACAGGCTAGCCATCAAGCTAAGGTATCAGGATGAGTATTGGGAAGCCTTGCTAGGAGTTACTGATGTTATAAACTTTTGAGTATCGTTGTGTGTAAGCACTGCGTTTTATGTTTGTAAGTTGTAAGATATTGACTGGGATTTGGCGTATTGTAATATAACTTAAGCTGTGGCTTGTTTCATACTATAGCCTGGAGCGATCCGTGGATGTTTAGGGTCAATGCATATATTATTATGATTTACAGGTTTATATTGTTGTGTGTGACCCCCAAGTCTATGACCCGGATTTGGAGGGTGTCACAATTAAAAACACTATATTATTAGGGTTTGTATTATTAGAGAGATATCAGATATCGTGGGTATTAAGAGATAGAGGGAGAGAAAGCTTTATGAGAGAACTTGAGTAAGGATTAAAGGGATTCGGTCCAAGTTCGAAAGATTTCGTCAAGTTGTATTTTCTTTACTCTTACTTTTGTGACATGGTTTCATTAATATATATATTCGTGTTTTATTTAATTGTTATGGGTAACTAATCCTCTAATCTGAGGATTAGGGAGTATTTGTTGGCTTAATATGTTTGTCTGATCTGATATTGTGATTTCTTTATGAATGCTAATCTGTCGTTGAGCTCTTTATACAATTAGAAGAGTAGCTAACTTTTAATTGAATCTTTAGGAGTTATAACGAATCAGGAGAGGAGTTATAATTCTAGTACATGATATGACAGACATAACTCAATCAATTGTGCAAGTTATAAGACATGAGATCCTTGGTGCTTAGTAATTTACAATTGTGCTTTAATTGATCATGGGAGTGGCTTTTAGAGGATGATTGTAGATATTATAATTTGTCTTCGGAGAGGATTTTATAATTATTCGAAGGATTTTTTTAGCAGAGTAGAGACTTGCACATCACAATTGCTTGACATTCATGACAGCCAGTAAAGAAACCTCTTGGATTGCCTTTTATCTTCGTTAATTTACACTTTTAATTGCTTTATTAGTGTTATTTAGTTAATAGTAAAAACACAACTTTTATCTGCCTACTAGGCATCCCATCTACGACGCACAGATGCCTTTCTTGGGAATCGAACACGCAACCTCGCTCTGATACCAATTGTTAGGATCAGGTGCTTACCAGTTGTTCTAAAAGCCCGAGCTTGTGGAGAAGGTGCTACCTTATTTCCTTATACATAGCACATTGAAAGCGCCCGTGTTCGTGTAGGGAGATGCTGGACACAGAACCCATAATATCCCCAACAAATATTGCTTTTATTAATGCCTACCTTACCTTTTTTATTTTTCCTAGGTTCCTTTACCTTGTTAACCTTCTTTATCTCCATCAGCTTATGCTTAAGCTATTTTTGAGACATTAAGCCAACATTTACCGTCTTGATTGCATCTTGTTTTGGTTTGTAAGAGGTTAAGTTATCTATAACCTCTGATTTGGAGCCAGCCTACTTTTCAGAGTTTGGATTTTCAGATGTTGGTACAAAATTTACAGGATTAATCTTGGGCTTTGAAGCTTTTTCAGTAAACTTTAGTTTAGCGGTATCAACTTCTTCCTTACCATTCTTTTTATTAGAGTGACCTAAACCCTCTCTCCAACAACCACGCTCCAAGATATTCTGAGTAGTCTTTCTAGAATTAGTCCAAGTTTTAATATTAATTCTTTCTTTAAAAAGTCTTGATTGAAGATAAACATGCTTTTTCAATAATTCATTTCTAACATAGATGGCATTATCTCTCTCTTTCTGAACTTCCAACAATTGAAATATGTCTAATTCAAGAAAATCATTTCTTCTTTTAAGATCTAGATAAATATTTTATTCTCTCATTCTCTAAAGTTTGATCCCTGTAGCTAACATGCATATTTTTTTAGAAACAATCTTAACTCAACAATATGTTTTGTCTCATTAGCTTCATAGCTACTATCAGCATTTTACATTAAGACATAATTTACCTCATCCTCAGAGTTTGAAGTGTCAACCCTGTCTTTCTTCTTTGTGATGTAGGCTTGGCTTTTGTTAGCTTTTCTTTCTTGCACTCATGTGCAAAATGCCCCTTTTTACAACAACTATAGCATGTAATCTTAGACTTGTCCATCTTTTCAGATCTCCCTTCTTTACTCCCAGCTTTCCTAAAACTATTTTTATTAGAGTTTCCATCTTTCCTTGAGAATTTCTTGCTTTTCCTGAAGTTCTTGTAAGCCATCTTCTTGAAATTTTTTACCATCAAGGCTGCTAGCTACATCATTTGTAATCACTATCATCAGAATCTGAAGAGTTTTTATAATTTGAGTCATCATCAGAGTTTGATGAATCATCATCAGAGTTTGAGATAAGTCCCTTTCCCTTGAAATTATCCTTCTTCATTGCAACTTATTTCAGGGATTTCTCCTCAAACTTAAGAGCAATTGACTTGGATTTTCCTCCACGCCTCTTGTTTCTATGTTCCATCTCAAGTTCATGAGTCTTGAGCATTCCATAGATTTTATCAAGAGACATATCATCAAGTTCGTAATTTTCTCTTATCGTTGTAGCTTTCAAGTCCCACTTCTCAGGAAGAGTTGGTGGAAATTTCATATTTGAATCTTCAAGATTATATATCTTGTCCACCAAGGACAGATCATTAAGAAATTTCAAAAATCTGTCATATATAAGTATATTAATGACTTATCAGACTTTGAGTCAAAGTGCTCATACTCTTTATGTGAGTATTGTCTTCCTATTCTTTTCAATAGCTTTGGTCTTCTGACATCTTATCCCTAAAGCATCCCATAATTCCTTTGCGGTCTTGCATCCAATGACCCTGTTAGACATAACATTGTCAAGAGCACTATGTAACGAATGCCTTACCTTGGGATCGTTTCTAATATAGGAGATACCTTATAGAGTATAGTCCTCCTTCTCATTGGGATCATTCTCTGTTGTTGATAAATTCTATCCAAGTTCTCTAGATCTGTGGCTTCCAGAATCATAACCATCTTAACCTTGCATATAGGATACTCATGTGCTCTGAGTATAGGAACCCTTTTTGATTCATATCTACTATTTGTTAGAGTTTGTGTTTTTTGACATGATTTTATAGATTTTTGGATCTTAACTGTTTGTATATTAACATATTGGCTCTGATACCAATTGCTAGGCCTAAAACCACTATAGAACGTGGGTTGAATATAGTGGATAGAGTCAATTTGATTAAAGAACACATAATGTAAAATAAATTTCAGCTTTTATTAATCATAAAAAAATCTGATACAATGGTAGAATGACTTCTCTCTCAGTGATTGATAATTTATCACTAAGAGATGCTAGGTTACAAGAATGATGATTAATATTCGAAAACACCTCTAGTGTAAACCTATGTTGTATTTATAACACACAGTTACAAGATATCTACTAACTGATATTCTACTGACTATCTTCCCAAACGATATCAATCGGTGAATCTATGTTAATCTTTCCTAAAGTCTCTAGCTTCTATTTCTCCATAATACATATCTTCTTCAATAAGTGTAGATCTTCTCCTGGAAATCAGCCGCCTATAAACTCTGAGATATCTTCCTTTTTTAAACTCTGATATCTCTTGGTCCCTAGTATAGTCTGATTTTTCAAATAAACTCTGATATTATCTCTAAACACTAATCAAAGAAGTTAAGTGTGATATCATCAGATATGTAATACTAGATACTTTATATAACCAAGGGCTAACACGTAGGGAAAATAAAAAAATTGCATATATAACTTACCAATGCATTCTTATTATAACCATTAATGAAAGATATGAAGGTCCCAATTAAAAATATTATTGGTTGGAATTGTGTATGAAATTTGCAAGATAAGTTATATTGTATGAGATTAACGAAATAAGCAATTTCTTTTACTAATTAAATCTCCATATTTACCGAGATGGTTCAAAAATATATACACGTTCGGTGCAAGAAATTATAGGTATTATCCTATTATCAACTCTCTTGTCTTTGAGTTAATCTCTTCTTTTTCTCTATTCATGAGTTACTTTCTCATTTAGTTTATTGTGTTGTCGGTTAGATTTTACAATATTATATAGCATCATTTAAAAAGACTTACAACAAAATCATTATAAATATAATATTGAATCCCTAGTTTTTATAGTTTTATACGTACATTTGATTGTTCTCTTGCTCCGATGAAAACTGGGATCTAATATTTGCAAGAAATGTAATATTTTCAAAGTATAAATATATGTTTTATAACAAGCATAAACTTTCTTAACAAAAAAGAGAAAGTTGCAAAAGAGTATAAATATGTGGTCTATAACAAGCATACAATCTTTTGACAAATAATATGTTGAAAATAATAAGAGAAAACCATATGAAGTTTCACTTTTTATAACAAAGGTAAGGCATACAGTCAAAATTGCAGTTACCTAAAACGTAACCTCACATGATACATGATCTACGAACAAAAGAGAAAGATAAATTGATAGAGCTGAGTAGCAGACACTTGATCATCACTTTTAGCCCAACTTACCATTCTCTTATCTCACTTGTGACATTAACGTCAAGAATGGAAAAGAAACCAACTTTTGAGAGTGGCCATGTGATTTTTTAAACTGTTGCCACCCAATTCACTTCTCTGTTTCACATATACACAATAATCTGCTCCAGTTTTCTCCTTAGTGTTATATTTCAGTATTGCTTCAATGGTGATGCTCTGCTTCTTGCGATGTCTCCCACACATAACTTTTAAACAAATCTCACATATAATTTTACAACTATACTCCAATAATTTCACCTTTTCTGCATTTGCCAACCCATATGTTCATACTTGAGTTTTTAGTTGATGGCAAAATTCTGCAACAATCTCTCCTCGGGGACTGTAATAGATATACAAAATTCTTATATTAAAATTTCTATTTGTAAGATAATTAAACAATGGAATGTAGATATCTTGGAACGCTCATAATATTGAATGCATGAAATAAATCAAATACTATTAGGTATTGTACCTTTAGCCAACGATCATGATCTGGTCTTTTCATGACAATAATTGAATCAATTTGTTCTGGGGAGTCAATTTTCCATCTGCAAGAAGGGTGTCTATCATTTTGACGAGAATGAATGGAAATGATTTGCTTCCTTTTTTCATCATATGTGATCGAATTCATATAAAAAATGAAGGGCTTCTGGCATGGTTGCCTTGAGAATGGTCTGGTGTTGAATGCATATGCAGTGTAATCGGCTCTCTTATACCAGTTAAGAAACGTTCTTGTTGGCATTTCTAACTCTCTGGGAGAGAGCACACCTCTTATGATTTGAACAACGTAGCCCCATGAAACTGTAATGGACCATTGACGTTTATGGTCATAACAGATAGACTGCTGAATTATACTGGCACTGTCATACTTGGATGCTTCAATTAAATGATGAATGGCACGAGCTCTGCTCATTTTTGGAAATATTGGATCCAATACATCGAGATGGTGTAGTGACACAATTGGAGTTAATGGATGAGCTCCCAAAAGTCCTAATAGACTCCCATATACGTCGTACTACAATAATAAGTAAAGACATTAACTTTAAAAAATCTTATTTGAAACTTTTATACAAGATTAGAATGGCTTATTTTGACAAATTATGCATGTTGTTGTTTTTGTTTAGGCGTAATCTAGTATAATAAATTGGTGTATTAATTTTTTACCAATGGTTTGAATCCTTAAATTGATTAGTAACATTGTAATCTTAACTTCATGAATGGTTAAATTTATTGGTAAATTTACCTGATGAAATCCATATTCTTTGGTAAGTGGAACGCCTAGTTCTGCCATGCAAGCCTGCATTCTATCATCACTTCCATATAATCCTGGATACCGTTGAATGCATCGATCTTGCATCTTCTCCAACTCCACCGCTAAAGGATAACTTATTGCGAATCCACCTCCACCAAATGCCATAGCATATGAAAAAACCATGTTTTGGACATGACTTTCGGACGAGCACCCAACATAATAAAGCTGATTATGATCATACTTAGACAATACTCTCACCACATTCTCAACCATAAATACAGTGTCATCATCTCCCATCACAAACCATCGGATACCCTCCATTCCCAATCTATAAGTCTCTGAAACCACCCTTGAAATCCTCACTGCTGATCTGTCACCTTGCCTATTTGAGTACTTAAATTGAGAAGTATCAGAAGAAATCCTAATCTCGGGCAACTTTTCATTTTTGTTGGCTTCCACATTCTTATCCAACCAAACAACTCCTCTAGTTTCCCCTGGCCTCCACCATTGTTTTATATACTCTTTCCTGTTCTCCCAAAACAATGCAGATGCCGCAACTCCGAAAGCAATGTGCTTTAGTTGTGTACGTTCAGGACCAATCATATAGGGAACCTTATAGTCTCTCTGTGCAGTGGTCTCATTTCTAAAAGTGATATTATGAGCTTCGATATTTTCAGTTGAAGTAATAAATGAGTTCCTTGGTAAAGCACAAGGCCTATATTTCAGAAAGTGATTCGAAGAATAAATTAGATAGAGAATGAACAAGCAAATGCAAAAGCAATAAATAGGGTTTCTGAGTGAGGCTTGTGATGGGCGTGAATGAGGAGTGGTCATAATTTGTGAAGAATAAATGAAGTTTGTTTTTCATTACAAAAACAAAAGTTGCGCATGGTTCCTGAATTTCTTTAGCTCACCCATTGTCAACAGGGAAGAAGGAAGGTTAGTGATGGAGAGGAAGGATTGGACTGAGTGATGTTCGGATCTTAGACAGAGCTGTATATCACATTGGTCAAGTCTGTTATGGTGTTTACGACACTTAGGCTTATAATGACACATATGTAATACACTCTTCATCTCATATATATTATCCTATTATTAAAAACAAATCACAAATAGTACAACACTGCAACTATATAATTTTATTTTTTTCTTTTATCTCCCGCATTTGCTTTTGTTTTGGTATGTTCTTCTATTTCTTCTTCCTTTCTTCTCAGATCTTTTAAGACATTTTGGAAATAAATTAACTACTTGTGATTATAATAATCTAAGACTAAGTTAGTGTTTATGTTATATTGTATTGATTAAAACTTCAAGATTATGCATGTTTCTATGTGATCTAATTTCCTATAAATTAGGACTAGAACTATATCACATTTTTAGCAGTTAATACGGGTATAATGATGACTTAATTAGTTATCTTTTCAAACAATTATTTATAGTGATTGACTGATTTTAGACAATAGTTTATTTTAAATTTGAATTGATATTAATTACATGATTTTTTAATGACTACTCTTAATTTTTCTATAATTAGCATCAATTATCATAAGTAAATTTTTTGTATTATTGTTTAAATTTGTGATCGATACCTTAGACATTAAATTTTTTTTATGCAATTTTTTTTTAAAGTATGAAAATACTTATTTACTATTTAGGGATTATATCTGTGCTACGCGTGTGGAGATTTTCCTTCATTTCTTATATTTTAATTTTAATATATATATATATATATATATATATATATATATATATATATATATATATATATATATATATATATATATATATATATAGAGTCCTACTCCAATACAAACCAAATTAGCCTAAAAACTAAAAACTATTTTCTGGTCAGTTTTTTATCACTATTTTTAACTACAGAAATCACTAGTTTGTACATAATATATCACTAATTCATATATAACATATCTGGCGAATATAAATATATATATATATATATATATATATATATATATATATATATATATAGACACACACACACGTATATGCAACGTATATGACCATCATCTTCACCTGAACCGTAATAATGGACATCTTACTACCATTATTAGACGTTTCCATGACTTGCCACCATTGTCTACCATCACCAATAGTCACATACCCTTTCCATCGCAACTTACCAAAACTAACGACTACTTACCACCATCATACTATTTTTCTTGCAGCTTCCCACCGCCAAGAACCTTCATACGACTGAAATTGATCATCTATAATCGATTACTAATAGTTTAGGTAGGTCGATTTTATCAATTTTGATGATAAAAATCACTGTTTATATACTACATAAAAACAGTGATTAGTCCAGTGTAAATTAGTGACACCCGTAATTATAAATAGTGGTAGGGAAACTGGTTTTTAGTTTGTATTTAAGAGTTGGTTTGTATTTGATCAATTGCCTATATATATATATATAATGATAAAAATTAACATTAGTAGATTATATCAGACAAATGTAGAACATTAGAATTAAAATGATAGTATATATATTATTGATGACAAAATTTTAAATTGGCGACATAACCAAAAAAACGCTTAAGTAATGGATTTCGTAATTAATTACTTTTCTAATAAATTTAGCCACGTAGTATTTTAAATAAATTACTGTATTTTTGCTAATGTACTTTTTCTTAAATAAACCTATTTTTTTTTGAATTTTCTATTAATAATTTGATTATTCAAAAAAAACAAATTGAGTTCGAAGACACAATGATTTTTGAGATGGTTAACAACTCAATACACAGAAAGAGATTAATCATATATATATAATAGCCTTGTTTCAAAAAAATTATTTATAGAATGGTCGAAAAATATTTACATTTGCATGTTAACAAATCCATTTCGGATTAATTGTGGACTTCAAAAAATCTACTTTGCAATTTAATTTAATTGGTTATTATGTTGAATGTTAGATATAATTGATGATTACTAATGTTCTTAAAGTTTGTTTTAGAACAGGAGTGATCAGAGTTTAAGCTGGAAGCTGATCAGAGTTTAATAAAGTCTGATCAGAGTTTACATAGTCAAGACTCGTCAGAGTTTACACGTGGAAAGAGCTCAGAAGCGGATATACTTCAAGGAAGGATAGAAGCGGAGGAGTGATTTGCTGACTATGGAAACCAAACAGAAAACAGTAGCAATCTTTGATTGATAGAATACATAGCTGATTTATAGGATATCAAATCAGAGATTGATTTTGTAACTGTGTATATATAGACACAGATTAGGGTTACTCTATACGAGTTGAGTTATCGAGTATATTTTACAGAACCCTAGCAGCTCTTAGTGATAATATATAAATCACTGAGAGAGTTTTTGTAACCGATTAAGCTTTGTGAATAAGAGTTTACTGCTTTCAATATCTTATATTGTTATTCTGTGTGATTGATTGTGTTCATTATATAAACTAATATACTAAGTTTATAGGACCTAACAAGTGGTATCAGAGCCAGGTCTGTTAAGATAACTACAGTGAGATCTTAATCACAATCATGTCTGAAAAATCACAAGCTTCGTCTTTTAGAGTTCCAGTCCTTAAGGCATCGGAATATCCAGTCTGGAAAGAGAGAATGATTATATTTCTAGACTCTGTCGATCTAGAATACCTTGACAGGATCTATGATGGACCACATATGCCCACCAAGCTCTCTGTTGGGCTTGGAGATGAACCTCAGAAGATGGTTCCAAAAGACAAGAAAGATTATACCCCTGAGGACATCTTGTCAATTGGTAAAGACTCAAAGGTGAAACACCTTCTGCACAGTGCCCTTGATAATGCAATGTCTAATAGGGTGATTGGGTGCAAAACTGCTAAACAAATCTGGGATGCTCTGGAAACCAGATGTCAGGGAACTCAAGCCATCAAGAAGAACAGAAAAACCATCCTTACACAGGAGTATGAGCACTTTGACTCAAAATCTGGTGAGTCCTTGACAGATCTGTATGACAGATTTGTCAAACTGTTGAATGACTTATCTCTGGTGAACAAGGAATATGATCTTGAAGACTCAAACCTCAAATTCCTTCTGGCTCTTCCTGAAAAATGGGATTTGAAAGTCACTACAATAAGAGACAATCTTGATCTTGGAGAAATGTCTCTTGATGATGTTTTTGGAAGACTGAAGACTCATGAACTTGAGATGGAGCAGAGGAGCAAACGTCATGGAGGCAAATCAAAGTCTGTTGCTCTAAAAGTTCAAGAGGAAGCTGCTAAGAGCAAAGGAAAAGCTCATGTCACAAAGTATGACATTGAGTCATCAAACTCTGATGACTCAAACTCTGATGTTCCCTCAGACTCTGAAGACAGTGATGATGAGATGATGCAGTTAGCAGCATTGATGGTGAAAAGCTTCAAGAAGTTGGCTTACAAAAAGTTCAACAAAGGCAAAAGTTTCTCAAGGAAAGACAGAAACTCTGACAGAGTTAATGATAAGAAGAACTTCAGGAAGAATGAGGGCAAGGAAGGAAAAGCTGGAAAAGCTGACAAGTATACCTGTTTCAACTGTGGTGAAAAGGGTCACTTTGCATCTGAATGCAAGAAAGCCAAGAAAGAAAAGGAAAAAGCCTTTATCACCAAGAAAGGAAACTAGAAAGATACATCTGATTCAGAGGAAGAAGTCAATTATGCTCTGATGGCAAACACTGACAACAACTCTGAATCTACTGCTAAGGTACCTCATTCTACTCTTGCCTTTGATACTGAAGATATAACTGAGTTAAGATTGTTCCTTAAAACTTTGCATATCAGCTTTAGAGATCAGACTTTAGAGAATGAAAGATTAAAATCTGAAACTATAAGTGTAAAGAAAAGGAATGATTATCTAGAAAAAGAATTAGTTCAGATGTTAGAAGTTCAGAAAGAGAGAGATGATGCTGTCATTGTCAAAGATGAACTATTAAAGATGTGACAGTCCGAGAATCCGGGGGCCTGGATTCTGACGTCACCACATAAAACCCATTTTTAAACCCTTTTAAAATCCTGTATTTTTTTTTTTTAAAAGATAATGAATCCAAACAATTTAAAACTTGAAAACATTTAATAAAAGATTTGAAAGACGTTAAATAAAAGATTTAAAAGAGAACATCTTCACCCCCAAAACAACAGGATCGCTTCCAGGTTACAGTATTGAAATTAGAATCAACCACTATTATTACACAACATCTCTTACCAAATCAGATCATCTTCGATAAGAAGAATCATTGTCAACTATTCCAGCTATGACTTCATCTGAATCTCAATAGCACAACTCGAGCTAGCATCAACCTTATCAATCTTCCTGGACACTTCTCGACCACTGGATCCTTAACACCTCTGACTCCTCGCCTAGCCTTAACTTTACTTGCAATCATAGACTAGCCATTTATCTTTAATCCTTTCTGAAATGGTTAAAAGAGAATAGCAAGAGTGAGCAACAATGCTCAGCAAGTAATAATAACAATGAAAGTTCTGAAGTGATATAGCAGAAATTCTCGAGTTCAAGATATAAAAAGATTCAACCTGAGTTCACAAATTCAGGTATTGTATAAAAGAATCACAATACCTTGCAGCAATAGAAACCTGAGGAATTCAATCCTTCACAAGAGAATTATTGAATTGGACTATCACATTTTAATTAAAAACCAAGGTTAGGATGCTGATCAGTCATACCTAACCCCGAGCAGGCCCCGCCATGCTCTATCACTGGATCCAAGGCACTCATTGGCCTATCATGACCACTCATTTGGTCTGACCACTCATCTGGTCCACATGTTTATATAAAAACAATAATCCAATTCTATAATTCAGTTCATGAAACCAATGTAAATTAACAGAACATAATCATAATCATCATCAACAACTGAATAATTTCAAATCAAACTTTGATAATAAACTTTTCATAAGTCACAGTCCATCCTTTCATAAATCATAGTTCAGGAAATCCCTAACTATTCAATATCCTCCATTATCGGCTAAGCAACTGAATTTAGCCTGCTAAACCAGCATGACAATGGCGGGTTGAATAATCAATAAGATCCCAATTCATTCAAAGCTCTAACTATCACTGAGCAACACATGCTTCAATGACAATCTGAACTTCGAATTAATTTGTAAAACTGGAATTATCTGAATTTTTGAGAATTAGAAAAGGATGGATAAAATATATACACTTTCAAATATGAAAAAGTGAGGTACGAATATTTCCAACAGGTATAAAAAGAATGGATCAGAATATTCGCAAGATATCCAAGAGAAGGGTAAAGGATACTTGCAACACATCAAAAGAATGAATCAGAATATTTGCAATATATCCAAAAGCAGGGTGCAGGATACTTGCCTTAAATCTGACTCCCGTCTCACAGCTCATTCTCATCTTTCCACTTTCACAATCTATGCATCTCATAATCTCTAGACCATCTCTAGCTATACTCTATTCGCCACATCGCTTCGCTTACTCGATTCATCCCTTATTCGCTTTGCAATACCATTCCGACTTTCTGACGTCTTCGAACGTACACGTCTCGTCCAAATCCTTTACGAGAATAAGATAATACTATAGTCACTAAACAATATATCGCATATACATATCACGTATATCGATACCCACTTATATACCCCTTTAAACTTATCACATACCACATAACACATAAGCATGCTTTGACTCTACCATATAGTCAAGTCATATTCCACATAACATATTACAAATCAATACTCATATAAATCCTATCGAAAATCCGACGTCGTCTCGTCTATTTATTAGACTATCCACCTGTTATCTTATCTCAACCAACAACCAATTCCCAATTGTATAATCCATATATTATTATCCCCTATCAATCAGGACACAACACCATGTCATACAAATCACTTATCACATTTATAATATCATAAATAAACACGTACTTCACGTAACCATCAATTTATAGCAATTAGATCACATATAATCACATTTTACTTATTTAACAACACATAATCACATACTTGACTCAATCATATTATTATGTCATATTAAAATAGGCTTTATAAACTTTCATCTCTCTTTCGTTTCACTCGATTCCGACTTACGGATCAAAAGATATGTTCAAAACCGTTTTCTAACTCCTCTATCGGCACATAACACATCCAACCAATAGCAGACAACACACAACACATAAGGTTTCCCATCCCAATGGATATTAAATCAAGTCTTGGGTTAAAAATGATTTTTCGAGAATTTTCCGGAATTTTTAAACATTTTTCGAAATTAAAACGGATAAAAGAATCAATTTTTGAATAAATAATCAAGTCCGGATGCTCAAAACTGGACTTGAAATCATTCATAAACAATTGTCGAGCCTTGAAAATAATTTGGAAAAATATTTTAAAGCTCGAAACTATTTTTCGGAATTTTTAAATCAAAAAGGATTAATTAAATCCAATTAATTAATCAATTAAAATCAATTAATAATTAATTAAAATAATTAATCAATTAATATTTAAATTAATTGACCAATTAAAATAATTAATTACTAATTAAAATTAATTAATAAACTAATTTAGATTTATTTTTTTGAATAAAGAAATAATTAAAAACTATTTTTGGAATTTAAAATAATTAAATAAAACAATTTTTGAAAATTAAAATCAAAAGGTTTAAAGTGTATAGTTTTGAAAGTTTTCTGACAGGGTTTAAAGTGTAACTTTCAAAAGTTACAGGGGCTGAACCGTCAAAACAGAAACTACAGTGTCACCTCTTCATCATCTTCCAAACTCTGGGGGTCAAATGGCAATTTGCCACTGCCGGCCCCAGATCCGCCGGAACGATGCCGGCACCACCTTTCCCAAGCCCAGAAACATTCAAAACTCTCCAGATCACGAGTATATTATACCAGGAATCATTGTAGCACCTTGTTTTCACCAAAAACGCAGCCAACTGGCCGGAAAAATCCGGCAAAAACCGCCGCCACCACTATCCGGCGAGCCCCAAATCCTTATCCCACACTGAAATCAAACCTATAAATCGACTCTACACATCACCAGGATCTTATACATGACTTTAGAAACAATTCATACTCTACAGAACGATTTTCCGACCAAAAATCATAACTTTCCGGCGAAAGTTCAAGAACACTCAAGAACACAACCACATAATCAAACGGACTTTTCTATATGTTTCCGAACTCGAAATTCAACATATAATATACCAAAACGACGAGAAAAACACGTTCTACAACATGGAATCATCCAAACAATCAAACAAACACGTTTGCAAAAATCCACTATTTAAATCATAATAATTCGAATTTTGTAAAAATCATGTAAAATCACCTGATGAATCTGCAGTGTTATGATTGATTATACTATATTCTACGCGTCGAGAGCTTCGTTTTGACTATTCATACGCCTCCATCGGATTCCAATAACACCTTCAAATCCTCGTTTGATTATGAAGAACACGAAGAACACCGCTCGGTTTCTCTCGGTATTCGTGCAGAGAAACTGATGAAATGATTTTACGGGTGAAAATAAGCTCTAGAAAGGTCTATTTATATTTACAAATAATTGGTACCCCTTTGGATTGTTTATGACATGAAAATACGTATTTAGTAGCTTTATATTAACAAAGCGGGGTCCAATCAGTACCGGTTTTCGAGATAATCATCAAAACGGGGCTTTTTAACTCAATTATTGGTCTGCGGGTCCCATTGCAATTATTACAAGATAAGGATGAATAAAATATCTCGTTTCACGTTTATCGAGACAAACTGGATAATTATCAACAATTACAATACCGGGAAAACTCCGCCGGACCGACTCCGGGGAAAACCGTACTCCGGATCGAAAAAGTTAAAACACGAAAAATGTCCGGAATATTCAAATTAAGCTAAAGGTGAGTTTTCTCGAAACTTCCGGGAAGAAAATTTGGTACACCGTTACGAGTAGACGGTTTTACGGAAGTCAAATAATTAATAAATAAATATAAATATACACAATTAAATCCGTAAATCGATTATAAAATCATCTAACATTCCATAAATCGATATGAAAATATCCAAATAAACTATACTTTCTCCTGAGCATATAGAAATTGAAATCTCGCGAATACGAACACATACGAGCATTCAGCTCAATAAACTAGATAACACAAAATTCACAAAAATTCATATATTACTCATATAATATTAATAATTAATCATAACTAATTAACAAACAAATTCACCCATACCACTTAATCACATAACACATATATTCACATAATATTCATACAGAATTTTCAAAACAATATATGAAAATCAGCTTTGAAAATACCATTATTTATCAATAACACAATAACCCGGGGTTTAAATATAAAACCTTGAAAACTCATTAAACTGGAATAAAATATTAAATCTTATTCCCTTCTTTAAAGAAAAATCACTTTTAATACTAATAAAATATTTTTAAAAATCCGGGTCATTACAATCTACCCTCCTTATAGGGATTCCGTCCTCGGAATCAGAGAAAGAAGGAGGACACATAATTTGTAAAATCCATATTAATCCACAGAACAAGTATAATCATATAAAACTATTCACATAATCAATTCACTTTTCAACTAAAGCCAACAATAATATTTAGACAGATAGATTTATAATAATCAAATCTAAATTTGATAATATGGGATATTACATTCTACCCCCCTTATAAGGATTCCGTCCTCGGAATCCCCCGAAGAAAACTAAAACGTACACGCTTCGTAATATCATATCGTCATCCACCTTTTGATCAACCTTGGCATACCTTTAGCTTTTAAAAATACAGGAGAATCAAAACTTTCACAATTGCCAAATTCGTTTTCCCAAGAATCAATCTTTGGGAATTTTGGAGGAACAAGATGCTTTCAAAGTAGGTCACAATGGAATACAAGAGTGACTGGGAGATCAATACGATCAAATGAACTTATTGTTGCGTGTCTATATTAGACACTACTAAAGGTTGCTAACCTTCTTGTAATCACAACACACACAAGTGATGGCGTCCCATCCAACTCCTATCACACAGACAGGTATACCTTGTGTCCCCTATACGTAGGGTTGTTCATCCCAATCAGATGGAAGAATCCAAGAAATCTCAAGGAGCATCAAAGAATGTTAAGGATTATCGAGGAATATATTAAGGAATATCGAAAAGATATCAAGGAATATCAAAGAGTGTCAAAGAATATCAACGAATATTAAGAGATATCAAAGAATATCAAATAATATCAAGGAATTCCACTGTCTCTTCATAAACACGCCTTTATCATACACCGATTCAATACCAACTCACACCAATAATCAATATCATCATCATCTTAGAATTTGAGAAATGAAGATCTCATTTATCAAAACTTTCGTAGAAAAGATATCATGATAATATCTCACTGATGAGAAAACAATCAAAAGAATCTTTAGTTGAAGAGAGGTATTGCCAAGGTCTTCTCAGATTTTCGCTCTGCTTCAATAAATCATTGTTCGATATATATCCTCTTTTCAACGTTCTCGATAATCGATCGATGTTGACTCGTAATAGCCTCGTAAGATGTCATCGTAGACGTTATAGTTCGTAATAAATCTGGCCCAAGTAGTTCACGTTCTCATGTTTCATCCAGTTACCTTTGAATTCCATAGCACAACACGTAGCGTATCTTCTATTTTCTGACTCGTCAACCTGTGGGTTATGGGCCCACCTTGATGCCATTTGAAATCCCGATTAGCTCGAAGCGTTGTCGTCGAGGACTAACGTTCTAACTTACTCGTAGACATCATCTCTAATAACTGGACTCAACTCCACATACTCTCTATCATGCACTTCTCATCTATCAACCTCTATCTACTAATCTCTCCTTCTAATTCAACACAACTCATATTCTACACTAACTCTTCATATCTCACAAAAACAACATACCTCTTCCAAATATCTAACATGGTCATACTATGAACCATGCATTTATATCATCCTCAAATCAATATGATAATCCGGTTTCAAATATGCAGTATAGTCAGAATACTCTGAACTCTGCATTTTCACCATTCTCAACTCAATCATTCACTATCAAACTCTTCTATATAGGTCTAATACTGACCTTTCCCACAATTCACCATCTCAATTAATCAACATACTAGAAATCATATGTCTAAACTTAAGAATCCTAATCTCTTTAGATATCCACACTTAACTTGATCACCTAACTAAACTCTATGCTTCACTCACATCTCTAGACTATTCCTAAATAGTCCGACCATACCTCTATGTGAGGTTACACCCCATTCTTCTCTAGAAAACCTATAACTATAATCTATATTCTAATTTCAAATACTTATAACCTGTTGCTCTGATACCAACTGTGACAGTCCGAGAATCCGGGGGCCTGGATTCTGACGTCACCACATAAAACCCATTTTTAAACCCTTTTAAAATCCTGTATTTTTTTTTTAAAAGATAATGAATCCAAACAATTTAAAACTTGAAAACATTTAATAAAAGATTTGAAAGACGTTAAATAAAAGATTTAAAAGAGAACATCTTCACCCCCAAAACAACAGGATCACTTCCAGGTTACAGTATTGAAATTAGAATCAACCACTATTATTACACAACATCTCTTACCAAATCAGATCATCTTCGATAAGAAGAATCATTGTCAACTATTCCAGCTATGACTTCATCTGAATCTCAATAGCACAACTCGAGCTAGCATCAACCTTATCAATCTTCCTGGACACTTCTCGACCACTGGATCCTTAACACCTCTGACTCCTCGCCTAGCCTTAACTTTACTCGCAATCATAGACTAGCCATTTATCTTTAATCCTTTCTGAAATGGTTAAAAGAGAATAGCAAGAGTGAGCAACAATGCTCAGCAAGTAATAATAACAATGAAAGTTCTGAAGTGATATAGCAGAAATTCTCGAGTTCAAGATATAAAAAGATTCAACCTGAGTTCACAAATTCAGGTATTGTATAAAAGAATCATAATACCTTGCAGCAATAGAAACCTGAGGAATTCAATCCTTCACAAGAGAATTATTGAATTGGACTATCACATTTTAATTAAAAACCAAGGTTAGGATGCTGATCAGTCATACCTAACCCCGAGCAGGCCCCGCCATGCTCTATCACTGGATCCAAGGCACTCATTGGCCTATCATGACCACTCATTTGGTCTGACCACTCATCTGGTCCACATGTTTATATAAAAACAATAATCCAATTCTATAATTCAGTTCATGAAACCAATGTAAATTAACAGAACATAATCATAATCATCATCAACAACTGAATAATTTCAAATCAAACTTTGATAATAAACTTTTCATAAGTCACAGTCCATCCTTTCATAAATCATAGTTCAGGAAATCCCTAACTATTCAATATCCTCCATTATCGGCTAAGCAACTGAATTTAGCCTGCTAAACCAGCATGACAATGGCGGGTTGAATAATCAAGAAGATCCCAATTCATTCAAAGCTCTAACTATCACTGAGCAACACATGCTTCAATGACAATCTGAACTTCGAATTAATTTGTAAAACTGGAATTATCTGAATTTTTGAGAATTAGAAAAGGATGGATAAAATATATACACTTTCAAATATGAAAAAGTGAGGTACGAATATTTCCAACAGGTATAAAAAGAATGGATCAGAATATTCGCAAGATATCCAAGAGAAGGGTAAAGGATACTTGCAACACATCAAAAGAATGAATCAGAATATTTGCAATATATCCAAAAGCAGGGTGCAGGATACTTGCCTTAAATCTGACTCCCGTCTCACAGCTCATTCTCATCTTTCCACTTTCACAATCTACGCATCTCATAATCTCTAGACCATCTCTAGCTATACTCTATTCGCCACATCGCTTCGCTTACTCGATTCATCCCTTATTCGCTTTGCAATACCATTCCGACTTTCTGACGTCTTCGAACGTACACGTCTCGTCCAAATCCTTTACGAGAATAAGATAATACTATAGTCACTAAACAATATATCGCATATACATATCACGTATATCGATACCCACTTATATACCCCTTTAAACTTATCACATACCACATAACACATAAGCATGCTTTGACTCTACCATATAGTCAAGTCATATTCCACATAACATATTACAAATCAATACTCATATAAATCCTATCGAAAATCCGACGTCGTCTCGTCTATTTATTAGACTATCCACCTGTTATCTTATCTCAACCAACAACCAATTCCCAATTGTATAATCCATATATTATTATCCCCTATCAATCAGGACACAACACCATGTCATACAAATCACTTATCACATTTATAATATCATAAATAAACACGTACTTCACGTAACCATCAATTTATAGCAATTAGATCACATATAATCACATTTTACTTATTTAACAACACATAATCACATACTTGACTCAATCATATTATTATGTCATATTAAAATAGGCTTTATAAACTTTCATCTCTCTTTCGTTTCACTCGATTCCGACTTACGGATCAAAAGATATGTTCAAAACCGTTTTCTAACTCCTCTATCGGCACATAACACATCCAACCAATAGCAGACAACACACAACACATAAGGTTTCCCATCCCAATGGATATTAAATCAAGTCTTGGGTTAAAAATGATTTTTCGAGAATTTTCCGGAATTTTTAAACATTTTTCGAAATTAAAACGGATAAAAGAATCAATTTTTGAATAAATAATCAAGTCCGGATGCTCAAAACTGGACTTGAAATCATTCATAAACAATTGTCGAGCCTTGAAAATAATTTGGAAAAATATTTTAAAGCTCGAAACTATTTTTCGGAATTTTTAAATCAAAAAGGATTAATTAAATCCAATTAATTAATCAATTAAAATCAATTAATAATTAATTAAAATAATTAATCAATTAATATTTAAATTAATTGACCAATTAAAATAATTAATTACTAATTAAAATTAATTAATAAACTAATTTAGATTTATTTTTTTGAATAAAGAAATAATTAAAAACTATTTTTGGAATTTAAAATAATTAAATAAAACAATTTTTGAAAATTAAAATCAAAAGGTTTAAAGTGTATAGTTTTGAAAGTTTTCTGACAGGGTTTAAAGTGTAACTTTCAAAAGTTACAGGGGCTGAACCGTCAAAACAGAAACTACAGTGTCACCTCTTCATCATCTTCCAAACTCTGGGGGTCAAATGGCAATTTGCCACTGCCGGCCCCAGATCCGCCGGAACGATGCCGGCACCACCTTTCCCAAGCCCAGAAACATTCAAAACTCTCCAGATCACGAGTATATTATACCAGGAATCATTGTAGCACCTTGTTTTCACCAAAAACGCAGCCAACTGGCCGGAAAAATCCGGCAAAAACCGCCGCCACCACTATCCGGCGAGCCCCAAATCCTTATCCCACACTGAAATCAAACCTATAAATCGACTCTACACATCACCAGGATCTTATACATGACTTTAGAAACAATTCATACTCTACAGAACGATTTTCCGACCAAAAATCATAACTTTCCGGCGAAAGTTCAAGAACACTCAAGAACACAACCACATAATCAAACGGACTTTTCTATATGTTTCCGAACTCGAAATTCAACATATAATATACCAAAACGACGAGAAAAACACGTTCTACAACATGGAATCATCCAAACAATCAAACAAACACGTTTGCAAAAATCCACTATTTAAATCATAATAATTCGAATTTTGTAAAAATCATGTAAAATCACCTGATGAATCTGCAGTGTTATGATTGATTATACTATATTCTACGCGTCGAGAGCTTCGTTTTGACTATTCATACGCCTCCATCGGATTCCAATAACACCTTCAAATCCTCGTTTGATTATGAAGAACACGAAGAACACCGCTCGGTTTCTCTCGGTATTCGTGCAGAGAAACTGATGAAATGATTTTACGGGTGAAAATAAGCTCTAGAAAGGTCTATTTATATTTACAAATAATTGGTACCCCTTTGGATTGTTTATGACATGAAAATACGTATTTAGTAGCTTTATATTAACAAAGCGGGGTCCAATCAGTACCGGTTTTCGAGATAATCATCAAAACGGGGCTTTTTAACTCAATTATTGGTCTGCGGGTCCCATTGCAATTATTACAAGATAAGGATGAATAAAATATCTCGTTTCACGTTTATCGAGACAAACTGGATAATTATCAACAATTACAATACCGGGAAAACTCCGCCGGACCGACTCCGGGGAAAACCGTACTCCGGATCGAAAAAGTCAAAACACGAAAAATGTCCGGAATATTCAAATTAAGCTAAAGGTGAGTTTTCTCGAAACTTCCGGGAAGAAAATTTGGTACACCGTTACGAGTAGACGGTTTTACGGAAGTCAAATAATTAATAAATAAATATAAATATACACAATTAAATCCGTAAATCGATTATAAAATCATCTAACATTCCATAAATCGATATGAAAATATCCAAATAAACTATACTTTCTCCTGAGCATATAGAAATTGAAATCTCGCGAATACGAACACATACGAGCATTCAGCTCAATAAACTAGATAACACAAAATTCACAAAAATTCATATATTACTCATATAATATTAATAATTAATCATAACTAATTAACAAACAAATTCACCCATACCACTTAATCACATAACACATATATTCACATAATATTCATACAGAATTTTCAAAACAATATATGAAAATCAGCTTTGAAAATACCATTATTTATCAATAACACAATAACCCGGGGTTTAAATATAAAACCTTGAAAACTCATTAAACTGGAATAAAATATTAAATCTTATTCCCTTCTTTAAAGAAAAATCACTTTTAATACTAATAAAATATTTTTAAAAATCCGGGTCATTACAAAAGAGGTATGCATCTCTTCAATCAGAACTTGCTAAGGAAAGGGATATTATTAAGACATGGACTAATTCAGGCAAAACTACTCAGGATATCTTAGGTAGTGGAAACTGGAAGAAGGGACTAGGTTACACTGATAACTCAGAAGCTGAGTCATCAAAAACAGAGTTTGTTAAAACTGAAAAACCTAAGGTTAAACCTGTTAAATTTGTTGCTGAATCCTCTAAGTCTAAACAGAGTAGACCAGAATCAGAGATTAACAACAATTTAAAATCTGATAAGCCCAAACAGGTTAACATAGGACTGATGACTCAGAAACAGCTTAAGCATAAGCTTAAAGAGGTAAAGTCTGATAACAAAGACAAGGAGCCTAGGAAAAATAGAAATGGCAAGGTTGGAATAGACAAGAGTAATAACTACATGCCTATTCCAAATGCACCTAGGAAGACATGCCATAACTGTGGAAATACTAATCATCTTGCTAATTTTTGCAGGAAGAACAAGGACATTAACTCCTTACCTACAAAGTCTGGAGTTAGAAAAAGTAGTATTAGATATAAACCACAAGATCCATGTTTTCATTGTGGTAGTTTATGGCATTCTATTTATACTTGCAAAGAATATCATAGTTTGTATTATGATTATTATCAATTGAAACCTTCTTTGAAAAAGGTTAATAAAAACTCTGCAAGTACAAAATCTGTTTCTAGTACAAACTCTGTTCCAAAGTCTGTTAGCTCAAACTCTGATAATAATAATTCCGCTGCAAAAGCTAACAAACTTAATAAGGCCAAGGGATCCAAGCAAGTCTGGGTCCTTAAAACTAACAATTAGTGTGTCTTTGTGATTGCAGGGCAACAGGAAGAATATCCTAGTCTTAGACAGTGGATGTTCAGGACACATGACTGGAAATAAGGCCCTGCTGTCAGAGTTTGTGGAGAAAGCTGGCCCAAGTGTTTCTTATGGAGATGGCAAAATAGGAAGGACTCTGGGATATGGCAACATCAATTTTAGAAATGTCATCATCTCAAATGTAGCTCTTGTTCAAGGGCTAAAACACAATTTACTCTCTGTCAGTCAGATCTGTGACAGAGGATATCATGTTGATTTCTATGAAGAACACAGTGAGATAGTAAGCAAGTCAACAGGCAAGGTGGCAGTGATTGCTCACAGACATGGAAACATTTATGAAATCAACTTGCCTACAAACTCTGAAGGAAAAGCAATTTGCTTATCTACAAGAATCTCTGCAGAAGAAAGTTGGAAGTGGCACAAGAAGCTCTCACATCTCAATTTCAACTCCATAAATGAGCTTATAAAGAAAAAGCTTGTGAGAGGACTCCCTGAATCTCTACTCACTTCAGATGGTCTATGTGATTCATGTCAAAAGGCCAAGCAGAGAAAGACATCCTTCAAGAGTAAGACTGAATTCTCAATAAGGAAGCCATATCATCTTCTACATGTTGATCTATTTGGACCAGTTAATGTACCATCCATTGCAAGGAAGAAATATGCTCTTGTCATTGTTGATGAGTATACTAGATACACTTGGGTATATTTTTTTTCACTCTAAAGATGAAACAGCTTTGCATCTGATGGATCATGTGAAGCAACTGGACCATGGATCTGAAGACAAAGTAAAGATCATTAGAAGTGATAATGGAACTGAGTTCAGAAATTCAACAATGGAAGAGTTCTGCAAAGAAAGAGGTGTAGTGCAACAATTTTCTGCACCTGGAACACCACAGCAAAATGGTGTAGTTGAAAGGAAAAACAGGACTCTAATAGAAGCTGCCAGAACTATGCTTGATGAGGCTAAATTACCTACTTATTTCTGGGCAGAAGCTGTTCAAACAGCTTGTTTCACTCAAAATGCAACACTGATTAATAAGCATGGCAAGACCCCATATGAGATGGTGAAGAAAAAGAAGCCAAATCTGAAGTACTTGAAGCATGGCAAACTCTGGTGAAAATATACAAGTTCATGATGATGAAGCATATGTTGAGGGGGAGCATCAGAATGTTTCAGACTCTACCCAAGACTCAAACTCATCAGAGAATGCTGACTCCAACTCATCAGAGAATACTGATTCAAACTCTGATAGCACAAATTCAGGGGGAGCTACAGAGAAAGATCAACAGAATCAAGAGAGCATGGATCAGGGGGGAGGATCCAATGATGAAAGTAGCCAACTTCCACATGCTAGGAAGTGGACAAAATCTGATACACCTGATTTGATAATTGGAAATCCAGAAGCAGGTGTGCAAACAAGGACAGCTACAGCAAATGAGTGTTTACATCATTGCTTTCTGTCACAAACAGAACCTAAAAAGGTGGAGGAAGCTCTTCAAGATGCTGACTGGATTCAAGCAATGCAAGAAGAGCTAAATGAGTTTGAGAGAAATAAAGTCTGGATCCTAGTACCAAGACCTAAAGATAGATCCATAGTTGGTACAAAATGGGTTTTCAGAAACAAAACTGATAGTGAAGGTGTCATTACAAGGAATAAAGCAAGACTTGTGGCAAAAGGGTATTCACAACAGGAAGGTATTGATTATGATGAGACATTTGCTCCAGTTGCAAGATTGGAGGCAATTAGAATCTTTCTGGCCTATGTTGCGCACAAGAAATTCAAGGTATTCCAGATGGATGTCAAGAGTGCTTTTCTTAATGGGAAACTGGATGAAGAGGTATATGTTGAACAACCTCCAGGATTTGTGGATCCAAAGCATCCAGACTATGTCTACAGATTGGACAAAGCTCTCTATGGACTAAAGCAGGCTCCAAGGGCATGGTATGAAACTCTAGCTCAATTTCTTATTGAAAGTGGATTCACTAGAGGTACCATAGACAAAACCTTGTTTTATTTGAATCATGGTAATGATCTGCTTTTAGTTCAAATCTATGTTGATGATATCATTTTTGGTTCCACTAATGCTAAACTCTGTCAAAGATTTGCCAAGCTCATGCAGTCTAGGTACCAAATGAGCATGATGGGGGAACTCAGTTATTTTCTGGGTTTACAAGTTAAACAGACTGAAGATGGGATTTTTATCAATCAAGCCAAGTATACCAGAAATCTCTTGAAGAAATTTGGTATACAAGACAGTTCAGCTGCAACTACTCCTATGGCAACAGCAACCAAGCTAGACAAAGATACTGGTGCATCAGTGGATATCACAAACTATAGAGGAATGATTGGATCTTTGCTTTATCTGACTGCAAGTGGACCAGACATAATGTATGCCTCATGTCTATGTGCAAGATTTCAGGCAGATCCAAGAGAGCCTCATCTGATTGCAGTAAAGAGGATATTCAGATATCTCAAGGGAACCACATCATTGGGATTATGGTATCCTAGAGAATCAGATTTTAGTCTAATTGGATACTCTGATGCAGATTTTGTAGGTTGCAAAATTGACAGGAAAAGCACAAGTGGGAGTTGTCAATTTCTGGGTGGAAGACTTGTTTCTTGGTACAGCAAGAAGCAAAAGTCAATATCAACATCAACAGCAGAGTCAGAGTATATAGCTGCAGGCAGCTGCTGTGCTCAAATTCTTTGGATGAAGAATCAATTGTTGGACTATGGGTTATCCTTTTCTAAAATTCCTATTTATTGTGATAACCAAAGTGCTATTGCTATGACAGGAAACCCAGTTCAACATTCTCTGACAAAGCACATCAGTATAAGATATCATTTTATAAGGGAGCATGTGCTGGAAGGAACCATTGAACTTCACTTTGTTCCCACTGAACAGCAGCTAGCAGACATATTAACCAAACCACTATGTGAAGCAACCTTTACTAGGCTGGTGAATGAGCTAGGAATGATATCAGGAACTGAGTAAACATAATGGTCAGATCTTTCAAGTTTAAATTGTCAAATTACCATATGTATTGCTCACAAATTTGCCATGATATACTCTGATTGTTAAACTCTGATGACATTCTCTGATGATATACTTTGTTTGTTATATTCTGATTGTCATTCTCTGACGATATTCTCTGATGTTTGTAAACTCTGAATCTTGATAAATGATCTCATTTTATTTCTTTGAGACAAATAACCTGTGAAGATACTATGAAGCATGATCTGAATTAGTAATCATGAATCTCAGTTAAGTTCTTCAATCTTGATCTCAATTTTGTGCAACTGTATTACACAAGAAGCATGTTAATATCATTGAGACTCTTTTACTTCACATATCTTAATTATAAGTGAGACTGATTAATTTGAATTTTCTCTCATTAAATTAGAGATGCACAGTGGTTATAAACTCTGATGACTTTATATCTAAGCCAATACACCCCAGATGATAAGCATGGTACTCCTTTGAGATCTTAGATGTCTATATGACAGTGACTGGGAAGACCCAAACATTTGCTGGTATTAAGTAATTGCTAAGATTTTATAATCTATGGTGACCAGTCACAATCTCTGATTACTGGAGAAATACTGATGCAATATTATATTTAAAGGTCGTGCCTCATTTGCCCTGAGAAGCGTCCTTAAAAAAAACAAAATATATATATATATATATATATATATATATATATATATATATATGTATTTAATTGCATAATTCTTCATCAGAGTATGTCACTTCTCTATGTCTTGAAAGTTTGAACAGATTATATTTGTCTTCCTTATTCTTAGGAAATTATGAAATTCTTTAGTCTCTGATTTAATATGTTAAATCACACACATTATTTCACAAGCACATTATTGAGCTATGGATTTTATGACAAAATCTAATTTTTGATGAATTTTCTAAACATTATGTCTTATTCTGAGGTACTTAGAAATTTATTTTCTTTGTTTTAAATCTCAGAGTTTAAAATTCGAGGGATTTGATCTTGATTTTTTTTAAATCTTGTACATCTCAGGAGTTTAAATATTCAGAGAATGTGAAGAGAGTGTTCCAAACGGCTGTATTGTTAGTGGGCTTACATGTAAAACTTTTTAATAGGAGAACGTGTAATCAGCATTTATAACTGCACAAGTTTTACTGCGCTCATGGTTACTATTTTCTTTTCTCCATGCCACTAACACTCATCTACCAGTTAAAATCTGACAGGTTTACAGCTGAACAAAAGTCCAAGCGTGTACAGCTAAACAAAATCTGAAGAGTTTATCAAATCAAATTTTATTGCTTGTTATTCACTTATACACTTCATCTTTACACACACTCTCTCAACAAACTCTTAAGCTTTTCTCTCTGCAACTCAAATCTTATCTTACACACTTTCTCAAACACCTTTCTTCCTTTACAAACTCTGTTCTAATGGCGACTTCAGCGTTTACTCATGCAGGTGTGGAATTTGTTCCCAACAACCACGCTGCCATTCTTAACACAGCAGATGCTCCAAGGGATTATCATCCAATCCAGCAATTCCTGGCACAGAGTGCCCTGGCTACTGCTCTTACCGCTCCTGCCAGACTCTCTGGAAGCCAAATCATCACTTTTTGGAGGACAGGGCAATATGATAATGGTGGTGCAGATGGATAACCATCTATTGTGTTCGAATATGAAGGGGAGGAGTATGCTGTTACTCCAGCCACAGTTCGTCAAGCATTCAACATGCCAGAGAATGCAGCTTACATCACAAATGGAGATACCAATCTCAGGGGCATGATGAATGCTCTGGGCTACAGTGAATCGCTTGATAAATTGGGACAATTAAAGCGTCCAGGACTAAGAAGGGAATGGAGCTTCTTCTTTGACTGTATCACGAGGGCTTTCCAGAAGAAAAGCACCAACTAGGATGCTATACCCATGGATATGCTACAAATTGAGTATTCTCTGATCTACTCTACAAATTTTGATTTTGGTAGATTAGTTCTTAGAAATATTGGTGAAAGAATGCATGAAAATAGACAAATCATATATTTCTCAAGATTTTGTCAATTACTGTTTAATGCCACTGTTGGTGAGGTGGATTTTGCTGTTGATGATGAGATCAAGCCCTTTAGGCTTCATAAAAGGGTGTTCAAGGACCTCATCTCAAAAGATGAGAAGTATCCAATCCAGAGGCCTCTCCTAATTCCAGCTCCAGTTAGAGCTAGGATGGATTTGCCCCCAGTCCAACAACAACAACCCCAACAACAACAACCTCAACCTTCCAGACCTCCCACAGCAAGCAGATCTTCTGCATCCAAGTCAACAAGGGCTACAAAGTCTGATGCAGCCCCTTCCACTGTGAAGACCAGAACCTCTGTTGCTACACAAGTTCTGAAGACAAAGTCTGATGTGCCAACAAACTCTGATACAGTTCCTACTGTAAACTCTGATACAGTCTCTAAGACTTTAAACGCTGAAGCTGCTTCTCCACCAAAGCAGAAAAGAAGGAGACTTGTTGCAGCTTATGACTATGATGATCTGGAACCCTCTCATGCAACAAACTCTGAACCTCCTCAGGCTAGCCCTCAGTCAAGAAAAGTTAGATTTAAAGCAAGGGCAAACAAGCCTAAGAAGGCAAAGGTACCCGTTACTGAGATCACTGATTTCACTATTGAGGAAGAGCAAGCACCATCTACTACACTTCCTGATTCTTCTCAAGCTCTGATGGTGCATCCTCTTCAAGCTGTTCCACTCTCTACTGCTACAGCATCTTCTACTTCATCTGAAGTAGATGAGGAAATAATCTGCAAGGAACCAGTTACAACTGAAGTTGGGACAACATTGTCTGATCCTCACACTCCAATCTCTGATCATGGACCCTCCACTCCAATTCCTCAATCTCCATTGAAATTTCCTGAGGGTGCCATAATTCATGATACAGCTCCAGAAAATTACAAGTCAGATGCTGTAATTGCAGACTCTGACAAGGTAGTATTGGAAGCATTGCAGTCACTTGCTAAGGCTGATGAAGAGCCCAGCAAATCAAAATCTGCAGATCAAGAGAATGTTGTTCCAGATCCTGTTGAAGATGATGTTGATCCTGCATCTGATGATGATGAGGATGATTAAAATGAAGATGATGAAAATGAGGATGAAGTCCCCATGTCTCTTCAACAACAGAAGTGGGAGTCTACCAGTCAATACAATGCCAGACTGCAGACTCTGAAGACAAACTCTGAGCCTCTTCCCAGGGATTTTCAGGTTGATCCACCTAATGAAGTATGGGATAAACTCTGGCTGAATCACCAGCATTCTCTGGAGCCAGTAAAGGCTGAAGAATTTCTATCCTTGGCAAAGAATAAAATTACAAACTCTGATGTCATGTCAAGCCTAAAAGCCACAGTTCTATATCTGAAGACATTTCATACTACTCATGCTCAGACATCTAAGTTAGTAGATGGTCTTAGAACAGAGGTAGCTAACTTGTCTGAAACTCAGAATATGGACAAGAAAAGGCATTTACTACCTCTGAAGGAAGACCTGAAGAAGCTGGTGTCTGCAAATCAATCTCTGGAACTAAGGATGTCAAACATTGAGTCCACTCAAGAGACAATGTCTAAACAGCTTGAAGCCATCCAATCTTCACTTTCTCTGATAACCTCAGTACTGATTCCTAATGAGGATGATGTCAAAAAGGGGGAGAGAGTAGCAAAAGTCAAATGCAAGTCTACTTCTCAAACTCTGAAAAGAAAGAAAAATGATGATGATGATGATGTGGATGACTTCACAAAGAACAAGAGATTTCAAGCTGCAACTGGTGGAAGAGTTTCAAACTCTGACAGTGCAAAACAGTCTAAGCAAAGCTCAAAGTCTGCTCCAGCTCCAACACACAATGTCACATCTGGATCAAAGCAAATACCAGTGGCTGGATCAGATAAACCAATGACTGATGAATAATATGCTAGACTGATATTTGAACAAGAAAATCCAGAAGCTAAATTGGATTTGGAGTTGATTGCTGCAGAGGAAGCTGAACTGAAGAAAGAATATGTTGAAGCTATAAACTCAGGACAAATTCAGAAACCTGCAAAATCAACTGCCAGACCAAAGGAAAAAGGAATAATGATCAAGGAAACTACTATTGCTGATCAGAGTTTACCAATCAAAAAGGTATACTCTGAAGATGAATATACAAGCAAAGGCAAAAGCATAGTAGATGATCGCCTTGAGAAAGGGTGGATTCAGAAGAAGCCTACAACCTCTGACAGAGATCAAGTTGTAAAAGGAAAGAAATCAGAAGCTGCAATCTCTGACAAAGCTCATATTGCAGAATCACAAGAAGAAAAATTAACCTCTGACACAGCTCAAGTTAATGAGGAAGCAAAGAAAGATACAACCTCTGACAAGGCTCAAGTTGAGTTTAAACCAACTATCACTCCTTTATCAGGATTTGTAAAGCCTAGTTTGATGACTGAGATAAAATTTGACAAGGGTTCAATTCAACCAATCTCTCATCAAAAAGCAGGAAGAAATAAAGGAGGGTTAGGATCAAAATATGAAGTATTTGAGCAGAGCATAGCATCAATGCCTAATGATCCCTCATCCCTCTGTGCACCAAAGACTGGAGCTTTGCAAGCAAGAATGGACAAGCTTGATTCAGTTCAACTGGTGAAGAATGACAGAGGTGATAATGTTCTCATATACTTTATGTCTGATGGAACAGTGTTTAGAGTTATTGAAGCTGATCTTTATGAAAAACACTGGGAAGAGTTGAGATATGTTCAGTACATATTTCAAGTGAAGAACAAATCATGTCAGCACATCTCAAATCTGATCAAGGATCAAATCAAGAGAAAGATGGGTATAACAGGAAACAATAATGCTGCACCTTTTATTCCTAAGTACTTCAATGATCAAGGTCAACTAGTTGAGATGAAGAAGAATTCAGCAAAAATAGAAACAGTAGCTGGAATCAGTGCTCTTACATTCAATGAAGAGTCTGATAAAGCTTACTACATCAGGCTGGATAAAGACATGAGAAGAAACAAGATCTATGATCTTAGAGCTGCAATCTATCAAACTGGAGTTTCAGATCCAGAACTAAGAGAGATCAAGAGACAGATGATCACAACACTTGCAGAAGCTGAAAGAGAACTCCTCAAGGAATATTTAAAGACAGCTCATGGTGTCTATGAAGCTAAGGAGTAAAGTATCTGTAAGTTTAAAAAGTTTTCTGTTATGGTTATATAGCTAAACTCTGTTGCATTTGACTTATTTGTTTTGACATCATCAATTATCTGTTAACTTGCACATAACATATTTATGCACAAGTTAGGGGAGATTGTTAGATATAATTGATGATTACTAATGTTCTTAAAGTTTGTTTTAGAACAGGAGTGATCAGAGTTTAAGCTGGAAGCTGATCAGAGTTTAATAAAGTCTGATCAGAGTTTATATAGTCAAGACTCGTCAGAGTTTACACGTGGAAAGAGCTCAGAAGCGGATATACTTCAAGGAAGGATAGAAGCGGAGGAGTGATTTGCTGACTATGGAAACCAAACAGAAAACAGTAGCAATCTTTGATTGATAGAATACATAGCTGATTTATAGGATATCAAATCAGAGATTGATTTTGTAACTGTGTATATATAGACACAGATTAGGGTTACTCTATACGAGTTGAGTTATCGAGTATATTTTACAGAACCCTAGCAGCTCTTAGTGATAATATATAAATCACTGAGAGAGTTTTTGTAACCGATTAAGCTTTGTGAATAAGAGTTTACTGCTTTCAATCTCCTATATTGTTATTCTGTGTGATTGATTGTGTTCATTATATAAACTAATATAGTAAGTTTATAGGACCTAACATTGAACATGTACTGTATTATGACTAATTTACTTTTTATAGTGTTTTTATAATGTCCTTCAAATTTTTAATTAAAAAAATTAGTTTTGTCTAGACAATTTAAAAACAAAATTTTAAGAAATCAGGATTTTAAGAACGGTAAGCAACAAATTAGACATAGATTGATACATGCATTCTGCATGCTGGTATAAAATGGTGCAAATGTCAAGATATGAGGTATTATGATTTATGATGGGACAATAGTCAGGTTTCAATATCGATTATTTATGGATTTAGTTGCGTTTTTTTATATGTCATGATATTGGTTAATCTTTTAAAATTGTTGAAATCTGTTTGGCTTGATAAGTAGTGATTTAACTTCAAATTACAACTAGTTTAGAAGTCATGCCCTACGACGGTCCTTTAATAATATATTATTGATTAAAAGACAATTTTGGTAGAATAATATTAAATTTTATTAAACATTTCAATTTAATGCTAATATTAAAATAAATAATTAAAAAATTGGACGATAATTTATGATTAAAATATATTAAAATATATTTCTACATAGTTTTAAACTTGGATAGATTTTTTTTTTTTATCAATTCTTAAAATAAGATGACTATATATTATAATAAAACCATCATGCTTACAACACATGTGGTGGTGTCATGTATACTAATCAATTCATTACATCCATCACGTCTTCATCTTTTTTTGTAGATATCTTTCATCTCTTTTCAGAGAAAACTTTTCAACTATATGCAATAAAATAATACAATAATGATATGATAAACTGTCAAAACATATTCATTAACTAAATATTTATATGATAAAAAAGAATGGAAAAGATTCTTCAAGCGTCTCAGGTCCTAGAAGTGCATGCTAAATACCACCAAAGTCCAATACTGCGGAGGAAATTAAATGAAGTACTCCAGATACAAAATATGGAAAACTGTCTATAACTTCCCCACCAGGACCTACTCCCCAACCTAGAATAGCTAGCTGAGGAAGTAAAATTAATCCTTGTTCATACGTAGGCTTTTCTGGTATGAAATGAGCCACTTCAAATAGGTTCATTCCTCCGGCCCAGAATACGATTAATCCGGCATGGGCCACATGAGCCCCTAGTAGTTTACCAGATAAATTGATAAGCCGGGCATTCCCGGCCCACCAAGCGAAACCGATGGTTTCTTGGTCACGACCAGCTAAAGCTAAAGTTCCATTAAAGAGCGTTTCCACGGGGTAGAACCCCCTCAGGGAATATAAGGTTTTCATGAGGCTGATCTTGAGCCGCCATCCAAGCACGAATACCTTCGTTTAAGAGAATATTTTTGTGTCAAAAATCTCAAATTCAGGATCTTCTGCCGCGCGAATTTCTTGAGGAACGAAGTCATAGGCGCGGAGGTTCAGGGCTAGACCAACTACTTATCTATTGTGCCATACCGAGCGAAGAACGTTTCGAGCAGGAATGAATAGGTACACGAAAAGTGTAAACATCACTAGTCGAAAGGTACTCGTATGCCACTAGTTCCTTCATTATTGGCCCCGGACTCGTATTCAGATGCGGGAAAACTACAGAGTTGTTGGTTCATAAACTGGATATCTCGTTCGCACACTTCTTATCTTTGTTTCCCGGGCCTCTAGTGAGTTACAGACAGAGTTTAAAAAGGTAAAATCTTTGATGATTCCATCATATATGATTGAGTTGCGAAAACTTCTAGATAGGTGTATCCTACATCTGAACTGAATTCTTTCTGGTTAAAGAATCTCTTTCGAGTCTATGTGTACATACAATGTAATAGATTAGAATGTACCTTTGTTGATTGCTTCGATTCATACTCCCTCTGTTTCGGTTTACATGTCCAGTTTTAAGAATAAAATTAGCTTCAATTTAGTTGTTCAATTTAAAATTATATTCCCAAAGACAATTCTACTTCACATATATGTTATTTATATTTCTTAGACTCATTCCACATGTTATAGTTATTTAATATAATTAATATATAAACATTCATTTTTCGTGTGATTATTAAAAGTGGACATCTAATTTAAAACAGAGGATGTACTCTTGTTTAAAATTCTCTGCAATACTGAAACCGTGTTAGAAAAACGTAACACTTTATTGTATTAGATGAAGAACAAAAAAAATTATTTGTGTTAAAGTTAAGAATGTCTAACCTTAATTTGTTCGGATTTATTGATTAAATGCATATATGTTTAACATAAAAAAATATTGAATTATCAAAAATAATTTATATTTATGGTATACACACTTCCCAAATATATGCACACAGTCTTGGTAGACCAAATATTATAATCTCAAACTTTCTTTCAATGATTTTGAATATAATTCAAAATTTTCATAAAATTAGAAAAATAGAACTTAATAATATAATTTTAATCTGCCTTCCAACAATTTCGAAACCGAAAAAGTTAGTTTTGAAATTTTCTTCGAATACTGGAAAACGTAAGTTTGGGGGATTAATATAGAGCCTTTTCCAAATAATGTAAGCAAATAACCTAGAAACTGATAAAACTCCAAATCTCTCCATCAATTAATCCATTACACTGCAAAATGAATCAACAATGATTATGTGGAAGCTAGGCAGTGGAAAAAACCTCGTGGACGTAATATAACCCGGGGAGAAGATTTCTAACTTGTGTCATTGGAAGGTGCAGGTTTTTAAGTAGTTTGACCTTGAGTTCGATGCACGCAACAAGAGTATAATCAACGGATTGTTAAGACGTTTGAAGAACAAGGATGATGAATATTTTGCTGAGATGATTAGGGCTAAGGAGGATTACTAGGAGTTTTACAAGGTGTAAATGAATGAGGCAAAGAAAGAAGCTAGGAACTACAAATACTTTGTTGTATTGTTGGTGTTGTATGTTTGTCATTGGTGGTTTGCATGAGTTGGTGGGGATATAAAAAATGTGAAATGGAGAAGCTATGTATTGTCTGACGTAATTTAGAATGGAGAAGCTAATGTGTATTGTCTGACGTAATTTAGAATGGAGAAGCTATGCATTCTCCACTGCCCACCTTCCACATTAATATTGTTCATTCATCTTGAAGCGTAATGGATCAATTGATTGAGAGGTTTGAGTTTATATCAGTTTATAGGTTATATGCTTACGTTTTGAGGACAAAGGCTGTATATAATTCCTCAAAAAAGAGCCGTTGAAAACATTTTCCCCTAAACTGCCCCTAACGGCGTTAAGGACATCAAGTCAGATGGAGAGGAGACCCAATTTTGCTATAAAAAGTAATTCAGACAAATTCGTGCATGTTTTTAACAGTTAGCCATCTCCATGCAAAAAAATGTTTCTACATGCCATTAAACTGCACTTTATTCGACTAATAAATAACAACATAACAGAAATTTGAGAAAAATTTGAAGCATATATCAATACTAAACTAGTAGGACACAAAGTAAACATATAAAAGTTTTATATTTATTAAATTACATGCAAATAATTTTAATTGGGAATCTTATTTAGAATTATTGAAAAAAGATTAACATATATGAAAATTTTGATGCCAAAATGTACCCCTTTTATTCAAAAAAAATGATTGTTATATATTTTTTATGTAAAAAAAAATTGATTTTTTATGGTTAATTATTTCATTTTAAAACGGCCTTAAACAATCTAAATTAAACATATTAAAAATGTTAAATTAGTAAATTAAATGTTCTCTACGGAAATTCAGAGTTATTTCTTGAAAATTCGCGAGAAATATATGAATGAAAATGATGATCGACTTACCGTAAGTCCAATCCATATAATCCTCATCAACTAAATTATTAGAGATCAACTATTATTGGTACTAAAACTACAAGTAAAAATAAAAATTAAGATTCTTCTTTCAACATATATATTTATGCAAAAGAACAATATATAAAAGAGTTTGACAAACCTAAAATCGAAATTAGGTAATTTATAAAAACATCTAATACAATTTAAACGACCTCAAACAATCTAAATTAAACAAATTAAAAGTGTTAAATTAGTAAATTAAATGTTTTTTTTATGGAAATTCAGAGTTATTTCTTAAAAATTCGCGAGAAATATAAGAATGAAAATGATGATCGACTTACCGTAAGTCCAATCCATATAATCCTCATCAACAAAATTATTGGAGATCAACTATTTCCGGTACTAAAACTACAAGTAAAAATAAAAATCAAGATTTTTTCTTCAACATATATTTATTTATGCAAAAGAACAATATACAAATGAGTTTGACAAACCTAAAGCCGAAATTAGGTGATTTATAAAAACATCTAATACAATTTTGAATTCGTGAATACATAAGAGAGTTTAACATTCTTTATTGTGTAATTAAAATGCATCTTTTCATATACATATACACAAAGTACATGTTCCTTAAAAAGAAATAATTGACTTATTTCTAAAGATTAGGAAAAATAAATAGACCATTAATGTTACCAAATTATTAATAGAATTTTTAATTAAATAGCTTATAACCCGAATCTTAGGAGCCTGGTTGTGGGGATGTGCTTGTGGGAGCTTCACCAATGTGGGATCGACGTTCTTCTGGTAAGCAACAAGACTCTTCACATTTGTAATATACAGGCACATGAAGAGCTTCCCACGTTCTATCGTTCTTGGCATTTTTCAAGCATTTATCAATACATTCGTGGCATTTTTGCGACGCAGAATTGACAAAATCAACTGCCCCATATAGAGCCAGGTAAAGCACAAACGCTGCAATGATCATTTTCTGGTGAGAGATCCTCATTGTAGAAAGTTGACAACAAAATATGTGTGTAGTATCTCTATCTTATATTCATATATTTTTAAATATTAAATTTATCTGTTTACCAGCAATGTCATTTTATGCATGCCCAAGAAATTATAAACCACATCCTTTCCAAGAATTTTGCCTCACCAAATATAATAAGAATGGTTGAATGGAAAAATTAGTCGTTTATGTCTAACCACAAAAAAAAAATTACTATTTTTAGTATAAAAAGTATCTCTTACATGTAGATTTATGGATAAATATCAAGAATATATTAACAACATAAAATGTGATGACAGAGCCAGGTAGTTCACAACTAAAATGAAACACTACAATCTGATATTTCACAACTAAGCTCTCTCAGATAAGGTTAATCTTCTATTCATGCAATTTTGAAAATTCAAACAATTCTAATTTTAGTGTAATCAATGTTTTCCATGCATACATTTATTGTTATAAAATCATTACACATATTATTATGATTTTTCAGTCATGTCATGACCATCGACAGTAAACATTTGAAGCCACTTGTGTGCATTAATAGTTCTACTAAGGAGGTTAAGCTAAAAGATAAAAAATTAAAGTCAAATAATAATTCATATGGTGTTCTCACTCTTTTTCGAACACACTGCTTCTCTGTAATTAAGTGTGAAGCCACTTGTGTGCATTAATAGTTCTACTAAGGAGGTTAAGCTAAAAGATAAAAAATTAAAGTCAAATAATAATTCATATGGCGTTCACACTCTTTTTCGAACACACTGCTACTCTGTAATTAAGTGTGCAGTAGTACGCCTATGTCTGTATATAGTGATGGTGAGGATTTTGATCCGGAGATCATTTTATATATATGAAAAAATTATCATAAAAAAAAAGTTGAATTCATTAGCAAATAACATTATTCAAGTATTTTATATAAAAGTGGAAAATATTTAATTTTTCATTCAAATTTAAGAAAATTTCAAGATGGTCGCTAAAATTTTTGGATTTTCACAAAATGTTGGCTTATTTTTCAAAATAATAAAATGTTGGATGTACTTTTCCTCTAGTATTCAAAAAAATGGCTACGACAACATCCGTTAATAATATGTCATCGAGGCTGAAGATGATAGCTAAATTTGTCATTGATGGCTCCTATAATCTGGACAAGAAAAACCATAGAATTAATATTATTTTAAAGATACCGTAATATTGATGGAAACAAGATCATAAATAATGATGCATTAATTTTAATACATTCATTGTGGCCTTACAGATTCATTTCAGGTATTTCACACGGTTTCTAACAAGCTAAAACATCTATATCTATTACTCCTATGCTAGACCACGTTTGATATGCTCATTGATCTTTGCTCGAACAGAAGTTTACTAGCTAGTAAGAAAAACAACTACTTTAATTAGACATTGTTGGCCTCCGAGAAGCTGGAAACTGAGTGTACATTAAGGCAACATTGATGATCTTCTTAACATATTTTGCATCATACTCGTTTGGATCTAGTTTTTCATCTACCAAGTTGAGATGATTTTCATCTTTGTCCAACTGCTAGGCTTGTGACATAACAAAATAAAGCACACCTTGAAAATAGCGAAATAAAGATTGGATGCTTGAATAGATTTTCACATCAGTGCAGTGAAGGCCACTTATAATTTCGAGTACAACAATGCCAAAGCTATAGATATCAACTTTCTCAGTCAAGTGTCCATGAATTCAATATTTTGGTGTTGTGTATCCCCTGAAATGTTCGATTACTTTTTATTACTAATTTGTCGATTGTTTTGTAATTACAATTCCCAAACACCTTATCGCACATTATACTGCATTTGTTAAAATAAATAAAACTGTAAATATTGTTGGTTAACTTATAATTTTCCAACATATTTAGAACTAATCTGATGGCTTTGATCCTCGTGTATTAGTATTGCCTCAAATAATTTCAAAGCTCCACTAGATTCAAGTGAACTCCCATTTGAGTTTCACTTTGTGCAACACTTTCTGATTCAAAAGGGGTTGGGCTTTGCTATGACTGAACAACAAAAGTGACAGTCAGATCTATACTGGCTACTTGGGATTCAAGTGAATTCTTCAACTACCCCGATGGTCAGCTCCTGATGATTTTCAAGCATAATGACATGACTTACTCAATTGATTCAAGTGTTGTTGAGGATGCCCTTTATTTGCCAAATATGGGGTCTCAAATTGTTGAAAAAGTTCCTCTAGATGTGCAACTCAAATTTCTTCTTAGTCTTGGCTACAATGCAGATTCAAGCAGTTTTCGTGCTCTTTAAAGGTTCAAGATTAAGAAGGAATAGAATTTCTTCTTGGACTGTATTGGCAGGTGTTTTCTCATCAACAGTAGAAATTTTGATGATATTCAGTCAGCCACTCTTGAAATTGGGTACTTTCTTATTCAGAATGTTGCCTTTGATTATGGTACTTATGTACTCAAATAGTTATAGGCAATGAAAAATGATAACTATGACTATATCTGCTATATTCGTTTCTTGCAACTGCTTTTTAATCATATATGTCGAGATTTTGTGTTTGAAAATGATGAACTAGTCCTTATAAGCAAGATTTCTGAATATAGCCTGCGAGCATTGAGAAATGTTGATAAGAAAAATGGACTTAATGGTCCTTGTGTGATTCCACCACAGATTAAGCAATTTCTCTGTGAAAATTGCCAAATAAATATAGTCCTCCATCAGAAACTAATGTTAGACTATCCACTTTTGATGCTATGGAACAGGACACTTCACACCTTATCCCTAAGCCAAGTATCATAAAAAATCCAAACTCAAACACAAATCCTCCTCTAATGCATCCCAAAATATATTACTTGCAAAATCAAAGAATATAGCGAGACCTACTCCATCAGGACAGAAGTCCTCTCACCAATCACCAAGAAAACAAGAGTGTCACAAAGGCGTGTGGAAGCGCGACCTGATGGCTAATTTTCACCTACGTGAATCCCACCAAAACCCCTTGGTGCCTTTAGCCCCTTGGATATCGAGAACCTACAAGATGATTAGTGTAGCACAAGATACTTCTATGGGAAAGAGACACAACGATTTACGGGGTTGGCCCAACCTTTTTATTGCCTGAAAAAGGACCCAAGCAACTTAGGCCTGATGCCTTACAACGTTTGACTATCTACCTTCTAGCTACTAGCTCTTCCCACGAAGAGTGCTACAAAGACCCTCACTATAGTAGCTCTCTCTCTCTCTCAAGACTATTTAGTGATCTCCTTCTCTGATGCTCTCCTTCTGAATGATCTCTGATGAGATGAGAATGAAGTTGCTCCTCCTTTTATAGGTGGAACCATGGGTCTTTGGATGGCCTAATGCCCATCCAATCTTCTCCTTTGACGTTGAGATTCTACAAGATATGTTGACTCACCTGATATCACTTCCCCTAATATATAAGAGATACGCTTGATATCTTTCATTTCATAAGAGATACATCTGACATCCTACCCATTAATAAGAGATACGCCAAATCCGTCATGATCTTACTCTTGATCTTCTCCAACATTCTAGAAGATTCCCTTACACCATATATATTATGACATGTCATATATCCTCCTTCCATATTTAGAGATATGTCATTCATACCTGATATGTATAAGCACATCATACATCGAACCTAGTCATCCTTGCATTTGGCTTCAACTTTGACCCCTTTCAGAGATTACCTAACCTAAGCCCAGATCGTTGTTCCATAATCTAGAAAAGCCCACTATGTATGATCCAATAAGGACTCATCTCTCATGTCGCCTCTGTGTCATGGAGGACTCCTAGTGAATGTGGACTCTCTATTGAGCCGACCCTGCCCTTGTTCAATTCACACCTAAACAAAACTCTAGGGCTAGGACCCAATTCTGGTGAACCTCTGAGCTGTTTAAAGTCCCGGCCTTAGCCCAAGTCTTAGACTCCACTTATGGGACTAACAAAGCACCCCACTTGAAAAGCTTGTTGTCTTCATCAAGTGTATCACATTTCCAAATATCCAACAACTAGCAGCCCTTTCGGTTTTCTCCATACATTGTGTGACCTATGCCCTGTGCTACATCCTAATACCCATGTTCCTCACCCTATGCCTTGCATGATTCTGTATGTGCCCTCGTACCTTGTGCATGTGACTAGCATCCTCTTGTACTTTGTACCATACCATTTCCTTGTCGTTGCTATTTGAATGCCTATCACCAATATAGCTTGGTGACCCGCTTTTTGGTTGTACCGATCCCTGGCCCTTGTCACACCACCCTTGATCCAACCCCTTGTCATCAAGAACAAGTATCCTTGTTGCCTCTTCCTTGCAACCCTGTCACCCATGAGGCCTATGGATGACCCGTGTAGAAGCTCGGCGCTAACACGCATGCCATATGATTAATGTTCCCCAATGCAAGGCCCTTTTCCTGGGCCCAAACATGACTCCCTCGAGGTTCATCCTTCCTCCTTTTGGCCAACCCTTTCCTTAGACGCCCTTCTCTCATTAGCGTCCTAAGATAAGGTTTAGCACTGTCCATCCCTTGGTTTGCCCTTTCTACGCACTCTTCGTCATCGTTCGTCACCTACAATGCATTAATCAGGCGCAAAGGTGATAGTCTTGCCACATTCTCCTTTGGTTCCCCACTCACCACCAGCATATTCACTTTATCTGTGACAGTCCAGGAATCCGGGGTTCCGGATTCTGATGTCACCACACAAAACCATTTTAAAACACTTTTGAAAACCTGTATTTTTGAAAAGGTAACAAAAATCAAAGGATTTAAAGCTTGAAGACTTTAATAAAAGATTTAAAAGAAAACACTTTAACCCCCTAAAAACAGGATCGCATCCAGGTTACAGTATTGAAATTAGAATCAACTACTATCAATAAACAATGTCTTACAATCTCAGATCATCTTCGATAAGAAGAATCACTGTCAGTCTATTCCAATTATGACTTACAACTGAATCTCAATAATACAACTTTATCTAGAACCAACCTTGACAATCTCCCTGAACATTCCACTTGTCCTCTGGATACTCTATAACTCTGACTCCTCGCTTAGCCTTAGCCAAACTCGCAATCTCAATCAAGCAATTCATCTTTAAGCTTTTCTGAAATGGTTAAAAAGGAATAGCAAGGGTGAGCAACAATGCTCAGCAAGTGTATATAAGCAACAATAGTCCTGAAATATCTTGTCAGGGTTCACAAGTTCAGGATATGTAATTGAAAACTTCACAATTCTTATCAGCAATTGAAATCAGAATTCAAACTTACAGAAGAATTGTCGAATTGGATTCATCACATTTTTACTTAAAAACCAAAGGTTAGGCTGCTGATCAGTCACACACTAACCCCGAATATAGCACACAACCATGTTCTCTATACTGGATCCAAGGCACACATTGGCCTATAATTGACCACGAATCTGATCCGACCACGAATCTGGTCCACATATTTTATAAAACTAATCCAATTCTAACAATTTAAATCAATAGACAGTTTAATCAACAGAACAAAATCATAATCATTATCAACAACAGAAATATTCCAAATCAACTTTTGAGAATCAGCATTTCATAAACCATAGTCCGTCTTTTGATAAATCATAGTTCAGGAAATTCCTAACTATTCAGTATCCTCCATTATCGGCTAAGCAACTGAATTTAGCCTGCTAAACCAGTATGACAATGGCGGGTTGAATAATCAAGAAGATCCCAACTCATTCTAGGCTCTAACTATCACTGAGCAACACATGCTTCAATGACGGTCTGAACTTCGAATTAATTTGTAAAGCTGATATTTTTGAAATCTTGAGGATTGGGAAGAATGGATCAGAATACTTGTAATAGAAATTGAGAGTAATTAGGTGTTTGGCTTTTCAAAACTTGGAAGAAGAAAACAAACATGGGTTTCATTCTTAGAAGTAAGAGTTATTTGAGAAGGGTTTCAGTATAAACAATATCATAATCTTGACAGAATAATCAGAACATGCAATATATATATGAGGAAGGATTTCAGAAACTTGCCTTAAATCCGATTCCACACACAGCTTAATCTTATCTTTCCATCTCATAATCTATGCATATCATAACCTCCCGACCATCTCTGGATATACTCTATTCGTAATACGACTTCGTTTCTTCGATTCATTTCTTATTCGCTTTGCAACATCGTTTGACCTTCTGAACGTCTTCGATCGTATACGTCTCGTCCAAATCCTTTACGAGAACAAAATACTACCATATTCACTAAACAATCTATTGATCCTTATCTCTACTTATCAAACTCGGTATCATAACCTATCGCATATACATACCACGTATATCGATAACATTCAACACATAATCAGATATCAACCTATATAGTATCTATGCACTTATCAGATATCACTTAACATATAATCATGCTTTGACTCTATCATATAGTCACGTTATACTTCACATAGCATACTATAACTCAATCATCGTATAATAACTATTTAAAATCTGACAGCGTCTCGTCTATTTATAAGACTATCCATTTGTTAACCTATTTCAACCAACAACCAGTCAACCAAATCAAATTCATGTAACCACATATTCTTATTCAACATTAATCAAGACAAGATGCTATGTCTCCCAAATCATTTATCATGTTGGAAATGAACACGTATTTCATGTAATCATCACTATATAGCAAATAGATCACGTATAGTCACATTATGCATTTTAAACAATATGTATACACATTGGAGACTCAACCATATTGTTACATTATATTAAACTAGACTTTATAAGCTTTAACCTCTTTTTCGTTTCACTCGATTCTGAATCGCGGATTGAAAGATACGATGAAAACCGTTCTCTGACTCCTCTATCAGCATATAATACAACTCACAGATAGCAGACAACATATTATACATGAGGTTTCCCATCCCAGTCGATATCAAATCAAGTCTCAGGTTAAAAATGATTTTTCGGGAATTTTCTGGAATTTCTAGACATTTTTCGGAATTAAAACGGGTAAAAGAATCTATTTTGGATAGATAGTCAAGTCCGATTACTCAAGATCAGATCCAAAATCATTTGAAATCAATTAACGAGCCTCGAACATATTTTAGAAAAATAATCCAAAGCTCGAAACTATTTTCCAGAATTTTCAAATCAAAGGAACAATTAATTCTAATTAATTAGTCAATTAAAATCAATTAATAACTAATTAAAATAATTAATCAATTAATATTCAGATTAATTGACCAATTAAAGTAATTAATTACTAATTAAAATTAATTAACAAACTAATTTAGATTTATTTTTGAATAAAGAAATAATTAAAAACTATTTTTGAAATTTGAAATAATTAAAAACATTTTTAAAATGAAAAGGTTTATTTTGTAAACTTTTGAAAGTTTTCGGCCAGGGTTTAAACTGCAACTTTTCAAAGTTACAGGGGGTATTTCATAAGTTTCAAAACCTGGGCACAATAACTTCATCACCTTCAATAGATTGGGGACCAAATGGCACTTTGCCACCGCCGGTCCCCATCCCCGCCGGAAAACGGCCGGGAATCTTTTCCCGAGCTCCGATTGACACCAAAACATGCAGATAACGACTAATCATCCTCACAAACACCTTGGAACCATCAATTTCTGTAAAGGTCCGATGATATGGTCGGAAATTGGAGCCAAAGTCGCGCCGCCATCGAGCTTCGTGGCTCCGGCGAGTTCGACTCGGGGCTCGTCCACTTAATCCGACACCAATCAATTCCTCTCCTCCTACTCTTTCTAATGGCACCATTCATACACACCCAGAATAACCATTCGAAAATCCGGCGAAAATCATAATAACTCAAGAACACATGAAGAACAATCAACTCAAGAATCAAACTGACTTTTCTACATGATTCTGAACTCGAAATTCAACATATAATATACCAAAACGAGGAGGAAAACACGTTCTACAACATTAAATCATCAAATCAATCAAACAATCACGTTTGCAAAAATTCATATTTCAAATCATTTAAATTCGAATTTAAAAAGCTTACTTAGCAGAAACCTGTCGATTCTGCACTGATATGGATGATTACAATAGATTCTACGTGTCGGGAGCTTCGTTTTGACTATTCATACGCCTCCATCGGATTCCAATAATGCCTTCAAATCCTCGTTTGAGTGCGAAGAACACGAAGAACACCGCTCGCTTTCTATCTCGATAATCGTGAAGAGAAACTGGTGCAATGATTATACGTGCGAAAAACTATAGAAAAGACTATTTATAGAGGAAGTTAAGAAAATATTCATTGAATATGCTTTGGAATATTCCTGAAATATGCTTCACGTATTTCGAGACAACCAGATAATTATTAACTTTAAAAATATTAGCAAAATCGTACTGGACCATCTACGGGGCAAACCGTACTCCGGATTGAAAAAGTTACATCACGAAAAATGCTCAGAATGTCTCAAATAGCTTAACGACGAAATTTTCCCGAACAATCCATAAATCGATATGAAAATATCCAAATAAACTATATTTTATCCTGATCATATAGAAATTGAAATATTTCAAATCCGAACACATATGAGCAGTCAATTCAATAAACCAGAAAACACAAACCTCACGAAAATTCATATAAATACCACATACTATTCATAAATTATTAGGAAATTACCCAAATGTTCCATATTTTATCCTGAGAATATGAAAATTGAAAACTCGCGATTGCAACATATATAAGCAATCAAAATAGAAAACCAGTTATCATATAATTTACCAAATATTCATATAATATTCAGAAATAACCATAACTAATTACGCGACAATTACACACGTAACACTTAATCATGTAATACATATATTCACATATCAACCATCTAACTTTTGCACGACAAACCTCTGTATTTTCAGAAATAATATTTGAAATGAGTTTTGAAAGGACATTCATATATCCATTTATAAATCTTTTGAAAATATCTAAATAACATATGTCTCATCTTGATAATATCAATAATTAAACTCACAGTTCTGGCACGTAGAAATAACAATTACAGAAAATCAATTTACACCGAAATTCATGCAATATTCAAATTTAATTACCATAGCTAATTAAACTCACAATTTCACATGTAGCATTTAGCCATGGAACATTTATGCTCACATACCAATCTTTAAAATCTTAACAATGAAATATATAGTTTTGAAAAGACAACCCTGTATTGATAACACAATAACCCGGAATTCAAATATACAATTTTAAAAACACATTAAACTGGAATAAAATATTAAACTTTATTCCTTTCATTCTAAGAAAATTACTTTCATAATAATTTTGAAAAATTCAGGTCGCCAAGATATACGAAATCACAGAAGAAGGAGGATGCATAATGTTACATATTTGATGATGTCACAGGTATCTAACTTGTTTAGTGTGCAGAATTGAATATCAGAGTTTATCTGGAAATCAGAGTTTGACGACTGCCAGCTGGATCAGAGTTTAGCGAAGATCAGAGTTTGCAGGCGGCTGATTTCTAAGAGAAGATCTGGATAAACAAGGAAGATCAGGGTTTACTCTAGAAGACTTAGAATATCGAGCATATTATTTTTGTAACCCAGCAGCTCTTAGTGATAAGTTATAAATCACTAAGAGAGTATTTGTAAGCTACTGTGATTTGTGTTAATAAGAGTTTAGTTAAATTATTCTCTTATTTGAGTGTTCTGCTGTTGATTGTGTTCAATATATATATATATATATTAGTATAGTGAGTTTATTCGGCCTAACAAGTGGTATCAGAGCGAGCTCTGTTGATATACCTACAGTGAGATCTTAATCACACAATCATGTCTGAAAAATCACAAACTTCAAACAGAAGATATGAGTCAATTAGGGTTCCGATCCTCAGGGCATCTGAATATCCTGTCTGGAAAGTCAAGATGGTTATGTTTCTGGAGGCTATAGATCCAGAATACTTGGATAGGATTTATGATGGTCCACACATGCCAACCAAGCTCTCTGTTGCAGTTGGAGATGAACCCCAGAATATGATTCCCAAAGAAAAGAAGGACTATACTCCTGAGGACATCTCATCAATCAACAAGGATGCAAAGGTGAAGCACTTGTTACACAGTGCTATAGACAATGCTATGTCTAATAGGGTGATTGGATGCAAAACTGCAAATGAAATATGGGATGCCTTGGAAATCAGATGTCAAGGAACCAAAGCCATCAAGAAGAACAGAAGGACCATACTTACTCAAGAGTATGAACACTTTGATTCAAAAACTGGTGAATCATTGACTGATCTTTATGATAGGTTTGTCAAGCTGCTGAATGACTTATCTTTAGTGGATAAAGAATATGACTTGGAAGATTCAAATCTCAAATTCCTGCTGGCTCTTCCTGAAAAGTGGGATTTGAAAGTAACCACTATAAGAGACAGTCATGATCTTGAAAAGATGTGTCTTGATGATATCTTTGGTAGATTAAAAACCTATGAACTTGAGATGGAACAAAGGAGCAAAAGACACGGAGGGAAACCTAAGCCTGTTGCTCTAAAAGTTCAAGATACTGTGAGGAACAAGGGAAAAGCACATGTCACAAAGTCTGACACTGAGTCATCAAACTCTGATGATGACTCAGACTCTGATGTTCTCTCAGACTCTGAGGATAGTGATACTGAGATGCTGCAGTTGGCAGCATTGATGGTTAAAAGTTTCAAGAAGATGGCTTACAAGAAGGGCTTCAAAAAGAATGAAGGCAAGGAAGAAAAATCTGGAAAAGCTGATAAGTCCAAGTATACCTGCTTCAACTGTGGTGAAAAGGGTCATTTTGCAACTGAGTGCAAGAAAGCCAAGAATGAAAAGGGACAAGATTTTATCACCAAGAAAGGAAGCTGGGCAGACTCATCAGATTCTGAGGAAGAAGTCAACTATGCCTTGATGGAAAACACTGATAACAACTCTGAGGCTGTTGAAACTAAGGTACCTCATTCTACTCTTGCCTTTAATACTGGAGATATAACTGAGTTGAGATTATTCCTTAAAAGCATGCATATCAGTTATAGAGATCAGACTTTAGAAAATGAGAGATTAAAATCTGAAGTCTTGGACGTTAAGAAAAGGAATGATTATCTTGAGAAAGAACTAGTTCAGATGCTAGAAGTTCGGAAAGAAAAAGATGATTCTGTTTTCATTAAGAATGAGCTGTTAAAGAAAAATGCTTCTCTTGAATCAGAATTTGCTAGGGAAAAAGAGATAATAAGAACATGGACTAACTCAGGAAAAACCACTCAAAATATCTTAGGAAGTGGAAACTGGAAGAAAGGACTAGGATACACTGATAAGAATGAAGCTGAGTCATTTAAACAAGAGACTGTTAAAATTGAAAGACCTAAGGTTGCACCAGTTAGATTTGTTGCAGAATCAAAAGCTCATGACAAACCAAAGACTGATAAATCTAAACAGGTCAACATAGGCTCAATGACTCAGAAACAACTTAAGCATAAGCTTAAGGAAGTCAAACAAGAAAACAGGATTAAGGAACCTAGGAAAAACAGAAATGGGAAGGTAGGTATAAATAAAAGCAATAACTATATGCCTATTCCTAATGCTCCTAGGAAAACTTGTCATAACTGTGGAAATCTTAACCATCTTGCTTCTTTTTGCAGGAAAAATAAGGACATAAATACTATGTCTCCGAAATCAGAAGTTAAGACTAGGAACATTAGATTTAGACCAGAAAATCCTTGTTTTCATTGTGGTAGTTTATGGCATTCCATTTACACTTGTAAGGAATACCATAGTTTATACTATGATTATTATGAATTGAAACCCTCTTTGAAGAAAAAGATTGATTCTCCTGGTTCAAATTTTGTTAAAAAGTCTGTTAGCATAAACTCTGATTTAAACTCTGATAAATCTTCCGCTGCTAGTGTTAACAAACTGTTATATAGACAATACAAACAATAAGTCAGATTGTAGAAGGGGGGGGGTTGAATACAATCTACAAAAATTTCAACAACTTTTGCTCAACAGATTATATTTAAACTTCAAGAGAATATAAAAGATAAAACAGAAATTTAAAGAACAAGGATCTTAAAAATTTCAGGTGGATTGTTTGATCCACCTGAGAGATTTTTATATCAAGAACCTTCCAAGTAAAAAAGTACTTGGTTGCTTACAAAAGAATGAAGAGCAGAAGCTTACAATTTCTTGCTAACTTTCTCTAGTGCTTTGCTCTTCAATTCTTGGTGTTTGATACTTTGAAATGTAAATTACAAAGTGAATATATACTACTACAAACAAAACTAGTCTGTAAAAGTATTTTCCTACTCACTTTCTAGCTAGTAAAATATAGAATTTCTTGGACTTGATACTGCATTTGGCAGATTGAAATTCTTGTTGCTTTGCCAGAAATGGTAGGCTTCGAGGTTCTCAATATTTGACTAAACCTCTTTTGGTTTAGCTTCCAAAGCTGGTGCAGCATCTGTCACATCAACCCATATGCTCTTTGTCATTTACCTGACTTGTAGCTGTCAATTGCTGATAATCAATTGCTAATATTATCGATTGATAATATTCTGAAATAGCAGTTGATAGTCTTCTTTGAATTATAGGATAATTGAGTTGATGTAGCGGTTGATAATCTTTCTTCCAAATAGCCATTGATACTTCATGATTACCGATCGATATTCACTTCACTTGGATAGATTACATGACTTCTCATATTTACAATTATGTCACCCTATCTAAACATCCATTGATAGATCAACTGTTAATCTAAAAGTACACATTATTTTTACATTAACTGCTAAGATACTCCAGCTTTGTTATAGTACCTCATCATCCGTTGATGGGTCAATCTGATCAATTGATACTGCCTTAGCATGCCATCAATTGATCAGCTACATGCAATTTTATTTTAAGTAAAAATAAAATACTTTGTATTGTTAGGTCCCGATACGATTGTAGAAGGGGGGGTTGAATACAATCGTCACAAAAATTCGCGCGGAATAAATCTGATTTGGATAAAACAGGATAATCAGATTTTAATTAATTAAATAAACAAGGTTCAAGTAAAAAGTTATTTAAACTTAAAAGTCGTTATTAAATTAATATGGTTCAGTTTTAATGTCCACTAATGTTTGTAGAATAAATTCGACAGGATGTATTCTAGATTAGTGGTTAAAACAACTGAGTGATCAAAGCACAGAAAACTGTGCATATAACAAGCAAGTTACGAACAACTTGAAAGCTTAACAATGCTTTTAAATCAAAGAGAATGAACACTTGAAATGAAGAATACTAAGCCATATATATAGGCAAAGCATTGTACTTGTAAGACAATGCAAAGACAAGACAAATACAAGTAGAAAAGACAATCTAGCAAGGGCAAGACAATTGTATGGCAAGGGAAGACAATTCCAGATTGCCTTCCAAGCACAAAACAAGGCAGAAAGACAATTCTGGATTGCCTAACAAGCTTAAAACCTTCCAGAAAGACAATTCTAAAGGGGCAAGACAATTCTGACACAAGGGAAGACAATTCATACCTTCGGTAGGACAATTGAATTGTCTTGACAAGATGCAACCTTCGGCCAGACAATCTGATTGTCTTGTAGGAGGGAAGGTAGGACAATTCTGATTGTCTTGCAGGAGGGAAGGTAGGACAATTCTGATTGTCTTGCAGGAGGGAAGGTAGGACAATTCTGATTGTCTTGCAAGAGAGAAGGTAGGACAATTCTGATTGTCTTGCAAGAGGGAAGGTAGGACAATCTGATTGTCTACCAAGCCATAACACATGGCAGAAAGACAAAGTGTGTTTGTCTTGGCCACACATGAAGCAAACGCCAAGACAATCTAGATTGTCTTGCTGCCACCAACCCATTTCGCCAAGACAATTCAATTGAATTGTCTTGCACTTCTCCTCCTTCCTTGAAGCAAGCTCGGTAAGACAATCTTGGATTGTCTTGCTGGGCTTGTTTTGGATGATTTAAAAGTAATTTTGTAGTTTATATTTAATAGAAAATTATTCACTTAATTAAGTTAATCATATAAATTTATAAATTAAATTAATTCGAGAGTGAATTAATTTAATAAATAAATTACACAATTAATATAATTATTTGAGAAGTGAAATAATAGTCTATAAAATATTTAATCACCCAATCTTCAGTAGAACTGCTTCCTGTCTTCTATCAATATATTAATTAATTTATTTATTTTCTACTTGATTAATTTAATTGAATAATTCAAGAATTAAATTAATTCAAGGTGAATTAATTTAATAAATAAATTAAGCAACTAAATTAATATGAGGGTAGAGAATAAATAAATAATTAATTCTTTTCTTCAGATCTTTTTGTCTTCTTGTCTTGAAATCTTCGTCTTTGATTATCTTTCGCTTGAACGATCACCTTCCTTTGATGTTAAATATTCAATATAAACAGCTGACACACAAATGTACTGTCTGGTTCATCTGTGCCTAACAAAATTGAATATTCTCCATCAATTAAACATTTGAGCTGTGGTCGGGTCTTCGAATCTTTGTCTTCTAGTTCAACTTCATTTCAGTACATATACGGAATCTCTGATGAAATAAATACTTGAATCTTCGTACCTTCTGAACTCCTTGAACTGCTACACAATTTATTTGACACTGAGGCTTGATCATTTGAAATGAACTTCTTCCAGTGGCTTGTAGCTGATATCTTGGAATTCTTCTGACATTATGATTCTTGTATATACTTGACATTCTTGATCTGATTCCAACTAAACTATCTACTATCTACTGACATAACTTATCAGAGACGTTTCCAGGTTGAGTTACAAGTTGAGTGGTTATCAGACACTAGTTGAGTTATCACTGGTTGTACAAAATAGGATTAGACATATACCTTTGAATAAGGCCTTTCATGTATCATCAAGCATCACATATTCCTAACAATCTCCCCCTATTTGTATCTGTAAGAATTTCAGATATAAATTTGAGGTGTTGATGATCACAAAACACAATAAAGAAAACAAATATCTTTGCATTAAGAAAAGAATTTTAATTGCTGAAAGATAAGAGTTTTACAAGGATTGGATTTTTGCTCCTCTAGTCTGAGCAGATATTCATTGTTTCCTTTTCTTCTGTCTGGACAGTTTCTTGTTTATCTTCCTCTCTAGATCTTCAATGAACTTGGCCTCTTCTGTGATCTTAGAATTGAGCTTGTTCTGCATTGCCCTCAAGATGTCTACATCAGCATTTCTAGCATGATCTTTTAATCTGAAAAATCTCTTAATGCCTTGATCATCTCTAAAAGTCATCAGTCTTGAGGGATGATTGTGAATGCAGCTACCAGTGTCAGGAAGGGACAATCTTAAGGGGAGATCAGAAGGTTCATTCCATTTCTACCTTATATCTTCAATTCTTTTAAGGATTTCACTTCTGATTCCTTGTGAATATGAGGTTTGATAAGTGGTATTTATACACACTTATAGGCCTTCATTTCCGCTTAAATTGGTTGGTTGTACTTAAGTGTTTAGTGTCTTTTGATGTGTTTTTATTGTTTTTCTGTGCAGGTCACGAGTTGAGGTGATGAAGTGATTTTCTATCATTTTAGGTTGGTTTTTGGTGCATTATTTGCAAGAATAGAGAATTGTGGATTCATCACGACTTGGGATTTTGTGGGTACATCTTCTACAAACCCTCACGAGAGCACACTCGTCCACTAGAGCTATCTAGGGGTTTAAAGGGCTTGTTGCATATGCTAAATGCAACCGTGATCACCTACGGAAGTGGTACTAGGAGCGAGGAAGGACGTGCACGCGAGGACGAGCTGAAAAACAAGGAATCAGAGCTGCCATCACAGACAGTAGCGCGCCCGCGCTAACTTGTAGCGCGCCCGCGCTACAGTCTGCAACACTAGCGCGCCCGCGCTAGTGTAGCGCGGTGGCGCCCCACAGAAACTTCCCGGGCTGATTTTTACAGCTTTTCTGATGGATTTTCGCAGCGGTCGAGGCCCGGTTGACTTAGTCAATGCATTTTTATTTCTCGTGTGTAAAAACCCTAGCCGTATAGTAGTAGTTTGAAGAATAGAGAATAATATCGTAATTTAGTTTAATCATTCAAGCACAATATCAGTTGTATTGGATCGTTCTTCGCGCGGAAGTGACAGTTTCGAGCGAGATCGTGAACTTCAATCTGTAACGTGTGATCTTTATTATTAATTCAAGCATTTTTATTCTATTTAATTCTTGTCTTTTATTTATCATGTTTTCATTAGAAACCATGATGTCGATTAGTTCGATTATGAACTAACCGCCTTCATGGGATTCTAATGGATTTATCGATGTAGTCTAGCGAAGAATATTACTTGTTTGATTGTGTGACGTACGTTGATTTCTTTGCATGAGCCGTGCTTATTCTTCTTAGGAGCGTAGCTAACTTCTAAGTTGTTTGTTAATTCTTTCTGAAGCGAGAGTGGATGATTGAATTTAGAACTTTGCCATGTAAACATAGGATTATGTGAATGAAACATAATTTGTGGTAGACTTGAACTATTTTTATCACCCTGTGTAATCACGATAGACGACTTGTTATTAAACCTCTCTGCTTACACTACCGCTATAGAGATATAGGGTCTGAGCTTTGTTGGTGTCCATGAGATTTCTATCTTAATTGTGGATTTTGAGTGGTATGATATGTGTGCAACGAGAGTTGGCATGTATTACTTTCGTGTTGTCTGATTAGGATCAACAGTCGCATGTTAATCAGTAATTTCAATTCTAGATGAATTCGATAATGAAGTTAGAATCCCATGTGTTTTCCTATTCTGAATTTGATTAGTAATTTTAGTTATTAGTATAAAAGAAAACCAATCCTTGTTAATTGTCTTAGCAGTGATAATTGATCATACATTGTTGCATAGGTGCGTATTCTTAATTCACCAGTCTCTGTGGGAACGAACAAATATATTACTTATGATCACGTGCGCTTGCGTGTAGATTTCACCGAACAAGTTTTTGGCGCCGCTGCCGGGGACTCGGTGTTAATTAATTAGTTTATGTACTTGTCATCAGTGTGCATTAAAATTCACTGACTAGGATTCTATTCTCTTCTCACTTTTCTTCTTTTCTTTATTTCAGGTACTTGGATCGCGTTTATGCAAACACGTTCTCAGACCCGTAAGGAAGCAATGGATTCATCTTCTTCTTCTGATTCTGAACCAATGAATTATGCAAGGACAGCAGTTGGTGTGGCAGCACGTGAATTTTCTCGTTTGAACATCAATGATAATAAGGCTGACATAATTGAGCCAGCGATATCAGCCAGTGGCATTCGCATCAAGCCATCAATCATTCTCAAGCTGCAAGATACTATTCAATTTGGGGGGTCAGTTCTTGAGGACCCAAACCTGCATCTCAGGAATTTCGAGAAATTCATTACTGCTTTGGATTTTAATATCGGACCTAAGGATCTGGTGAAGCTGAGACTCTTCCCATTCACGCTACGTGATGTAGCAAGATCGTGGTTTATCTCTCTCTCGGCAAACACTACTAATAGCTGGAACAAGTTGGAGAAAATATTCTGTACAAGGTTTTATCCTCTAATTAAAGTATCAGCTCTCAAAAACACTGAAGGTAAATTCTCTCAATTCTCGGGAGAATATCTTTGTCTAGCTTGGGACCGATTCAAGAAGATTCTCGAAAATCTCAATGAAGATGACATGCCTCCTGGAATGGCAATTCATTATTTCTACAGAGGTCTTAATGGTCAATGTAGAGCAGTGTTAGACGTTGCAGCTGGAGGAAATCTTTGGAGCAAGAGCTTTGATGATGCTTACGAGCTGATAGAGAACCTGGCCGCTGCTGAGCACAGAGACCTAAAGTGGAAAATTCCAAAAGAGGAAGAATCAGAGGAAGATGAAGCGGTCGAAGTCACTCAGGAAATCCAGATGACTAACTGGCACAGAATTAGAGCTCACTCAAACTCAATTCCTAATGCATGTGGAGACACTTGTCCTCTACTCTCTAGCAGTGCGAGTAACCAATCCATAATTCAAACATCTGCTGATTCAACATTGAATGAAGCACAGTACCGAAGGATAATCAGGCGTATTGACGCAGTGGAAGAACGAATTGGTCGTTTTGCTGATATATTAACAGACTCTCTTGCTGAAGCATTCTTGGCACTAGATGTTAATATTACTTGGGATTCGTTTGGTTATGGAACGAGGTATCCTCCACAGGATACTTCATCGGAATCGGATTAATTCGGGACTTCACGTCGAGCTAACGACGTTAAACAAGCGCTTCGTGGGAGGCAACCCACGCATTGGAACCACATTGTACCATTGTAAACCTCAAAAACACAAAAATCGAAAAAATTCAGCCTCCGGTGTCAGACACTAGCGCGCCCGCGCTAGTGTCAGCGCGCCCGCGCTAAGTTGCACAGCGCGCCCGCGCTATACTTAGCGCGGCCGCGCTACTGACTGCCGAGTCAGCCGAATTTTCACTCAAAAATTATTTTTTTTCGTTTTAAAAAGCCCACAATCCTAATTTTGCATGCCTAGCCCGAAATACATCCCATAAAACCCTAACTCAACTCTTCAATCCTTATATAAACACAAAACCCATCTCCAAATCCCATTATAATTCTTTAAACCCTAATATATATACACATCCATACGCACAACCTTCATCCAAATCTCTCAAACCCACTACACACAAACCTCTTGCAACTCTAAATCTCTACCAATGGCACCCAAAAGAGCCCGAAGATCACAAGGAACAAGCACCCAAGCCCCTACATCTAGCGATTCTTCCTCGATGGGTGAGGTTGAGTTCACTTCTGATGGAGCACGAACCGAGTTTCAACGGCTTATGAATAAGTCGTTAGTCAAGGAGAGGGGATTCTTACCCACGGCGGAAGACGGTGAGCTTTTGAACATGGTTAAAGAGCGGGGTTGGGAGTCTTTTTGCGAGGCTCCGGAGGCGGTTCCCTTGGCTATTATTCGAGAGTTTTATGCTAATGCCAAGGAGAATCGCGATGGATTCACGGTGGTGCGGGGAATCCGAGTTGATTATAGTGCGGATGCAATCCGTAGAGTCATTGGGGGGCGTGCCAAGCGCCGTAATGAAGAAGATTGGGTGGTTGAGAGGATTGGGCGTGCCAAACGCCGGTTTGATGATGATCCGATTGATCTTGAGCGGTTGGTGTATGACATGTGTGTACCGGACACGCATTGGAAGATGACTGCACCTCCCTTGCCGGCACATGTTTCTTTTCCTGCAGCCGCTTTGAACCGGTATGCGAAGGCGTGGAATGCCTTCATATGTGCTAACATCATGCCATCTTCTCATGGGCATGAGGTGACAGTGGATAGAGCGATTCTGCTCTTTGGGATTGTCTCAGGCAAGTATATTGATCTGGGACATGTTATTCATCAGGGGATGCTGAGGTTCTTACGGGGAGGAACCACTGGTGCTATTCCATATGGCACAATTGTTACGAAGCTCTGTCGATCAAGCGGTGTTCGTTGGCCAGCCAACGAGCAACTACAGTTGCCGGGAACACCTATTGATCATTCGGCGATCAGTCGGATGACGGAGTGGGATGGAGGAGTTCCCCACCCTCGAGGCCTCGGGTACATATATGATGAGGTGCCAGGGGGACGTCCAGCATTTGTGAGGAGGGAGCAACCTAGAGCTTCTGGAGCTGGTACTTCACAGACGGAGAGGAGCTCCGAACCGATGGGAGATGCTCATTATCGCCGCCTAGCGAGACGGATGGATACCATGCATGACATCCACCAGAGGTTCGCTTTTGACTTGACACAGGCTCTAGGTAGTGCTTTTCAGGCACAGGGGGTCACAATTCAGTGGCCAGTATTCGGAGCAGGGATGCAGTATCCTCCACCTGATTCACCTCCAGCAGAGGAGGGGGAGGACTCGGACTCCGAGTAGGTATGTGGGTGCTCTAGCCTTTTTATCACTTTCAATGGGGACATTGAAAATTTTAAGTTTGGGGGTGGTAATCTAAGGAAGAGCATATTATTATGTAGTTTATTATTGCATGTGTTAGTTAGTTCATGTAGTTCACGTTTATTTTTATTTTTTTTTTTTTTGCTTTGATTATTTATCACGTTTTTCTATTTTTCTCATATTTGCTTTATTTTTACATGTTTAGTAGTAATTGTCGTAGCTAGTATCACGAGCATGTGCATGAATTATGAAGTTAAGCCAAGTTAATTGCCTATGATGAGTTATGTGCGTAGTTCTTGATTAGTAATTTCAATTGCAATGCTAGGTTAGTACTTGGAAATTGCTTGTGTTGGAAATTGTACTTCACATATGTTCTTGAGATAGGATTTAGACGAAATTCCATGAATTCTAGGATTGAATTGAACACCCTTCAGCTTAGGTCTGTAAATCTTAAGTTTGGGGGAACTGAGGAGTAGATATACCTTTCTAAAAAAAAATAAATAGAAAAGAAAAGAAAAAAAATTAGTAGTAATAAATTCACTAGAAAAATAAGTGGTATAATTAACTAGGTTGAGCTCATTAGTACTCGAGTAATTACGTCTGAGGGGACTTTGTGCCTAGCAACCTAAAGCCCTCGTGGTTTGGGATTGTTGACCCAACACTCGCTACATGGGTACTAGTGCATAAATCTTTAGGGATCTCAACCATTGCACGGTTAAATAAACCACTAAAATAGAGTGAATAATTGGTGTGTGAAGTCTTGTGGTGTTCGTAACGCATTTACACTGCGAAGCGCTCTGACCTTAGACCGAGCGATTAATCACCAATAAAAAGCAAAAAAAATATAAGGAATAAAATAGAAGGGTGTGGACATTCTTTGGGACCTTGGCTTTTAGTTGGACTTGAGTGACGGGGTGTTAGTTTTAAACTTTTACGATTCTTGATTGGGATTCTGTGGGAGTAGTAGTTTTTGTCTTGTCTCAATAAAAGAGCATGCTTGCACACATTGGCACTCCACACTTGTAAATAGAAGAGTAATTGACTTGGTAGCGAGAGAAGTGAAATTTGAGAACATTAGCACAATCTGAGGTATTATAATTGACAAGGCGATTACTTCATAGTTCACTCATTCATCACGTACTTGCATTCATGCATTGCATTGTATTATTGTTGGTGTCTTTGACGCTTGAGGACAAGCATCAGTTTAAGTTTGGGGGTGTGATAAGTGGTATTTATACACACTTATAGGCCTTCATTTCCGCTTAAATTGGTTGGTTGTACTTAAGTGTTTAGTGTCTTTTGATGTGTTTTTATTGTTTTTCTGTGCAGGTCACGAGTTGAGGTGATGAAGTGATTTTCTATCATTTTAGGTTGGTTTTTGGTGCATTATTTGCAAGAATAGAGAATTGTGGATTCATCACGACTTGGGATTTTGTGGGTACATCTTCTACAAACCCTCACGAGAGCACACTCGTCCACTAGAGCTATCTAGGGGTTTAAAGGGCTTGTTGCATATGCTAAATGCAACCGTGATCACCTACGGAAGTGGTACTAGGAGCGAGGAAGGACGTGCACGCGAGGACGAGCTGAAAAACAAGGAATCAGAGCTGCCATCACAGACAGTAGCGCGCCCGCGCTAACTTGTAGCGCGCCCGCGCTACAGTCTGCAACACTAGCGCGCCCGCGCTAGTGTAGCGCGGTGGCGCCCCACAGAAACTTCCTGGGCTGATTTTTACAGCTTTTCTGATGGATTTTCGCAGCGGTCGAGGCCCGGTTGACTTAGTCAATGCATTTTTATTTCTCGTGTGTAAAAACCCTAGCCGTATAGTAGTAGTTTGAAGAATAGAGAATAATATCGTAATTTAGTTTAATCATTCAAGCACAATATCAGTTGTATTGGATCGTTCTTCGCGCGGAAGTGACAGTTTCGAGCGAGATCGTGAACTTCAATCTGTAACGTGTGATCTTTATTATTAATTCAAGCATTTTTATTCTATTTAATTCTTGTCTTTTATTTATCATGTTTTCATTAGAAACCATGATGTCGATTAGTTCGATTATGAACTAACCGCCTTCATGGGATTCTAATGGATTTATCGATGTAGTCTAGCGAAGAATATTACTTGTTTGATTGTGTGACGTACGTTGATTTGTTTGCATGAGCCGTGCTTATTCTTCTTAGGAGCGTAGCTAACTTCTAAGTTGTTTGTTAATTCTTTCTGAAGCGAGAGTGGATGATTGAATTTAGAACTTTGCCATGTAAACATAGGATTATGTGAATGAAACATAATTTGTGGTAGACTTGAACTATTTTTATCACCCTGTGTAATCACGATAGACGACTTGTTATTAAACCTCTCTGCTTACACTACCGCTATAGAGATATAGGGTCTGAGCTTTGTTGGTGTCCATGAGATTTCTATCTTAATTGTGGATTTTGAGTGGTATGATATGTGTGCAACGAGAGTTGGCATGTATTACTTTCGTGTTGTCTGATTAGGATCAACAGTCGCATGTTAATCAGTAATTTCAATTCTAGATGAATTCGATAATGAAGTTAGAATCCCATGTGTTTTCCTATTCTGAATTTGATTAGTAATTTTAGTTATTAGTATAAAAGAAAACCAATCCTTGTTAATTGTCTTAGCAGTGATAATTGATCATACATTGTTGCATAGGTGCGTATTCTTAATTCACCAGTCTCTGTGGGAACGAACAAATATATTACTTATGATCACGTGCGCTTGCGTGTAGATTTCACCAAACAAGGTTCTGTTGTCCAGCTTCAAGTACACTGTCTTCAAATCATTGTAGTCTTGATCTAAGATCCTTTCTAGTGGCCATGCAATTCTTTCTTGAGATGAGTAGTGGAATTCCAACCTTTCTGGAAGTTTCTTAGTCCTTGTCAAGGCTTTTACACTTAACAATTCATTCAGATACAGATCAATTGGAGGCTGTTCACTGATATGAAATGCATAAGCATAAGTAGATTTAGGGACCTTGACAATCTCTGGCACAGGAGGAATAACCACTTCTCTTGAGGGAGACTTAACCTAAACAGGTCCAACTGGATCATGCCTTCTAGGATTTCCTCCTTTCTTTTTGATGTTACTAGGCACATGTTTGGCCTTGCTTCCAGTTTTGCTCTTCTTTGGTCTCAAAGAATCTGCAATCTCATCCTCTTTAGTCACAAAGATTTTTGGAAAGTTCATAAATGAGATGTCAAATTCTACCGGCTCTTCTTTTAGCTCTTCTGGATTTATAATTGGTTCTGGTTGAACAGTAGAAGTACGGGGTGGATCTTGTCTTGGAGATCTGATTCTTTCTTCTTCATGCATCACAGTCAGATTTGACACACTTTTCTTCACACCAGCCCTAGACTTCTTTCTAGCTTTCTTCTCCAGATTTTTCTTGGCTTCATCCAGAATTTGTTGCTGAATAGCAATGTTGGTTTCACCATCAGCCAGATCACCAACTTCTTCACCTAGTTCTTGTAACAGTTCTGCAGCAAATTTTTCAATATTAGCATCTTCATTTGCAGAAGGCCCTTGGGTTCTCTCCTGTTCTTCCTTGGCCTTAGCATACAAGTGGTGTCCAGGAGGCACACAAATAGTTTCATTGTTCCTTGTAATGTAAGCAAATTCAGATCTCCACACAGAGTCTTGATCTAATTTGCCAACAATTAGCTTTGGCTTGACAGGCTTCCCTTCTGCAATATCTTTGGCTTCCTGGTCAGCTCTTTCCTTCTCAGCCTTCTCTCTCTCTCTCTCTCTTTTCCTCTTCAGTTTCATCCCACTTCTTACCAAATTTTCCCATATGAATGACAAGACCAAGTAGCTTAGATTTGTCTGATTTTGGCATTGGAAAATCTTCAGCTAGCTTGTTCTTACCATGTGGCTTTCTTGGAGATGGAGGATCAACCAAACAAGGTCTAAACTCATTGACCTCAGATGACTCACCTTGACATCTTATACTTTTGACAGTGACAGTCTTAGCTTTCTTAGGTGGCATCTTCTTCTTTGAGGCTGGAGGAGCCTTAGATTTTGGAACTAGAGCAAGTTGCTCCCCCTTAGTTGTAGACTCCCCCTCAGTTGTAGGCACTTGATCTTTGGAGATTAGAGGAAGAGATAGGAGGGTTTACAGGAATGGTTGATGGTAGAGCTGTAGAGGTGGCAATGACAGGTGGTGTCGTAGAAACTTGTTGTGGCAGAGTAGAGATTGAGGTGGTAGCAGGTCTTGTAGACTTCTCCCCTTTTTGGAATCAGCAAGCACATCACTAGGAATAGGAATGTTTTGAGCTTGGAGGAGAGTGAGAAGTAACTTTTGTTGAGTGTGTTGATTGATAAGAACCTGATTAAGTTGACACTCAACATCTGAGACCCTCTTGTCTAGAGCATCAATGGAAGCAGCTATTGGAGAGTCTTGATGCAGTTTAGTTCTGATGTTGGCCATGGTGTCATAAGACATTCTAGCTTCCAGATTTTTCTTGTTATCTTCTTTGACATCAGACACAGCATTGTGAAGATCCCCAATTTCTTGTCTGAGATGGGTAAGATGAGATTTATGAAGTCTCAAGTTATCCTTCACAAACATAGAAAGAGTTTTCTTGATGGGATCTTCATCTTCTGCCCACACCATGGCCCTCTTATACTGCCTTAAGATTTCCATCTTGGTATCTCCAAAATTGAAGCTTTGACTGAACACCCAATCTGGCATCTCAGAAGGCCCAGCCATTTCCTCTCCTTCATCATCATCCTCATCAGCAAGAGAGTCATCATATTTAGAATCACCTTGTGTAGAGAGCATGCCCTTAGGAACAACAGCATGTGCAAGTTGTGCTCTCTCCAGTGCTTCAGATGAGTGAAGCAACCCCAAAGTATTCTCTGCTTGGACATTGGATTGGCCAGCCATAACTTGATAAGATGACACTGGATGAAAAAATTGAGAAGCATCCAAGAGGTCCACAGCAGTTTCCAACCTTATTTCTTTTGTACCTGCATTTCTCTCATTGTCTCTATTTTCTTGCATCAGGGTCACACCCTGGCTCACCACACCCTCACCTTCACCATCTAAGGTGGAACCCACAATCTCTCCTTTTGCCTGGGAGAAAGAAGTTCCAAGACCCTCACTCACAGCCTCTCTTTTTGCCTGTCTGCAAGACAGCCTCTCCTCTATCTCACTTTCTCTCAAGCCTAGAAGTGCAGTAACAATAATAAGTTCTTCACTAGCAGCTCTTGTGACAGCAAGATGATCTAACTGAGTTGCATCTGCTAGTGGAACTTCTTCTATCAATGGCTGAGGAATAGCCATTGATGCTATATTGTCATTCATCAACGGCTGATTGCTGTTAAGCACACCCGTTGATAGAACTACATTTACCGATTGGTGAGAAATACCGATCAATGAGGTGAAAAGATTAGCAGTTGATGCATTGACAGTGACAACTAGAGAGTCTGTGAAGAGTGAGGGATTTGGTAATTCCACAACTTCACTAGTTGTCATAGAAGGAACAGATTGATGACCCAACGAATCCTGGGAAGGATGATCATCAATTTCAGAGATTGGCTTCTCCAAGAACAGATTTGGAGAATTTGGGTGGGGGAAGTTGTATAGTAAATCAACTTCCTCCATATGGAAATCTGTGTTTGGAGAGAGTGTTTCAACTTGAAGGGGCTGTGACTCCACATTTGTTGGAGCCACATCAAACTGAATTTGAGAGGAAGTTTGTACTGTCACAAAATCTGTGATTTTGGACTGTACAGTAGTGTGTGCATCAAGTGCCCATTTCTTGGTTCTCCTAGAAAAGGTTTTGGGAGGTGTTTGGTCAGTGTCCCTTCCCCTTTTGTTCTGTGCTCTTGGAGGAGAGCTCTTTTCAATAGTGGCATCTTTTTGAGAAGATGTCACCAGAGATGTGTTTGATTCCATATTAATCACCACATCTTTTTGGGAAGATGTGGGATGGCTTGGCAGGTTAGCACTCATCTCTCCCACCTTATTCTGGGGGCTTCTTTGATGTTCACCCCTCCCCTCACAACTTACCTCCTTCATACTCCCCTTAGGTTGTGTGGTAGTTATTACAACTGATGTCTTTTGGGAGACACCAGAGGTGGATTTCTTAGATTTGGATTTAGAAATTTTCTTGGATATGACAGCTTGGGTAGGAAGTTGGGGGGGGTTCAACTTCCATTGCTGCATTAGAAGTAGAAGAAGGTTGAGGATTGGAAGAAGTAGTAGGAACAGAAGATACCTGCATGAGTGATGGAAGTGACAAGGGTACTTGCTCATTTGCAAGTATTCTCATCAAATCACCACAGGCCCTTTTGCTTTGCACCCAGCAATCCAGCTTGTTATCTGGCTGTGCAATGACTAAATTCTTGACCAAATGGTTAGCAATAATCATCAAGAATCTAGCAAAATATATATTGTTGGGTCTTCCCTCGTGAGGACCCAATTTAAAAGCAATAGAAAGTTTTTCTTGTCTCTTATGGTTTAGTTCCATATATTTTGGTCAGTATTTTGTCTATATTGCTTTTATCAATTCTTCTGAGCTAACTTTTAATGATCAAGAAATCTTGTATAAGCAGATGTTAATGTTTGCGGCATCATGTTGGTAATCGTCTTGACCCTTGTAGCAATACAATCGGAGTAGATATTGTCTTTTAAGGACTAATCCGTTTTTTGGCATAATTAAGTGGACATTTTAAAACAGGCATTTCTTTTTAAGTTGCTTGTAAATGATCAAGTCATGGCACTTTATTGTTTTAGTCATGGCAGGAGATATTTTTGTCTTGTTGTTTTTAAAGCTGACTTCTTACCCGAAAGAGATCTTGATCCTCATGATCGCGTATCGGTTTGACTCTGCTTTTTAATTGTCTAGCTTATCTCTGATGCTGAAAAATGTTTAGTCCATGACTATATGGGTTAGTTTTATAATGCTGATAAATTAACATGAATATATCAGGGAGGAATAAAAGCAAAGCTAGGGACTCAGTGCCCACACAAATTCGAAAGCGGAAGCCAGAGTTTTGAGGTTTATTACTAGTTTTTTTCGGTGTCCGGAGAAATCGAAAAGATGAAACGGTTAACCACCAGGCTTGGATGATGAGTTTGGATCTCGCTTTTCATTAGCTTCCCTTTGAGGTACTGGGTGCCTTGTGTACTCTATGTGTTTTAACATTTGATCAGTGTGTTCTAAACTATTGACATAGACTAATTATCTACTTTGAAGCTGCCTTTCATATGTTTGTTCAGGAGGCCTATTTGTCTTAAAGTACTTATCTTGTTTTTCTTTTAAGAAGATTTTTGGAATGCTGTTGGTTAAAAAGCAGGGGTGTGATTCTGGATATTGTTTATGGATTAATATTCCTTTGATCTTTCAGCTGGTTATGAAGTAATAATAGCCATATGCAAGCAACGAGATTTCTTCGAAGTCCTATAATACTATTTGAGAATCTCAGCAATTTTCTTTAGTCTCCTTTCTATAATGCACTTGTTTTATCTTGATTTTGACTTGGTTAAGTGCTGGGATTCTTGCCTCTTTAATGCCGGCTATTACAATAAGGCCTACTTCAATGCAATTGTATGTTGAAGTAGTCTCTTTTATGAATGACTTTCTTATTACTTGCAATCCTTTTGGCTTTCTCTCCTTCTGGTCCCTATAGTTAGTCTATAAAGAGGATTGGTTTATATATATATTTCTTTACTTAGTTATTAGAGGCAACGCGAGAGTCAACTATATGAAATAGTATTAAATTCATTTCTTTGTCAAATAGTAATGTAGGTGAGCAGTTGTGCGTTTTCATTAGTTGTACCTTTCTCAATAATTGGTTGTAAGTATTACTTTTGTCAGAGGATAATTCCTTTTTATAAGATATACCAGACCTTTTGATTTTTGTCTTCTAATAGATACATGCTTGTTTATAGCTGATAGTATCTAACCAAAGGATTTCCCTTTGGTTCGATACTATCATAGTAATTTTTCTCTCTAGTTTCTTTCAACACCTTGCTCTGATGGTTTTATTTCAGGTTTTCTTCCTTCCTTCTTTTCTTTGGTATCTTTCTTACTTTCATTCTCTATACTTCTTTGTTCATATTGTTCTTTCTCACATCCTAGTTTCTTTGATCTTTTGCTTTTGGCGCCTCTTGGTGTAATCTTCTCTTTTCTTCTCTTCTTGTTGTGTTCACGCTTCTGGTTTTCTCTATTTGTTTTCTTCTTTTTTCTCTTTTCTTTCTCGTTTTATCCTCCCTCGTGTTTTGCGTGTCTTTTGTTTTTTGCATATTCAGGCTCTGAAGTGTCACTGCCTAAGTGTCCGGAGACATCTATGCGTGTCAGTGGAAACGTAGGTGCCCCGAACACGTAGGATGGGCTACCAAATGACGGCACCGGGGCCTGTAGTGGAGGTGTGGTGTACTGATCGGCCAGGAATGACATGTCAGGACGATAAGCATCTCGATCTAAAAACTGGTATGACTCTTACAGTGGAGGAGGAACAGGTGTGTGCCCACCAGCAGCAGAGGTGTCCTCGTCATCCTCTAAATTAACCACAAAACAACCTTCACCGCCTACGTAGTCATCCCCTACAGTATCAGTTGGCACGTCCGGCCAACGGGGCCATTCCCCCGCCCTTGAAGGACCTGGTGTATCCCTATCTGGTGAAGTAGAGGTGCCAACAAGGTGCGACCAGCCTCCCATACCTGAGCTACTACTGGCCACATGAGTGTAGTAAGTGCCAGGCTCCGGCTCAACTGCTGTGACAGGACGCCGACCTCTGCGTCTGGGAGGGCCTCGGTGACCCCTGACACGAGCAATCAACCCCTGTAGAAGACTCTGTGCCCGATTAAGATCGGGGGCAGCAGGGTCACTGGCAGAGTCCACCTCTAGAAGCTGCTCCTCCTGTTACCAAACATGCAAAGAAAAGTCAGGCCGAGAATACATTCTTAATTACATAACATATGCAATAGAACGAAAGTAATTGTGGAAGATAGTAAAAAGCTTAATAAGAAGGTTGTTTACCAATGACTGTGTGGTGCCCTGTGTCCCCTGAAAAGCATCTGCCGTGGTCCAGAATCTTGGGTTAACCATGTATCTACGTGTAACCCCGAGGTACCAAGGCATGTATGCGGGAGAGCAACCATTGCCCGGCATGAGTGGAGGAGATGTCATAGATCGGTGAAGGGACGTATCCCACAAACGAGTGTATGTCTCCTGGGCGCCCTCCCAGTTAATGGACTCGTTGACGACGTTGTGCAACTCCTGATGATTCCTACGTGGGGAGGATGTGGGTATGTCCTGAACGAACCCAAACTGCCTCGTCACCCTGTCAGTATAACACCACTCGACATATGCCATGTACATCAAAGGGGTGGGAGCTGTCCACTGTAAGTACAATGTCTGATCGCGCTGAAACTCATCATCTAAAGCTGCATACGGCCTCCACAAAAACTGTTCCACATCCATGTTATCCAACTCGTACCGGGTGATACGACTCTGAGAGTGCGGCACCTGAGTACGGGTAACGGAGGCCACCCACCTACAACAAAATGTTTAGATTAAGGAAGAGAAGTAGTGCATGTGCAATAATTGAATGCGTTTATGAGAAGAGTAGCATATTACATACCTAAGAGCAAGTGGGTAAGTAAACTGGGGTTGAGACCTGTGTCGTGGAGCTATCGTAGGGAACCGCTCGTATATCCACACCTGGTATCAAAGTACATATATGTGCACATCAAGTTGTATGGGAAGACAATTTGTTAAAACTAAATGACAGTAATGGGATTAAAGAGGTTACTTTCATGCGTACCTGAAGTAATGTGGCATACCCATTGAAGTCGGTTTTGACTCCCCTGCTCGCATCACACATCTTCCTGGTATAGGTAGGAAAGAACAGCACTGCCTCAACTATAACCACCCAGGGTCTCCAGGTCATCTAGTAACCGAAGAAGGCTTAGCTGCATATAGTTCCCGCTGCCACTGGGAAACAACGATCCGATCACACAGAGTAGGTGTGCCCTGATGTGAAAGATAAACTGCGCACCAAAATCCTCAGCCAACTCGTCCAACCGGTAACATCTGCCAAAGTGTGTAATCAACCACTGGATCTTCAAGTTGTCCTTCCTCAAATCATCGTCCCCAGGAGATAGTCCAAGTAAATCCCGTACCAAAGCCACCCTCGGGGCTGGAGTGGAGGTGTACCCGTGCAGGATAAGTGGTCGGCTAGTGGTCCGTAAGCCGAGAATGTGATGAACATCCTCCAGTGTGATGGTGGCCTCTCCAAACAATAGGTGGAAAGTGTGCGTCTCTGGACGCCACCTCTCGATGAAGGCTGTGATCACCCCCTATCATGCCTAACCTTCCCCAACCTAAAAATCCATACAAAACCCGCGGTCATGATGGAAGTCACTATCGAGTGATGCGGCCAGTTATTTTTAACTGTCTTCCAATATTCATCGAAGTTGGCCCTCACTCTCAAATCCTCCGGTGCCTGGCACAATTAAAATGCAAAATGTGTGAGCAGTTTATCATAAAGCAGACATTTTATTTTAATAAATAGCAATAAGTCAGGTCATTACCTCTCTCCTGTTCCACACCGCCTCGGACATGTGATCGTTCTGCAATGTCAACAAGTTGCCATTGACAGGGCCCGGACCGTAAACTGCGGGATCCATCTGCGCCAACAAATAAATTTCAATATTATATTTACCTATTAATTCAAAAATTATATTATATATTAATTCGAATATTATATTTATATATTTATTCGAATATGTTAAAAGTGATTTATTTCGATATATTTATATTTTTTGATATTTTAATTCAAATAGAATATTTATATATGTTAATATTCTTTTATGAATATTATATTCATATTTTAATAATTATATATTAAAATATTATATGTTTATATTATATGTTAATATTTTAATATATTATATCCAATATAAATATTTATATATATTATACTCGAATATTTTTAATATTGATATTTTAATTCGAATTTTATAATATTCATAAAAAAATATTATATTTATATTTTAGTGCGAATTTTATATATTAATTCCAATATTATAGTTTTATATTAATTCGAATATTACATTTATATATATATATATATATATATATATTCGAATATGTTAAAAGTGATTTTTTTCGATATATTTATATTTTTGGATATTTTAATTCAAATAATATATTTATATATGTTAATATTTTTTTATAAATATTATATTCCTATTTTAATTTATTATATTCGAATATTACATGCTTATATTATATGTTAATATTTTAATATATTATATTCAAATATTAATATTTATGTATATTTTAGTTCGATTATTATATTTAATATTTTTATTCCAAATATATTATATTCGTATATTATAGCATATAAATTTTTAAAATATTTCTATTTTAATTCGAATATTAATATTTTAATTCGAATAATATATGTTTCTATTTTCATTCGAATAGTAATAGTAATTTTAGTTTCGGTTTCCTACCGCTTATTTGACTATTTTCCAACATTATTTTATTAATTTCCAGTCGCAAAATCTTAAAATCATGAACTTAGCCTAAAGATCTAATTTAGAAAATCCTAAAAAGTACCCTTAATTTCAAACATAAATCTCTAAATTATTAAACTATTTCAAATTTCAAAATTTCATATCAAATCTCATATCAAATCTCAAGCATGCAAACTCTAGTATATCATACAAGAAATTAATTAAAATCAAGGCATTATACATATATATATACACAATTTTTGAGAGAAGATTAGGATAATACCTTCAAATTAATGCTAATCGGGGTTGATTTGAAGCTTAAAATCAGATTTTGGGCGACCCTCTCCTCCCTTTTCAGATCTCTGGCGACCCTCTCCCAGCCTCCACTCGCTTTCTCCTCTTTCTCCTCTTTTTTCCGCCGTTTTTTCACTCAGCTGATTCTTCACTTGTTTGTTTTTATGCGTGAGTAGGGTTTATTATTTATAGGTGAGGACGCCCGTTGAAGGGGCGACCCCTACGGGGGATTTTGCTGGTTTGGGTCGCCGTTTGGAGGGGCGTCCCGTACTGGGAAAATTGTGCTTCTTGCGTCGCCCGTTTTTAAAATATTAGGCTGGTTAGTTTTGAAAACTCGAAAAAAAACTAGTTGTTTTTGAAAAATGGTCGAACAAAGTGGTTAGTTTTGAAAGGGAGCTGCTGATTTTGTGTACTTCCTATTCAAAGTTGTCTATGGGCTCAAGCAGTCACCAAGGACATGGTATGACACTCTCTCTGAGTTTTTAATTGAAAACAATTTTACTAGAGGTGTCATAGACAAAACTCTCTTTTACAAATTGCATGATAATAATATGATATTTGTTCAAATATATGTTGATGATATTATATTTGGTTCTACTAACGATAACTTGTGCAAGAGGTTTGCTAAGTTAATGCAGAGTATTTATGAAATGAGTATGATGGGTGAGCTATCCTACTTTCTTGGTCTTCAAGTAAGCCAAAAGGAAGATGACATTTTCATTTGTCAATCAAAGTATGTCAGAGATCTTCTACAAAAGTACAATCTAGAAGACTCTTCTCTGGCAAAGACACCCATGGCCACTGCCACAAAGCTTGACCAGGATAAATCTAGTAAGAAAGTTGATATCTCAAGCTATCGACGTATGATTGGCTCATTACTCAATCTCACTGCTAGTAGACCAGATATTATATTTGCAACATGTTTATGTGCTAGGTTTCAGGCTAATCCTAAAGAATCACATCTTATAGCCATCAAAAGAATCTTTAAATATCTTAAGGGTACACCTGGTTAAAGTATTTGGTACCCTAAGAATACTGGTTTTGACTTAACTGGCTATACAGATTCTGATTATGCAGGTTGCAGGATTGATCGAAAGAGTACGTCTGGAAGCTGTCAATTTCTAGGACGTCGGTTGGTTTCCTGGTACAGCAAGAAGCAACACTCAGTGTCTACTTCTACTGCTGAAGCTGGGTACATTGCTGCTGGCAGTTGCTGTGCTCAGATTCTATGGATCAGGAATCAATTAAATGATTATGGTATTGATGTTAACAAAATTTCAATATTTTGTGACAACACCAGTGCCATAGCCATTTCAAACAATCCAGTGCAACACTCCCGGACCAAGCACATAGATATCAGGTATCATTTTATTTGAGAACATGTCATGAATGGTACTGTGGTATTACATTTTGTACCCACGGCTGATCAAATTGCTGATATCTTTACTAAATCACTTGATGAATCCACTTTCTCTAAGTTGGTTTGTGAGCTAGGGATGTTAAATATGCCATGATTCTCTTTGTATATATTTTATATTTGTCTTATATATTATTATATACTTTTGTGAATTTTCTGTGTAATTATATCTATTTTATTAGATTTTATATAATTGTTTGTAAATTATCAGATAATTTTCTGTGTAATTATGCATGTTCATATTTGTCTCTGTAATTTTCTAAGTGCTGCATACTCCCCTGTATTATTTTTCAAGCATTTAGATAATTATTTGTGTCTATTTTGTTTTTTGTTTTTTTTCAAAATTAATTAAACATAAATATTAGATTTTAAGTTAATTCATTTTAATGAATTAAAGTTAAATTCATAAATATTTATATTCAATTAAAGTTGAATTTTACAAAATATTTGTGTAATTTATTATATATTATTTGTATTAGATTTTTGATTTTAAGTGTAAAATGTTTTATTTTTAAAGAAAATCAAAAATCATAGTATTTATACATAATTTGCTGTTTTATTTTTTAAGAAAAACTCAGCATGACATTTGAATAAATGTCATACCGAGTGCATTTCGTTGTTTCACTGTTCGGTATGACAATATCTCAATTGTCATAGAGGGGTTTTGTAGTGTGTTCTATACGCTGTATGACAAAACTCGGCATGACAATCTAATAGATTGTCATACCGAAGTTCAAACCCTCCCATGACAATACCCTTGATTGTCATACTCGCCATTATCATATACATATACAACTGTCGCATATACACACGGACTCCATTGTTCTTGAGCTTCGATTTTTCAAGTTTTCTCGATAAAAAAACTTGTTGTTTACTTGATTCAAGCATCATTTGCTTGTTGGTTACGCTTATAATCACACTTTTTAGCCGTTATTCTGCCGAATTTTTGTCGAAAAAGCGAACCTATAACTCATTTTTTAGGGCTGTTCTTCGCGATTTCGGGGTTGGATTGTGACTATTCGTGTATAAACTTACTGTGGATAACCCTCCTGGACTGATTCGTGGTGCATTTGCTTGGATTCTAAACCCTTGTTCTTCAATTTGGGTTTCGAATTTTAAAGGGTTTGTGTGGATTCTAGGAACCGTTTGGCTTTTTTGGTTATTTGGAACTTAGTTGGAGTTTGGTGGAATTAATTTTGGCCATTTAAAATTAATTAATTTTTAATTCGAGTTTATCCAATTAATTCGAATTATTAATTAATTGGTTAATTGGAAATAAATTATTAATTGAAATTTGAGAGAAATTTGAGAATTAACATTTTATTTGAAAAATTCTCGCTTAATACAATTTCTAATTATAAAAATGGCGGGCCAATTTGGGAGACGAACTATAATGGATATTTGGATCCTGATTCCAGTTTGGAAAGGTTCAAACCTTGGGTGAGGTTTTTAAATAGTCAAAGTCTGGTCAGTACGGCGATCACTGCACATGCTGATCTATAATTAGACCTCTTCAGGACTTCTACTCCATTGCCATCCACACTACTCTTCTGGATAGCTTCAGGGTTTCCGAAAACATTACTGGAGGTCGAAGCATTAATATTTCAGCTGATAATGTCAACAGGATTCTTGGATTTCCACGTAACAACTTTGCTGATATTCCAACAGATGCTGAAATCACTCAATTCTTTCAGACTATTCTTTACCAAGGAGAGATTCATCTGCCAAGGATGCTGAAAGGGAACTTGAAACCTGAGTGGGATTTATTCTTCGATACACTGGCAAAGGTCTTTTCCCCAACCACTCGAAGTAACTTCAACATTATCTCCTCCCTTCTTCAAGTCATTGGATTTTGTATTGTTCACAATCGACCAATCAATTTTGGCAAATTGATTCCTCAGTCGATTCTAAAGAAGTTGGGACCACTCAGCAGTCGGTCTATTGCACAGAATGCCTGGGTAGTATGTTTTTACCCTCGGTTCATAATGTTGTTTTTGAACGATAAGATGACAGACGCTGAGAAGAATTCTTATTTCAATTCTCCAATCGCACCAACTCAGCGTGTCTGTACCAAGCTGATGAAGGCATTGACCAACAAGAGAAAGTATGAGAATATTCCACTTGTTGTTACTCCATATCTGGTGGACCAGTTCAATGCTCAGCCACAACTGCACCAGTTTCAAGTGGCACAACCTCAGCAACAGCAACAACAACAACAACAACAACAAGATCAACCTGAACAACAGCAACAACCACAACCACAACCAGAACCACTACAAATTCAACAACCAGAACAACATCAATCACCATACCAATCACCACATCATTCCCCTCTACATCAAACATATTCTTCACATTCATTTGAAGACGAACCTCAGGAATACAATTTCTTCGAAACTCATCCGTCTTCATCTGAACCACTACCACAACAACAACACACTCACAATATACCACAAACACAATCAACCTCTAAACAATTACCTGCTGACTCAACATCTAACCCGGAGCTGCAGTCCTTTCGACAGGACTTACAGGTAGCTTAGGTACTTTCTGACTTGTCATCTAATTTTAATGTTGATGCGTCAGATTTTGTTTGTGACCTTGATTTTGTTTTCCAGACTACCAGCAATGAACCTGACAACACACAGGTTCATAACCAAGCTGATGACATCATTCATCCAACTCTTTCTTCTGCAAACACAACAATCAACACTCTTAATCAACCCATTCGTAAGATTGCCAGAAAGAGCAGTTCGAGCAGTTTGACGAGTCAACCCGCAGCTCTGTCTTCCATTAAGAAGCCAAGGTTGGAAGCCCTGGAGACATCTGCAGCCTCATCCTTGCCTTCCCAAAAAGGCTTGGACCTAGAACAGGCAATGAAACAGTCTCTGGACTCATTCTCTCAACAGGAAGATGCCATTGAAGTTGACCGCCCTGCCACGGTACCATGTACAGAGTCAAGCACTGCGCTAGCACTCACGCTAGTGCAAGACCAAACAGATACACAGGTTACTATGTTTACTGAGTGCACGGATTTTCAAAACCAAGTTAATATGTATGAAAACTTTGCTGATCACACTTTTTTTTATGATCAGGAGGTACTTGGCACCATGCAAGTAAATCTGCCCTCGCAGGCATCCGGAGGACAATTTGTTCCTCTACTACCTTTGAACCCATCTCAGGGGACATTGGTAGTCTATACGAGTACAGCTGGAAGAGTGCAAACAATGAGTGATGAAAGGCAAACACCGAGCGATACACATGCACGTGAGGCTAGTGAAACAGCTCTGAGTGTACGTGAGGTGAGTGCACACACTGACCCGGCGCTGTTTGAGGAACAAATTGCAAAGCCTAAAGATGAATTAGCCCGGATGATAGCTGAAAATGAGAGGCTAAAGGGTGCACAGTTGGTGACCCTAGAAAAGAAAACAGATGAGAGGCCATCCAGTTCTTCCAGGGATGAGCTTAATGAAGAAATTCATGAGTTGACTGTCGAAATGAGATCTAATCATGCATTGTATATGGCCAAATTTGATGATATCGACAGTAAACTTGATCAACCCCTTAGGAACTCAAAATCTAATGCTGATACCTCCATAGAGGATCCCTCAACTAAGGGGGAGAATAGAGGAGACAAAGGAGACAGGGATGACAAGGGAAATAGCTCAAATCAAAGCAACAAAGGCAATACTTCTGAATCTGCTCCTGACAATTCTGGAAGGTCAAAAGGCAAAGAGCCGTTACATCAATCTGATAATGTCTTCAATTCTGACAATTATGATGATTATCCGAAAGACATGGATGATGATGACGTCTTCAATGCTACTTACCGTCAAGAAGAGGAAGAAGGCAAATTTGAGGAGAGCTACTTGTTCCAAGATGAAGAACCTGTTGATTCTGAACATGAAGAGAATGTCCGGAAGTTTAAAGCTGAGAACGAAGCTAGGAAGCGTAAGCTTCGTGATTACCAAAAGCTTCTAGAGGACAAGCTGATCACTGAGGATCAAATCAAGATTGAAAAACAGAAAATCTATGATGCTGCGTGCAAGTAGAAAAATCTTGATATAAAAACGAAAGTCGGAAAAAGCTGGGACATTTTAAAGAGAATATTCAATGGACCTCAAAGGGAGCCTTTCAATGACAGAAAGTTCTTATCTCTGATCTACGATCTTCGAGAGGTAAACCCTGACGAGGATATCTTTATGCATGCCTTTGCTTTGGAAATTGATTACTTGACTGTAGGAGTCAATAATTTTCTTGAAGAGTGGGAGCTGATTGTATATACACAGAGGAATGGTTCTTTCAGATTTTCTGTTGAATTTCTCAAATCATTCTCTGTATCTGAGCTCTGGGTACTTCGCAACAAGGTGAAGCATTGCTCCAACCTGAACGAACTCCTTCGCGACAAACTGCTGGATTGTGCTGTCTTCAATAGTCCACAGGTTGTTAAGAACCCATACTGTGTGAAGTTCGTTCACAAGGAGATCTTAAGCACTGTCTATCTCAATGAAGAAGCTTTGCCAAAGTACCCTGCTAAGCAGCTGGCTCTAGCATCCACTCTACTTCGAACCAAGGGCTTCGCTTCTAAAGCCAAGTCTGATGCTGATGATGTGATCTTGTCTTACTGCACCCGAAGAAATATTTCTCAATACTTTTGGAGGATGAAGGGTGTTACAAAATCTCAGCCATCAGACTTCCGTGAAGACCCTGTGGAAATGGAAGTGTTACATCAACTGGCTCTGGCAAGGGAACGTAAGAAGTGTGGTGAATCCACTACATCAGAAATGTCAACCAGGGAAGAACCGTTAACTCCTGTCCTTCACAGTTCAGATATAGAAGAAGGAGAAGCTGATCTTTAGATTTGATAAGGAATTTGTTATATATGTTCAGAAAGAACATCCTTGTGTAATCTAATGTACTTGTTTGAATTCTGGTCAATGTTTAACTAAATACCATAAACTTTTTGCGATTTACAATTCATGTTTAATCCTTTGTCTTATCAGCTAGTTGAGTTATCCTCTCGATAATTTGCATGTTATGTTAACAAACAAATAGGGGGAGATTGAAAGGCATATGTTAAGCCTATTTGTATTTAAGAGTATCAACTCAACTCTGATAAGAAAGAAAGTAAATAGCAAGCACTATTGAAGGAATCCGTATGAAGAACGTCAAGTGATTTATTAAAATCATATGTCTAAAGAATTCAAGATGCTGCTGCACACCACTGAAAAAAGTTCATTAATATGTTCAAGCCTCAGTGTACAAATAATATTTTGTAGCACATCCAGAAGTCCAGAAGGTATAAAGTTTTAATACTTTATTTATTTAGAAGATTCCAAACTATTTCTACTTATGAAGAAGAACTACAAAGACAAAGACTCGACGAACAAGCCACTTCTCAAATGTTTAATTAATAAAGAATTTTTGAGTCAGCTAGATACAGATGAACCAGACAGTACATTTGTGTGTCAGCTACTCAGATTAAATATTCTGCGTCAACAATAGGTGGTCGTTCAATCAAGACAAAGAATCTGATCTTTTAAAGGAAGTCAGAAGACCTGTTGCTGAAGAAGTGCTCAATATAATTATTCTTTTAATTAATTCACATCTCAAAATAATTATATAAGTTATGTAATTTATTTATTAAATTGATTCACACTCGAATTAATTTAATTTATGAATTTATATAATTAATATAATTAAGTGGATAATTATTGGATTAATTATATAAAGAAAATACATAATTATATTGTTTTTGGGCACGGCGGTATGACAATCTATTTTCAAATAGATTGTCATACCGCACCCTGTTGAGTGCTTATGACAGTAGCCATGACAAACACTTGGTTTGTCATACTGATTGAAGGAGGCATGACAATCCTTATATTGTCATACCGAAATCAAAAGGTATGACAATTCTAAGGATTGTCATACCGTTTCCATGACTTAGGGACCAAGGGTGCTTGTCATACCGTTTCTCATACGGTAGTCATACCGTTTGTCATACTGATTTGATAAGGTATGACAATGCTTGTGTTTGTCATACCTTCCCACTTGTGCCATGACAATGCCTTGTATTGTCATACCTTTCCATGTAATTGTCATAACACTTTGTTAGATTGTCATAGCACTTCCTTAGATTGTCATGGCTAGCTTTGTCATACTAGTTCAAGTGATTTGCCTATAAATAGGCCTTCACATCTTCATTTGTATGTTGTTCATTGCCTTGTAAACTTTCAAGTTGTTTGTAACTTGCTATTGTTATATCCTCAGTTTTCTGTGCTTTGATCACTCGGTTGTTTTAATCCGCTAAGTTAGAATACTTCCTGTCAAATTTATTCTACGAACTAGTGGACATTAAAACGAACCATATTAATTATATAATGACTTAAAAATTGTTATATTAATTAATTTAAATCTGATTAACAAGTTATACTCCAATCAGATTATTCCGCCGCGATTATTTTCTGACGATTGTATTCAACCCCCCCTTCTACAATCATATTTGGACCTAACAATATCTTTCACCTCCGCATCATCATTCTCCTGATTGACCTCTGGAGAGTCAAACACAGCCCTGGCAACATCCCATTCCTCTCCTTCCTTATGTAAGTTGGCAAGCCTCCTTTCCCTACGAATCTGTCTTTGATTTTCTAACTTCTCCCCTGCTCTCCTTTGCTCAGCATGATCTCTAGAGACATCAACAATGTCCTGAGGATTTGCAATTTCATACTCTTCAGCAGGGAAAATGTCATTGTGATATGCAAGTTCATCAGCAAAGACTTCATTCTGAGGGATTTCTCCTTCCTCCAGATCATCATCAGCTCCAACCATCCTAATCACCCTGTCAGTGTCCACAAACTCAGGAATATATTCATCATGATCATAGCTTGATTGACCTCGAAGAGCAGAGTCAATAAGCTCCTCAGTTACTCCAGTGATCACCCTCTTCCCTCGTGCTTTTTCCACTGCTCTCTCCCCCTCAGTTGAGTAATCCTCTCGTGAAAGTTGAGACGCTAGTAGCTTAGCCTCTAGTGCAGTCAACCTGTGCTCCATTGTAGTCTTTATTTCCACTAACTCCTCCCGTAGAACAAGATTTTCAGCTTCTAAATGTTGAACTTTGAATTTCAGAGCCTCAAATTCTGTCACAGATACAGTTGGAATAGGTGTTTCAAATGTAGGTTGAGCTGTGGGGTTCTCACTTGATCGTTCTACAGGTGTTTCTCTCGTGTCACTCATAGATTGAACACTCAGTGGGTTATAGGGTTTCTGTATAGCAAGTTCTGTTGGTGTTTCCCTCTCACTCAAAGAAGTTCCAGCATCCATAGTAGTTGTACCTGCAGAAGAAATCTTCTTAGCCTCTTCTAGAGAGGCCACAGAAGGTGCAATGAGGGTTCGTGAGCCCTCGTCCTCAGTTTCCTCGTCAGATGAATCTGATTCATAGGAAATAAGTTGCCAACTACGCGAAGGTAGTGAGTCCTTAGATGGATCCTGAGTTGGAATCTCAGGGTGGGTAGACACAGGGCTCGAAGGATGTGATCCTTGAATAGGCGAAGCACCCTGGTTTCCCACAACTGCCACTGACGGCGAAAGACTTCGTGACAAGTCCTCCGTAACTGGCACACTTCCTGACATGAAGGGCTCAGAAACAAATTGCCGTTCACCTTCGAGAGGTGAAGAGTCCCGTGAGGGATCTGGGAATGTTCCTCCCAGGGGGGTAGACAAGGGTGGAGATTGTGGCAAATCACCCAAATTTCCCCCAGAAGCTTGTGAAGGCACTTGACCCTGAATAGGATCAGAAACAACAGTGTCTATCCCTAACATGGACGACAAAATGTTCGCTACCGTCAATTCTTCAATAGTGTGTGCAACCTCACTGTGCATTGACATAATATTTGGTTGAGGTGGTGAAGAAGTAGACAATACTGCAGTTGTCTCAGGTTCCATTCTCCCAATTTGACTAGGAGACAGAGCTGCAGAATCAGAAACATTCTCCTTGTGTGGTGCACTAAAGGCACTTTATCCCTCGCGCTCTGATATATCATGTGGTTGGCTAAGGGGTTGAGATGTTTCTGCTACAACAGTTTGTGTATAGGTGCCTGGGTTATGAATTTGTGGGTTGTCAAATTCACTGGCACGTGGAGGAAGTGGAGTGAGTGGATTGAGATCCAATAAATTCTGAACCCAATCTTCAGGTGCACTAAATGACAAATTATCAGGATCATAAGTAGGCATACCTGATTGAAGTACTGGATTGTAGGTATTCGTGAAGAGCTCATCAATATCCAGCAGTTCATTGTCATTGATTGCAGCTTCAGTGGTTTGGATAGGAACATCCACTTCATCTTCAGAATCAGTGGTGTTGTCCTGTAACGAATCCTCTCCTTCTTCAGATTGATCATCATTTTCAGAGGAGTTCTCTGCAGCATCCTCCACTATTACTTCCTCTTCCTCCTCAGCAACATTCTGAGCCTCAGGAATTTTATCTGGAACAACAGGCTCAGGTTCAGGTTCAGCTTGTTGGACGAGAACTTCTTCAGCCACCACTTCAGCAGCAACAGGTTGAACAGGTGGTGGAGGTACGTTCTGATTTAGAAATGCTTGCATTGCCTCAGGGATCACCACTTGCTCATTGTTGGTGTAGTTCTGATGGTTTTCCAGCATTGAAATAACTCTTGTTGTCATGAAGCAGGATATGATATTGTCTGCATTTGGATAGACAACACGCTCAGCAGGGGTCAGCATTTGATTCAGCATTATCTAGAAGAATCAAGGATATAAGAGCACGTGTCTTGCTTTCCTCAAAGAATCCTGAAATGCCCCCATTATCAAATGACCCAGATTGATCCTTGTATTCTGAGCAATAGCTATGCCAATCTCCTGACTGAATGTAGTTATTCCATGAAATCCACCTGTCTTGGGTGCAAATACATAGGAAATGGAATTAAAGAAGAAATTTCATTCCCTAGGCAGACGTCTGACATAAAGTTTTGATGGAAGTTCTCCATCAGTTCCCCTTTGACAGTGAATGGCATAGAAGAAGTTTATTCTCTCAGCTCTTTCAGGTGCTGCCTCGAAATCCTCTGTTGGCAGTTGAAGTGCAGTGTTCAGAGAGTTTTCAGTAATGATCGGTGTTCGTCCCTGAATGACACATTTAATGCCAAGTACCTGTCCTTCATTTACAACAGAAATAGAAGACAGAAAATCTCGAAGTAGAGACTTGTTAAGCATAACAGATTCAGTCATAGCAAACCTAGAAAAAGAAAACTCAGACATATATCGAACCCAGCGTCGATAATTTGCTTGCGTAATTAAATTATTATTTTCAACAATTGCGTAATTTGTCTTCGGAATATCAAAATTTGCAGCCATTTTTAATTAAAATTAAAAATTGATTAGAAATTTCGTTTCACGAGAAATAACGGACAAATATTCACTTTTGTTACGAAAATAATTAGTAAAATACGCTCCGAAAAACCCTAAATCCAAGAATTTTAGATTTCGATGAAATTACAATATGTCGTTCCTCTCGAAATTCTAAGAATTATGGTATCGGTCTCGCAAATTTTAGACACAAAAATCACAATCAAATCTAGCCTAGAAGTTCAAGAGTTTCGAAAACCCCTTACGAAAAACAACGACGGATCGTTAATATTATTATATAAAAGTGAAGAGCTCGTCAAGGGGATCACAAAACTACTCTTAGATAACAAAATGGGCAAGATTTGGTGTGAGTTTAGTGATTTTAAAAACTCTCGAGTCGTGAGTTCTTGAAAGCAGTTGAGAGGGTTTTTTGCTTGTGTATATGCGTGTGTGTATATCAGTGGAAATAAAGAATAAATTAGAAGAAAAGACTGCTATATACACGCATAAACAAACACACAAAAAAAAATGCTGAGTGATGCACAGTGATACACAGGGGTATCGAGGCGCAAATTGGTTAAAGACCAATTTGCCCTTCATAGAGTGCACTGAGATATGCAATTGGCGCAATTATATTAATGACCATAGTGCACCCTATACGTGCAGTGGATGGCGCAAGTTCGATGAGTCTTAAAAAGTTTCCAAGTCAAAAATGTGCCCCGTATCACTAGTGAATGATACCTGGCGCAAGTTGTTCAATGACTGTTTTGGCCTCCATACATTCACTGTATGAGGCGCGAATTCAGTCACTGACTTAGAAAAAATTTAAGTCAAACATCTTGTCCTTCATATCACAATTAAATCAGACAATATTTTACCAAACTAATTTCAGTTAAATACTATTGAAATAATTATGCTGCAAATATTTTAATTTAGAATCTAATTAATGGATAACTTAAAATAATTTGAATTGCTTCAAATCCATTAATCAAATTAAATTAAAATATGAATCAAATAAATACCAATATTCATTAATTGAATATAAGCACTTAATTAATTCAAGAAAATTAATTTTAAATATCTACCACTTAACAAATAATCACATAATCATATAAAATCATGCAAATCCTATAAATCATGGCAAATAATTAAAACTAATTATCAGATAAATATGTAAATTACTGGATGCTCTTTGGAAATTCACAAGTCTTGAAAATATGGACATTTTAAAACTTGTGAACTTACGAACAAATTGTAGTTATTTCTTGTCTAATTAATTAGACATATTTAACATCCCAAGTTCACCAACCAGTCTAGAGAAAGTGGATTCGTCTAGTGGTTTAGTGAAGATGTCTGCAATTTGTTGATCAGTAGGTACGAAGTGTAACTCTACTGTTCCATTCATGACATGCTCGCGAAGGAAATGATACCTGATATCAATATGCTTAGTCCTGGTGTGTTGAACAGGATTGTTGGCAATGGCAATGGCACTCGTGTTATCACACAGAATCGGAATTTTATCCAACATGAGTCCATAATCTTGTAGTTGATTTCTCATCCACAAGATTTGAGCGCAGCAACTTCCAGCAGCTATGTATTCAGCTTCCGCTGTAGATGTAGATACGGAGTGTTGCTTCTTGCTGTACCATGACACCAACCTTCATCAAAGAAACTGACAGCTTCCTGAAGTTCTTTTCTTATCAATCTTGCATCCTGCAAAGTCAGAATCTGTATAGCCGATTAGATTAAAACCTCTATCTTTAGGATACCATATCCCTAGATTGGGGGTTTCCTTAAGATACCTAAAAATACGCTTAACAGCTATAAGATGAGACTCTTTAGGATCAGCCTGGAATCTAGCACATAAACAAGTTGCGAACATGATATCTGGCCTACTAGCAGTTAAGTACAAGAGAGAGCCAATCATACCTCGATACTTCGTGATGTCAACTGACTTACCAGATTTGTCCTGATCAAGTTTGACAGCAGTTGGCATAAGGGTTTTGGCAGGAGATGCTTCTTCCATTCCATATTTCTTCAGAAGATCCTTGATGTATTTAGATTGACAGATAAAAATACTGTCAGGCTTCTGAATAACTTGAAGTCCTAGGAAGAAGGACAATTCTCCCATCATGCTCATCTCGTACTTGCTCTGCATAAGCTTAGCAAATCTCTCGCATAAAAGATAATTAGTAGAACCAAATATAATGTCATCGACATATACTTGTACAAGAATTATATCATCCTTATGCTTTTTATGGAAAAGAGTTTTATCGATGATACCTCTGGTGAAACCATTTTCAAGTAGAAACTTGGAGAGAGTTTCATACCATGTTCGAGGGGCTTGCTTCAGGCCATAAAGTGCTTTGAAGAGAAAGTAAACGAAATCTTCAAATTCCTTATCTTCAAACCCAGGGGGTTGTTCAACATAGACTTCCTCTTCGAGATCACCATTCAGGAATGCACTTTTCACATCCATCTGATATACTTTGAAGTTGGAGTGTGCAGCAAATGCTAAGAATATCCTGATTGCTTCAAGCCTAGCAACTGGAGCATAGGTTTCATCATAGTCGATTCCTTCATTTGCATTAGGTTCCCTAGTATCAGCTTCAGGTACATCTTCTCCTATGTAAATGTCATCCAAATTCTCAAATTCTAGAGAATCAGATTCATTTTCCTTTTGAAGACTTGGGAGCTTGGTATCATCAAACCTTACATTGATGCTTTCAATCAGCTTGTCATCATTGATCAGATAAACCCTGTAGGCCTTTGACTCTAAAGAATAACCCAGAAAAATGCCTTCTTCAACTTTAGCATCAAACTTTCCCAGATGCTCTTCTTTTAGAACATAGCATTTTGCACCAAACACATGAAAGTAACTCAGTGATGGTTTTCTGTTGGCCATTACTTCATAAGGAGTCTTATCCAACTCTTTGTTAATCAGGGTACGATTTTGAGTGTAGCAAGCAGTATTCACAGCTTCAGCCCAGAAATAGATTGTAAGTCTTGATTGACTAATCATTGTCCTTGCTGCTTCAATCAAGGTCCTGTTCTTCCTTTCTACGACACCATTTTGTTGTGGAGTCCTTGGAGCTGAATACTGACGAGATATACCCTTATCAGTACAGAATTCATTAAGAACAGCATTACAAAATTCTGTTCCATTGTCTGATCTGATTGCCCTTACTGGCAAATCTGCTTCCTTTTCAATCTTCTTGATATGATCAATGATGACTTGTGCTGCTTCATCCTTTGTATGTAAGAATAATACCCATGTGTATTTTGAGTAGTCATCGACGATCACAAGAGCATATCTTTTCCTTGACATAAAAGGAATGTTAACAGGCCCAAACAGATCCATATGAATCAGTTGAAGGGGTGAACCAATGTCAGTCATGCCTTTGCTCCTGTGTGATGCTTTCTTTGACTTCCCTTTTTCACATGCACCGCAGAGTCCTTCTTGACAAAATTCTTTATGCGGCAGTCCTCTCACAAGTTCTCTTTTGACTAAAGAATTCATAGTCTTAAAGTTCAAGTGTGAGAGCTTCTGATGCCATAACCAACTATCATCAGCAGAGGCCTTGCTATAGAAACACTTGACCTCCCCCTTACTTGATGAATCTATGTCGGCTATAAACAAACTTGATTTTCTTACACCACGGAGTGTAAGATCCTTGTTCTTCCGGTTCTGGATCAAGCAAACTTCCTTCTGAAAGATTACGTCGTATCCTTTGTTACAGAACTGACTGATACTCAGTAAATTGTGTTTGAGTCCTTCTACCAGAGAAATATCTTCAATGATGACATTTCCAACTTTCAGCTTACCATATCCCGTTGTGAATCCTTTGCTGTCATCTCCAAAGACTACAATCGGGCCGGTTCTCATAACCACATCTGTGAGCAGGGACTTTTCTCCAGTCATGTGTCTCGAACAACCACTATCAAGAACCCACACAACTTTACTTTTCTTTCCTGTGCCCTGCATTCACAAATGGATTAAGCTTTCTTTGGTACCCAGACATTCTTGGGTCCAGGTGGTTTAGTAGAAACAGGAGTATCAACAGAATCTGATTTAACATGTGCTTGTTCATGGGTGACTGGACTCTTCTCCTTTTTAGTCTTAGCAGAAGTGCTTTTAGACTTGGAGTTTGGAGTTTCCTTCTTCTTAGAAGGACTAGCAGTCTTTGCCACAGGGGCAACAGCAGGTGCAGGCATATTCATATTCATGGTAGATGATGCAGAAAAAGATGCATTTAACATGGTAAAACATGCAGACATCATATTCATAGCACATTGCATGCAACCTACTTTACCACATGGAAAATGAACAACATTCATGTTAACAGTATTAGGCATGCTAGTAACAGGAGTATCTACTTTAGTCATTTTACATGCATGAGTAAGATGATTAGTAGAATTGCAATTGTTACAAACCTTTCTAGCACTAGGAGTCATAGAGTTGGTTTTCTTAGCATCTAGCTTACCATTCCTGTTGTTCTTCTTTTTGTTGGAACTAGTACTTTCTAATCCAGTTTTATCAGAATCTTCTCTAACTTGGGGATTAGAAGGTACATCTTGTGTTTCCTGTTTTACTTGAGGCTTAACAACTTCCTCATTTTTCAACTCTTCCTTCATGACAAGGTGTTCTTCTATCAGAGGTTCTGTTTGTGCCTTTCTAAAGATAGGGGTCTTGGTGTTCTTTAGAATCTTAGGTACATTTGTTCCTTCAGGAGCATTCTCAATTCTAGCTGAAACAAATATACCTTCATTCTCTTTTCTTTTCTTTCTTTTATAACTTTCCAAAGAACTATAGTCAAGGCCAATAGCAACCTTCTTATCGACCCTTTGACTATCCAAGATCTTTTTCTGTAGAAAAGCAGAATTCTGATAGGCCTTAAGCTTAGTTTCTAGGTCAGCTACTTGGGACCTAAGGGACTCCTCAATTTCTGCACTACACTTTTCCTTATTCTCTAGATATTCAATTCTTTCCTTAAGGTTAGTGTTCAATAGTTTCTCTAAAGCTAACTCGTCTATCCGTTCTTCAAGTTTAGCTATCTTTAGAGAAAGACTAAAGTTATCTGATTCTGAAGCTAATAAACTAGTGTGCAAGTTATACATCTCTTGACCTAGTTCATTAATAGTCTTTTTATAATCAGCAGTAGTCATGTCATCAATAGAAATTTCAGGAGAGACCCGAGATGGAGATTCCTCGATTATGTCATCCATTAATGCAAATGCATAGTTGCTCTAAACAGATTCATCATCAGAATCTGTGTCATCCCAGCTTTTTCCCTCAGCAATGTATGCCCTTCCTTTATGCTTGGCAACCATTGCTTCCAACTTAGCTTTCAGCTTTTCATTCTCTTTATTCAGATCCTCATAAGAATTCTTCTTATCATATGAGTTGCTTCTTTCTTTGATAGGAGCCGCTTTGGGTTTCCTGCACTCTGTTGCAAAGTGCCCTAAGTCATTGCAGTTGTAGCATCTGACTTTGCTCTTGTCGTACATGTTTGGTTTGTAACTGCCAGTGCTTCTAGACCCTGACCTTGAGTATCCTCCTTTGTTCTGAAACTTTTTCCCTGAAGCTTTCTTGTACCGGGGGTTCTTCCTAAACTTGATGTGCTTGAACTTTGCAGCCATATAAGCCATAGACTTATCCTCCAGCTGCTCTAGTTCTTCTTGAGTATAAAACTCATCTTCTGGATCCATAGAAACTTCATCAATTTCAGCTTTTACAATTTCAGACTTGGTAGAAGGATAATCAGTCTTGACAGATGAACAATCACTCTGTGTAACAGTGTGATCATTAATGCCATATTCAACTAGTTGCTGATATCCAAAGTATGGTTCATCAGCAATAAGTGCAGTGGTCTTTTTTAAGGCCATACCCTTGGCTTCAGATGATCCACCATCATATATAATCTTTCTTTGTTCGAGTTCCATCTCAAACGTCTTCAGTTTTCCAAACAGTCTTTCAAGAGTCATGGTTCTGAAGTCGCTTCTTTCCCAGATGGTCTCAGTCTTCACAACCAAGTGGGGTGGCATCACGAATGAGAACTTCCTGTTAATCTCTTTCTGTGGATAAGTCTTTCCATGTAGAGTGAGTTCATTTAACAACAACATGAACCTCTCATAGATTTGAGAAATGTTCTCTCCAGGTAGTGCCTTGAATGTTTCATATTTGGCAATCAACATATCGTATCGGTTTTCCCTAACTTCTTCAGATCCCTCCATCAATGCCTCGACAGCATCGCACATCTGCTTTGATGTTTTCAGACTCAGAATAAGATGTGTCATAGTCTTGGTCATTGATTCAACAATTATGAGTTGCAGATTATGGTCATGTGCAATATATTCCTTGTTAGTCTCAGAGTATTCGCTTTTCTCTTTGGGAACAGACTTTTGTGGAATGCAAACACCGTTTTCAACAGATTCAGGAATAATCTTCATTGGCACAAACGGATCATTTTCCAGAATCCCAATGTACAGGGGATTAGCAGCTCTGATGTACAGCAACATTTTCATTTTCCAGTTGTTGTAGTCTTTGTCAAATGGAGGTACCTTGATTCCTAACTTGTGTGTCGACATTGTTATCAGATAAAATTACGATTGTACGGACAACTAGCTTCTCAGATTGGTAACGAATCTCAGATCTGTATATCGATCAACCTGGCTCTGATACCAATTGTTAGGTCCAATCAGACGTAGAAGGGGGGGTTGAATACGTCTAAACCAATTTCTTCGATTAATTCAATTGTGTAATAATTCTGTTTAAGTCCAGTTAAATCAATCGTATTCAAACAACTCCAGCAAGTCGGGGAATATTCTTATATTAGAAATAATCCTCGGGTGCTACAAATTCCAACACGAATGTCGGCTACAGAGACTACAACCACTCTAATACAAACTCTCGATTAAATCGATATTCTAACTTTGCTCTCGAGAATGTGTATAGTGTGTGCACTTTACAAAGTGTGTAGTTGTTTTCAAATGAAAACACAAATCTCTATTTATAGGCTTCAACATCTAACCATGGTTAACGAGTTCGTCCTGGACGAATTGAGTTCGTCCTGGACGAATTCAATTTAACTGTGGTTAGTTAAATTAATTTGCCCAAGACAAACTCAAACCTGCGCCAATTATACATACATATATATATATATATATATATGTATATGTATATGTATATGTATATGTATTGCCAAGTTGTGCCCAAGTCAAAGTTTGCGCTTTGACTTGATCAAAACTTGCGCCTGTGTTGTGTGAAAGGAAGTTGCGCCACCTGATCACTACTGAGCCATGACTTAGAAATATTTTACTGTCTTAAACTTGCGCCAAGCCTAGTAGTGGTCAAACATTGCGCCAGTAGTCAAACTTTGCGCCAGGAGTATATGAGTGAGGGCTTTAGTACTTAAAAAATATTCTAAGTTCTCACAATTCAACTTGCGCTTTGACCAGGGTCAAAACTTGCGCCTCTTCATGAATTGCACCCCTCTGTTCACTGTGGAGATGTACTTAGAATAATTCTCTAAGTGCCAAACTTGCGCTTCATGGCAAAATATATACATATATATTAATTAATTGTTTGTCACTTGAATTGATTTAATTCAAGTGACTTAAATATATATATATATATATATATATATATATATATATATATATATATATATATATATATATATATATATATATATATGTACATATTAATTTGAGTCTCTGGCAACACATTCTGGAATAGCTCAATTGACTTGATCAATTAATTCGTCGATCGAATCCACTGAATAATTTCGTATGTCCTGACGTCCTGTGCATTGGTCTGGTTCACGAACGACTTGAACTGAAATAATTCCTTGAATCCTTTTGCTTGAAAATATACTTGATCAGTCATTCCGGGTTAGATGTTGCTTCGTTAAATTTGATTATAAATAATCAAAATAAATATACTGGAATCTTCTGGTCTTTGATACTTGATATTCAGGCAATCTTGATAGCAGAAACTGATTGAGCTTTATTCATCACTGAGACTTGAACATATTAATGAACTTCTTCCAGTAGACGGATGTTCGTCTCAAATATCTTGATTGTCTTTGTCTGTTCATATCGAATCTCCAACCTATAGATTCATGTATTATACTTACGTATTGTTTCCAGTCCTTCTGTTGTGTTGAGTTATCGTAATTACATTTAGGTTACATTATGCTTTACAGTACCCTTGGCTTCTACCCTGATTGTCTAAAATGAACACGCATAATCTTTTAGAAACATTCAAAGAGCTTGAAGAACCCTAGTTCTTGGATTTTCAAAGAATCAAACACACATTTGAACATGCGATTGAACTTTAAGTCAAAAATATGATATACCAAAATGAATGGCAAGAGATGTTCTACAACATACAACCATTGATCAAATCACATAAACAACATCAACATCAACATCAAAATCAAAAAATCCTAAATAAATCCTAATTAATTCAAATTTAAAACCTCAAATTCAACCCTACCTGTGAATCCCTTGTTGTTTCAGATGATTGAACTTGATTCTACTCTTCACAAGCTTTGATTTGAGTATTTACGCGTCGAATTCCGAGTCCGTTAACGCCTTCAAATCTTCGATTGAAATTCAAGAACACTCTCGTTTTCTCTCGATATTCATAACTAAACTGACTAACTGTATAAAATAAAGTACGATAAAGGCTATTAATTTACGATAAGTTGGTACCTTTTTGGATCATATATGATATGAAAATACAATACTTTATAACTAAGTATTAGTAAAACAAATCCAACTGGTACCGGTTTTTGAGATAAGCATCATCAAAATAAAGCATTTAAATAAAGAATTGGGTTCACTGCCCCGCAGGTGCACATACTTTAATAAAGATTAATATGATAATCAAAATATCTTGGATAATGAAAATATATGACTTGCATGTATATCGAGATGATTAAATATTATTAAGATAATCATAAAACCGACCCGGAATCCTTACAAGCAAAACCTTACTTCGGATCGAAAAATTTAAACATGAAAAATGCTTGGATTACCCAAATTAGGCTAAAAACAAGTTTTCTCGAAATTTTAATGTAGCCGAAACGTGAAAACCGTTACGAGTGGACAGTTTTAAAATAATCAAAATAATTAATAATTAACTCAAACAATGATTAATTAAATCTGTAAATCCATTGTAATATCATATACCAACATATAAATTAATAGGAAAATATCTAAACTAACTATACCTCATTCTAAGAATATAAAAATTATAATATCGCAAAAACGAACACATATAAGTAGTCAAAATAAGAAACTAGATACCACATAATTCACCAAAATTCTTATAATAATTTATATAATATTCATATATCATCAAAATAATTACATTAAAAATCACGGATATTAAATTATCACTTCAACTACATCAAAATGGATAAGGGCAAAAGGTCAATGAGTTCGGGTTCCAACAAACATCAACAAAAAAAGGCAATTGAAGTTGAAGTTGGGAGGGATGACCAACAACCAAAATAATCAGCATCCCTGAGAGCTCCAATGAGCCTGAAGGATCTTACAAGACAAATGTCGGCTAGCTGAAGAGCATGCTTAAGAGGTCGGATAGAATGATTTCTATTACCGTCTACGCAAGTTTATTACTAAAAAAGGTAAAGATTGGGTTCCAATGGAGCAGGAGGTTGACGATGAGGGTGATCGATATCCGCACGCAAATCGTTAAATTTTATTATGACAAAGTTCGTGAGATGCGTGGAGTGGAACTTTCAATTGAGCAGAACCATCAGCATATATTGCAAGATAGATAGTGTAGGGATTTACAAGCCATGCACTTCAGGAGGGAGAAATTTGGGAAGTTTGAAGCGATCAAAGAAATATATATACCAATTTCTTTGCTTCTCCGAAACAGACTATGGCGGAGGATGAAAATGAAGATTATGGCGAGTAATATGTTGTCGACCTCACGCAGGATTAAAAACGTTATTGATTTATTCCAACAAGTTATCATGTTCAAATTTTAAATTAAATATTCGAATTTTAAATTTATGTTATTAAGAAATTTGAAGTTGGAATGAAACTTTTGCATTATTAACTGTTTATTTTAAAAATTACATTTTGTTCAAATATAATAATTTTATTGAATCGAATTATGTTAATTATTATCCAATTTTATAAATTATAAATAATCTAATATTAAATAAAATTTGCCTACTGTCTTATAACGATTTAAATTTTGATAAACTTTCAAAATTTACTTCAAATATATAACCAATTATTTTAAGTTAGAATTAATAATAAAAATAAGTAATATCTTTTTTTGACTTCGATAGACGAATAGTATAATTATATAAAATATTTTACATACAACTTTTACTTATACTAGTTATTGTTATAGAAATATAGTATCGTATTATATTTTTAATTATATTAATAATTATAATTTATATGAATTCTACCACTTCTGGCTGGGGTTCCTGTTTGGTCAGGGTTAGGGTAAGCAGCTGTGTCATCGTGAGGGGTTTTGGATGATCCTTAAACATATGTGAAAAATAATATTCCCTCCGTGTTTTTATATGACGGTATTGTTCATAGACAAATTATCAATTTATTTAAAATTTTATATATGATTAAATATAGTCATGAGTGATCTTGTTGATTCACAATTTTTTTTGTCAAGTTTGTTGATTCACATTTATAAATACTTTAATATAATGAAATTTATATATTTAATACTAATTTAAATTAATAAGAGACGGAGGGATTAAGAAAATTTAATACTCTTGGCCCCCGCGTGGGGCGAAATTAAACTCTCCCAAAGTGTCTCCGCCCTTGTAAAATTTCAGTCACTTTTGTCATCGCCTGTGCTTTAGGCAAAGATGTTTGTTTATCTTCATGTACAGTACTTGTTTTTGTCAAAAAAAGTTCGGGAGGCAACAGATATCCCACGTATTTGACTTTAAATTAAAAAGATATTTTGCAATAACTCAACCACCAGTATGTCGACAACCACATTAGTTGCTGAGAGGCTTACATCTGTGTCAACTGACTCAACAATAAAGGGAGCAGGAGATGCTGTGTCATGAAAGAGAGGTAAACCATAAAGTTAGCCACGCGGCGGACCCACACGCAGACTTTTAAGGCTCCGCACAATACTATCAACTCCAGCATAGTAGTATTATATACGGAGTAGTATGTGGTTGTTTTGAGTGCCGACCTGGGAACTACTGTACTCCCTCCGTATCTTTTTTCTTTTCCTATTTGTAATGTCGGTACTGTTCATAACATGAGACAAATTACTAATTTACATCTAATCTATAAAACTAAATATAGTCATGAGTGATCTTGTTAGATTCGTATTCACGAGTACTTTAATACGGTGAAGTTTTTATATTTAATGCTACTACGAAATGAAAGATATTAACGATCAAAAGTGTGTGTTGGCAAACGTGAAAAGTACAAACAGGAAAAGTATTTAGGGACGGATGGAGTAGTATTTAACTAGCCGCTGGAGCGGTTCGTATTAACAGTCCTCTTTACATTTTGACAGAGGAGCATATGAAATGACGTTGGTTAAATTGATTAATTTTAATAATAATAATAATAATAATAATATATTATGTGTGACAAAAACTTAATTTTACATCAACACTATTAAATGGAATAGATTTGTATCATAAATAAATTTAATTTTTTTTTCATACTTCTCACCGAGTGTAGTTTTACTACGTTTTTGTGTTAACATTTTTCACTTTTATTTCATATACTTATGGTTTATGACATTTAATACTTTTATGTTATGTGAAATATAATAAGATTGATTTTATATTATAAAATAAATTATATATCTGGAATCCTTATTTGAAAAGTACAAACTTTTAAATCATATAAACTAAGTTAAATTGAGTGAGATATATTTAAAGTTCATAACTGAATTTTGATTATTTACATCTCTCTTAACTTTGGTTTACATAAATTGATCTCCGAAATAACTTGCCAGAATTAACACTTGACTCTAAATTAATCAAATAAATTGATATTGTATCGATTATGATTATGAAGTGTATCTAAATGTTACGTAGGTTATAACTATCGAAACAATTATTATAAGGTACATCCTCCGGACGCACAATTAGTTTGCGAACGTCGAACTATTCCATTTTTATTAGATAGGTACTTGAACAAAACATTTCTCAAATCGGATTCTTTAATGTTTTCAATTGTTTGTATCAAGTTTTTGTGTTAAGTTGATTCTAACGAACGTTAGAGTTTTGCTGAGTTTTGCTGACATGACGATACATCATCAATACAAGTAGTTGATGATATTTTATTTTAAGTTCTCTACGAAAATATTTTTCTACAACCACTGCCATCCGGGAACCACCATTGCTGCCCCTGGATTTCGGCCCGTCGCCTCTACCGGAACACCAGCCGTCCCACTTTTCAGCTGTCGCAGTCATGAATAAATCATAGTCGATTATATCATGAATAAATCAAAACGACGGTTATTTTTCAAGAACATGACAGTCATTTTTTGAAAAAATAAGAATTTATTTTTGAAAATAATATTTATATTTATATAAGACTTACTTTTATCTCAAAAATATGTACTTACATATTTTCAGTTTATATTTGAAAAGTAATACGAGATTGATGGTCTAATCGTTAAAAGTTAAAAAGAAGAGTGATGCTGAATAATATCTGAGATATGTAGAGGCTGTTTGGTTGAATTTAAAATAAGTGCTTCTTGCTTAAAGTAAAAAAGTGAAATAGAAGTGAGAAGCAAATTAAGACTTATAAGTGATTAAAGTGTTTGAGAAATAAGTGGAAATCGTGAAACAAAAGCTAACATTCTTAGCTTTTTATAAGTGTTTCTTGACTTTATACACAAATGGTACAAATAAATATTTTTAACTTCTAAATACAGATCAAGCTGAGTTTAAAAGCCCAGCCAAACAGCCCCGTAACTTTTTCAGCCCCATAACTTTTTTAGCTGTGCAACAAGTTTTTAGTCAAAAGATACTTTGCACAAATAAAAGTTTGTTAGGGCTTTGAGTTCTTTTGGTTTTGGACTATAAACCATGACAAGCTTTTTTTTTTTTTTTTTGAAACCAAAACCATGACAAGCTTAGTTGTAATTTAAAAATGGCACAAAAATTATGTTTATGAGTAACAAGTTACAAGTATATTAATGAATGATACATAAATAAGTGAAAATTTTAAGAGCAGATTTATAAATATCTAAATTTAGACCGGTTTCAGCCTAAATTTTTCAAACAAAATTAAATCTCGATCCAAATTTAGATGCCGACAATATTCACTGGTCTAATATTTTTAATAAAAAATATTAATTTTTCATCTTTATATATTTAATCAATTAATTGATTATATGTTAATATAACTACTAAGAGTTATAAGTTATATTCAATATTTTTTAATTACTTATATAATTATATATATTAATTTTGATATATAATAAAACTAAACATTATTAAAATTTACTAAATTCAAATTAACAGTACATTAAACATAGTAAAATAACGATTACACTCGATGAAACTTAATTGTAAATACAACGTACACGAAAATATAGTATAGATTAAAATTTCAAAAACATAACATAAACTAAAATTTTGATTTGATCAAATAGATTTTTCCATGATTTTCCAATATAATCATAATACTTCGTTTAATATTAATATGAAAATTTATATTATTATTAAAAGATTAAAACAATAATATAAATATAATTAGAAGAAAAAATAAGATATTTATACACGAATGTTAACCACAATTAGGTCTATGGCTGAGCAAAACCGAACCAAACCGAACTAACCGAACCGTACAAATTCGGTTCGGTTTGGTTTGGATTTTTTTAAAACTCCGGTTAGTTCGGTTTTCGGTTATAACCGAACTTTTAGTTCGGTTCGGTCCGGTTTTTGAAACACAAAAGTTCGGTTTAACCGAAATAACCGAAGTTTTATATATATAATTTTTAAGTTATATTTATATATAATATAAATACTATTTATAATTTATAATTATATACATTACTGATTAGTCTGACTTACTACCACACTCTAACCCTAAACTCTACAGCGGCAGCCACCCACCTTAGTACCCGCGCCTTGCGCCACCAGGCCCACCACCAAGACCGCAACTTCAAGAGTTCAGTTCCGACTTCTATTTCGTTGCCTTTTGTTTTTTTGGATGAAAACATCCAGCAGCAGTGAGCACTGAGCCTTTGAATAGCTACTAATATAGATGCTTGTATTTAAATGCAGATGAAAGCAGAAGACTGGAGATGGCCACTTGCAGCTAGGCAGCCATGGATTTCAAACTCCGGTTTTTTTTTTTAACCGAATCGAAATAACCGAAGTATTTCGGTTCGGTTTCGGTTCGGTTTGAAACTTAACTACGGTTCGGTTCGGTTTTCAAAAAAACAAAACTTCGGTTTTCGGTTAGTTCGGTTCGGTTCGGTTTCTGACCGAACCGACCGTTTGCTCAGCCCTAATTAGGTCAAACTATAGAAATGAAATAACGACTTAGATTTGAATTTGGATCAAAATTTAGGTGAAACTGTCGTCATCCAAATAAACTAGTGCACATCCAGAATCATTCAAAAAGAAAAAAAGAGGTCAGTAAAAACATTTAATATGATAATGAGTGATGTGTAATATTCCTGCAGATTTCTTGCAGACCTGCGATCGACAAATATAGTTATTCATAAGAGATTGACTATAATTATAAATAACAGCCATGAGCGAGAATTTTTGAAGTCATTAGGTATAATTTTGATATGACAACTAGAATTTTAACTAAATGATTTTTATGATCGGAGATGCTCTGGCCTCTTGCAACAAGAATTAAGAGAAGAATCAAATTTAGGCTGAAAACTAATCCACCGTGCGAGATGGCCTAATGAATCAGTGTACGTCAAGAATCATGCAAGCAGACAAAAGAAAAGGTTGTTAAAAATATGTTATTACAAGTTACAACGACAATTAAGAAAAGAATCAGAGTCATACAGACTCGTGGCGTTGTGTGTGATGTAACACTTGCTACGCTACGCGGGACTTTGGAAACTTGGAATCATCTCCCCTTTTATCTCGCTCTCGGCACCACGTTCGGACAATTCCCATTCCCACACGAGCGCAGCACATATATACATTTAACTACATACATACACACTCCACCAAGTTTCATCTACACTCTCTCTCTATCTATTTATCTCCCCGTTTACTTTTTCTTCTTGATTCTGACGTTCAGGGGTTGCGATCTTGTTTGTTTTCACCCAATCCCACGCCCTTATTTGTGTCAAGACTAGAGAGTCATCTTGTCCGGTGGAGAAGTCAATCTTTGTTGGTCAAAGTTTGATGAGTGTTAAAAAGATGGGATTTATTGATTTTTTCAATGGTTTTTATTACAACAAGCAGAGGAAATTTCGTGGAGCTTTCAATGCTGTGTGTGCTTCTGGGCTACTTATCTTGTTGTTTTATCAGAAAGGCTTTTCTACTAGTAGAAATTTGGGTGATGATGGAACTGTGATCCGAAGAAATTTAAATCAAGGTGGACTTGACTTGTTTAGTGCTGAAGAGCCTGATGCTTGTACTGGATTGTATCAGCATACAGGCTACGAAAGCCAGTGTGACTACTTGAATGCCTTTCCTCTTTGCACCTCAGGGGGGCTTTTCGATTACATTAGGTTCTTCTCTTGTGATTGCCAGGATGTTCAAATTTTGGCCTACTTGGTGCTGGGAGTTTGGTTGGTTTCTCTGTTTTATCTATTGGGGAACACGGCTTCCGACTATTTCTGTTGTTCTCTGGAGAAGCTCTCTGATCTGTGGGACTTATCGCCCACGGTTGCAGGAGTGACTCTTCTTCCGTTGGGTAATGGAGCCCCTGATGTGTTTGCTAGCATTGCTGCTTTTGTGGGGAGCGATGACGGAGGCGTTGGGCTTAATAGCGTGTTGGGTGGTGCTGTGTTTGTCACTTGTGTTGTTGTCGGGACTATTTCTCTTTTAGTAGCGAATCAACGTGTTCAGATTGACAAGGAATGCTTTTTAAGGGATGTGGCTTTCTTTCTGTTTGCTCTTCTTACCTTGCTTGTCATTTTGGTTGTTGGAGAGTTGAGTATTGTCGGGGCAATTGCTTTCGTTGCCATCTATGTTGTTTATGCGTTGTCTGTTGTTGCTTATGAGATTTGGAGAAGAGATTCAGGAAGGGGATCGGTACCTGTTGCAGGAGATGGAGATGAGGAATCTTCTTTATGCGCCACACTTCTGGACTCTGGAAATGAGGTGCCACATCTGGAAACTAAGGTACCTCACTGGATGTGGAATTCCAGTGTAGCAATCTATTCAAATGAATCCATGGATTCCAGTTTGCAAGAGACTCCGAAGCATTTGTGGGGCTGGAACGACCAGGAGGCCGTTGAAAGCTCATACCTGACCTATTCTAAAATATGCTCGGTTCTGGAATTACCATTAACACTTCCCAGACGATTGACTATTCCTGTAATTGAGGATGATCGGTGGTCAAAGGGGTATGCTATGGCCAGTGCTACACTTGCTCCTGTGCTTCTGGCATTTCTCTGGAATACCCAAGACAATTTGAAGTTTTGGAATGGTGAGATAGCATACGTAATTGGGACAGTAGCTGGTTGTGTTCTCGGTGTCCTTGCATTCACATTCACCACACCAGATCAGCCGCCTCATAAAAACCTGTTACCGTGGATTCTTGGTGGCTTCTTTATGAGTATAATCTGGTTCTACATTATTGCAAATGAACTAGTTGCTCTGCTGGTGTCTTTAGGTGTTATATTTGGAGTCAATCCATCTCTTCTTGGGCTAACTGTACTGGCATGGGGCAACTCGATGGGTGATTTGATGTCTAATGTTGCCCTGGCATTGAATGGTGGTGATGGCGTCCAAATCGCCATGTCAGGATGCTTTGCTGGACCGATGTTCAACACGCTTGCTGGTCTGGGGATCTCTATGCTGCTCGGAGCCTGGTCTGTCAGACCGGAGTCCTATATAGTCCCTCGAGACTCCAGCTTGTACTATACTCTGGGATTTCTGATGCTAGGGCTTGTATGGTCACTTGTTGTGCTACCAAAAAACGACATGCGCCCTAGCAAGTTGTTAGGCATCGGCCTTATGACTATCTATGTAATATTTCTCTCTGTAAGGATGACCATGTCAATCTGGGATGGGACCCTGTAGGTTTAGGTTAGCACTAGATTGGTTATTGTACAAAAGAGTAGGGCATGTGCAGAATGAACATTTCATTTTCTTTGTTCTCTTTTTACCTCAGAAGCTTTTTTGTGCCTTCACTTAGGATGCATATGGATGTCAAAGCTTTAATGTATTTACATTTTGAACAGCAAAAGAACTTTCATATTTGATATTAAGCCCTATGTTTGTATTCTTACCTGAAGAACTGATCTTTATACTCCACTCTGTACTTACCCTGGAACTGAAAGAATCATAAATTTGTACTCTTGCTCCTAGTCCAGATCGACTTGATGGAGCTTCTATTTACAAAAATTCTTTTTGTAAATAAAGGCTCCGAACTGATTTAGAGGAATCCTCACTGTCTCGTATTCTGGAAGTTCATACTCCCAACAAGAACAGAAAGGTTGGTACAGTATATAGTCTGAAACCCTTTACAGGGTTCCAGAGACGAGGGATCAGCTTCTTACATTTTAAATCTGGGGACTAGCGCGTCTTTTTGGTGCCTGCATTTAGCAGTTGATGCCTGATGGCGGCAATAGCACCTGTGAATCTTGGTGCTCTAAACTTCAAGCAATGTTTTGCAGATATATTAGTCGGGAGTGTGTTTTATATATTTCTGTTGGCTCTGGATTTCAAATCTTTGTGCAACAGCAAAAATAAGCCTCATGCAATTTTGTATAATATCAAAATACTAAACATGCCATGTTCAGATCAGACCAGCCAAGTTTCTGAAATAATATATCTAAAGAGGGGTGTATTGGATTGGGATTTTAAAGCATTTTTTTGCATTCATGAAATCCGAGGGTATTCGATTGGGATTGTTTGAAATCCATTAAAATCTTGAGGTATTGAATTGGGATTTTAAATTATGCTACAAAATCTGGTGGTATTCGATTGGGATTTTAAATTATGCTTTAAAATCCGATGGTATTCAATTGGGATTGTTTAAAATCCATTAAAATCTGATGGTATTCAAATGCTGATGGATTTTTTTTCATTTCATAAAATGATGGATTTTGTGGCATTCTTCAGTGTATTTTAAGTTTTTTGAAATCCCACCAAATTCAATGGGATTTTGAAGCATTGTACCTAAATCCTATCAACTCTGCGACATTTCATCAAGAATCCGCACAAAATTAAAATCCCATACAATCCATTAAAATCCGTAGACTAAAAACAATGCATTAAAATCCCAATCGAATACACCCCCGTTAATATTCGTAATACAAGAGCGCGCATCTAGTTTGGGTGTTGCAGTACACAAACAAATGGACTTGCTTCAAGTATAGTTGTAGCATTACTTCGAGTATCCAAATTAATGTCATTAGAGCAAGAAAAACTGACAGCAAGGATCAAGACACGGAGTTTTAATGACCGTACTTCTGAAATTCCCATTCGCTGTTATCTGAGCAACAAGATAGCATACAGAAGGTTATATACACCCACACCATCAACAAATGGAATTCCGATGATACAATCATGGCATCAGAAAGTGAAAATCCACTTCCACACAAGCTCAAGTACAGGGCGTACCTAATGGACATACTTGTCGGGTTTTCAGCCATCGACTGATGCAGTGGAAGTGAAATGCATGGTTGCAGACCCCTGCAAATTAATTTCACTCAATTTAGTTTACTATATATATGCTACCAAATGTAGTTTCTGTTATGTTTTTAAACAAACAGTGAAATCAGTGTCATCTTCTGGTAGTCGAGGAATAATATTGCAAGTGTGAAACACCTAAGATCCTATATACCTAAAACAATTATATCAACATCATCGTTGGAAGAAACTTGCAACAATTCCATGGAAATTATGTCAAAGAAGGCCTGAAAACAAGATATAATTATATAAGAAGTGGAGAATGATACCCCAAGCCACAGTGCACTCCTCACTTGTAGCGCTAGCTTGGTTAGCTTGACACTCGATACCTATATATAAAAAACCATAAAACATGATAACAATAGATGAAAGTATTGATGAAACCAAGATTAGAGTGAGAGAGAGAGAGGGACTGACAAAGATCCATGATATGATTCCTGCAAATAGCACAATTATCCACCACAATATCTGCAGGCAGCAGAGCAAACAAACAGATTAGCAGAAACAACAAAATTATAGTATTTATGATGCATGATTATACGAAGAACAGGGTACCCCAGGCCCAGAGAGACACAGCGTTCCACTTTTTGATCTCCAAACGCTTATTAGCTTTTCTAATGGCAGATGATGATGATGTTGAAACCGTTGAAGCCTCGGCTGCAGAAACCATGTTCACATCGGTGCTCACAGAAGCCATGATCGCTTCTCAATATACTGCAATTACTAAGATTTTGGGAGTGCAATTTTTACAATTATATATAAAAACCAGCTGAGCCCAAGTGCCCAATGCAACACAGTGTCGTCATCCCCTGACATTCTGTCCACACTTCAATGTTTCTCCATCTCCTTCCAACCTTAGATATCATTCTATTCAACTATGTGCTAAATTACAAGTAAACAATATTATATACAAATCAACCAAATTTAAATAGCATCACTGACAGAGTAACTAAGACACCGCATTTGACTGAGATGATTTTCAGCAAGAGATTCTTGACAGTAATCATTCCTCTTCATCATTAAAAATTTTCTAGTACATACAAAAATCCGTCAATCAATATAGTAAGAACTATGAAAAAGTGTGCACTGCACTAGGCCACTAGTAAAACTACCAAGAGGTTCTTGCCAGTAATCATTTTTACTCTTCATAACCAATAATAATGACTATCAACACATATGCCCAGACCATCCTTGCTCTTCTAAGAACTAGCCATTTGTGTTTGACTGTTGTTTCTTGCGGGTGGGCCAGAACTTTCTAGATATCTTAGCTGAACTTCTTGGGGTAGAAGTCTATATTTGATTCCAAGCTCTTCAAAAATGTTCTTGAGCTCATAAAGTAATTCAGATCTTCGACTAGCCTTCTCCCCGTAATTTTGAAAGTTTATGGTGTGAGTCATGTAAAGAGCCATTTTCATCTCATTAATATCCTCTATATCCCTGATCTGCACACTGTGATCAGGCCGCCAGTGCTGAGGCTTGCTCTCCAAGTACTTCTTTATTCTAGCTTTCAATGCTACAATATTCTCCGCGGAAGTGGATACATCTACAGAAAAGTTGACAAAATCACCCATCTCCGGGCTTCGATTGAAATTGCTGATTGCTTTAGTTGCCAGAACAGAATTGGGATATGCTATCTTTTCACCGTCATATCTCAGGAAGATTGTTGTCAAAATGTTCATTTCCTCCACAATCATCTGCGAGATTTCAACATATTAGGATAATGAACTAAAATAACCATCAGAAAGAAGTGATATATATATCAAAAACAAATCGATCAGACTGGAGTTGCAGGTAAAGATTTAACTGGGTCAGGATAAAATATGACCTGCACCCCATCAATAACGCAACGATCACCAACATCAAACGGGTGCATCACAAACACAAAAATGGCGGCCTCAAATGCAGTCTTACAAGCATTACCAATCATGAATACCAATAGTAAAAGCTGAGATGAGATGAAGACTAAGACTTGGGTTGTCGCAAAGCCCATCAAAAGTAACCAAATGATTATAATCATAATAAATACTATGACGGAGGTAACTTTGGTCAGCTCCTCGATGGCTGTTTTGGTGTCGTGCAGTGAATGAGCCAGAATTTTGCGTTCGTTGTAGACATTCACCTACACATAAGAACTAAAATATAATAGCCAGATATGTGTACCATTACGAACATCCCCTGAAGGAAAATATATAAATATATACTTGTAATAAAGATTAATGATAATAGCATAAAGCCATACTTCTATCAAGAACAATGCTGCAGCTGACTAGCTGATTAGAAGCAACAAATTTACTATTTAAGTTTTTGAAATAGCCCTTGGACACTTTTACTCGGGCAGGAAACAGAATCTGTAGGAATATCCTAAAATTATATTACGAGGCCGTCATCAAATTCATAAGATGTTATGTCCAGTTGCTGATGCAAATCACAGGACAGAATGATATAATTTTTCTTAGAGGAAACAACGATTTTTGTTATAAACCTAAAAAGGAAAAAAGATGTCCTACCACCCAATCCCGGAAGGATGATTTCTTAATTTGTCCCTTTTCTCCTTCTTCCCCAAACAATAACAGCAACTTATCCACTTCTTCGACCGTCATGAAGTCTAACAGGTCGTCCTCTTGAATAAACCTAGCCCAGAAAAAGTATAATTAGAAATCTCCAGTACAGAGTGTATGCTACAATGATTCAATTTCAGAAGGCTAATTTACTTACTTAGAGCCATGCTTCGCTACATTATTGAATATACGGTAAGCAGCAGCCTTTGCTTCCCATTCATTTGTAATAGATCCTTGTTTCTGTCCATGCTCCTCCTCGTCATCAATCTCATCAAGCGCCCCAGAAACTGTAGACAGCCCTGAACTTCGTATGACCTTGATCAGCCCTCCTATGGTCCAAGCGGATACCCTTTTTCTCCTCATCTTCTTAAGCTTCTCTATATCAATTACCTCTTCCTTACTCACTTCCTTTCCTTTTTTGAGACGTCTGAGACATAAGCAACCACTAGTCCTACAACTATCAGTCCTTCCAGAGAACCTCATTAATCGGGGTCCAGAAAGGGTCCGAAGAATATACTGGTGAAGGATGGATTCCTGGATCCTGTCAAAGAAATTGGTGACATGAAAAGAACTGGCTAATAGCTTTACTAGAAAAGTCTTTACCATCCACAATGCTGCTCCAATAAGACACGAGGCAAGCCCTCTCGTGATATAATTCAATATCTTAGTAGTTTCCCTTGATCTCTTCACTCCACGGTTGATCAATAAACCCCATGCTAGAAGAATCAGAGCAAACCAAAGGAATACCCGAAAACCTTTTTTCAGACTATAGACAAAGTAGAGAACCTTGTTTTTTAGTATAAAACTTCGTTCAATCCCAAACACTAAAACTTTAGTAAACCATCCTGTTAGCATTCTACCGCAGAATATAACCAGCACAAGTACAGACCATTTCCATATAGCTAAGCTCCATATCGTGCAATTCCTCAGTTTGGGAATATATAAGCTAGCAATCAAAAATCCAACTATGCAAATGAACACAACCCACTCAAGTAAAATCATAACCCTGATCTTCTTACCCTTTTTCTTAATCACCTCGAGGATTTTAGCGTTGTATACGTCATCCTCCTCTTCTCCTGCAGGTGATGCCAGCAGTGGCGTTTTTGGTGTCGTGGGAGCTGTATTAGTATAATGAAGATTACTAACAGGTGAAGCTGTATGAGACAAATTCCTTGGCGGCTGTCTGGGATAAGGCGGCTCAGCTAATCTAGATTTGGACCTTGAACTATACACTGATCGCGCCAATGATCTTCGTCGAGTAAGGCCTGATTGTTGGACTCTAGGAGACGTATTCAGAGCCGGACTTAAGTTCATAATCTCGACAGAGGAAAAGCTTGTTAATGCAGGCACTTGTGTTGCTGAACTAGGACTTTGAAGCAGCCCTAAAGAAGTATCCACTGGAAGGTACTCTGAGAAAGAGTAAGACCCAGATGGCAGGTCTTGTAAACTATTAGAAACAACTTGATTATCTTTGATTGTAACCAAGACTTCATCACCATCTTTCTTCTTTAAACCACCCTCCATGAGTTTTGAAATGTCTTACAAGTTACAACAGAGAGTTAAATATCATGATGATTCATCTATATATATTAACATAAGCTCCACATTATCCCAGATCGCATTTCTTGAAATGTATAAACACATGTTGGTTTGAATAGAAGAGAGGGGAGGAAGGGTAGATGGATGCTTTGCTGCTGCAAAGTTTTGACCTTTCTTGCGTACATGAATATGCAGAGTTGGTGATAATCATGTCAACCAAATCTTTTGTTTTATACTATTATATTACGGATTATTTAAACAGGCAGGGTTTTGAATTCATTTATTTTATGACAATGGACCAATTTTTTTTGTCACCCAGGGTGGCAGTGAAGGATGAGATGAATGACTTTAATCATTCAACATCTGCTTCCATGTCTTGCCAGGAAAAAGAGAGGCTGCTCAATTTTTTTATTTCATGAATGCAATATGAAATAATACAAATTAAGATCAAGTGAGTATGTGATCATATATATTATATTCTTATATAATAAATATGAGGAGGATAAGGTTATCTTATATTTTTATATATAATAAATACGAGGAGGATCAATAAGGCCTGGTATGGTATTGTAGGTTGAAATACATACCAACTTTTGTATCTTATTGTTTGATAAAGGTGAGGATTACATAATAAAATTTATAATATAATATTTGAATTTAAAATAATATTTTTATTTTGATGTTCTAAATTATATTCAAGTAGATTTCGTAAATGTAAATATGTTTTCTACTCTTTTTAAATTTTAAAGAAATAGAATAAAGATAAATACAACTTATACTATTTATACTTATACCACATATCACAAAATAAATCGTTAGATTTTATTCCTTAAATCGTGAAAACTCTTAGTTTTTTTTTTTTTTTTAAATTATGCAAACTTTTCATTAAAAAGATGAACCCCAATGCTAGAGGCGAAGGAGATTTAAAAACAATGGAACAGTTGAGCATACAAAGTATTCTAGCTAACTCATGAGCCACTTTGTTAGCACATTTTTTGACAAAAGAAACTGTGAACCCCGAGTTTGAATGAAGCTTTGCTCTGCAATCCTGCACAATGTGGCCAACTTCTAGCCGATTTATACATTGCTTCTTGAAAGCTTGGACTGTATTCAAGGAGTCTGTTTCTACTATCTCATGCATTAAGTCTGTTGGTTCCGGCCAGGACAGAGCCTCACTAACTCCCATAGTCTCAGCCTCCATAACCGAAAGTAACTTTAGGCAATCTAATAGTTTTAGCTTGGAGAAATTGACCTTCACAGTCTTGCAATACCATGCCAATAGAGAAAAATTCAGCTCCTGCAGTGAGTCAATCCTTGGTTAAAAAGTGAGTTAGCATATTAAAAATTAAAAAATAATCAACCTCTTGAAAAAATAACACTCCAACTATATTCATTCATTGTCTATAAATTTTTATCAGTCAGCCTTCTGTGGATGACTATAATTTCTTGAACATATGCACGCTTGTAAGAAATTTGTAGAAAAATTACACATCATTTATTAACATAACTGATGTATTCAATTTTAACAATTTAAAATATTAATAAATAACATATTATTTTTCCTGACCAAAAAAAAATAACATATTATTTTTAATTATAACGAACCAATATGGTCAATACCACTCAAGCACACGGTTCGACAAATTTTGCACAATGTTGTAACTTAGTCAACGATTAGAGGATCTCCAATTGGGCTGACTATAATTATTTGACAAATTTATATTACAAAATTACCAGACGTAATAATTTAGAATTCAGGTTATTCAAACACTAAATAATTCAGTTATCTAACGGGAAAATTAATTCTAAAGTCCCTGAACTATAGGCACTTTTTTTTCTAGATCCTTGAACTATAAATGTCAATTCATAAGTAATTCAATTCTTGATTTTTTCCTACCTGGGTCCTTCCGTTATATCTGGTTTGACGCCGTTAGTTTTTCCGGCGAACTTGGTCGGAAAAACTCAAATCCGGTGAGCTCGAATTTTCCGACGAGGCTAATTTGAACATTAAAAATCACGAAAATTATATGAACATGCTCATAATCACACGATCTATTAATCTACATCATTATAATTCGAATAAAAGTTATTAAAATGAAAACTAATATTCAACTCAAAATTCGGAAACTACCAAACTAAATTTTGATGGTATAGATGGATAGGGGATTGAAAAACGAGCAATTTGGTTACTCAAGCTTCAAATTTGGATACCGGAATCACCTTCAAAGTTATCTTTGATTCTCATGAACTTAAGAAGAACTAACGGCGTCAAACCAGATCTAACGGAAGGACCCAGGTAGAAAAAATCAAAAGTTGAATTATCTATAAATTGACATTTATAGTTCAGGGACCTAAAAAAAAAAGAGTTCAGGGACTTTAGAATTAATTTTCCCGTTATCTAACTCATATATGCAATCATGCGTGATTCATAGCTGGGTCCGAATCCAATCCAATGGTGTAAAAAAGCTCAGCAGTCTTTCTCACCTAATCGTCCTCATCCATTCTACGTTGTACGCTGTATTGTCTGCATTACCTCCTTGTCTCGATTAATAATTTCATACTACTTCCAATCCACGGCATGAACATTATCATTTTATTATACAATTAACATTAAAATTTCCATTGCACCATTATTTACATTTCATTTACATATTGTCGACCATTAAACACTCAAGTTGCCTAGTAAATATCACCAGAATCCAGCCATTTTGTACACACACTCCCTCACTACCAAATAACAATCATGCGAGAATGGGATCCTCCCTCCACCTTAACTCCGCCATCTCCTTCTCCGCCGCCAAAGACCAGCCTTCCTATGCTATACTACGGCCTTGTGGTGGTTGCAGCCGCGGCGTTAGTCCTAGCAGTATACAACTTTATCATAGTAAAATGGTGCGCCAATCAGCGACACCGAATGAATGTTCCAAATTCGTCAATCGGATCAAGTGTAGACAGCTCTAGCATAACCAACTTGGGAAGAAGTTTCAAGTATAAAAAAGGAGAGGGTTCAGTTTGTTTAGGATATGATAATCAAGAATGTCCTGTTTGCTTATCGGTTTTCGAAGAAGAAGAACACGTGAAACAACTTCCAGTGTGCAAACACTCATTTCATGCTCCCTGCATAGATATGTGGCTTTACTCTCACTTAGATTGTCCTCTGTGTCGCGCTCCTGTGGAACCGCAGCCACAAACTCACCACAGACCATCCACATCAGGAGCTTCGATGACGGATCCAGTGCTACATGCTTGACTGTATTATTCACCAAGACTTTATGAGTAAGGATTGAGGTGCTTTGTTAAGATTCTTAGATGTGAATCGGGTGATTCAGTTTAAAGGAAAGAGACATCAACCAGACTTCATTTGGCAGGACTTGGTTTATGTAGTTCAACTGTTCAATACACCAAACAACATGTAGCTAGATGCATGTACAGAGGTTTCGTGGAAGCTGCACTAACTTGTTATTCCATATTTTGGAATAGCCTATTTTCCTATTTATCACCTAATTTCTTTATTATTTAGATTATTAAATAGTTACTTGGTCACAAGTAATTATCCTCTCTCTGAAACGAGGAAAGGATCAACAATTACAAAAAAAATATTTCCAAATGATATCTTTTAATTCAGATTTTAACATAACTTATCGCTAAAGTCTCTCGGGATAGACCTGATGAAAACAAAACCGCGTGAGATTGATCCTATAAAAACATAAATATGAAGGCATCCCTTGGATATGAGATCCGATACAAGGGACAAATCAAGAGCTCAGCCCTCTTTTTTCATAAAATCCTTGTTAACCAAATTCCCCCGTGAACAAAACCCAAGTTGACTTGTTCAACTTTAGTTGCAAGGAAGCGATTTACTGGTCTCCTAGGCTCAGAGAGCCAAACTGAATGGCTGCATATTTATTCACTGAGACTCTAAACTTGCTGCCATCAGCAAAAAGAAGCAAGACATGCAAAACTTCAAATATTAGTCGACTAAATGAGATTATATACTTGGGTTTCAGCTATTATAAGCCTTTTTCCACTATTCTGTGCAGTTGGAGTAGATGCACAGGATGCACTCAGAAGCTGCTACACCATAATCACAAATCACAAACCCAAGTATAATATAAATTACACTATTTTAAAACTCAGGCCTGAGCAGTCCGGGAAAATGCCAATTCACGCTATCAAGACCAATCCAAATGAAAATGTACAGAGCAACCGTTGTAGGAAATCCATAGTGCTTCCAGGAATGGGAAGGCTCGTCAGAAACGAACAAGTAACAAATTCAGAAATTAATCAACAGGCTGCTGATACAGTGTTGAGAACAGCCCCGGTCAGTTCGGTAATTTGGCATATACGACAAGTAACATACATAATGTAAACAAGAATCACAGGATTCGAAGAGAGCTTTCCAGAATGATACAAACTCATATGGTGTGTTTGGTTGGGGTGAATGATTCCGGATGGAATGGAATGAAAAATGAACTATTTTATGGACAATTTTCAAGAAATTTCATTCATTCCTCCGTTCCATTCCTTACATCATGTGCTAGATTTCACACCTTCAATTTGAGATGGAATGCTCCATTATCTCCCATCCTCAATTTCTTCTCAAATCTCATCATAGCAATTTTGCACTTCCTCAATTTTTTTTTCAAAATTTTCTTCCTATCTCTATTAGTTTCAAGTATTTTTACTCATTCCATTCCATTCTCCCCAACCAAACACAACAATAGTTTATATTATGATTTTTCAGAGATAGAAATTCAAATTCCAAAGTCATGTTAATAGGTGATACAAATCACAGAATAACTCGTACGTATGAGTTATGGGTAGAACTCAGTTGAATAACAAAAGTCGAAGATAATCAAATTATATTTTCCGGACAGTATAGAATCACAGCAATGTAATAAACAACGGGTTAAATAGGTCACCTAAGTGGTATATCCTCACAAATGTTAAATGATATTATGTGTATTACTAAAATATATATCAAATAAATAATTCTAAATATGTGCTTGAGAAATAAAAATAGTTTTTATATTTTTTATACATTTTTTTTCTTGAAAGTTATCATCTATTATAAGTATTTTTAATAGATATTTTCTTAATAGAATTCCGATTTTGACTTGATTAGAAAAAAATTACTCCCTATGTCCCTCTAGGTAGTTTACATTCACTGTTTAAAAGTTTAGACATCAAACTTTTATCTAGAAAAAAAAAAATATTATGTACTTAGAATTAAGTTCAATGGAGATCAATTTTTTTTTAGACCTGAAGACTACCTATGTTCTGCAAATAAAATATTTCATAAAAACATAGCAGAATGTATAGTTTTTCAAATCATGTTCTACGAAATCATTATTTCATTTAAAATCCTGAATATCATATAAGTTTTACATGTGGAACATTACAAAATATTTTGTTCTATGAAATATGTTTAGTTTGCAGAATATTTGCTCAACTTGAAGAACATACATTATATACTTATTAAAATATAGATGATCGTCAACAATTTTAATGAATACATGATATTTGTAGAACATATTTTAGAGAATAATGTATTTTATAGTGTTTTGATTGCAGAATATACGTGGTCTCCGAAGTCTCCGGTGAAATAGCGGTCATCATAAAACTTTCCTCTAATTTAATAGAACAAAGTTCCATGTAGTCCACATATTTACTGTAGTACCGTAGACCACGTACATTCTGCAACTATAGAATGACATAAAAACATTGCAAAATGTGTTATTTTGCAAATCATGTACTATAAACATAATATTTTGTTAAAAATTTTAACAATCCTAAACATTCTACAAGTTAAATAGTGAAAAACACATTATTCTGCAAAACATGTTACATATTTACATATTACAGAACATATGTGTTCTACTTGTCGAACATAAATGATTTTCAATATTTTTCATGAAATAGTGATATTTATAGAATGTATTTCACAAAATAACAAGTTTCATACATTTTGCAATGTTTTTATGCCATTCTATAATTGCAGAACATAGTGGTGTACGTTACTACAGTAAATATGTGTATCAGATCAAACTTAACTCTATGTACTTGTACTATACTGTAAACGAGTCTTAACAACCGTGTCAAAAATAACATTTTTTTTTTTTGAAGTCGTGTCAAAAATAACATAAACAAACGAGGGCACAGAGTGACTAAGATTTCCTAGAATTTGATTTAGAATCCGGAAATCCGACTTAGTTGGTTGGACTATATATGGGTGTACATCGAGACAAACCCTAATTCTTTGAACACATTCTGGTACAGGAACTGGAACACTGACACTTCAACTGCCCAAGTCGATTTGCGAGTCTCCGTATCCCCTAATTGCGTATACATAGACTAGTCTATACTCAACATGCCCGGAGCGAGGCGTAGAAAGGGTGGTTCCGATACAAAGAAACCACAATCCGGAGAAGCATCATCCTCGTCGTCGGCATCACCATCATTTAATAAACCAGATAAACCCCCAGCCCCCCCGCTTCCTGATAAAAATTATAATATACAAAAACGAAATGAAAATGTCGTCAAAAAGTGGTCTTGTATCGATAGCTGTTGTTGGTTTGTAGGCTTCATTTGTTGTTTTTGGTGGTTCTTGTTGTTTTTATACAATGCAATGCCTGCTTCTATCCCTCAGTATGTCACGGAAGCGATCACGGGTCCTTTAGCCGACCCCCCTGGCTTGAAATTGCATAAACAGGGGTTTGTAGCCAAGCATCCTGTTGTTTTCGTTCCCGGGATTGTTACCGGTGGCCTTGAATTGTGGGAAGGCCATCAATGTGCTGATGATTTGTTTAGGATGAGGCTTTGGGGTGGTACTTTTGGCGATGTTTATAAAAGGTATTATTATTATTATTATCATTCAGTTGTAACATTGTTCCTTATAATTCTAGTGTCAAATGTATAATCAATCAAAGCATTAGTATGAGTGACGTCGTGTCCTCTACTCGGCTTGATCCTCTGATTCCACCTGCATTTGATACATCACTTGCACACACATGTGTATATATGTTATATTAGCACGGCTTATTATTTCTGGTTCATAATTATTTTTATGGAGTTGGGATGTGTCGAATCTTTTAAATGGAAGGAGGCCTTATCTATGGACCAAAATGGAATTGAATGAGGGGAATCGGATTATTAGGGCTTGTTTTATGGAACTGAATATTATAATATAATAGTTTGTCTATGATCTGTTCGTTTTTGACATATTGCTGAATTTTTTCTTCCCTCCAACCAGATACTGCAGGCTTTTACTTTTTATTTCCCTGTAGTTTCCATGTCACCTGCCAGGTTTTGCTTCTGAGACGGTGCTCAGTTAGGCACATAATTAGTTTCATGTTTACTTCACTGTATGATATATATTACTAATAGATTAGGCACTGATCTTTCTATTTACTTGCCGAATTTTGTGGAGTATATTCCTGCAAGAACTAAAAGCAATCTTCAGTTTCACGGTTTATCATCTCTGCCAGCATATTACAGTAATCTGGTTGATTGTTATGTATGCTATAAGCTGAGTTTATTAACGTTTTGGACTCCTAAACCTTGATTTCTGAATCCGTAAGAGTTGCTTCAGAGACTAATTAACAGGACAGAGGATTTTTGAAAAAGACAAATGAAGGATGCGTAAAAGTAATTTCTAAATGCTTCAGCAATTCAGACTATATATGGTCACTTTGTTATGACTTATGAATATGTGATAGCAAAATGTTATATATATCTATACTATGTGTAAATACTCAATAATGGAGCTCCGTAAATCATTGTTATTCATCTATTGAATATTTATTCCATATGTTTCAATTTTGTAGACCTTTATGTTGGCTTGAGCACATGTCACTGGATAATGAAACTGGCTTGGATCCTCCTGGTATTAGAATTAGACCTGTATCTGGACTTGTAGCTGCTGATTACTTTGCAGCAGGTTATTTTGTATGGGCGGTTTTAATTGCTAATCTGGCTCGCATTGGATATGAAGAAAAGAATATGTACATGGCAGCATATGATTGGAGGCTGTCCTTCCAGAACAGTGAGGTTAATCTCTAATTTAATTTCTGAGGATTGTATCATCGACTTTGCATGTGTTATCTCCTTTTAAGGCCAGGTTGGCCTGGGACTATAATCCTTCAAAACAAAATAGCCTAGAAGTTGATTCTTGACTAAATTACCCTATAATCGTTGTTGCATTTTGACTCTTGTGAATTTAGTCTGTTTTGAAAGTGAATCTGTAGAGCCCGAGTTTTTGAATGTCAACTAATTATGTTGATTATACCCAAGTTACAATATCTTTAGGTACTTGATCTTAAAGTTAGATGTCTTCGGTTTGAATTGGGGGCTATCCACATGGAAATTTTGATCCTCTTATATGCGTTTGACACACAAAAGCTTAAAAAAATATAAGTCATAGGAAAATTTTGATCCTCTTAAATGCGATCAAACTAAAACAAGTGGTTACAAAATACTGAGGGGTTTAAAATTTTTACATAATTTTCTGATGGATCAATACCATATTAAGCTTGGAATAGTGGAATACCATTTTGTTCTTGCATCAGGATGTTTGACTTCATCCTGAATATATTGATTTGACCAGGTACGTGACCAGACCTTAAGTAGGATAAAAAGTAATATTGAACTCATGGTAGCTACAAATGGTGGGAATAAGGTTGTCGTAATTCCACATTCTATGGGTGTACTGTACTTTCTGCATTTTATGAAATGGGTTGAAGCACCTGCTCCAGTTGGTGGTGGAGGTGGATCAAACTGGTGTGCCAATCATATAAAGGCGATCATGAATATAGGTGGACCTTTTTTGGGAGTACCAAAGGCAGTCACTGGATTATTCTCTTCAGAGGCCAGGGATATAGCTTTTGCCAGGTTGTCCTTCTTGTAAATATGTGTGTGGTTTTTGTTTTGTTATTTGCTTCCGTGCTCTTCCATATATTTATGTGATCCAGTATGCAGAAAATGGTGGTAAAATATATTGGTGCATTTAGTTCAAACTGTTACATAACTAGTAATTAATTGTTATTTCTGTCATTTGTTTACTTGTGAGTTCCAAACCAGAAAAGTTGAAATATGTTTTAAAACTCAAAACTAAGGGGTTTTTTTTTTCTGATATATGTGAAAAACTTATGATTGAATATCTTTAACTGTGTTATAGTCATTCACTCATTCGAAAAAGAGTCCCATGTATTGTAACTAGGGTCCTATTCCCTAGCAACCGCGTGTTAGATAAGGTTTATCTAACACACTGTACGGGGGCCGTTAGATCTATATTTTAAAGGCTCAGATCCAATCTTGGGTTTTTAATGTATCCGCGGAAGGGAAAACTCTCTATCCGCGGATATTTTCCGCGGAAGGGAGTTTCCCTATCCGCAGATATATATAGCGGATACATTAAAATCTCAGATTGGATCTGGGCCCTTGAAATATAAATCTAACGGCCCCCGTACAGTGTGTTAGATAACCCTTATCTAACACGCGGTTGTCAGGGGACAAGACCCTTGTAACTACTTTTGTATTAGATCAAATCATTCATCAAAAAATGCTTCTTTTTTTGTACATATATAAAGTATAGACTGATGGGGACAATGGTTTTGAGATGAGGGTTCTGTTGGGAACAGGAAAGAAACCGGTAATAATTACTGATTTCCTATTTATTGTAAAAATTTTACAAGGAAACAAATCATTTAGTTACCTGATTCGTTGAGATTTATTTCTTGCATCCTAGGCCTAGAATATCTCGTAGTAATTAGTAAATTTGTACATAGTTTCTGTTCTTGTACTATACCTTTATAATGGGCTCTTTTGGTGTTCTCATAACTTATTAAGGACATGAAGGCAAATTATTTCCCCCAAAGATGGGTGCTCCTTGTCCTCTTTTTGACCCAAAAATGAGATTCTGAGTGAGGGGGAGTGTTATAATATAATATAAGATACTAGTAAATCCTTTCCTTGATGCCTTAGGATTTTGAAGAACCCGTAACATAATAGGTTTTTTGAAATATCCTTCAAACAAGTCTTAAAATGCTAACGCAAACCAGTATATGTTCAATATCAATAGCTGGCCTCAATTACAAGAAGAAATCACTATTTATAATGAAACTACATAGACTAATACTCTGGAGGCAGTGACCTGCAAATGGTGTAATGACTTTGCTCCTCGCTTTTGTTGAATTATAAATAACCACTCCAATGAAAAAGCAATAGTGACCAAGATGCGAGATCTTTCCTAACTAAGAGAGACCAAAAAACTAGGTTTCATTTATTTTGGGATTGGTCTGACGTCACTGCATAATTGATACTTCTAAAGTGCAATTGAGCAGTTTGCTACTTTTTACGTGCATAGGCTCTTGCTTTATCTCCTGTAGCTTTCTAGTGGCAAGGCGATGTGACCATAAAATGGTGTGTGCCTGATTTGCTTGCAAGGCCCTTATGTAAGTAAATCAAAGCAGACATTTTTAAAGGACAAGTTTCTGTTTAACGACTCTGTTTTTATCATTTCAATTACTGTCTCCTTTATTCTTCCTTGTACATTCTTCTGCTTCCTTTGTTCCTCTTCCTACATGTTCATCTGCGTCCTTAAATTTTTGTCCGATATCATTTTATAGTTGCAAAAGTTTATGGAAGACATCTTGCTCAGCTAGCCACCCTAGATTTGTCAGAAATGCATTTATATTAACGCACTTAAAGAACTTAGATCCATTTTTGTCGACCATAATTGAATAGTGTACTTTTCTTCTGTACTGTTATCAAATCATATTCCTTATGCAGGGCACTTGCACCAGGTCGTGTGGATTTTCAGACTCTACAACATATAATGAGGATGACTCGAACATGGGACTCAACAATGTCTATGTTACCCAAAGGAGGGGACACCATCTGGGGAGATCTTGATTGGTCACCTGAGGAAGACTACAAATGTAGTGTTCAAAAGTTGATGAATAATGATAGTGAGATAGTAGGTCAAACTGGGGAAGAGAGTTCAGAAAATGCAAACTGTGTCAAATATGGCAGAATGATATCATTTGGAAAGGATTTGGCTCAAGAATCCTCATCAAAAATTCAGAGAATGGAATTCAGGGTAATATTTAACTGTTAGCGAGCTCTGCTTCATTGCCTAATGTCACTACGGACACAATTTAATCCATATGATATTGTTCTTCGCTTCTTTGAGATAAGGCTTCCTTGTTAAAAAGCTTCTTTGCATGAATTTCTAAAAGGATTCTGATCTAGCAACTCTTATATTTATACATTAAGTGGCTCTGGCATTTAATTGTCGAGATACATTAATTGGATCAGTTTCTCCTTAATAAATAAGTATGGGAATATAAGATCCTCCGTATTGGTGGTTTCTAGCCTGTATAACTAGGACTAGTGAAATCCATATTCTTTACATTAATTGGATCAGTTTCTCCTTAATAAATAATTATGGGAATATAAGATCCTCCATATTGGTGGTTTCTAGCCTGTATAACTAGGACTAGTGAAATCCATATTCTTGAATGATCATCGCAGCTGCTATCTATGACAAAACACTTACCTCCCTGCTGTTTCATGGGTCCTTTGTCTTCCCTCTGTCTTCTAATGCTCCGGAATACTCTGTTATTATAGGATAATATAGGTGCATCCAGAAGTCAGCTCCTTTAGATTAGGATTCTGTATGTAATTGAGCATTATAAATATAAGCAGTTTTATTGCATACCTCCTAACTCAGTACTTCTTTGTCTATTATTAATCAAATTTAAATGGTCCCATCAAGACTATTGCATGGAACTACGCACATGAAATTGTACTTGAATCTTGATGAGAATATATTGTTTTAGGCAAGGTTGATTACAAGAAATTGAATACTGAAGCACACATTTGCTTCCACTGTGGTTTGAATCCTCGACCTTCAGTAAGAAATGACGAGAGACTAGATTAAGGCTTGCAGACTGATGTCACTTTTTTTTAATGTTTTTCTACTTCTCTTCTCTAGAAACAGAAACCGTACATCATCAAGATGTCTATATTTTCCCTATGTTACATGATAATTACAATAATTTGTTTATTTGTAGGATGCCCATAAAGGCAATAACCTTGCAAACACATGCCGTGATGTATGGACTGAGTACTGTGATATGGGCATCGGGGGTGTTAAAGCTGTCGCCGATTATAAAGTTTATACAGCTGATTCAATTTTGGATATGCTGCATTATGTTGCGCCAAAGATGATGAAGCGTGGCGGGTCTCACTTTTCATACGGAATTGCAGACAATTTGGACGACAAAAAATATGAACACTACAAATATTGGTCCAATCCCCTGGAGACAAAGTGAGTGAATGTTGATTTTCTCATTAGTAACATACTTGCTGATTATTAAGTTCAGCTATTTTTTTTTTAATTTAAGCATATTAAAGACCACATCAAGGTGTCTTATATAAGTGACTAGCAATTTATTAAGCTTGGTTCCTGGTTTTTTTTTGGCATCCTTAAGGTCTTTGGCATATTATCTGGATTCTGGTCAACTATCTGGATCTCTGATACTATAGCAGTGTATATTTTCAACCTTGAATAAATACCCTATCTAAGCAACAGACATTTCTATAGTGGTCAAACTCAAACTTCTTTAGCAAGTCTATATTATGACGCATGCGTCACTCTTTTGCTGTGCTATAACAGGTTGCCAAATGCTCCAGAGGTGGAAATTTTTTCTATGTATGGAGTTGGAATTCCGACTGAAAGAGCATATGTATACAAACTTAGCTCTGCTGCCGAGTGCTACATTCCTTTTCAGATTGATAGCTCTGCAGAGGGTGAAAACGAAGAAAGTTGTTTACATGGTGGAGTTTATTCAGTTGATGGAGATGAAACCATTCCAGTGTTGAGTGCAGGTTACATGTGTGCTAAAGGTTGGCGAGGAAAAACTCGGTTCAATCCTTCAGGCATCCGTACTTACATAAGAGAGTATGTGCATGCCCCTCCTGCCAATCTGCTGGAAGGCAGGGGAACCCAAAGTGGTGCTCATGTTGATATTATGGGGAATTTCGCACTGATAGAAGATATTATACGAGTAGCCGCAGGGGCAATGGGAGAAGACATTGGAGGTGATAAAGTTCATTCTGATATCTTCAAATGGTCTGAAAAAATCAATTTAGATCTATAGAGATATAAATTTCTGTCACGAGAAATTTAGAGTAGCCGTTGGTGGTTTCTGCTAACATGATATGCAGAGAGATTGCTGAAGAAAACAAGCAAATGGTGAAAGCGATTATACTTTCCCTTGTGGGCTGCAGTTGGGTTGCTCATTTCAAATTTACTTAGATATCATCTATCTATCATTGGTAGTTGGCACCATGATTTTTTTCAAAATTTTCCCCTTGATATACTATCATTAGGATGGTGGATACATTCTAGTTGATCGGTGAATGTAATTATGTTGAGCAATAATATAATCTTCGGCCTTTTTATTTCTTTTCCATTTTTTTGTTTCAAAGCACTGGAAAAGAAGGTGATCAAGTGGTCATAATTTTAAAAAGTTAGCAATGGCAGATGGTGATTATCAAAGAGTGCAGTCTGCAGAATTGTTGATCATATGAAGTCATCAAAGCATTTTTCAGCCAAAAATTCAAACTGAAACTCCACACAAATTTCAGGTAGCTAGCTCAAGATGCATGTCTGAATTGTATGTATGTACAAGAACTAGTTGTTAACAAGACGGTGATACTATTGCTTAGCCCTGAGAGAATTCATTTTCTCCATTCTCCATTCGTCTCTCAATCTTGCAATGAAATTATCAGCCTTGGTGTTAACATCCGGACTGGGGCAAAAAACATCCCCCGCCCTTGGTGTCTGTGTCTCACTCGTCGACGCCTGCTGCATTTGAAACGGCGGTGGTGGAACAGGAACCACCGGCGACTTTGCCCCTGTAGTTTGATAGTAATTGCTTGTCTTGGGCGGCAGGGGAGGTTTTTGGCGACGCGATTGTGGTTTTAGTGGCAGAGGAGGTGGAGAGGAAGTTTGCTCAATTTTTTTTGCAGGCTTAGAGAAATTGTTGAGAATTGATGATCGTGGTGGTGGCGGAGGTGGAGGCGGGGTCGGGATGGTGGTGGAATTGAAGCGCTTGCTTATTCCAGTAGTGTTTTTGAAGATGTTACTGAAGATTGAGTTGGGCGGCGGAGGCGGTGGTGGTACAGATGGGGATACTGAATGAATTTTTTTGCTTTTATTTCCCTTTTTAAACATGTTGTGAAAAACTGATGGAGGCGGAGGCGGAGGAGGTGGTGGAGGAGGAGGCGTCGACGGTGTTATTGATGAGGCTTCAAAGCCAGATCTGATCATAGTGGCATCATCGCATGTGTTTCGTATCTTAAGCTTTTTCTTGTTTTTCTTTGCACGATTATACAAGGATGCTATTGCGGTTGCTATCTCCGTTGTTGCTCCGCTCTTTTTCCTTTGTAGCATTTCAGTCTTTTCCGCCGGCAATGATCTGGTATCAGTCTTATCCAGATGATTACTTTCCGCTCGTCTTTTCATAGACTCCTTCCTCACTGATCTTCTTCGCTTCATAGGAGCCTCATCTTCTTTTGGTGGCTTCTCATCTTCTTCTTGTTGTGGTGGTGCAGGCTCATCTTCTTTTAGTTGTCGCGCCTCATCTTCTTTTGGCTGCAGCTGCTGAGGAGGAGGAGCTTGTTCATCATAAGGTTGTTGCGGAGCAGCTGCTGCTCCTCCTTGTGGCTCTGGCAACGATTCAGGTCTCGTAATTGCTGGATATGTGGATTCACAAGTATGAAGATTATGATCTTGTGAATATATATTCAGGTCAAAATCATCATAAAACCGATACGCTCTATTATTCTCGGTGGACCGTAAATCTGGATAGGAGCTGCTACTCCGCATCAGCTTACCAGCACCACTTCCCTCAGGAAAATTATGATACATGACCTCCTGATCAGAAACATTTTGAGTCACAGGATCGAGAACCGAAGCGTCGTCGTTGTTTTGTTGTCTCAACAAAACACCGCAAAAAATAGCCAACAAAACGAGTAAAATGTTGAGAGAATCCCAGCCTTTCTTAATTGAAGTGGGAGCTTTAAGGAATTGAGATACATTGGAAAGAAGAGGAATGAGTATGAAAGCAATAAGTATCAATGCAAGTATGGGGACAATTATAATCAAAGCCACCGGATTTAAGGTCGGGGAAGAGGAACGACGGCGTTGAGTAGTTGGCGGAGGTTGGAACCAGAAGGAAGGTGGTGCGTCTCCCTCGTGGTCCATGGGTAAGGAGGACAGATGTGTAGCCTAACCAGAAGTACAGTTGTAGAATATGTAATGAAATCAAACCAATGGCTTTAGTATAATTAATTTAAGCAACTAGCTAACATTATTACAGCACTACACCATAAAGGTATGGACATAGAATTATGTTTAGATTTTTCGGAGGATAAATTATGTTTAAATTAAGAGCAATTGACACTTTGTACCTCACAAGTTTAATCGCTTTTTCGATTTGGTCCCAAACAAAATTTCTTGTCAATATGCATCCTAATATTTAAAAAACGCTTCAACATGCATCCTTTCGAACATTTTCCATCAAGTTGACGGTTAAAATTAACGGCTACAGGAGTAAAATAGTAATTCTGTAGACATCCTTCTACTGTTTTTTTCAATACAAAATTATTATGAGTCAAAAGGGTGCATATTGAAGCGTTTTTTAAATATTAGGGTGTATATTGACAAAAAAATTTGTTTAGGACCAAATCAAAAAGAACACTTAAATTTGTGGGGTACAAGTGTCAATTACTCTTAAATTAATTCAACTATCCCACACAAATTTGATAGGTAAAGTATGAATCTTAGTAAAATTTGATCCATTTTTGTTTGACCCATAATTTTTTTGACGAAAGAGGAAGAATTTATTAAAGTACTTGACTCAATCGGGTATATCTTCAAACTATCACCTACGATATAATTATGAAATAAGAAATCAATTAAATAAATAGCTATTTTGATTTAAGATTGATTGACATATAAAATATAATCTAAAAAGTATTACAATAATATTTCTATCTATCCACCTCATATTAATTGTAAATATAGTAGCATCGTAAATATTTCGATCTAATATTTACATTTATCAGTTACATCAATTGATATTGGAAAACCGCAAAATAAGAATAATTTTTATTGTGAATGGTTAGATATAAAGTTTATAAAAATACTGAAAATAAAAGAGAAGATGAAAAGACAAAAATGTTTAATCAATGAATGAGAGAATGTTTTTTTTGGACAACTATGACTTATATAGCCTTACAAATTAATATCTGTTTTATGAAGTTCTGAGAATGAGCCAGGGTCGAACCCAGGACCTGAGACGACAAAAGATAAACTCTTAGCCGCTGAGTTATTTAACCGTGCTATGAGCGAGAGAATGTTAATGAAGCGAGAAGATAAAACTGATTTTGAAAGTGGACTCGCAAAATTTCAAATCCTGGATCTTGTTTGACCCATAACTAATAAAACAATTAGATAATTTTTAAACTATCTGAAAGTAATCCAAAAATTATAGACAATATGATATGTTATATGTCGTTAAAAGTCATAACAAATACTAATATAAATTAATAATATTCTATTTAATCTAATTTAAATTAATTTATACATTTCAAATAATATTTAAATACTAATTTATTATTTTAAAATGTATTTATCAATAATTTACTTTTAATCGTGTTTAGATTTCCTGTAAATTAGATTCAACTCGAATATCCTCTTATTTAAACTAAATTTTGACGACTTGCTTTGGAATGGCCGAATTTCTAATCGCCAACCATCTGCACGAGGGTAAGGACAAATCCTCTCTTCAATATTTAATTATTAAAATGAAAATAAGTGAAAAGGAAAAAAAATCCTGAATTATTTCAATAATTGAATTTTTATCGGAGAACAAAAGTTATATGATTATAAACTCGAATATCCTCTTATTTAAACTAAATTTTGACGACTTGCTTTGGAATGGCCAAATTTCTAATCGCGAACCGTCTACATGAGGGTAGGGACAAGTCCTCTCTTCAATATTTAATTATTAAAATGAAAATAAGTGAAAAGGAAAAAAAAATCCTAAACTATTTTAATAATTGAATTTTTATCGGGGAACAAAAGTTATACGATTATAATATATTATTATATAATTATAAAAAGGTTGAATATATTATGTTTGTGATAATATAGTTTAGTTATATATTTATAAATGAATATAATTTTTATTTAACGTCAATAAGATTTTTGAGTAACTAATATATATAACATATCATTTTTTCAATTTCTTAAATTTATTTTTTGTGAAAAGTAATATTCATTTAATTTTTATGACTTTAGACATAAATTATAAATGAAAACGAAAAATATTAGGAAAAACAATAAGTACCTAGTGGAGGGTGGGAGATTTATAACGAGAAAAATTGGATAATTTTTAAAACTAAAAAGAATCAAAAAGATTTTTAAATTCAGTGAAAAAACATCCACAAGCCGAATTGATCTAATTATTCCTCCTCTTATTTAGAACATTAGTAGCCTGTACTAAAATATTAATGTAGTTTATAAACACTAATATACTATGTATGAAGATAAAATTAATATTTATAATTTGATTAATTTATATATTCTGATGGAAATAGAGACTCTAAATTTCCAAATTTTTAATTAATAATAGAACTCTTGTATCCATAAATTTTTGGGAATTTGGCAAAAATTTCTCTTTTTGCTATATTATTGGCTAGAATATTTGTAACCGTACGTTTTCTTTATAAACTCAGTTAAACTAATTACACAAATACGAGGCTATAGTCGTCGTATTCATCTTTTCATATCTCTTTATACTCTCCTCTCACTATTTTTTATAAATTCAGTTAAACTAATTGCACAAATACGGGGCTACAGTCGACGTTTTCATCTTTTCATGTCTCTTTGGACTCTCCTCTAACTATTGTCTCCGCTCTCTCCTCGTACTCTCTCTCATAGCCATCATGCCAACACCAAGCTCCCAAACCAGAATTAAAACAAACCCAAAATAGCCAAAATTTTCCACGCAAAAAACTATCGTTTAACTCCCAATTAACATCAATACTCGGTCTGGAATTTACGGTGTTTCAAAATCAGATATCAAGCATGTTTACATCAAGGTTACAACAGAAGATTTCGAATTGCGAGAGAGGGAGAGTGTGAGAAGAGAGAAAAGTAAAAAAGAATGGTAATTTCGTGGGAGGTGAGAAGAATTGTGTGAATGCGGTTGTGGGTTTGTGGTGATGATGATGAGTAACGGTGGGTGCGTAGAGGTTGTGTTTGGATGAACGCTGTGAAGGTCGAAGACGGAAGGAGGAAGTTATACAAGTATGTAAAAATTAGAAATAATGGTTGTTTCAAGTTGATTTTGTGGTTGATTTTGTTATATTGATATTGGCCCCATGGGGTACTCTATTTGCAACCAGTTGCAACTTATTTTGCAACTAAATATAATTTACAACAAATTTTTTCAAAGTTACATTTATGGTTACATACAAGGTTGCTAACAGGTGCATATATAATTTTGCAGATACAACCACCGTATTTTTGTAATTTTTGTTTTAAAACAGTATTTTTGCAATTTTTTTTAAAAAATGACAATAATTTTACAAAAATTCTTTTAGATATGAATATATATGAAAAAACACCTAAATTTTTCATTTAAAATCATCTAACTCATCATTTTAGAATATTTTAAACTCATTAAAAAAAAAGACAAACATTACATGAGAGTTAGTACGTTTGACTATCTTAAAAAAAATGTTAATGCTTATAAGTGAAAGTTATTTATAAATGAAAAATAGCTTGTGTTTTATGTGGTTGAATAATTTCTTTGATATTTACAAATTATCATATATATAATTTACTATTATTATTATTATTACTACTAAAATATTAGAAATTATCTTTTAAAATAAACCTTTACACTTTTGTAAAATCGAATTTAAAAAATAAAAATAAGTTACTAAAAAATTGAACTTTTCAATTTTTTCTGATTTATAAGTCAGTAAGACTTATAAACAACACAAATAAACTATTTCAAACTTTAAAATTCAGGAAATGGATTTTTAATTTCAGCCAAACACCACTTCACTCTGAACAATTTTGCTAAAAATGTGGGCAACATTCTGCTTTGTTCAGTTGATGCTACTAAGCACAATTAGTTGAATAAAGGCTCCCTTGCTTTATGAGTTGGTTAAATACACCACTGGCAAACAAAGTTCAGTTTGTGTGCGATGACTGTAGTTTCAATTGGTGGTATTATATAAAAACAATTCCTTTTAAGAAAGGTGCAAAGAAAAAGGGCATCACAACAGCTCCTGATGTAATGAAATATAATTTAAATGCTTACAGTAAAATACTTAGAATCATCTTGAACAAGGTATATTCATATTAAAAAAATATCAATTAGACTAGCCTAGTTTAAAAAATGAACAGGGAGTACTAGTATTTTATAAAATTAAAAAAGCCAACCAAACTTGTGATATCATGGCATAATAAATAAGGCAATGATTTATTGCAACCACTTTATGTGGGTAACGAATAGCCAATAGAGAGGGTTTCTTGTAGAAAGATACTCCCTCCGTCCCGTTGGATTGTTAACATCACTTTTTGGCACGCTTTTTAAGACCTCTATAAAATATAGTTGCATGAGGTTTTTTTTTTATAAAAAAAATTCTGAATAAAAGTTTGATGTTTAAACTTTTATTCAGAAAAAAAATAAATTAAAAAAACATTATAGAACTATACTTTATAAAAACCTCAAAATGCGTGCAAACAGTGAACGTTAACAACCCGGTGGGACGGAGGGAGTAGTTTGATTATATTAATTATTTAGGAGTGGACGATACAGAGTGAAAATGACAAATTTCCCCCACAAGTTCTCTCTCTCTATAATGAACATCTGTTCTCCTTTGTCAAATTAATCCCAAAAGTGGAAAACCAGCAATAATAAGAATTAGAGTTTGCAATATATATATATATATAGGCTCGTGATCATATGGAAACTACCCTTAAAATAAAAACTAAAAATCAATTCAGTTTAGTGATATTCTCAGTATAATTTAATGATATTCTCTTTAGAATCCAGTGATATGTATTGCACAAATTGGTCAAATTTTCCAGAAATCGATGAAAATTTGTGGATATATTCTTGTACTTGATTCTGATGGTGGTGGAGGTGAAGGTGGCGATTATACTGCTCAGAGGGAGGCTCAACGACCGGAATGAAAAAGATGTTGGGTGTTGGGTTGGTGTTGTCATTGTGCAAGGCGGTGTTGCGGGGGTGGCGGGGTGGATTGGCTATTGTTGTATTGTATTGCCGGTATTCTGGGAGAGTGGGCTAGTGGCTGGCCGAATCTAGTTCGAAGTGTTGTAATACAGGGGATTGGAAGATATGAGTGTGTGTGTGTGTCAGAGTCGTGTGGTTGATGGCTATGATTGATATTTATGATGGCGTGTTGTTGTTTGAGGGCTTGTGAGAGTTCTCTGATGAGGCAAGTTGACGATGTCGGGAGGTTGACGATGTCGGGAGTGACGGGGGTGAAGCTGCCAGAAGAGAGTCGTAGGCAGAGACCATTTGGAGAAGAAGGTGGGGTTGTTGAAAAATTTAGTGATAGTTTCTGGTATGTAGATTAAGGAAGCTTCTATTTGAGTAAGACTTTATATATATATGTAGGGATATGATCAAATAATTTTTTTTTTAAGTTACAAGCTTGCAAACGTTTTTTTTTTTGTTTTTTTTATTCTCCCAACCTGTTAATTCTTAGTTATAGAAAGTATCTATGTTGAAAATTATTAAAAAAACATCTTGATTTTTAAAAATAACACATAAATAAATCATGCATTCAACACATTTGTAACTGAGTTCAACAGTGCAGAACACTAAGAGTGCTTAAACTATACCTCTTGGGGTTGGTTAATGTTTAGAAAGATAAATATTAGTTATATAATACGTTTAACTTAATTTTTACATTGAAAAATTAGTTTATGTACTTTTTCAACACAATTTTAATCGATGTTAAATAAAATATGTTAAAAAATATTGAACTCAAGTTATATATGTGTTAACACATAAGTTATTTATGTGTCCATTAAACAGGAATGAAGGCATTACTAGAATTAACATATATAATAGAGATTTTTTCATAAATACCTAAGCATAAAATAATTCTTGTAAAAAATACTGTCTTTTTTTTAAAACAAAATTACAAAAACACTATTTCTGAAACAAATTTTATAAAAATACAGAATTTCACTTACAACATATTGCAACTACTAGCAACCATAAATACAACAACAAATACAACTTTAAAAAAATTTATTAAAAATTACGTTTAATTGCAAAATAAGTAGTTAGTGTTTGCAAATACTAAAAATGAGTGCCCCTTCAAGCACGTATTAATATGAGAAAAGCAAGCACAAAATCAACTAAAAACAACCACGAAAACTTAATTTTACATCTAGTTAAGTCCTCTTGATTTTCTACTGTGCTTCTCTGGTCAAACTCAAGCACTTTATTCTTAACAGAAGCCCAACTAGATATTTGATATAAGCATCTCATCCAATCCTTTGCATACATTATGCGGCCCAGGTCCCTGGCAGGATATTTGACGGAAGCATCTCATCCAATCCTATACATACATTATGCGATCCAGGTCCCTGGTACATGTATGTCAGGTAGCAGTTAAGTAACTTACATATTCTTGGCCGTTGAATGAATATCCAGGAGCCAGAATTATAACATACGTTCAGCGCCGTACATGGCCTGTACAACACTTTTTAACCGCTGAGCATTTAACCTCGTACAACGCTGTATGTATTAAACTTTTGTTATAATCCTGGCAGCCGCCAAGAATCTGTAAGTTGGTTAACAAATCCCTGGAATACAAATGCGATATGCCAGGGACCAGGACCCTATAATATGTTCTATATTAACACAAAACATTAAAAAATAAAAATAATCGAAGCAGTACCTGAGCAAGAACACAAGTAATACCAAGAGAAATGGAGAAGCAGACGAGGATCTTGCTGGGGTTCAAATGCTCCAACAAGATTATGAAAGGGGGATAAGTACATAGTCCATTTTATGTATGAAAGGGGATATTCTGACCCAATGCAAAAGTTCATGGCGAGAGGAGAGAGTGCGAGCAGAGAGAGTATAGTGAAAAGAGAGTGTGAGAGAGAGACGAGAGTGAAAGGAGAGTGAGAGGAGAGAGAAGTAAGAAAGGAATGAGAAGGTGAAGATGGTTTTTCTGAAATTTAATTGTTTGAATATTTTATAAATTAGTAATTTGTAAGATTTTAGACATGATGTATTTACAAATAAATATCCGAAAATTGGTATATTTTTCAAATTTCCTTTATAATATTCAGTCGTCTAAAGTGAAACGAACATATCCCAGAATATGGACTACATTAATAGTGCCACTCTCACCCTAAACAAACATAATCAATTAACTTAAAGTCAGAAGTTAGTTTGAGATAATTTTTTCGATGACATAATTTCTTTTATAAAAATTACCCTTAAGTCCTAATTTACCCCTAAATAATTTTTATTTTTATTATTATATTTTTAATAACCCGCAAGTTATTAATAAGTCAAGTCACAAGTCACAATTCCACCCCAAACCGTCTGGAAACTACACTCAATTAATTTCAAGTCTACTTATTGTACATGAAGTGAAAATCAGTAATCAGATAATCAGAAATCAATTTAAACAATCGGAGAACAAATCAGATATATTAAAATAACTAAAGACATTGTATAATCATCATTCCACTAAATTTTATTAATTGAAAACCCTGACTCCGTAGCCAATAGTTTAAATTTATAATGATCACCAGTGGGTTAGCAATTTGGATCAGCCAAAAAATATATAACAGATGGAATATATACACCATAATGTAAAATTTAAGCGGAAAAAGAATAAAGTTCTCTCCCTATACCAGCAAGAGGAGAATATGTGTAACTGACCTGGTATATATATTTTTAATAACACAATATTTAACCTACGAAAAATGCTAGAGCACCCGAATCTATTCCCAAAATGAATCTCAAATACCACGTGTCATGATTCAATTGGCGTAAAAATAGTGGAAGATTCAAGTGTTTTTCAGTGCAGGTACCTGTGGATGTTGTACACGAGATGTCCACTCTTGTATGGCAGAACGCAAAGTGTGATTTGGATGAATCATCTTTTGCTGGAGACGGAGCTTTGTCACTGGCGATACGTTGTGTTTCTCAAGCCACAACTTTATTGCTTTGTGCTCATAAGTGAAACCATCAGGAGCAATGTACGGATCAACCATTACTTCCTATAATTGTCATCCCATGATATACATTATTCAAAATGAGATATATCATTCTATGGTAAGTAAAATGATATCCATAACATATTTTCTCAAGGGATTTCAAGCATTCACCTGAAGGATCGGACAGTAGTAATGAGCAGGTGCGTCAATATTAAACCTCTGCACCTCTGTGTGTGAATCTGAAAAGTCAACAAGTTTTTTTAGAACTGGAAGCACTTCTTGGTCAAGATCTGGCCTATCTCTGCATCTTAGACTGGAGCACTGCAGTGCTATTCGAGCGAGTTCCTCTGCTTCGGGTAGTGGCCAATCTGTAACTGACTTATCTAGAACTTCATATATGGAACCATTTTCAAGAGCATCCTCAACTCTCAATATAAGACCCTTTGGCCGGCAACCAGTCAACAATTGAAGAGTGATGATTCCAAAAGCATATACATCAGATTTAGGCCGGATAGTGCCTGTTCTTTGATACTCTGGATCCATGTAGAAAAGGGTACCAGCAATAATGGAGTCGCCATATTCTGTGATGTTGTCAGGTACAACATCTGAAATGAGTTTCGCCAAACCCACATCTCCAATTTTGCTCACAAAGTTCTTGTCTAACAAGATATTCCCAGGTTTTAGGTCACAGTGAATGATTGGATCTGGCTTTGAGTTATGTAAGAATGCAAGTCCACAGGCTATTTCAAAAGCTATACGAAATCGAATAAACCATGGAAGAGGTGGTCTGCCACTTCTCCGGAATATATGATCTTCCAGGTTCCCCTTCTCCATGAATTCATAAACTAGGCAGCCATCTTCTGGACAAGCTCCAAGTAGTAAAACCATGTGCGGGTGACGTAATTTGCTGAGAACTTCAACCTTCAATTTTAAGGCCACATTAGGAAGTTTGCCGAGAACCATAGTTGATTAAAATGCCAGATGCACATCTTAAATTTATGGGGATAGTTTACAGAAGAGTAACTAGAAAAATTGAAAAAGCAATCATGTCTTTGTGATTGTGTGTGAATGAATATTATGTAATTGGTTGAGAGATCAAAAACCTCTTTCAGAAACTCGTGTTTCTTATCGGCACCAGGACGAAGAACTTTGATGGCCACTGGGATGTGATCAAGCTTGCATGTGTAAACTTTTCCGTATGCTCCCTCACCAATTAAGTTATTCACGGAAAAGTTACCAGTTGCCATTTTTATTTCTTCACGTGTATACCTCTTGTACCTTTTATCACTCAAGAAGAGTGCATGAGCAATCTTTTGTTTCTCCACGGACTCTCTGAGGTAATTCAACTCAGCTAGCTCTCTTTCATAGCCCTCCTTGGTAAGCAAATTTCTTGCGATCTCAATCTCTTTCACGGCTTCCAAATGCTTCTCTTTTTCTTCAGCAGCAATTTTTCTGAATGTTTCTTCTCTTTTAAGAGCTGCATTTACTCTTTTTGATTCTTCAAGGCAGTCAGAAGAAATAAGATGGATCTGCAGAAAGTAACAACTAACAAACATCAAACAAAAAAGCATGTCATAACGTAATGCTAAAATGTAGACTCTCCTGCTTAATGTATCTATTCTTATTAAATAATACAACTGTAATTATACGAACTTGGAAGAGTGCACAGCATCAGAATTTATTCATCTCTAGACTCTAATTTAATGGTCAAAAGCTTGACATTTACTATTTTATTGCGTTATATTTATTGCAGTAGTCCTTTAATTATTAAAAAGTTAGAATATGTAAATGTTATCAGGGTTTCACCTTAGCTTGAGCATGGACCAGGTTTTCACATGCTTGATTATACATAGCCACAGTATTTCTCAACTCTGTACGCACCCTTTCAGCTTCAGCCTGCATCCCATGTTCACAAAAATACTGATCATGTAGTCATCGACATTAGTACCTTCCCCAAAGCATCCATACGTTAAATTTATTGAGCACAATATTCTGTATGCCCAATATAAAATGGAAGAAATTTTTAAAATATAACTAGATCTATCTGTTGACCTATATATATAATAAAAATATTCATACACATCATGACTGTTTATATATAATTTTGGAAAGAACTGATTTCATATTATTTTGGATAAGTAACTGCCAATTTTAATGGTCATAAATGATTCAAAATATATCAATGTTCTTACTGATTATAAAACATTCCAAAGCATGTATGTAGAAAGTGAAAACTGAGACAATGAAAAATATTTCGGAGTTTAATTAAAAAAGTCAGAGTAGATTATTAAGCTTACCACAATTTTCTCATTTTTAAACCAAACACAGAACAGAAATAATTAGTCAGTTGGCTAAGAAAAAACCTGCTCCACATTCTGAGAAGAAATATAGGTAAATTGATTTAGCTTATGAGCATCTGCAACACCAGCTTCAGCGGTCTGATAGTTACCCTGCTGAACAACTAAAGAATAATTATGAGAACTTCCATGTGGTAATGATTGAGAGTGTGGATCATTATATGCAGTCATTGATGATGCTCCAATCATGTCAAAATCTTTAGATTCCACACTGGAAGAATAATGTCCAGATGGCAGTTTCTTAATCCTGAAAGATCCATGCTTATTTTGAGAAAACAACCAAATCTTAGAGCTTCTCCCTGTAAGTAAAAAACATGATATATAGAAATATAAATAGGTTCCAAATGTATATTGCAATGTTTTTATAAAACGAAAGTGCTTGACTGATAAAATTGTTTCCATTTTACCACTAGTTGACAAAGCATTGACTGAATTGGTGATGAGATTGTCTCTTGACACCACGTATATAGTACATGTGCCAGGCGCATCTTTCAGTACTGTTGATGGTATACCAGGGCCCTTTATTGTCCTAAGGGAGGTCATACATGATAACATGAGAAAATAATACAAATCATATGCAACAACCCTAAATAAGGCTAATAATTACCAAGTAACATATTTGTCTATCAAAAATAACATTCCTTTGATTGAAATTTAAAGGATTGAGATTTAATATTACTGAGAAGAGGCAGATTTATATATAAGAAATTGAACAATCAATTTACAACCAATTACTCGTCATCCACAAGGCATAATTAATACGAAAAATGCCAAGATTAAGCAATTTAGGACTACATATTTAAAAAGCATCTCCAGATCTTAGTTTTGTATGTGTTCTATATTTCTATATAAAAATGGATCTTAATTTTGATTAATATTACCTTGTCATAAAATTAGAAGTCCAGGAGCCCAATACTAAATATGTTATTTTTGAGTCAGATATATATCTTACAAGCACTGCTGCAGGATTTTCCCCTTCCAACACTAAAGTTTCCATCTGTAAAAGGTTTTGAAATTCAGATTTTAAGCAGTCATGCAAAAAAATGGCAACCACCTATGAGAAATTTTTGGTCACTGCTTCAAGTATCAATCGCAAAGGCTACAAACAACTTTAAGTAATATACCTCTCTTGTTTTGCATAGTTTCTTGTACGGAACGAAGATATCTTCAAATTTCACTTTCATCTCATGAAGATACATAGTCACCACATTAGCATCCAGCTCTTTGATTGGGATAGGAGGTCCTGCTATTTAATCATTAGAATGCCAAGTGAAAGTCGGCTTAGAACATTATTAACTGTTTCTCCCTTGCGAATACTACATCATCCCACCTTTATTGGTCCACTTTTTACCTTCTAAATACATATATTTTATGTGTTGTAGTCGTAGATAAAGTACCTCATATAACACTTTTTAGTATGTAGTTCTAATTTCTAACAGGGCTCTCATATTATGCACTATGATCAGATTAACTGATTAAGCATTTCCTTTTGTATACTATCACTCCACCTTGGGGCATTATATGAGAATCAAACCTGAACACATTTCAACATAGAAGATACAACCTTTTTTACCACCAGATATTCACTAACTCACTGCATCTTCAAATATCATATACTTCTCTAAATCAATATTTTCCTCCTTAAATACAAATATATGCCAAAGAAATCTTGCCGGAAAAAAAAAAGCACTATGTAGTTTATAGTAAAACTTTTAAGTAACAATGCATGCTTTAAAACTTTTTGCATAAATTACAAAAAACAAACTGGTGCTGTTATAAACTATAAATTGGTTCATCAAAGAAAAATTTGTTCACCTTAAATTATAAATTGAATTGCTTTTATATCTTGGCCAAATGACATTGTACTCAAAATTTTGCATCATCCTAAACTTGCACATTCATTTATTTTATAAATATATTTTTCACAATTGCACCTTTAATTGTTTAAAAATTAGCACATTTATGGTCACATTAACAAGATAACTTTTCAATTTTAGAAACACTAATCAAACACAATACACATGAAACACTAATCAAACACAATACACATATTCATGCTTATATGTAGTATACTGTATTGTCTTGTTTTCAATTAAGGTATACTTATATGTTATGGCTGAAAACAAATCCAAGTAATCCACGTTCAAACCCAGGTTCGACTCTTTAAAAACATATATAATTCGTATTCATATAAAGATTATTCGAGCGAATTAAAATCCCATTTTATAATTCGAGCGAATACCGAGTGAATCCAACCACTCTGATACTTAATTATATTTATATAGAATGGTTCGAATAATTTAGAAAAAATGCCCAAAATACCTATTCCATGTGTTAATTTGCCCAAAAGACCAATTTTCAAAAACACTGTACAAAATACTCCACACTGACAGTGGTGTAGTATCATACATTCAGATACTCCACTGGCACGGTAATACTCTACTCCTTCGACATTGGAGTATCATCATGATACTAGCAATAGAATATCGGGTATTTAGGACATTATTTGTCAAATATTGGTATTTTAGTCAAATATTATTGAAAATAGGATATTTTGGACAGCCGCCCAATAATTTAAGAGTACATGAATACGTATTTATTAAAAATAGTCTACTCAAATTCATAAATTATGTATATACTTATGCACAATATACATTTTATACAGATAATATTTATATTAATACAATACTCTATTAATGATTGCATTTTACTTGTAGGCTGTAGCAAACAATTATCCGAGAATTCTTCATGTTTTTATTACCTTTTACAAATTCAAATTCGAATATACAAAAATACGTTATTCAGTATTCATTCGAGCCAAACCTAATCAAATACGAATATTAATATTCAAACTGGAGTCCAATCTTGATAAAAAAAATTTAAAAAAAAAACTTAATATAAATCCGGATAAAATCAATGATATTGTTATTCAACACAATTCACCCCTATTTTATATGAATATAGTGTCTTTAATATCATTTTCGTAAAACATCATGTATTTAAACCTTGATTTACATCATACATGTTCCTACATCAAAACGTAAACAATTGAATGGTAAGGAAGGAGAAGTATGTTACTAGAGGCCCAAACCCAAGTTAAAGGAAGCTGGGATGCTATACAAGTTACAAGTAAAAAACAAAAAAAAACTCACAAGGTGAAGGGATGGAAGTGATGGTAGGAACGACGTGAATTAAGACGAAATGATGAGCTTTTGACATCAAGTTCTCCACCGCCCATTTCACGGCGCGTAGGCTGTCCTTCCCCCCTTTGCCGCCAGGATGACCATTAACAGCCACCGCAACTGACGTCATCTCCGCCGGAGAGGTACTAGTACTCGTTGTGAAACTCATCACTGTGTATGGCCATACGCTAAAAGCATGACCACGTATATGCCAAGCAAAGTAGGGAGGAACACACCGATGACTTTGACTATATTTGTTGAATATTCAACTTTCCAATGCTAGTACCGCTTCCGCCCATCGGCAATCTAGGGGTGAACAAACCGACCCAACCCGTGAAACCCGACCCACGCCAACCTTTTTGAACCGATTAAACCCTTGAAACTCGACCCAAATCAATTTTTTTTTAAATCGATTAAACCGAACCGTTCAAAACCGATAGTTAAGTGGGTTCATTTTCAAAGATTGGGTTGGGTTAGGGTTTAATATATTATAATAAATTAGCTTTCGTCACATCATCTTTATGTTTAAATCTAATTATGTTACAATATAGTGCATGCAAATTCTTTTGTGCAGTGTCATTTGATTGTATTTCAGTATTTTAATTTGTTTTGTTAAGTAATATTTGTCTAATTCGTGCTAGTTTTTTTTAGTGCACCTATTAGCTATGTTCTAGAAGTGTCAATAACATCGAGCTAGCATAGTATTTTTTTTTTTAAACATCAAGCTCTCTGATATGAAGTGCATCCACATAGTTCATAATATTGATCTAGGAAATATTGATAAGAGATATGTGAAGTAGAGTTAGATTTTGGAAATATGAAAGTTGAAGTGGACAACTAATTTGAAACAAATTTCTTTCTTAATAGTGGACATGTAAATTGAAACAGAAAGAGTATCTATTTTTATTTTTAAAAATATAAATTTTTATATTATCATGTCACAAACAAAACAATTAATTGTTTATTACTTTTGACAAGTCCAATCTTTAATTTTTTGACATGATAATATAAAATTTTAAATCGATCAAACCAACCCGAACCAACCTAACTCAATATAAAAAGGGTAAGGTTGGGTTAGGCATATATTTTTGGATTAACGAGGTGGATTTTTAAAAACCAAACTAATTGGGTTGGGTCGTTTTATTGACTCTAACCTGACCGACCCGACCGACCCAACTGTGTTCACCCCTAATCGGCATGATGTCAAAATAATCCGATTAAAACTAATTCGAAATCTGAAATTTTAAATTTACGCATCTGATTTTTTGGATTTGAATTTGAATAAAAAATTTAATTTTTAAACCCGAAAATATTTGGATTTGGATATTACTTCCGAAACCCAATTCGAAATCTGAAACCTGGTCCAAACTTATAACTCCAAAAAAGCCCGAATATATTATATTAGTTAAAAACTTATAAACTTTTATACACTCTTGGATCTAAAAACAACTCGGCGGACAACGACTGTGATTGAAAATTCTTAACGAGGGCGGTGACAATTTAATAAATACATTCAAAACTTTTCCTTTTCCTGACATATTTGTTACTATCTATCTAATATAGCAACATTGGTAAAATAATTCGAAATGACTAATCTACCATTTGTTTATTATACATACTTACATATACATATATACAGGGGTTGGTTCAAAGACGAACCAAAAATTATTAGTAACCTAAGTAACTCTGTTGAGGACTGTCAAATTATTTCTGAAATAGAGCATCAGATGAATCCACGTACATCCAAGCATGTGCATTCAGTTTCTTTTCCCATTTTGTATCTGACTGCTATAACTTCTTTGGCAATTTCATTTTGTAATTCTAATAGTAATTATCTTTTATTTAATTCATATAATATAATTTATCTATAAACCGAAAATTATATAACATAATAATACCAAATACATTAAAATACGCGAAACATATTACTTACAATTATTATTTGCAAAAAATCCCTCAAAATCTTTTTTTTTAAATATAAAAATTAAAGATATGGTGTAAATTTTTTAACTATTAAAAATTATAATAGTGATAAAAACATAAAAAATACTGAACATAATTATATATATATATATATATATAATTTATATATATAGCTGTAATTAATTTACAGGACACATATTATATTATATTTACAGAACATGATTATATAAATAATTATTTGTACTTATTAATCATAACTTTATTCAAAATATAATAATATACAGAACACAATGTTATATACATTGTACGATATTATTTTTCATAAATAAATATATATGTTTTGTAGAACATAACTAAATTTCAAACATAGTTGCAAATGAAACATAATATTTCTATAAATTTACAAAACATAAAAATATTAATTAATCTATATTTTACTTGTTGAAATTGTAATGTAATTTTTTTGATTTATATTAGTTTAATGTATTAGAAAACATGTTGAACATATTTCAGAAATTTGTTGCGAGGTTGTATCCAATGGAAAACATGTTGAATTTATTTTTAAATTCTATTGAACATTTAGTCAGGTACTTCATTTTCAGAAAAATAAAATTGTGAATTAGGTAAACATAAATGATTAAAGAAAAGTAAATGCACTTGTTCAGGAAGATACTTTTGTAGCAATTCTCCAAAATCCTATAAGGACATCCTCACAAGGAAATATATCTTATTCAATATTTAACTGAATTATTTTCTAGTGAAAAATCACAGAATCTTCAGTTATCAACATCTATATGTCCTACCAAATCACTAACTGGTATAATGATAATCTCTGTATCCACTAGTAGCAGAGAAGCCGCCATTGATGATGACGAGGAATTTGGTAACTCATTCATATCTATTGATCAGTTACAGAATGACTTTCGAGAATGGTTAGCACTACAGGTGGAAAGAGGTTTGATAATTGTATTATTTAAATGTTAATAAGTGTATTTAGCTATTTTTAGTTGTTGCATCCTTGAATCCAGCTCAAATCTGTTGAGTATATTATGAAGTTCTACTTCCTATAGCCATTTTCCAAGTTGCCCGACACAAAAATATATGAGTGGCCGATTAATCTGAGTAGACATGACCTTTCTTTTTCTTTTAGATACTATTACTGATATGCATGTGTAGTAAAAAGTTTCCGTATATGATCATAAAATTTAAATCCAGATCATATATGTTTTTCTGTGTAACTTAATAGGCAATGTGTGCAAGAAGGGAAAAAATGGAAGTCGAACCAAGTATTGGAAGGGATGTGAAACGATGGCATGTGTTACGTAGGAAGATTCATTAATGCATCAGGAGATCATCACTATGAAGCGACAAGGAACAATAAAGTCGATAGTTCCTGATAAGCGCATCAGTGACTAATACAAGAGCATCAATATGAAGATACTCTTAGGAATATGTAATGCTTGATGATACAAAGTTATTTTATTCTTACTTAGAATAATATTTCAATGTAGCTGATCAATGGCTAGCATGCTAAGGCAGTAGAAAGTGATCAAATTCACCCATCAACGGATAATGTGGTACTGTAACAAAGCAGGAGTATCGTAGCAGTTGATATGTTAATAATGTATACTTTTAGATTAGCAGTTAAGCTATCAATGGATGAGTAGATAGGGTGACATAATTGTAAATATTTGAAATCATGTAATCTATCGAAGTGAAGTGAAGATCGATCGCTAGTCATGAAGTATCAATGTCTAAATAATCAGTTTATCAATCACTACATCAATTTCATTAATGGCTTATCATGGAAGGCTATTAATCGCTAGTTCAAGGATGCTATCAATTGATAAACTTAGTAGTTGAAAGCTACAAGTCAAGTAAGAGACAAGAAGCACATGGGTTGATGTGACAGATGCTGCACCAGTTTTGGAAGCTAAACCAAAAGCAGTTTACTCAAATATTGAGAACCTTGAAGCCTACCATTTTTGGCAAAGCAACAAGAATTTCAAGCTTCCAAATGTTCTATCAAGTCCAAGAAATTATATATTTGTAATAGCTAGAAAAGGATTAGGAAAATACTTTTACAGACTAGTTTTGTTTCTAGCAATATATATTCACTTTGTAATTTTCACTTCAAAGTATTTAAACACTTAGAACTGAAGAGCAAAGCATTAGAGATAGCAAGCAAGAAATTGTAAGCTTCTGCTCTTCATTCTTTTGTAAGCAGCCAAGTATTTCTTACTTGGAAGGTTTTTAATATAAAAATCTCTCAGGTGGATCAAACAATCCACCTGAAATTTTTAAAGATCAACGTTCTTTTAATTTCTGTTCTGTGATTATTTTTCTTGTAAGCTTGAATATAATTTGTTAAGCAAAAATTAGTTGAAATTTTTGTAGATTGTATTCAACCCCTCCTTCTACAATCTAACTTATTGTTTGCATTGTCTGAATAACAGATACTTAATTAGTCTCAAGTATTATCACTAGCTGGAGATTGAGTTCGAAAGACAATAGAAGAAGATTGATACAAGGCAGCTTATTTATAGGGAATTACTCTATCTGTTAGGTCCAATCAGACGTAGAAGGGGGGGGGGGGGTTGAATACGTCGTACCAATTTCTTCGATTTAATTTAATTGCGGATAATCTTGTTTCAGTCCATGTTAAATCAACCGTAAATAAATAACTCCAGCAAGTCGGGGAATATTCTTATATTAGAAATAATCCTCGGGTGCTACAAATTCCAACACAAGTGTCGGCTGCAGAGACTACAATCACTCTATTACAAACTCTCGATAAAAACGATCTTCTAATTTAACTCTCGAGAATGTGTATAGTGTGTGCACTTACAAAGTGTGTAGTTGGTTTCAAATGAAACTACAAGGCTCTATTTATAGGCTTTACAAAATCTAACCATGGTTAACGAGTTCGTCCTGGACGACTTGAGTTCGTCCTGGACGGATTCGTTTTATAAAAATAAAACTAACTCCACAGAATCATAAGAGATTGGCGCCACTTTCATATACACATATATATAAATATATGTATAGCTAAGTTGCGCCCCAAATATACTTATATGTATATTCCAGTGGCTTTACTTGTGAAAGTCAAAGATGGCGCCCTCCAGGTCAATTGTTGCGCTTATACAGTGCTCCACAGTGTTGATCAACTTAGAATTTTCCACAGCTCTTCAAAGTTGCGCCTAGAGATAATGGTTGGAGGCGCAAACTTTGACTTAGTCAAAGTTTGCGCTCCAGGAGACTCTCCTCTGTGCCCAGTGGAGTTTCTTACTTAGAAAAACAATTCAGGAGAATTGTTAGCGCCAAGTTTGACAAAGTCAAAGGTTGCGCCTTTGACTTTGGTCAAAGGTTGCGCCTTTGACACAGTGAAGCTTTATATGACTTAGAGAATTTTAACAAGTGTTAGACTTGCACCTCATATATTCATATATATATATATATGATTAATTGTGTTAATTTAATTACTTGAATATATTTGTACTCAAGTAATTCACAATTAAAAATATATGTATATATATATATATATATAACACTTGAATCCCTTGATGATTTCTTCTGATCTTTTAACTGACTTGATCAATAATTCGTTGATCGAATCCGCTGAATACTTTCGTACATCCTGACGTCCTGTGCACTAGTCTGGTTCACGAACGACTCGAACTGAAATAATTCTTTGAATCCTTTGCTTGATAACACACTTGATCAGTCATTCCGGGTTAGATGTTGCTTCGATAAATTTGATTATAAATAATCAATTTAAATATACTGGAATCTTCTGGTCTTTGATACTTGATCTTCAGGCAATCTTGATAGCAGACACATTGAACTTTATTCTTCACTGAGGCTTGAACATATTAATGAACTTCTTTCAGTGGACGGATGCTTGTCTCAGATATCTTGATTGTCTTTGTCTGTTCGTATCGAATCTCCAACCTGTAGATTCCTGTATTATACTTACGTATTGTTTCCTGTCTTTTGTTGTGTTGAGTTATCGTAATTACAGTTACGTTACATTATGCTTTACAATCTCCCCCTATTTGATTGTTAGAGTTCGACAAGCAAATCCTTTAAGAGGATAACTCAACTGACACAATGAAAAAGCATACTAATTTAAACAGGAGATAATACTAAGTACAGTCTGGATTATATCTTACAATTTCCAGAATTCAAAAGTAAATACAAGTAGCCATTTGTTCCTCTAGCCTGAACTAATCTGTCCTTGGTTTCTTGGCTCTTGCATTAAGCAGCTTTTGCTCAGCTTTCCTCTTTGCAGCTTCCTCTACTCTCTTCTGAGTAAGCTTGTTTTCAATCTCTTCAATCCTTGCTGTAATGGTACTCAGTGCCACTTGCTCCAGTGTATTCTCAGGTGGAGGTTGCTCTAGATTTTTCTTCATCTTCTCTAAAGTTTGCAGGTGAACCATCTTCTTCAACTTCTTAAAAGTGACATTCATCTCCATTCCTTCAATTTTCATAATGATCCTTGATGGATGAGCACGAACTCTAGAAGTGTTGTGGACAGTCTCTACAGCTTTTCTTATCTCCAGAAGATCAATCAAATCTTTGAGCACACTCTTGTCTTCTTTTACCACTGACCACTTAACAGCTGCAACTGCACGAGTGATTCTTTTGGAATTGAGTTTTCCAATCTCTGTGAGTGGTATAGCAGTGACTTCAGAGTCTTTCTTCTTCTTGAATATTACAGATGTAGGATTGTAAGTAACAACAGGTGCATTTGGATTTTCAGGAATTTCAGGGTTGAGTGGAGGCAGTGGATATGGTGGTTGACGATTGATGACTGATAAGTCTAAATCTCTCAGAGCAGCAAAGTTCAGACGATAAGCATATAGCAATTCAGCAGTTAGTCTTCCCTTGCTAGTCCTTGAGCACTTCTCCCTGACTTGAGCTTCCAGATATTTCAGTATACGAGGATTGTATGTTGATAATGCTTCATCAGTGAGTCCAATACTCTGAATCATACCATCCTTGAAATACTTGATAACTGAAGGCTTGTCATGAATTTCAACTCCAATGTCAGAGATCCATTCTTCCACCATATCTCTGAATATTTCATTATGCTTTCTGCCGGTTGAGATGATCTTGTTTCTTACCACAAACAGCTCAGTTAAAGAAAGATCTCTGAGAAACTGACTTGACACATGCTTGAGTCCATGGCCTTCTCTCTGTAGCTCAAATGATATGTTCACCATCCATCCTCTCCTGGGAAGAACAGCAACAGACACAGTAGAAATGATATCATTTAACACCTCGTGATAATCATGTAAATCCTTGTAATTGTTCCTGAAGGAGTCAAAGATATCTTTCACTTCGTCATCATTGTTTTCTTGAGTGACCTCTGGAAAATCAAACACAGATCTAGCAGCATCCCATTCAGCTCCATCTTTATGTAAGTTGGCAAGTCTCCTTTCCCTTCGAATCCGTCTTTGGTTTTCTAACTTCTTTCTTGCTTTCCTTTGCTCAGCATAATCCCTAGCAACATTAGCAATGTCTTGTGGATTTGCGATTTCAAACTCTTCAGCAGGAAAGATGTCATTGTGATATGCAAGTTCATCAGCAAAGACTTCAGTGTCTGGGATTTCTCCTTCTTCAAGATCTTCATTCTCAGCACCAACCATCCTAATCACCCTGTCATCCACAAACTCAGGGATGTATTCATCATGACTGTAACTGAATTGATGTTTCAGAGCAGAATCAATCAGTTCTTCAGACACCCCTGTGAGCACCCTTTTACCCTTTGCTTTTTCAGCTGCTCTCTCCCCCTCAGTTGAGTAATCCTCTCTGGAAGGTTGAGATGCCAGCAACTTAGCTTCAAGAGCAGCCAACCTTTGTTCCATTGTTGATTTGATTTCCACTAACTCCTCCCGTAGAACAAGATTCTCAGCTTCTAGATGTTGAACTTTGAACTTCAGAGCTTCAAATTCTGTCACAGATACAGTAGGAATAGCAGAGTCAATTGAAGGTTGGGTTGATGGGTTCTTACTAGATCGTTCTGCAGGTGTTTCTCTCATTTCACTCAACACTAGAGCACTCAGCGGGGCAGAGGGTTTCTGTATAACTGGTTCTGTAAGTGTTTCCCTCTCACTCAAAGAAGCTCTAGCTTCTGTGGATGTACCTGCAAGAGAAATCTTCTTAGCCTCTTCTAGAGAGGTCATAGAAGGTGCAATGAAGGTTCGTGAGCCTTCGTCCTCAGTTTCCTCGTCAGATGAATCTGAGTCATAAGAAACAAGTTGCCAACTACTCGAAGGTAGTGAGTCCTTAGTTGGATCCTGAGTTGGAATCTCAGGGTAGGTAGACACAGGGCTCGAAGGATGTGATCCTTGAATTGGCGAAGCACCCTGGTTTCCCACAACTGCCTTTGACGGCGAAAGACTTTGTGACAAGTCCTCTATAACTGGCACACTTCCTGATATGAAGGGCTCAGAAACAGATTGCCGTTCACCTTCGAGAGGTGAAGAGTCCTTTGAAGGATCTGGGAATGTTCCTCCCAGGGGGGTAGACAAGGATGTAGAATGTGGCATTTCATCCAAGTTTCCCCCAGAAGCCTGTGAAGGCAATTGACCCTGAAGAGGATCAGAAACAACAGTGTCTGTCCCTGACATGGACGACAAAGTGTTAGCAACCGTCAATTCTTCCATCGTGTGTGCAACCTCACTGTGCATTGGAATAGTATTTGGCCGAGGTGGTGAAGAAATAGACATATCTGCAGTTGTCTCAGGTTCTATTCTCCTTTCTTGTCTAGGAGACAGAGCTGCAGTTTCAGAAACAATCTCCTTATGTGGTGCACTTAAGGCACTTTCTCCCTCGCTCTCAGGAATAGTAAGTGGTTGGCTGAGGGGTAGAGTAGTTTCTGCTTCAGTTGTTTGTGAGGTGGTGCCTTGGTTATGAACTTGTGGGATTTCAAATTCATTGGCACTTGTGATAGGAGGTGAAAGCTGATTGGAATCCAGAAGATTCTGAACCCATTCAGGTGCACTAAAGGAAAGATTGTCAGAATCAGAATGAATACCTGACTGTAGCAGTGGATTGTAAGTGTTGGTGAAGAGTTCATCAATATCCACCATTGCATCATCAGAAGGTGCAGCTACAGTGACTTGAACAGGAGTATCCACTTCATCCTCAGAATCAGTGGAATTATCCTGTAAAGAATCCTCTCCGTAAGATTGAGCATTGTTGTCAGAGGATGTTTCAGCATCTTCCACTATCACCTCTTCTTCCATTTGAGAAGTTTGAGTCTCAGGGATATCAGCTTGATGAGATGACTCAGGGACTTCTGCACTTTGTGTTTCAGGGACCTCCTCTTCCTGAACCACTGGATCAGCAACATGTTGAATGTGTGGTGGAGGCAAGTTTTGATTGTTCAGGAATTCTTGCATTGCCTCCGGAAGAACCACAGCCTCATTGTTTGTGTAGTTCTGATGATTCTCCAGCATAGATATCACCCTTGTAGTCATGAAAGAGCATATGACATTGTCTATATTAGGATAGACAGCTCTTTCAGCAGGAGTCAGCAGCTGGTTCAGCACAATCTGGAAGAATCGAGGATAAAGAAGTACATTCCTGTTCTTCCTTAAGGAGTCCTGAAAGGCTCCCATAATTAGATGTCCCAGATTGATTCTTGTGTTCTGAGCTATTGCAATTCCAATTTCTTGATTGAAGGTAGTGATCCCATGGAACCCTCCAGTCTTTGGTGCAAATACATGAGAAATGGAATTAAAGAAGAAATTCCATTCTCGAGGTAAATGCTTCACATACATTTTGCCTGGAAGATCACCATTCTCCCTCTGGCAATGAATAGCAAAGAAGAAATTTGTCCTTTCAGCCCTATCTGGAACAGCTTCAAAATTCTCTGTTGGAAGTTGCAGAGCAGTGTTCAGGGTGTTCTCAGTAATTGATAGTGTTCGTCCCTGAATTTGACAAGTAATACCAAGTACCTGTCCTGCATTCACAACAGAAATAGAAGACAAGAAATCTCGTAGAAGAGATTTGTTAAGATAAACAGATTCGGTCATAGCAAATCTAGCATACGAGAATTCAGACATATACCGTACCCAGCGTCGATAATTCGCTTGCGTAATTAAATTATTATTCTCAACAATTGTGAAATTTGTTTTCAGAATCTCAAAATTTGCAGCCATTTTTAATTAAAATTAAAAATGATTATAAATTTCGTTTCACGAACAAACACGAACAAATATTCACTTTATGTTACGAAAATAATTAATTAATAACGCACCGTAAAACCCTAAATTCAAGAATTACAGTATGTTATACTTCTTGAAATTCTAAGAATAATGGTATCGGTTTCGCAAATTTTCGATGCTAAACTCACGTTGAAACCTAGTCGAGAAGTTCAAAAGTTTCGAAAACCCTCTCCGAAAAATAACAATGGATCGTCACAAGATTTATATGAAACTGAAGCTCTCGTCAAGGGGGTCACGAAACAGGTCTTAGAAATCCAAATGGACAAGATTTCGACTGGGTTTTGTGAATTTGAAAAACTCGTTTCTTCGAAAAAGAATGGCAGTGGGGAGCAGTTCTTAAGTCGTGTGTATATATGCGTGTAAGTGAGGAAGATGAGAAAGAAAAAAAAAACAAGTGTAGCATATATATGTGTACAGGAGAGGGGAGGCGCAGCAATTGAAAAGACATAAGTGCCCCTTATTCTAGACACAGACAACTTAAGTTGGCGCAACATGTGGATTTACCAAATTGCCCTCTATACATAGCACAGTGTATAGAGGCGCAATTTTGACTTAGACAAAAACAATGTCACAAGCCACGGTATGCTCAGAGAGAGTATCCTAGCGCAACATTTGACTTAGTCAAATGTTGCGCCAGACACAGTGGCGCCGAGTAGATTTAGAGGAGTTGGACTTGCATCTGTGTATATATATATATATATATATATGTTGGCTAGGGGCGCAACATTTGACTTGGTCAAATGTTGCGCCTATATGGTGTCAACACCAGTATACATATATATATATACTCGGACAAATACCAAACGAACCCTCTAAATCATATCAATTTATTAAACGTATTTGATTAAAAATCAAATATTTTAATAAATTGATATCACAACTAAATTAAATACTAGGTAACTAAATTAAAATTTAGTTAGCAAATATTTAATAAATTATGCTGCAATTACTTTAATTAAGATTTAATTAATGGACAACTTAAAAAAAAACTTGAATTGCTTCAAATCCATTAATCAAATTTAATTAAAATATGAATCAAATAAACACTAATATTCATTAATTGAATATAAGTACTTAAATAATTCAAGAAAATTAATTCTAAATATCTACCACTTATCAATTAATCACATAATCACATAAAATCATGCAAATCATATAAATCATGGCAAATAATTAAAACTAATTATCAGATAAATATGTAAAATACTGGATGCACTTTGTAAATTCACAAGTCCTGAAAATATGTACATTTTAAAACTTGTGAACTTACGAACAAATTGCAGTTATTTCTTGTCTAATTAATTAGACATATTTAACATCCCAAGTTCACCAACCAGTCTAGAGAAAGTGGATTCGTCTAGTGGTTTAGTGAAGATGTCTGCAATTTGTTGATCAGTAGGTACAAAGTGTAACTCTACTGTTCCATTCATAACATGCTCGCGAAGGAAATGATACCTGATATCAATATGCTTTGTCCTGGAGTGTTGAACAGGATTGTTGGCAATGGCAATGGCACTCGTGTTATCACACAGAATCGGAATTTTATCCAACATGAGTCCATAATCTTGTAGTTGATTCCTCATCCACAAGATTTGAGCACAGCAACTTCCAGCAGCTATGTATTCAGCTTCCGCTGTAGACGTAGACACGGAATGTTGCTTCTTGCTATACCATGACACCAACCTTCGTCCAAGAAACTGACAGCTTCCTGAAGTACTTTTCCTATCAATCTTACATCCTGCAAAGTCAGAATCTGTATAGCCAATCAGATTAAAACCTGTATCTTTAGGGTACCAAATCCCTAGATTGGGGGTTCCCTTAAGATACCTAAAAATACGCTTAACAGCTATAAGATGTGACTCTTTAGGATCAGCCTGGAATCTAGCACATAAACAAGTTGCGAACATGATATCTGGTCTACTAGCAGTTAAGTATAAGAGAGAGCCAATCATACCTCGATACTTCGTGATGTCAACTGACTTACCAGATTTGTCCTGATCAAGTTTGACAGCAGTTGGCATAGGGGTTTTGGCAGGAGATGCTTTTTCCATTCCATATTTCTTCAGAAGATCCTTGATGTATTTAGATTGGCAGATAAAAATACCGTCAGGCTTCTGAATGACTTGAAGTCCTAGGAAGAAGGACAATTCTCCCATCATGCTCATCTCATACTTGCTCTGCATTAACTTAGCAAATCTTTCGCACAAAAGATCATTAGTAGAACCAAATATAATGTCATCGACATATACTTGTACAAGAATTATATCATCCTTATGCTTTTTATGGAAAAGAGTTTTATCGATGATACCTCTGGTGAAACCATTATCAAGTAAGAACTTGGAAAGAGTGTCATACCAGGTTCGAGGGGCTTGCTTCAGGCCATAGAGTGCTTTGAAGAGAAAGTATACGAAGTCTTCAAATTCTTTGTCTTCAAACCCAGGGGGTTGTTCAACATAGACTTCCTCTTCTGGATCACCATTCAGGAATGCACTTTTCACATCCATCTGATATACTTTGAAGTTGGAGTGTGCAGCAAATGCTAAGAACATCCTGATTGCTTCAAGCCTAGCAACTGGAGCATAGGTTTCATCATAATCAATTCCTTCTTCTTGTGAATAACCTTTTGCAACCAGTCTTGCCTTATTCCTCGTAACAATACCATCTTCATCCAGTTTGTTTCTAAAAACCCATCTAGTGCCAACTATAGATTTTCCTTTAGGTCTTGGCACCAGCTTCCAAACTTTCTGCCTTTCGAATTGATTGAGTTCTTCCTGCATTGCAGATACCCAATCTGGATCATTTAGAGCCTCTCTTCAACTTTCTTTGGTTCTGTCTGAGACAAGAATCCAGCAAAGTTGCATTCATTCTGAGTTGCTCTTCTAGTCTGCACTCCTGTGTCTGGATCACCAATGATTTGTTCAACAGGATGGTCTCTACTCCATACCCTTTGTCTTGGTAGATTCAATCTTGATGATTCACCAAAATCATAGTTGTGTTGAGTGTGACGACTAGTGGATCCACTTTGACTTACTCCCCCTGAGCTGATGTAGATTCTATTTGATGATCCTCCACTTTGACCACTGTGACTATGATGATCATTTGTATTGTTGCCAATACTTCCTCCAGATGATTCAGGATCAGCATTTTCTTCATTTGCATTAGGATCTCTTATATCAGCTTCAGGTTGATCTTCTCCTAAATAGATGTCTTCTAAATTCTCAAACTCCAGAGAATCAGATTCATTTTCCTTTTGGAGACTTGGGAGTTTGGTATCATCAAATCTTACATTGATGCTTTCAATCAGCTTGTCGTCATTGATCAGATAAACCCTGTAGGCCTTAGACTCCAAAGAATAACCCAGAAATATGCCTTCTTCAGCTTTGGCATCAAACTTTCCCAAATGCTCTTCTTTTAACACAAAGCATTTTGCACCAAACACATGAAAGTAACTCAGTGATGGTTTTCTGTTAGCCATTACTTCATAAGGAGTCTTATCCAAATCTTTGTTAATCAGGGTACGATTTTGAGTGTAGCAAGCAGTGCTTACAGCTTCAGCCCAGAAATAGATTGGAAGTCTTGATTGACTAATCATAGTCCTTGCTGCTTCAATCAAGGTTCCGTTCTTCCTTTCTACGACACCATTTTGTTGTGGAGTCCTTGGAGCTGAATACTGACGAGAGATGCCCTTATCAGTACAGAAGTTATTAAGAACAACATTACGAAATTCTGTTCCATTATCTGATCTGATTGCCCTTACTTGCAGATCTGCTTCCTTTTCAATCTTCTTGATATGATCAATGATGACGAGTGCTGCTTCATCCTTTGAATGTAAGAATAATACCCATGTGTATTTTGAGTAGTCATCGACGATCACAAGAGCATATCTTTTCCTTGATATCGAAGGAATGTTGACTGGTCCAAACAGATCCATATGAATCAGTTGAAGGGGTGAACCAATATCAGTCATGCCTTTGCTCCTGTGTGATGCTTTCTTTGACTTCCCTTTTTCACATGCATCACAGAGTCCTTCTTGACAGAATTCTTTCTGTGGCAATCCTCTCACAAGTTCCCTTTTGACTAAAGAGTTCATAGTCTTAAAGTTCAAGTGTGAGAGCTTCCGATGCCATAACCAACTATCATCAGCAGAGGCCTTGGTGTAGAAACACTTGACCTCCCCCTTACTTGCTGAGTCTATGTCGGCTATAAACAAACTTGATTTTCTTACACCACGGAGTGTAAGATCCTTGTTCTTCCGGTTCTGGATTAAGCAAACTTCCTTCTGAAAGATTACGTCGTATCCTTTGTCACAGAACTGACTGATACTCAGTAAGTTGTGCTTGAGTCCTTCCACCAGAGAGATATCTTCAATGATGACATTTCCAACTTTCAGCTTACCATATCCCGTTGTAAAACCTTTGCTGTCATCTCCAAAGATTACAATTGGGCCGGTTCTCATCACCACATCTGTGAGCAGGGACTTTTCTCCAGTCATGTGTCTTGAACAACCACTATCAAGAACCCACACAACTTTACTTTTCCTTCCTGTACCCTGCATTCACAAATGGATTAAACTTTCTTTGGTACCCAGACGTTCTTGGGTCCAGGTGATTTAGTAGAAACAGGATTATCAACAGAAACTGGTTTAACATGTGCTTGTTCAGGGGTGACTGGACTCTTCTCCTTTTTAGTCTTAGCAGAAGTGCTTTTAGACTTGGAGTTGGGAGTTTCCTTCTTCTTAGAAGGACTAGCAGTCTTTGCCACAGGGGCAACAGAAGGTGCAGGCATATTCATATTCATGGTAGATGGTGCAGAAAAAGATGCATTCAACATGGTAAAGCATGCAGACATCATATTCATAGCACATAGCATGCAACCTACTCTACCACATGGCAAATGAACAACATTCATGTTAACAGTATTAGGCATGCTAGAAACAGAATTATCTACTTTAATCACTTTACATGCATGAGTAAGATGATTAGTAGAATTGCAATTATTACAAACCTTTCTAGCATTAGAATTCCTAGAATTGGTGTTCTTAGGATCTAACTTGCCATTCCTGTTGTTCTTCTTTTTGTTGGAACTAGTACTTCCTAATCCAGTTTTATCTGAGTCATCTCTGACTTGGGAATTAGAAGGTACATCTTGTGATTCCTGTTTTACTTGAGGCTTAACAACTTCCTCGTTTTTCAACTCTTCCTTGATGACAAGGTCTTCTTCTATCAGAGGTTCTGTTTGTGCCATTCTGAAGATAGGGGTCTTGGTGTTCTTCAGAATTTTAGGTATATTTGTTCCTTCAGGAGCATTCTCAGTTCCTGCTGAAACAAATATGCCTTCATTCTCTTTTCTCTTCTTTCTTTTAGCACTTTCCAAAGAACTATAGTCAAGGCCAATAGCAACCTTCTTATCAACCCTTTGACTATCCAAGATCTCTTTCTGTAGAAAAGCAGAATTCTGATAGGCCCTAAGCTTAGTTTCTAGGTCAGCAACTTGAGACCTAAGGGACTCCTCAATTTCTGCACTACACTTCTCCTTATTCTCTAGATAAGCAATTCTATCTTTAAGGTTAGTGTACATGAGTTTCTCTAAAGCTAATTCATCTACCTTTTCTTCAAGTTTAGCTATTTTTAGAGAGAGACTACTGTTATCTGATTCTGAAGCTAATAAGCTAGTGTGCAAGTTATACATCTCTTGACCTAGTTCATTTATAGTCTTTTTATAATCAGCAGTAGTCATGTCATCAACAGAAATTTCAGGAGATACCTGAGATGGAGATTCCTCGACAGTGTCAGCCATTAATGCAAATGCATAATTGCTCTGGACAGGTTCATCATCAGAATCTGTGTCATCCCAGCTTTTTCCCTCAGCAATGTAAGCCCTTCCTTTGTGCTTGGCCACCATTGCTTCCAACTTAGCCTTTAGCTTCTCATTCTCTTTCTTCAGATCCTCATAAGAATTCTTCTTATCATATGAGTTGCTTCTGACAGGAGCCGCTTTGGGTTTCCTGCACTCTGTTGCAAAGTGCCCTAAGTCATTGCAGTTGTAGCATCTGACCTTGCTCTTGTCATACATGTTTGGTTTGAAACTGCCAGTACTCTTTGACCCTGACCCTGAGTATCCTCCTTTACCCTGAAACTTGTTCCCTGAAGCTTTCTTGTACCGGGGGTTCTTTCTGAACTTGATATGCTTGAACCTTGCAGCCATATAAGCCATTGACTTATCTTCCAGCTGCTCCAGCTCTTCTTGAGTGTAGAACTCATCCTCCGGTTCATCAGAAACTTCATCAACTTCAGCTTCTACAATCTCAGTAATGGTAGAAGGATAGTCAGCTTTGATGGATGAACAATCACTCTGAGCAACAGTGTGATCATTGATACCATATTCAACTAATTGTTGATAACCAAAGTATGGTTGATCAGCAATAAGTGCAGTGGTCTTCTGTAAGGCCATACTCTTGGATTCTGTTGATCCACCGCCATATATGATCTTTCTCTGTTCAAGTTCCATCTCAAACGTCTTCAGTTTTCCAAACAGCTTTTCCAAAGTCATAGTTCTGAAGTCGCTTCTTTCCCGGATGGTCTCTGTCTTTACAACTAGATCGGGTGGCATCACAAATGAGAACTTTCTGTTAATCTCTTTCTGTGGATAAGTCTTTCCATGCAGGGTGAGTTCATTCAACAACAACATGAACCTCTCATAGATTTGAGAAATGTTCTCTCCAGGTATTGCCTGAAATGCTTCATATCTGGCAATTAGCATATCGTATCTGTTTTCCCTGACTTCTTCAGATCCCTCCATCAATGCCTCTATAGTGTCCCACATCTGCTTTGAAGTTTTCAGACTTAGTATCAGATGTGTCATAGTCTTGGTCATTGATTCAACAATTATGAGTTGCAGATTATGGTCATGTGCAATATACTCCTTATCTGTCTCAGTGTATTCGCTTTTCTCTTTGGGAACAGACTTCTGTGGAATACGAACACCATTCTCAACAGATTCAGGAATAATCTTCATAGGCAAAAACGGACCATTTTCCAGAATCCCAATGTACATGGGATTGGCAACTCTGATGTACAGCAACATCTTCATCTTCTAGTTGTTGTAGTCATCCTTGTCAAATGGAGGTACTTTGATTCCTAACTTGTGTGTCGACATTGTTATCAGATAAGATTACGATTGTACGGACAGCTAGCTTTTCAGATTGGTTACGGATCTCAGATCTGTATATCGATCAGCTAAGCTCTGATACCAATTGTTAGGTCCAAGCAGACGTAGAAGGGGGGGGGGGGGTTGAATACGTCGTACCAATTTCTTCGATTTAATTTAATTGCGGATAATCTTGTTTCAGTCCATGTTAAATCAACCGTAAATAAATAACTCCAGCAAGTCGGGGAATATTCTTATATTAGAAATAATCCGCGGGTGCTACAAATTCCAACACAAGTGTCGGCTGCAGAGACTACAATCACTCTATTACAAACTCTCGATAAAAACGATCTTCTAATTTAACTCTCGAGAATGTGTATAGTGTGTGCACTTACAAAGTGTGTAGTTGGTTTCAAATGAAACTACAAGGCTCTATTTATAGGCTTTACAAAATCTAACCATGGTTAACGAGTTCGTCCTGGACGACTTGAGTTCGTCCTGGACGGATTCGTTTTATAAAAATAAAACTAACTCCACAGAATCACAAGAGATTGGCGCCACTTTCATATACACATATATATAAATATATGTATAGCTAAGTTGCGCCCCAAATATACTTATATGTATATTCCAGTGGCTTTACTTGTGAAAGTCAAAGATGGCGCCCTCCAGGTCAATTGTTGCGCTTATACAGTGCTCCACAGTGTTGATCAACTTAGAATTTTCCACAGCTCTTCAAAGTTGCGCCTACAGATAATGGTTGGAGGCGCAAACTTTGACTTAGTCAAAGTTTGCGCTCCAGGAGACTCTCCTCTGTGCCCAGTGGAGTTTCTTACTTAGAAAAACAATTCAGGAGAATTGTTAGCGCCAAGTTTGACAAAGTCAAAGGTTGCGCCTTTGACTTTGGTCAAAGGTTGCGCCTTTGACACAGTGAAGCTTTATATGACTTAGAGAATTTTCACAAGTGTTAGACTTGCACCTCATATATTCATATATATATATATATATATGATTAATTGTGTTAATTTAATTACTTGAATATATTTGTACTCAAGTAATTCACAATTAAAAATATATGTATATATATATATATATATATATATATATATATATAACACTTGAATCCCTTGATGATTTCTTCTGATCTTTTAACTGACTTGATCAATAATTCGTTGATCGAATCCGCTGAATACTTTCGTACGTCCTGACGTCCTGTGCACTGGTCTGGTTCACGAACGACTCGAACTGAAATAATTCTTTGAATCCTTTGCTTGATAACACACTTGATCAGTCATTCCGGGTTAGATGTTGCTTCGATAAATTTGATTATAAATAATCAATTTAAATATACTGGAATCTTCTGGTCTTTGATACTTGATCTTCAGGCAATCTTGATAGCAGACACATTGAACTTTATTCTTCACTGAGGCTTGAACATATTAATGAACTTCTTTCAGTGGACGGATGCTTGTCTCAGATATCTTGATTGTCTTTGTCTGTTCGTATCGAATCTCCAACCTGTAGATTCCTGTATTATACTTACGTATTGTTTCCTGTCTTTTGTTGTGTTGAGTTATCGTAATTACAGTTACGTTACATTATGCTTTACACTATCGTACATGATATACATAGAAACTGATAAATATTGGTAGAGAATATATTGTAATTAATAGACGTGGTTGTGTATGATATAAACACAAATATTAGGTTATACGAATGTATGTACAACACGAGAGAAATCGTTGTAACCAAGCAGCTCTTAAGAACGATTAGTTTCTTGAGAGAGTTTTGTAACAGTTCTTATAAATCAATAAGAGCTGAGTTGATTTAATTAATGGTTGTTACGTTAATATCAGTTTGACATTAATCCTCAACAATAGAGTTATTCCGCACCTAGTCTATTGTTTAAATCTTGGGTAACAAGTGGTATGAGTGAAGGCTGATATTTTCAATCAGAAACGATCAAGAATGTCAACAACCAAACACGAATCAATCAAAATTCCAGTTATCAACAAAGCTGAATATCCAACTTGGAAAGTAAAGATGATGATGTATCTTGAAGCTGTTGATCCTGACGTCACAGACAAGATTACTGACGGTCCTCATGTTCTAAAGAAACTGGTCCCTCAAGAAGGAACAACACCGGAACATTATGTGGATAAGCTGAAATGTAGAGATGCCACGAGAAGAAAAACTCGAAGTCCTTAAAGATGCAAAGGAAAAATCCATTCTTCAAAACAGTTTATATGGGATATATTTGAGGTTCAATGTCAAGGGACTAAAGCAATCAAAAAGAATCGAAGAGCACTCCTCATTCAGGAATATGAGAGGTATGAGACACGTGATGATGAAGATCTCACGGACTTATACGATAGATTTCTCACATTACTCAACAATCTATTTCTTACTGGAAAAGAATATGAAGCTGAAGACTTCAATACAAAGTTACTCAGATCATTACTTGAGGAATGGCACACAAAGACTTCTATCATTAGGCATCAGTATGGTCTGAATTATGTTTCTTTGGACTAAATCAATGGAATATTAAGAACCCATGACTTGGAGGTTCAACAAAGGAAAGCTAGGAAAGAAAATAGAGAAAAGTCATTAGCACTGAGAGATAGGACAAGAAGGAAAAAGAGAAGCTATGCTGAAAAGCCTAGAAATCAAGTCAAAACTCAAGAATCAGATACTGATAATCTATCAGATACTGACGGAGCTTCTGAAAACAGCACAAATGATGGTACTGATTGAGCAAACATGCAGAAGATCATGCCAAAGGTCTGAAGAAGATACGACTTGGAAGAGACAAGAAAAGAAATCAACACCAAGAAAACTCTTCTCGATCATTAAATGAAATCAAGGGAAGCAAAGTTGATTGGTCGAAAGTGAAATGTTTCAATTGTGACAAGACGGGACATTTTGCGCAAAACTGCAGAAAACCAAGGACTAGTTAAACATAAATGAACATTGTAAAATTTTGAATTAGTTAAACATAAATGATTAAAGAATAGTAAATTTTGTCAGATGCACTTGTTTAGGAAGATCCTTTTGTAGCAATTCTCCAAAATCCTATAAGGACATCCTCACAGGAAATATATTTTATTCAATGTTCAACTGTATTATTTTCTAGTGAAAAATCATAGAATCTTCAGTTATCAACATCTATATGTCCTACCAAATCACTAACTGGTATAATGATAATCTCTGTATCCAGTAGTAGCAGAGAAGCTGCCATTGATGATGATGAGGAATTTGGTAACTCATTCATATCTATTGAGTTATAGAATGACTCTCGAGAATGGTTAGCACTACAGGTGGAAAGAGGTTTGATAATTGTATTGTTTAAATGTTAATAAGTGTTAATTTTCTTTATTTTAGTATTTCATTCTATTTCCTATATATAGACAATATGTTCTTACTTACTTGCAGAAAAAAAGTCAATAGTTCAGAATGATAATGAAACATCTGAAGCTTCCGAATATCAACCTACCGATGAAGAAGAATTAGAACCATTGCACATAGATGATGAGTTAGTGGAGACATCAGATGAAGATGAGCTCATAACTTCAATGAGAGATAAGATACAAAAAGAAAAAGGATGAAGCTGAATCAAGTAATGCTTTAAAAGTAAAGGCAAAATGGAAGGAAAAAAAAAGAAGAAAAAGGCATACCGAATGCAAATTCTGCAAGAGATTGCTCCAACAAAATTAGGACAAGAAATTCACCTTTAATATTTTCAGAAGTTTTAACTCAACTTGCTGAAGAACGAAAACAATGGGTAACAGCCACAGGATCTCATCACCTTTTTAATTTCTCAATTAAGGAGCTTCCACATAAATTAGAATTTCAACTGCTGAAAGCATTTTATGAGGATAAATGTGTACTAAACTTGGAATGCGGTGAAATTCCAATTACTGATGAAGATGTGCCTTTAGTTCTTGGATTACCAAAAGGTGCACTGCTTGTTGAACTTGAGACATATGAAGAAGATTCGCAGTTAGGAAAAGAGAAAAGTTTCAGAGCACAATTTGGAAAAAGTCATGTTAGGACAAGTGATCTGGTCAATGAGATTAAGAAAGGCGCCTCTGATGAAAATTTTAAGACAAACTTTCTAGTTTTAATGGGGAACACTTTTATTCAAACTGTGTTAAATGAACTTGTTGATCAGCGACTTGTTAGATTCAAAGAAGATATCAATCGCTGCAGTGTATACAACTGGTGTTCTTATGTTACAGAGTTTAAAAACTTGTAAAAAGGAATGGGCAAAGGATCCAGCAAGAAAGTACTTTTGTGGACCTCTGGTTTTCCTCATTGTAAGTATATCATCTATATTTGTTGAATTAACTTTAGTGTTAATTTATATTGTCATTATAACATATTTTTTATGTTTTTGTAGTTGTTCTACTTGGATGGAGTGTCGATTAAGATTAAAAGTGAAGTTTTCCGTTCTATACCAACATTGCCATCTTGGTCGGATAAAGATTTAAGAGCACCATAGAGAAAAGAAACTTCTGAGAATTTATTTGGAGAAGGATGGATAAGATGTGTAGATGAAACCACTACACAAACTGAAGAAATTGATAGAAATGCTGATGAAGAAAGAAAGAAGGTAAGCAAATATATTGATTACTGGAAGCTTAAATTCTTTGACTTGCAATATTTTGTTGAATCTATAAATCAATTTTGTTGAATATGTGGATTGTTTTTGACGGGAACAAATGATTGTTGAATTGGAGAATATGGCTTTTGTGTTGCTTGAAAGTCGAAAACAATACGACACAACAAACAGAGAATTCAATAAATTTTTAAAAACTTGCGTTGAGTACACCAACCTAAACAAAGATGAAGGGTTCTGACAAGGGTTGATGCTACTCAAATTTTAATATGTAGTGAGTTTGAGAAATTTCAAACTGCATCAGTGCAACTAGAAAAAGGATGTGAGGAATCTTCTCATCATACTGTTGAACCGTTGAGCAATGTTGTTGAACATCAAAAATCAGACACATTTGTTTAAGAGAGAGTTGCAACAACTGATCATCAAATTGACATTAGCATTCCACAAGGTGGGGAAGCTAAAGCAGAAACATCTAAGATTAATGATCCAGTTTGTCAGGAAAAGGAAGTTGAAAATCAAAATAAAGAAAAGGTTATTTCTCCAGTCTAGTCCTCAATGGGAAGCGATGTGCTAAGAATGATTGAAGCATTTGAACATGATTCTCAACAAAAAATTAGTGCACAAGTTATGGCGACTGAGGTTAATGTTCATGGAATAGCAACTCAGTGTGTATCTAAACTGGGGAAGAACGCAATAGTGACGCTGAGATGGATATTCCTGGAGATAAAGCAAAGCAACAAGATGAAGAAGGAGTTCAGGTTCATCTTATCTTCATGTAGAACATCACAGCTACTTAAAAAGGTAAAGAATTAATAATATGTTTTTTATAATTAATTGTGTTTATCATGATTATTGGGAAAAATCTGAATTTTCTTATGATTAATTAATAGGATGGAAAATCAGTAAAGATTATCTTCAACACACCGAATAAAAGATGGAATAAGCAAGTGCATTCAACAAGTGCCCCTCCTGGCAAAGCTCACAATCAAGATAAGGAGCACACAACCAAATAAGCAAAGCTCTACAGATGTTTTTCCTACCTTTTCTTTAGGATTGACTGAACTTGAAAGGGAGGCACAGATTGAAAAGGAAGCAAAATTATAAGAAGAAGCTGTTAAATAAGACAAGGGCAAGAGAATAATACATTCATCTGAAGTGATGAAATCTTCTTGGAAGATTAGATTAACAAAAATAAGCTTAAAGTTAAACAAAGAAGAAGCGAAGTTGAGAGATTGGATTTAAGCAATTGAACCAGAAGGATTGTATGTTCCTAATAATCACCCTCCAGTCAAATATCTATTTTTTTGAATATTCTATCATTTTCAAATATATAATTTTGAATATATGGATGATATTTAATCATATTTCTGTTGCAACAGTTTCATTAACTTTGACGCTGAAAATGCAATTTTGGACAATACAAATTGTCTATCCTTCCAGCCCAAGAAACAATTGACGGCACATGTTGTGGATGCTTTCTGTCATATCCTGGATATGATTGAAATGTATAAAGCATAAGAATCACCTCTTAGACTATATGTTCCTCATCATGTCACTGTAAGTCAATTGTCAATAGAAACTAGAAATAAAATATATTCTTATATCATGTAAATAACATTTTTTAATTATTTGTAGGTGTATGTTATGAAACATTCAAATTCAGAGGAAAGAGCCAAACCTTTCAATAAGTTTTCAACAGACATGGACGATCTTATGAAGGCTTATGATCACATCAAATTCAACAATATTGACATGGTAAAATATTTACTAACTTTTAAATTATATAGTTAATGAATATAATTTTAATTAATTTTAACGTTGTTTCAATATTTTCCAACAAATTGCCTGAACATCATCACTACCTCTTATGTTTAAACATAAAAAACCAACTTTTGAGGTTATAGATAGTAGTGCTCTTCAGCCAGATTTCAACGCAAATTACTAGCAAATACTTGAAAATATTATAAGTAATTACTACTGAATCAAAGATTATATAATTTTTTGACTTGTATTTGACATGAAATCTTCTCAATTAATGTATGTTCTTTAACAGAGAGACTTTCTCGCAAAATACATGGTATCAAAAAATCATCCAAAGGCCAGGGACATACTTTCTCTTTTGCCTGTGAGGTTGCAGATGAAATGGAGAACAGAGCACAACCATATTTATTGTGGTGTTTTTGCGATGAGACATATGGAGCACTACTAGGGCATTTCAAAAAACATGGATTGTGGACTTACTGTTGAGGGAAAAATCCAATTCAACAAGCAGAAATATCATGTGGAGTATCAGGTAAATATAGTGGATGGATGTTAACCAGCTTGAATTGGCAAGGCAGTAAAGAAAACAAGAAAAGAAGGAAAAGGAAAGTAAAGCAGGATCAAAGAGACCAAGAAAAGGGTACGTAAAGTACAATTTGACCAGATATTTCTAAGAAATTAAATCTTTTGGGTATTAAGCTTTTGTTGGTATAGGCCTTTTGATTAATACATTATACCTTGGTCATTTGGTAAAGACGACCCACAAACCGGCATTATGGTGCATGAATGCTACTTCATCTATATGTAATGGTTTGTTTAGTATCACTGTATTCAATGTAGAATTCTCACCAGATCAACAGCACATGAACCCCTGTTCAACATTTTATTATGTTAAACAGGTGTACAAAGGGTGTTGAATATGGGTTATTTGTATAACCCAAATACTATCTCCTAAGTATGTCATTTAGAGTTTAAAATTAAAAAAAAAATGAAATCTTTCTATACCCCCAACCAACCCCGAAATTTTATCATGTTCAACTGGGGTACAAAGGATGTTATGAGTTTTTATTATGTAGAGATTGAATCCAATTTATGTTCTATTTATCAGTTATTACTATACCCTTGATCAACCCCACATGAAATTTTATCAAGTTGAAAATGGGTACAAAGGCGTTGATCTCTCTTGGGGAGATTATTTGGAGCTCTAGTTCTTCAAACTGGAGACTCGTCTTGAATAAAGACGAAGAGAGGAGGAAGCCAAGCGTCGTCCCAAAAAGGCATTAACATTAAGAGAGAATACAATGTCTCTTTCCATCTCTACGTCGAAGATCTACCACAGGCGGGAGTTGGAAGGGAAAGATCCAAGTCTGAATCAGAAGATGACGAAGGATAGCTCTAGTTAGAGATTATGGTTTCTTATTTTTTTATTTAAATATTTGGGCCTTATCTAAAACTTCAACTTCACCCCTTGGTGTAGGCTAGTCTGCTGATCGTGACATAATCGATCCTAGATCCCATCTAGAGAGTAAGCAATTAGTATAAGTCTTATATTATCAACGTAATCGATTTAGTTTATCTATAAAATCATTTCAATCTTCTTATGTAACCATCTCAATTTATCAATGGAATAAAAGTTTGTTTTGATGATTGTGTTATGTGAACTGTTTAAGATAAGTGACTGGTTATATTCATTGAAGCTGTTCATATTCTATTTTAAGATATATTTTTCTGAACAGACTACCGTATTAAATGATCTTGCTTTAATTTGAAAATGCTATGATGAGGTTCAAGTTGTTTTGAATAGCGAAGTACTGTCCAAGATCACATTTTTCAAGAATAATCAAAGGGATTATCGAGAAAAAAAGTAATGATGAAAACTAAAGAAAAACTGATTGTTAGAAAAAGGTCAAATTCAATCAATCTTATACCGTGACTCTTTATTGTGACTAATTTGTATATGTATGAATCACTAATAGTCATCTCCGCTTGTCACCATAACTTACCACAATTAGAGACTACTTACCACCATCACACGCCTCCTTTCATCACTTACTACCATCATGGCCCTCCTATTACCTTGATCATTAATATTCGACAACTAATAGTTATTCTTGTAGTTGTAAATAGTGATTTTGAAACATGTTTTTAGTTTGTATTTAATATTTGGTTTGTATTTGATCAGCAAGCATATATATATATATATATATATATATATATATATATATATAGGGGATGGTTCAACTCTTGGGAAATTTTAATCTCAGCCGTAGAAGTTGAATGCTATTAGGCGCACGCTAGTCCTCATGTGGAAAACCCTAGACACGTGGTCCATGCTGCCAGGATTTGTTTTACTCTTCATGTTAACTACATTTGTTAGTTTTAATTTATTTTAGCACAACATCTTTATATTGTAAATTTATAATTTTTGCTATATTCTTGAATTATGTTACTTTTATTAAAATACATGTAAAAATAAACAGAACATACTTAAAACTAACAGAAATATATTTATATAGAAAGTACTCAAATGTCTTATTTTTCATATTTAAGAAAATATAGAGCATAAAAAATTTTATAAGAAAAAGAATATAGTCTAAAAAATAAATTACTCAACGGTCACTACAACCACCCGTGGAAGCACAAGAGATGACTATGTGCATGTAACTGACTACGACTCTTCCGAATCGGAGCGGGAGCATGATACACCCCCTCGAAGGAGGAGAGATGCTGATCGACACCGTCGACGCCGCCATAGGCAAGAAACTAATGAGCCCCGGGGGCCAATAACTTATGAGGAAAGGATCCGGGCCTATGAAGAGGAAATCGCAAGGTTAAAAAGAGACCAGGCAAGGATGCAACCCCCAGAATCTAGGGATGAAAACCCTCGTCAAACCGTGATGAATCAAATTCACTTGTTACCAGCAGGCGATCCTGATAACCCGGTTCCCCCTTTTACGCAAGAAATCATGGGTGCAAGGATTTCCCGAAAATTCAAGCTCCCAACCATTAAAGCTTACGATGGCACGGGTGATCCCGCTAATCATGTTCGGACCTTCATGAACGCTCTGTTACTCCAGCCCGTCACCGAAGCAATCAAGTGCCGCGCTTTTCCCCAAACCTTGAGTGGGATGGCCCAACATTGGTATAGTCGCCTACCCCCTAATTCTATCTCTTGTTTTGCTGACTTGAGCAGGGCTTTCATAGGGCAATTTGTTGGAAGCAAAACACATGCTAAGAGCTCTGCCTCTCTAATGAATTTGCATCAAGGTAAGAACGAATCACTCCGGGAGTATATGAATCGTTTTACCAAAGAAGCCTTGAAGGTCCCAGACCTTGATCAGAAGGTAGCCATGATTGCACTCCAACAAGGCACCACTGATGACAATTTTCGCCGATCTCTAGCCAAGAGGGCTCCGGACAATATGAACGATTTACAAGAGAGAGCCGAAAAGTATATAAAGGCGGAGGAAAGCTTGAGAAAATCCCAGAACAATCAGGGACCGAATACCAACTTCAAAAAGCGTGGGAATGACACGGAGTATAATGCTGAGAATAAGTACTCCCGGAAGGAAGATGAGGAAAAATCGCCTGCTAAAAAGAAGGTGGGGGCGAGGTTTACTGAGTATGCCCGGCTTAACGCCCCGAGGAGTCAAATCCTGTTGGAAATTGAGAAGGATGAAAGTGTTAGATGGCCGAAGCCTATAAGGACCGATCCGGAGAAACGTAACAAAGATTTATACTGTCGATTCCACAAAGACACAGGACATAAGACCGATGATTGCCGGCAGTTGAAGGATGAAATTGAGTTCTTGATCCGAAGAGGCAAGTTATCCAAATTTACCAAAGATGGAGACAAAAATTATCGGGACAATGACAGCCGTGGAAGAGACAATGATGATAAGAGAACCCAGCCTCGAGGGCCTGTGATCAACGTGATCTCCGGAGGACCTACAGCTGCAGGAACCTCAAGTAATTCACGGAAAGCTTATGCGAGGGAAGTAATGAGTATAGTTGGAGAACCCCCGAAGTGGGCAAAAATTGACTATGCAATGGCATTCGATAACGTCGACCTCGAGAAGGTAAAATTCCCCCATGATGACCCCTTAGTAATTACACCAGTGATTGGAAACTCGTCCGTAAAGAGAGTGCTCATTGATAATGGAGCCTCGGTGGATATTTTGTTCTATGATGCCTATGAAAAGATGGGATACTCCGATACTCAACTGACCCCCTCGGATATGCCTATATATGGCTTCAACAATGTGGAAACCAAGACTGAAGGCATGATCCAACTCCCTGTAACTATGGGTACCGAACCTAGACAAGCCACATGCATGATAAATTTCTTGGTTGTTAAAGCTTCGTCGACCTATAATGCCATCCTTGGAAGGACTGGGATACACGCTTTTAAGGCAATCCCGTCCACTTACCACATGAAGATTAAATTCCCGACTAGGAACGGAATTGGAGAAGAATTAGGAGATCAAAAAATGGCCCGAAGCTGTTATATTGGGGCATTAAGATCTGGAGGAGCCGGGGGGCAAGTGTTACCTATAGAGGACCTTGATGTCCGAGAAGAAGAGGAAAGGATAGGCAAGCCTGCCGAAGATTTGGTCCCAATCCAATTGTATACAGAAGAACCTGAAAAGGTCACTTATGTTGGAGCATTACTCCAGGAAGATTTGAAACAAGAGCTTGTGAGGTTCTTGAGGAACAACCGTGATGTTTTCGCCTGGACAGCGGCCGATATGCCAGGTATTGATCCCTCATTTATGACCCATAAGTTGAATGTAAACCTTGAAAGGAGACCTATCAAGCAGAAGAAAAGGAACTTCGCCCCTGAAAGGCAAGAAGCCATTAAACAGGAGGTCGATAAGTTGTTGGAAGCAGGTTTTATCGAAGAGATACAATTTCCAGAATGGTTGGCCAACCCTGTTATGGTTAAGAAAGCCAATGGGAAGTGGAGGATGTGTGTAGACTTCACTGACCTGAACGATGCTTGTCCCAAGGATTGTTTCTCTCTTCCAAGGATAGACACGCTAATAGACGCCACTGCCGGCCATGAGATGCTAAGTTTCATGGATGGGTTCAGCGGGTATAATCAGATCTGGATGAACAAAGACGACGTCCCCAAGGTATCATTCATTACTGACTTTGGTGTATTCTGTTACTTGGTCATGGCGTTTGGATTTAAGAATGCGGGAGCAACATACCAACGCCTTGCAAACAAAATGTTTAAACATCTGATTGGTAAGACTATGGAGGTATATGTGGACGATATGTTGGTGAAAAGCCTGGACAAAGCAAATCACCTTGAACACCTTAGAGAGGCCTTTGAAGTCCTGAGGACGCATAAGATGATGTTAAACCCAGCTAAGTGTGCCTTTGGGGTCGGTTCTGGGAAATTCCTGGGTCTAATGGTCTCGAAGCGTGGTATTGAAGCCAACCCCGATAAGATAAAAGCTATCATAGATATGGAACCCCCAAGGAGTGTAAGGGATGTTCAGAAACTTACAGGAAGAATTGCAGCCTTGGGAAGGTTTGTATCCAAGTCAGGAGACAAGTGCTTGCCTTTCTTCAAAGCATTAAAGAAGGTTAAGAACTTTGAATGGACGGATGAGAGCCAAGTGGCCTTCGAACATCTAAAGAAATATATGGCAGAGCCACCACTCTTATCAAAACCCATAGAGGGCGAAACCCTGTATGTATACTTAGCTGTCTCGGAACAAGCGCTAAGTGCCGTCTTGGTTCGGGAGGAATACAAAGTCCAGAAACCAGTGTACTATGTGAGCAAGGTTCTGCATGGAGCGGAGCTCAATTACTCAGTGATCGAAAAGTTTGCTTTGGCCATGATTACGGCCTCGAGGAAGTTGAGACCTTACTTTCAGTCTCATAAGATAGAAGTCCTGACAGACCAACCTCTCCGAAATTTTATACATAGCCCTAAGGCTAGTGGAAGATTGATCAAGTGGGCAATTGAGCTTGGAGAATTTGATATCCGATATAAGCCTCGAACGGCGATTAAAGCTCAGACCTTAGCTGACTTCCTAGTTGAATGCACCATTAGCAACCAGGAAGTCGGGGGGCAAGGAGACAAGGTAGAAGAACCTGCTAAGGAAGAAAAACCTAAAGAGTATTGGCTACTATTTTTTGACGGGGCTTCAAAAACAAAAGGTAGTGGTGCAGGACTTGTGCTCCAAAGCCCTGATGGCTTTACAGTGGAATACGCTATTAAGCTAGACTTTCCGACCACTAATAACGAAGCAGAGTATGAAGCATTAATAGCTGGACTTGGTCTAGCTAGAACCTTGAGGGTAAAGAATTTGAAAGTCTGTGGTGACTCAAAGCTTGTAGTCTTCTAAGTGAATGGTGAGTTTGAAGCCCGTGAGGAGACTATGCTGAAATACCTAAGGATTGTAAAGACCCAGATGGCACTATTCGAAGAATGCTCGGTAGAATATGTGCCCCGGGAGGAGAACACCAAGGCTGATGCCTTATCACAATTTGCATCCTCCGACGATGAGGTATGCTCAGGAAGCGTTTATTATCAGGTTTTGAGAACCCCAAGCATCGAAGCAAAGTTAATTGCCCCCATTGACACAGGGGCCACTTGGATGGATGAGATTAAGTTGTACTTACAAAGCGGTCATCTACCGCCTAATGCTGATGAAGCGCGGAAGTTACAGGTGAGGGCCCTTAAGTATGTACTCATTGAGGGGGTCTTATATAGAAAATCGTTTGTGATCCCTTATTTGAGATGTTTGAGGCCGGATGAGGCTCGAGAAGCCCTTAGAGAAGTTCATGAAGGGGTATGTGGCCAACACCTCGGTGGAAGAGCATTAGCTCATAAAGTAACCCGCCTTGGATTCTATTGGCCAGATATGCTAAAGCACGCTCAAGACTATGTGAAAAGGTGTGATCGTTGTCAAAGGTTTGCACCCGTTGTACGACAGCCACCTGAGATGCTGACGTCTATCAATACTTCTATCCCCTTTGCAATGTGGGGGATGGATATTCTTGGACCTTTTCCACTTGCTAGCGCGCAAAGGAAGTTTCTATTGGTAGCTATTGACTATTTTACTAAGTGGATTGAGGCCAAACCACTGGCCAAGATAACCACCAAGCAGGTTGCTCAGTTTATGTGGGAAAATATTATTTGCAGATACGGAATACCTCGAGTCATGGTTACAGACAATGGGACTCAGTTCAATAACGCTGAGTTTAAAAGTTATTGTGAGGATTACTCGATTGAGTTACGCTTTACTTCAGTTGCTCACCCTCAAGCTAATGGACAAGCTGAGGTGGCCAATAGAATAATCCTCGATGGACTGAAAAAAAGAGTTGAGAAGGCTCAGGGGTCATGGGCCGATGACATACTCCCTATACTATGGGCGTATCGAACCACTTGCAAGGTTTCAACTGGGGCAACCCCCTTTCAGCTGGCTTATGGCGCCGAGGCAGTGGTGCCACTTGAAATCACTCATACATCCTTCAGGGTCCAGCAGTATGAGCCAGAAGCCAATGAAGAAGGTATGAGACTTGCACTTGATATGATTGATGAGATTCGTGACGAAGCTCATGCTAAGATTGTGGAAAACCAGAAACGAGCTTCCTATTACTATAACCTACGGGTTAAGGAGCGATATTTCAGGGAAGGAGACCTGGTACTTAGAAAAATTGAGGCTTCAGGGGTAGGTCCCAAAGGCAAGATGGCTCCAAATTGGGAAGGCCCCTACCAAGTTAAGACCGTCACGGGCCATGGCTCATACAAACTTCAAACCTTGGAAGGAGTTGAAGTCCCTAGAAGTTGGCATGCGACCAACTTAAAGATATATTATATTTAATGTCTACTCTGTGATAACAGAAGTTAGTAGTTACCACGAAAATAAGGTCATGTTGACCACTGCCATGTAGTTGATTTCCAGAAATAGTTATTTCTTTTACTATAATAATAAAGTCCTGAGGATTATCTAGCTTCTTTATCCAAGTAACTTTTGCTTGTACTTGTGTTTTGTTCGATGAAAAGTTCACAAATTCTGATCGAACTTACACATTGAATATAAAACTCCTAAGTTTGGATTAAAAATAGTCAGTTTCGGAGTTTGAAAATTCCAAGTAGGAATTACTCTGACTCATCAATTAAAGATGAAAATCCCGAGGATTACTCTAAGATTTGACTTAACTGAAATCTTACGAAAATTATTCTAAGTAAAGAATGCTAAATATGCGAGATTAAAAAGTGAGACAAAAGAGAATTTAAATATATAAGTTAAAACCCCGAAGGGTATAAATATCCGAATAATTACAAAAACGAGCCACGCAGGGCTGAAAAGGAAACCTAGCCTAAGGAAGCCCATCATCGAAGGCATCATCCTGGAACTTCTCAGTCTCTTGGACTTCAAGTTCCCGGGCCTCCTTCTCCTGGGCCTCGTCCCGGGCTTCATCTTGGGCCTCCCCACCTTTCCCAAGATCCATCTCATCCAAGTTGGAGTCTTGGATCATAAGAGTCTCGGTTGGAATCTCCAAAGTTTGAGAGTCCATAGGGTGCGAATCCCCGAGATCCTCGACCGCCATCAAGGAAGGGGTCTCCTCCCCGGGAAGCTTCGGGACGGGGAATCGTTCCAAGGTGACTTCCTCAATTTGGGAACCGAGCTCGTCTATGATCCTTTCCCAACAGGACTTGAAAGTCTCGGGAAAGGATGAGTCAAACTCCTCCGCCAGGATGTCTTTGAACTCCTTGGACTTTTTAAAGTCCTCCACCGCTTCCTTGTGGACCCTCGCCAGTTCCGCTTCCAGAGTGCGGACTTTCTCCTGTTCGGCCACCAACTCGGCCTCCACCCTCCGAAACTGCTCGAAGTTGGCAGTTGAGGCCTCGAAGTAACGATCGCGGTCACGTTCCGCGATCGATTTCTCGGCCCTAACCGCCTTTAGGTTGTGGACCGCAGCCTGGAGGTAGGTATTGACCTACACAAAAAATTGCAGTTAGAAAAATTGTCTAAGCAAGAAGAAGACTTAAAAATAACGTAATACAGAAAATCAAGGCTTACCGATGCCACGGCTTGGGCCCCCAAGAGCTCAATCTGGAGGTCTTCGCTCGACTCCACCACGTGGGCTCGATCCCGGGGTGTGACCACGCTCCGGGACCACTCAGCGGCCGCCCGTGAATCTCCAACCACCGTATCTTTTTTGAGGAGCCCCCACTCCACAACGTAGGGGCTTGGGTCCTCATCGACGAGCACGGGCCGAGGAGTGAGGAAGGTTGGAACCTTCTCAACAATAGGGGACTTCCCCTCCTTTCATGGCCTCTTTTCCCGAGGCACCTCGGCTACCACCGTCTTGGAAGCAGCGGTTTCCCGCTTCTTGAAAATGCTTCCAAGAGCGGCTTGGGCTGCAAGACAAGTAAGGAAATGACATAAGTATTTGCAAAATATGTGAGAGACAAGTCGAATTTTAAAATCATGGTGGGCTTACCCTCAGGGCCCAAATCACTTAGCCCATGACTTTGGAGTGAGGCCTCAGAAATAAGCAGCGAAGTGTGATGGAGGGAATCCTCAGTCAAAATCTTTATGGCCGCTCTCTCTTCGACCCCTAGTTTAAGGGACCTCATGGTCCCATCCTCAGCCCGGCTAAAATGAGAATAGAAATAATCGGCCCAATCGGCCCCCTCCATATGTAAATAAAACCATTGACCCTTCCAACGAGGAAAAGAGTCAGGGGCCGAGTCCGATATGAAAATGCTGCGGCCCTTAGTCCTATACTGGATCTTGACCCAGCCCTCATCGTTTGGTGCGTTAACAAACTTAAACAAATATCTAAAGACGGCCACACTGGGCTCTAAGTTATGTTTTTTACACTGGACTAAAAAACAGTAGATAAACCTCCAGCCATTGGGCTGGAGTTGGGTTGGACACACCCGGGCTTCGGCCAACAACCTATAAACAAACATTGGAGGGGGAAGCCTGAAGCCTGCGTAAAACATTTCTTTATAAACCCTAATGGTCCCAGGCCTAGGGTAGCAAGCCCTATCATTTGGGCCTGGAGCCACGGCCCTATACGGATGCTCTATCCCAAATAATTTAGCCATTATATCTACATCCTTTTGTTTGTATTTAGAGGGATGGTTATATGCATCAAGATGATGAAGATTGGGAAAAGCCTGACCAAACTCGCTAAGTAAATCACGTAATGAAACGACGCTAGCATGGACGAGGGATTTTTTACCTCGCCGAACACGAGCATTAGCGGTCGGAGGCTGAGAAAGTTGGGATTGCTGGGATTGCTGTGATGATGCGGAATCAGCCATCGATCTTCTTCGGATGAAGGTATGAAACCCAGAAACTGATGAAGAAACGATGAATATTTGCTCGGAAACTGGAAAAAACGCTTGAAGATCGGCCGGAATCTGGGGAATCCTTGAAGGTTGCCGGGAATACGCCTTAAATCTCGCCGAAAAACAAGGAAAACCGAGAGAAAGCTAGAGAGTGTTTGAGGATATTTGAACTAAGAAACTTTGGAAATTTTGAAGTGAAATGAGAAGTGAAATTCTCAGTCTCTAGATTTATAGAAAGTCCTAGCCCGTTCATTTGCCCGTAAACCCTAGGGTTCACGGCATACAGCCGGTAAAATGGGCTTTGGGCCGGTTGAAAGGCCTAAACACAGGAGGGAAGCCCATAAATTTGAAAAGATGAGCCTTTTCTAGAAGGATCTCGAGAATTCTACGAGACACATGAAAAATATAGGAAAAAGAATGAAATATAGGCCTGACAAGTTATAGACTAAGGCCCACAACCTATAGCACTACGTGGCACCCAGGTATTAACAATGTCTCCTTGGCGCTGATATGCACGCCAAGGGGACATGCCGTAACTGAAGCCATGGTCTGACTAACCGTCAAACAACACCAAGCAAGTACGTTTTCTAAGAAGGGTAACGGACAAGGTCTCCTTGACGTGGTTAAGCACGCCAAGAAAACATAATGACATCAGGGTCTTAAGAAATCACCTATACAAACACGCCCAGGAAGCAATTCCTGTAGGCGTTACAAGAAACATGTCTCCTTGGCGTCCCTATCAACGCCAAGGACACATGACACAATGGACGACTTTGCCATACGGCACGCCAAGGAAGCATGACTCCGTGGCGTTGCATAGAATTATGTCTCCTGGCGTCGCTAAGCACGCCCAGGGAGAATCACCGCTGTGAGACGGCATACACGCCTAGGAAACGTGTCCCCTAGGCGTCGTCCGTATTAATGCCTCCTAGGCGTCTCTAGGCACGCCTAGGACACATCTCGACCTGAGAAGGTTAGGCCCGCCCAGGAAGCGTGCCTCCTAGGCGTTGCACATGTTCATGCCTCCTTGGCGTGTGCTGAGACGCCTAGGAAGGCAAGCACTAGTCACAGCCTTCAACAACGCCCAGGAAGCATGGCTCCTTGGCGTTGCTATCCAAATAGTCTCCTTGGCGTTGCAATGCACGCCAAGGAAGCATTCCATCCTGAAGGAAAGATGCACAGAATTATATTTAAAGGAAAATATCAAAGACATCCAGAAAAATCCTGGAAAATAGAGAAAGAGGAGATTTAATTCTCAAAAAAATATTTTGAAAATTCTTTAAAGGCTCGAAAAAAATTCTAGAAAATTGGAATTTAATCGTAGAAATTCTAATTTAATTGAATTAAGCCCCGGAAAAATATGAAAATGCCTGAGAGCACCGTTACAAGCATAAATCTGAGAGGGATACTCGTTGTATAAACAAAAAGTCCCGTAATGACGCGAAAACTACTTGGAAGGTCATAAAAAGGACTCGTGTCTTCCGATATTCCAATCAAAAATAAAGTGCAATCTCGAAGGATACGAAACAGAGCTATCTTTACTATACAGTCAATTCAAATCATCTCTCGAATTATTTCAAAGTAATCAAGATTGGTGAGATCCTTGCGCTATTTATGGAACTTCAGACCTTGGGTGATAAGAATTGGTAGAAGTTAGCTTTCTCGCAAGATGTATGAAGCTCAGAAAGCCAATAAGGTCTCAGCAACTTTTGAAAAGTTTCTACAAAACTTGTCGAAAGTTGGGGGGCAAATGATGTGGGTCAGAAATAATATTTAATTAAAAGCCCAAGGATACTAAAGCCCAGTTAAATAGGGCCTGAGACTCTTAGATATTAATTTCGTAATTAATTAATAGAGGCCCAATTGTAGGTCCAATTACGAATACAAGTTCCATAATACATCTGATTCTAACAGATAAACGTCCCGGAGTTCGTATAAATATCAGCAATGAAAGGATAAGAGTTCTATCTAATCTTTTGCCTCGAGGCATACTTCGACAAGAAGTCTGATACACGGAATCGTACTTCCATCCGACTTCTGACTTCGAAGTGCCTATATAAAGGGCTCTACCCCTCATAACTAGAACTACGTTTTGGACTTGATTCTTCTCCACGCAGAAGATACGTAGGCATCTCGCACCGAGATCAGTCCAAAGCACGAATCGCTCACCCCCGTTTTTAGTTCTATAACAGAAACAAACAATTATTTAGATGTGGTTGAGAAGAAAACAACTTTATGAATCATAACATACATTACTTTTACAAAACAAATAAAAACTTTTCATCAAATCAAATGTTTTTTGTACAAGATATGACAAAATGAATTGAGTACAACAGGTAGAATGTAAAGAGTACAATAGGTGCGAATAATATAAGAGGTATGCTAATAAGACAATTAAATGGAAGTAAAACAATTATATAGTGAAATGGAATGATTATATATATATATATATATATATATATATATATATATATATATATATATATATATATATATATATATATGTCCGCGCACGCAAGTTTTGTGGTATACAAGCTTTAAAATGCTTCAACAAAAACAAAATACATAGTACAAGAAAGACTTTTTGGTGACGCAGTTTGAGCGTCTGTCTTACTATCAACCGCGACTTAAATGACTTAAAAGCATCGCTTTTAACTTTAACCGACACATTAACTTTTTTTCTTGACGCTTTAAAGTGTTTATTACGTCGGTCGTGTAATAATCGACGCTATTGAACTACTTTTTTCCACGGTTAAGTTTTAAGTGATGCTAATAAATTCCCCTTTTGCCACAGTTAACTTTTAACCGACGCTAGTGGTCATATTTAAGTCATGGTTCCCATTTAACCGACGCTTTTAATAGCTGAATTTCTCTGTAACCTAGCTTTTAACGTCACTCACACACTCAAATATTATTAAGTTAAAAAAATTCTATAGTAAATATAATTTATATTAGGGGTATTTAAATTACCTTATTTTTAAATAAAATTATGTAATAAATTTATGTTTTTCTAAAAATAAGTGTTTATTTTTGTTAAATTACAAATATAAGTTAACTCTTTAATATTTATTTTTAAACAATTATTACAAATATCAGTCATCTCTTGTAATCAGACTGGCTAGTGTAAACTCCCTCCATCAGTAAACACCCTCCGCTCAATCGAGTTCCAGGGTTTGGGCATTTTCTCTACTCCGCTCCGATTTCTCTACTCGGCTGATTTCTCTTCTCCACTGAGCATTTTCGATTCTACACCCGAGTTTGGGCATTTAGGGTAGTTTAATTGTATGTAATTAGTTGTAAATGAAGTATGTAATTGCTAGTATATATTGACAACTGACAAGTGGCTCTGGAAGATAGTACAAACAAATGCATCAAGCACTACGTCATATATATGACCTACGACAAGATATGAACGCGAGTGTTGCAAAATTATGTTGTATTAGAGGCACTAATTCATACCTACTGCAAGTTCATTTGAAGTTAGTAGTATATGTGTTGCATTGAGTATTAGTGAAATAATTATTTATAATATGATAATAAAATTTACAAAATAAATCTAAAATAATTTTAAATTATTAATTGATAGAATATAATCTATTAACCATGAAAACACTAAATTTTGGAAAAAAATATTACTTTTTATAAAATCTCTCTAGAATAATTACTTCTAATAAAAGTAGTAAATTTCAACTAATTAATTAATAATAAAATAATAATAGTAAAGTTGAATAATTTTTCAAATATAAAATTTATTAAATAATTATATTTTTAAATAGTTTAAAAACTAGAAATGCAAAACTAGTAAAACTACACTCTGAATTATCTACAGGATTTGATGCTAGTTAGTTTAGTAAAACTACACTCTGTGTCTAATAAATTATTAATTAATCATTTGTCTTTATATTTGTAAACAATATGTATAGTTCTTGTTTGTTAAGCGGGGGCTTAGTGAACAGATTGATGAATCCGCTGGGGTTGAATCTAAAGTGGATTCTGGGATGGTTGGGAATAGACCTGAATCAACAGATGGGCCTGTTGTTGCTTGGGCCGCTGAAGACCCCTCAGTTGCTCAAACCTCAGACTAATGATGGGCCTATTTTGGTTGTTTCATCGGTCCCCCAGACTCACTACGATATCAGACCATGAACTGTGTTGGGTAAAAGAGGCTGGGGAAAGCCACCGAAGCTAAATAGAGGCCCCAAGAAAGTATGGGGAAGTCGGGGCGATGTATGCTTATAAGTAGGGTCCAAGAGGTCGGCCCAAGTCGGTTCCTACCTATACTATGTGCCTACGGCCCAGGAGAAGGCCTAGAAAGGATGTTGTTGGTGCAATAGTTGCTGTTGATCAGACTAATAGTGGTGGTAATAGTGGTAATGGTAGTGGTGGAGTTATGCCTGCAGCAAAGATTCACTTGGAGCCTCGTGGCAATTCTTTGGCCGCCCAAGCAAGGTAAATAAATTTTAAAAGTTAAATGCAATGTTGCAATATATGTTGTCATCAGTTAATGTGTGCTATAATGCATATATATTTCTTGCTACTGCTGTTTCCGTGCAAGGAAAAAGCCATTTTACATTTTTGAATCATATGATATAGGGGACCTCTGGGTTCTAATGGCTTTTTTAGTTCTTTCTATGCTTGGTTGTTAATTGGCAATCATTTTAAATATTAAAAGTCGAATCTTCAGAAGATAATATAAGTTATGTAGTTGGTTATGATGTATTTTCTAGTTAGATATTGCCATATTAGTGTCACTACTTGAGTGCGTGAGTTATACCCTCTCTGGCAGACCCTGCCAAATAAAACTATGAGTTTTATAAAACAAATCAAATTCGTTTATATAAATAAGTACCGAAAGAAATATCGTTACCATCCTTTAGTAAATCAAATCTTCTCCATTAGTAGCCCAAATATCTGGTAAAATATACTCTTAAAATTTAGGAAAATTTTAAAGTAATTTCCTCCCCCTCAGCTTTTGAATTGATGGCTTTTATAGCAGCTTGTCAGCATCACCCTCGACCAACAATAAATTAAAGTCTCACGAGAAATAAATCCAAAGCCACATCCAATCCTCTTCATTTGCAGATAGAGGAGATCACCTGGTAAAACAACAACAAAGTGGCTTTATGACTTATATCTAGTTACATCACTTGTTTACAATTTAAAAATGTTGGCTTCTCTCCTTCCAACTTTCTGTAGTTAATCGCTTCTTTTCTTAAAAAAAATAATATCCCACAATTATGTAAAAGTGTTTAAACAAGATCTTTGATAACTGTGCTCAACTTGATATTTCATTCGGTGAGGACATTGTGGATCCATTAAATTTTGCTGTATTTTTCAATCTGTTGATGATATGTATTATTAATTTACTAATAAGAACAATGTACATGTATGAGGATGCTTTATTCAGTTAATAGGATTTGCTGGGGAAGAATTGTCATGGCATTAGAAGGAGGATACAACCTTGATTCCATAGAAAATTATCTACTTGCTTGTGTAGAGGTGTTGCTAGAGGACAAAAATATCACTACAGCTCCTAAGAAATATCCATTCGACTCGACATGGCGAGTATACAATTGGTATACTACTATCTCCGTTGTTCTCATATCTCTTTGTGATTACATATTGATCATCATGACTGCTCATAACTATTCTGATAATTGTCTTCAGGTTCGTAAAGAATTATCTCCATAGTAGCCAATACTTGCTGAGAAATTGCCTGAAAAATTGACAGCAGGAAAACACCTCAAGTTCAGGTATTGTTCTCCATTCTTTCGTACATATTAGGCTATTTTACTGGATTACAATACCCTTACACACTAGATGTGCAAATGTTATTTTTAATGTTGTGTTTGTAGACTTTTATTTTGTGAACATTGCCTGATGGAAAAGCCTCATTTCTTTTTAGCATATTCTGCGTTCCATCAAACTGCTGCATGCGCTGTCTTTCTCTGAAGTTTACCAGTATGTTTGATAATTTAATTTTTCTACTAGGTTCAGAGCTCTGACTCAAAAGGTGTGTATGATGAGTATTTTAAGCAATTTTAGTTGTTGCATTCTTGAATCCAGTTCAAATCCGTTGAGTATATTATGAAGTTCTACATCCTATAGCCATTTTCCAAGTTTCCCGACACAAAAATATATGTGTAGCCGATTAATCTGAGTAGACATGACCTTTCCTTATCTTTTAGATACATTATATATATGCATGTGTAGTAGAATGTTTCCGTATATGATCATAAAATGTAAATCCTGATCATATATGTTTGTCCGTGTAACTTAATAGGCAATGTGTGCAAGAAGGGAAAAAATGGAAGTCCAACCAAGTATTGGCAGGGATGTGAAACCATGGCATGTGTTAAGTAGGAAGATTCATTAATGCATCAGGAGATCATCACTATGAAGCGACAAGAAACAATAAAGTCGACAGTTCCTGATAAGCGCATCAGTGACTGATACAAGAGCATCATTATGCAGATACTTGATCAGTATCAAGTATTATCACTAGATGGAGATTGAGTTCGAAAGACAATAGAACGATTAGTTTCTTGAGAGAGTTTTGTAACAGTTCTTATAAATCAATAAGAGCTGAGTTGATTTGATTAATGGTTGTTACGTTAATATCAGTTTGACATTAATCCTCAACAATAGAGTTATTCCGCACCTAGTCTATTGTTTAAATCTTGGGTAACAAGTGGTATGAGAGAAGGCTGATATTTTCAATCAGAAACGATTAAGAATGTCAACAACCAAACACGAATCAATCAAAATTCCAGTTATCAACAAAGCTGATTATCCAACTTGGAAAGTAAAGATGATGATGTATCTTGAAGCTGCTGATCCTGATGTCACAGACAGGATTACTAAGGGTCCTCACGTTCCAAAGAAACTAGTCCCTCAAGAAGGAACAACACCGGAAAATTATGTGGATAAGCTGAAATACAAAGATGACATGAGAAGAAAAACTTGAAATCCTTAAAGATGTAAAGGCCAAGGACATACTTTCTCTTTTGTCGGTAAGGTTGTAGATGAAATGGAGAACAGGGCACAACCATATTGATTGTGGTGTTTTTGCGATGAGACATATGGAGCACTACTAGGGCATTTCAAAAAACAGGGATTGTTGACTTGCTATTGAGGGAAAAATCTAATGCAACAAGCAGAAGCATCATGTGGAGTATCAGGTAAATATAGTGGATGTTAACTAGCTTGAATTGGCAAGGCAGAAAAGAAAACAAGAAAAGAAGGAAAAGGAAAGTAAAGCAGGATTAAAGAGACCAAGAAAAGGATAAAGTACAATTTGACCAAACATATCTAAAAAATTAAATCTTTTGGTTATAACGCTTTTGTTGGTATCGGCCTTTTGATTAATACATTATTCCTTGGTCATTTGCTAAAGACGACCCAGAACCGGAATTATGGTGCATGAATGCTAATTCATCTATATGTAATGGTTTGTTTAGTATCACTGTATTCAATGTAGAATTCTCACCAGCTCAACAGCACATGAACCCCTGTTGAACATTTTATTATGTTAAACAGGTGTACAAAGGGTGTTGAATATGAGTTATTTGTATAACCCAAATACTATCTCTTAATTATGTCATTTAGAGTTAAAAATTGAATAAAATGAAATCTTTCTATACCCCCAACCAACCCTGAAATTTTATCATGTTCAACAAGGGTACAAAAGGCGTTGAATATGGGTTATTTTTATACCCCAAATTAACCCCAAATGCTATCTCCCAAGTATGTCATTTGGAGTTAGAAATCGAAAAAGAAAAATGAAATCTTTCTATACCCCCAACTAACCCCTTATGAATTTTTATTATGTAGAGATTAGATCCAATTTATGTTCTATTTATCAGTTATTACTATACCCTTGATCAACCCCACATGAAATTTTATCAAGTTGAAAATGGGTACAAAGGCGTTGATCTCTCTTGGGGAGGTTATTTGGAGCTCTAGTTCTTCAAACTAGAGACTCGTCTTGAAGAAAGACGAAGAGAGGAGGAAGCCGAGCGTCGTCGCATAGAGGCATTACCATTAAGAGAGAATATAATGTCTCTTTCCATCTCTACGTCGAAGATCTACCATAGGCGAGAGTTGGAAGGGAAAGATCCAAGTTTGAAGAAGAAGATGACGAAGGATAGCTCTAGTTAGAGATTGTGGTTCCTTATTTTTTTTTATAAATATTTGGGCCTTATCAAAAACTTCAACTTCACCCCTTGGTGTAGGCTAGTCTGCTGATCATGATATAATCGATCCTAGCTCCCATCTAGAGAGTAAGCAATTAGTATAAGTCTTAGATTATCAATGTAATCGATTTAGTTTGTCTATAAAATCATTTCAATCTTCTTATATAATCATCTCAGTTTATTAATGGAATACAAGTTTATTTTGATGATTGTGTTATATGAACTGTTTAAGATAAGTGATTGGTTATATTCATTGAAGCTGTTCATATTCTGTTTTAAGATATATTTTTCTGAACAGACTACTGCATTAAATGATCTTGCTTTAATTTGAAAATGCTATGATATTGAGGTTCAAGTTGTTTTGAATAGCGAAGTACAGTCCAAGATCACATTTTTCAAAAATAATCAAAGGGATTATCGAGAAAAGAAGTACTAATGAAAACAGAAGAAAAACTGATTGTTAGAAAAAGGTCAAATTCAATCAATCTTATACGACCGTGACTCTTTACTGTGACTAATTTGTATATTTATGAATCACTAATAGTCATTGCTGCTTGTCACCATAACTTACCACAATTATAGACTACTTACCACCATCACACGCCTCCTTTCATCACTTACTACCATCATGGTGTTGGGTTCCGAGGCATAAAACACAGCGGATATACATAAATAAAACGAAAATTTTCGAAACCCAAGAACAGGATCCATGTTCCATGTATAATTATGGGCAGATTATGGAGATAACGAATCATAACTTTCAAAAGCTTGACTCTCACGAACTCAACGGAGATCCTAGCTATCACGCTTTGTGTCTACCTCTCGGAAAACACCTCTATGGTATCCACACGAGCACCGACGGAATGGACATACTAGCCTCCTTCTCGACGATCGGAACTGCCTCTGCCTCTCTTTGCTGCTAGGGTTTTTCTCAAAAACGTGATGACCTCCTTCACCATCATTATGTATTTATAATGACTGATTGAAAGGCTCGTAACAGCAAAGCCCAACCCTAGTAGGTATATGATTAAATAATAAAAACGAATTTCTATTATTTAATTAATAACTAAGTCATACTTAATTATTATGGGCAAAAGCATTCGAATTTATATTATCTCAATTAAGTCTCATTTAATTATAAAAAAATTCAAATAATCATCAGTTAATTTAAATGAATAATTTAAATTAACTATTCCATTAGGTGCTCTATTTGTGTGACCCTACAGGCTATCATTTAATCGACAATAATTTTATTCTCTAATAAAATTATAAACAATGAGCGGTATCTAGTAATACATCATTGTTACCTAATTAAACAATAATTAAATCGTGATTAGATAAAACCTTTCGTGACTAATGTTTTTCGTGTAATATAATGCCTTTAACCATACATATTATAGATTAAACTCGAGGCATGTATTTAGTCATCCTCTTCAACATTTAATCCGGGTTTACTTGATCCATGAGTAGACTATGAAGACAAATCATTATTTGAGCATGACCACGCTTTTATAGTATTACTCAATCAAGAGGCCAATAATATCTCTCCTCTTTAGAGGAGGGTTAAATCCTTTATCTATCATTCATATTTCTCATATGACTCATAATATACCCGATGTCCACTTTTATCATCACCCGGTCAAAGGTAACTTTTAATGTAGTCAAAATATATTAATCCTCGCATAGAAATATAATGATTTCAAGTCAAAGGATCTTTAAACCATTATCACTTTGAGTCTTTCTTATGACTTTATTAAACATGAAGAATCTCACTGTAGGTCTGTCCAGTACCATGTACTCTTACATGTACCTATGTATCGACTTTAGTATCCCCATACTTATAACCAATGAGATGTGGTTATCTTGTCAAACAACATACTAGTCTATCTATGTATTATTATCGTCCTATATAATAATACTCGACTAGGGGCCTTTAAGAATATGATATATTATATAATCTCAAGTTCAAGTTATGTACTTAAACTATAAAATGTGTATGATGATATTAAGGACATTTATTATGCTAACAAAATATCGAAATAATTTAGATCATAATAAATACATTTATTGAATCAACAAACATAAAGGTTTAAAAGAATAATGTATTGCCTCTAGGGCACCTACACTAACACATGGCCCTTCTATTATGATAATTGATCATTAATAATCGACAACTAATATTTATTCTTGTACTTGTAAATTGTGATTTTGAAACCGGTTTTTAGTTTGTATTTAATATTTGGTTTGTATTTGATCACTAGCATATTTATATATATATATTTCATTACTCTGTTGCATATTGGCTTTAATTCTTCTTATTTTAATTTTTCACTCACATACAGTGGGCTAAGCAAACACAAGATGTACTCGAGCATGCCCCGGAGGGTTAATGCCTTTGGAATAAAGCTAAAGCATTATGTATTGTTTGGGCTTCTATTAAAATGGTTAGTGTTGATAGATGTGGATATTGGGGTTGTAATGATTGATGGAGGGTTTGGTGGTTAGTGTGAACCATATTTGTATGATGTTTAATTGTAAAAATAGTGTATTGGTATTTTCAATTCATATGCAGAATCTTTCCATTTTTTATGAAATGTGTTGCATGACCTAGTTAAATTGTTTCAAATAAATAGTTCTATTAGAATGTAAATACTTTAAAATTTTTTTTAACAATATGGGGAAAATGTTACTATACAAATAGGCCCATAGTAAACCCATTATGGGGCTCCATAAGTGGTGGGACTCATCTCTTTTCCAAAAGTGAATCCTACTTAGAGGGCCCATTTTCCCCTATATCAAGGCAACAAGGATATTATGTTATTATATACAAACCTTATTCTCACATTTGCATTCTACTCCACACTGTAACATGAAATAACAAAAGTAACATAAATTTTATGTTACCCCAATTTTTTGATTGTTGTAACATATTTTGGAATTTGTGCAACAATTTTTGTGCCTTATTATAGATGGTATTATAACTATTTTGTAAGGTATTTCACACAATTGTAAATATGTTGGCGTTACACTCCTTTATTACTTGAAAATATTTCATTTTCTCTTTATTATTTTCAAAAATATTATGATTATATAATTATATATAACTTAATGATATATATATATGTGTGTGTGTGTGTGTGAGAGAGAGGGAGAGAGAGAATAATTTTAATATAAGTTTTACTTTAATTTAGTTAGTAATAATTTTTTTTATGTAATGAACATTATGTATTAGTAATTATTGATAAATTTGTTAGTATATTTTATAAGAACTTAATTTCCAAATTAAATTTTCCGTAAATTGAATATATTAAAATTTAAATGATAAAAATATAATTTATTTGTATTTTAAAAATTAGTAACATTATTAACCACTAAGAACTTTAACCTATAACGCTATTTTTCATTTTTAATAAATAAATTATTAATAATAAACAAATAGTTTATTTTCTTTTAAAAAAAATTAATCAATGAGTGTTTGGATACTTTGACACTTATATAAAATAGGTGGTTTATAAAGCAAACAATTTCCTAGTTGCTTGCATCAACACTTAATTAATCTAATTGGGTTTTATTCTAAAATAATATAACTAAGTACAAACTTTTTGGCACTAGGCCCGGCCCACCTTGTGAGGTACTTATAATTACCGAAAACCCTAATCTAAGTGGCAGCGCCTCTCCACATCCCTCCTCATCATCTCATGGGTTCCATCCCACTCTAATTTAGGCATCAATGAGCCCTCTCCAGATCTCTTCACCGAGGCCCCCACATCTCTTCTCATCTCATGGGTTCCATGTCTCCTTGTTATACTGTCTAAGGTATATGTTTATACTCTTTACAATTTTAAATGTAACACATGAACACATATGATATATATGGTCCTAGCATGCTTGGTACACAAGCGTGTGGGTTGTTTTTCATTTCAGTAGCTAGATATATGACGTTTGGTGTTAATAGGGTTAAAATTTCATATTTTGTTTGGGTCACCGTTGTTAAATTTGACGCTCTCCTAATCCGGGTCAAAGATTTGGTCGTCACCAACTTTATATAACAATAACAATCTGATAAATCATACTAATAGATAATGACCCTTGGTACCTTCCTACTATTGTCTGGCCTTGAGCGGCATGTGGCTTTCTCTTTTTCCCATCCCTCTCTTTCTTTCTTTCTCAGACGTCCCACTCTCCACTTCTACGACTATCGCTTTTTGAACTAATGCAACATAGCTATCTATATCTAAACTAGCTAGATTTCCCCTAATCCATGCCTTTAACCCCTCTTAAAACGTCTTTGCCTTTATTTCTTTGAGTTCTCACATACGCTGGCACAAGCCTTGCTAGTTCTGTAAATTTAGCTTCGTATTCTTCCACAGTCCCATTACCTTGCTTTATCTCTAAAACAATTATCTCCATTTGATCTTGCATATAATGAAGAAAATATTTCTCCAGCAATTCCTTAGATCTATCCCTTGAAACTTTTCTCTTACCTTCCATTGCGTACACCGACTCCCACCAATAACATGCTTCATGTTTTAGAAAATAACTCGCAGATTCTATCGTTTGATTATACCTTGCCTTCACTAGGGCAAAGGACATCTCCATTTCATTTGACCATATCTTGGCGTCTATCGGATCTGCTGACCCCTTAAACTCAGGAGGATTTACGGCCTTAAAGTTACAATATGTATATCTGTCTTCCGTCGTTGCTGCTCTACTCTCGTACTTGCTCTTATTGGTTCCTGTTGTTGTTGAAACTGCTACTGCTAAGCTAACATAGCAGCTTGTTGAACTAACAATTGTAGCATCTGAGTAATGGCTAGATCAACGAGTCGAGGGGGATTAGATTGAGTCTCATTAGACTCTGAAGATTGAGCACTGACATGATGATCTTTTTGGAAGGCATATTTTGATAAGAAACAAACAATTATTTACACATGGTTGAGAAGAAAACAGCTTTATGAATCATAACATTATCTTTTACAAAACAAATGAAACTTTTCATCAAATCAAATGTTTTTTGTACAAGATATGACAAAATGAATTGAGTATAACATGTAAAATGTAAAGAGTACAATAGGTGCAAATAATATAAGAGTTATGCTAATAAGACAATTAAATGGAAGTAAAACTATTATATTTGAAATGGAATGATTATATATATATATATATATATATATATATATATATATATATATATTTGTCTGCGCGCGCGAAGTTTGTGGTATACAAGCTTTAAAACGCTTCAACAAAAACAAAATACATAGCACAAAAAAGACTTTTTGGTGATGCAGTTTGAGCTTCTGTCTTACTATCAACCGCGAGTTAAACTATTTAAAAGCATCTCTTTTAACTTTAACCGACACATTAAGTCACTTTGACTACACCAATGGCATCAGATTCTATTTAACCAACGCTTATAGTTCTCAAATGCGTCGGGCAATTTTTTTCCCGACGCTTTAAAGTGTTTATTACGACGATCGTGTAATAATCGATGCTATTGAACTACGTTTTGCCACGGTAGAGATTCTATCGTACATGATATACATAGAAACTGATAAATATTGGTAGAGAATATATTGTGATTGATAGACATAGTTGGGTATTATATAAACACAGATATTAGGTTATACGAATGTATGTACAACACGAGAGAAATCGTTGTAACCAAACAGCTCTTAAGAACGATTAGTTTCTTGAGAGAGTTTTGTAACAGTTCTTATAAATCAATAAGAGCTGAGTTGATTTGATTAATGGTTGTTACGTTAATATCAGTTTGACATTAATCCTCAACAATAGAGTTATTCCGCACCTAGTCTATTGTTTAAATCTTGGGTAACAAGTGGTATGAGAGAAGGCTGATATTTTCAATCAGAAACGATTAAGAATGTCAACAACCAAACACGAATCAATCAAAATTCCAGTTATCAACAAAGCTGATTATCCAACTTGGAAAGTAAAGATGATGATGTATCTTGAAGCTGCTGATCCTGATGTCACAGACAGGATTACTAAGGGTCCTCACGTTCCAAAGAAACTAGTCCCTCAAGAAGGAACAACACCGGAACATTATGTGGATAAGCTGAAATACAGAGATGACATGAGAAGAAAAACTTGAAATCCTTAAAGATGTAAAGGCCAAGGACATACTTTCTCTTTTGTCGGTAAGGTTGTAGATGAAATGGAGAACAGGGCACAACCATATTGATTGTGGTGTTTTTGCGATGAGACATATGGAGCACTACTAGGGCATTTCAAAAAACAGGGATTGTTGACTTGCTATTGAGGGAAAAATCTAATGCAACAAGCAGAAGCATCATGTGGAGTATCAGGTAAATATAGTGGATGTTAACTAGCTTGAATTGGCAAGGCAGAAAAGAAAACAAGAAAAGAAGGAAAAGGAAAGTAAAGCAGGATTAAAGAGACCAAGAAAAGGATAAAGTACAATTTGACCAAACATATCTAAAAAATTAAATCTTTTGGTTATAACGCTTTTGTTGGTATCGGCCTTTTGATTAATACATTATTCCTTGGTCATTTGCTAAAGACGACCCAGAACCGGAATTATGGTGCATGAATGCTAATTCATCTATATGTAATGGTTTGTTTAGTATCACTGTATTCAATGTAGAATTCTCACCAGCTCAACAGCACATGAACCCCTGTTGAACATTTTATTATGTTAAACAGGTGTACAAAGGGTGTTGAATATGAGTTATTTGTATAACCCAAATACTATCTCTTAATTATGTCATTTAGAGTTAAAAATTGAATAAAATGAAATCTTTCTATACCCCCAACCAACCCTGAAATTTTATCATGTTCAACAAGGGTACAAAAGGCGTTGAATATGGGTTATTTTTATACCCCAAATTAACCCCAAATGCTATCTCCCAAGTATGTCATTTGGAGTTAGAAATCGAAAAAGAAAAATGAAATCTTTCTATACCCCCAACTAACCCCTTATGAATTTTTATTATGTAGAGATTAGATCCAATTTATGTTCTATTTATCAGTTATTACTATACCCTTGATCAACCCCACATGAAATTTTATCAAGTTGAAAATGGGTACAAAGGCGTTGATCTCTCTTGGGGAGGTTATTTGGAGCTCTAGTTCTTCAAACTAGAGACTCGTCTTGAAGAAAGACGAAGAGAGGAGGAAGCCGAGCGTCGTCGCATAGAGGCATTACCATTAAGAGAGAATATAATGTCTCTTTCCATCTCTACGTCGAAGATCTACCATAGGCGAGAGTTGGAAGGGAAAGATCCAAGTTTGAAGAAGAAGATGACGAAGGATAGCTCTAGTTAGAGATTGTGGTTCCTTATTTTTTTTTATAAATATTTGGGCCTTATCAAAAACTTCAACTTCACCCCTTGGTGTAGGCTAGTCTGCTGATCATGATATAATCGATCCTAGCTCCCATCTAGAGAGTAAGCAATTAGTATAAGTCTTAGATTATCAATGTAATCGATTTAGTTTGTCTATAAAATCATTTCAATCTTCTTATATAATCATCTCAGTTTATTAATGGAATACAAGTTTATTTTGATGATTGTGTTATATGAACTGTTTAAGATAAGTGATTGGTTATATTCATTGAAGCTGTTCATATTCTGTTTTAAGATATATTTTTCTGAACAGACTACTGCATTAAATGATCTTGCTTTAATTTGAAAATGCTATGATATTGAGGTTCAAGTTGTTTTGAATAGCGAAGTACAGTCCAAGATCACATTTTTCAAAAATAATCAAAGGGATTATCGAGAAAAGAAGTACTAATGAAAACAGAAGAAAAACTGATTGTTAGAAAAAGGTCAAATTCAATCAATCTTATACGACCGTGACTCTTTACTGTGACTAATTTGTATATTTATGAATCACTAATAGTCATTGCTGCTTGTCACCATAACTTACCACAATTATAGACTACTTACCACCATCACACGCCTCCTTTCATCACTTACTACCATCATGGTGTTGGGTTCCGAGGCATAAAACACAGCGGATATACATAAATAAAATGAAAATTTTCGAAACCCAAGAACAGGATCCATGTTCCATGTATAATTATGGGCAGATTATGGAGATAACGAATCATAACTTTCGAAAGCTTGACTCTCACGAACTCAACGGAGATCCTAGCTATCACGCTTTGTGTCTACCTCTCGGAAAACACCTCTATGGTATCCACACGAGCACCGACGGAATGGACATACTAGCCTCCTTCTCGACGATCGGAACTGCCTCTGCCTCTCTTTGCTGCTAGGGTTTTTCTCAAAAACGTGATGACCTCCTTCACCATCATTATGTATTTATAATGACTGATTGAAAGGCTCGTAACAGCAAAGCCCAACCCTAGTAGGTATATGATTAAATAATAAAAACGAATTTCTATTATTTAATTAATAACTAAGTCATACTTAATTATTATGGGCAAAAGCATTCGAATTTATATTATCTCAATTAAGTCTCATTTAATTATAAAAAAATTCAAATAATCATCAGTTAATTTAAATGAATAATTTAAATTAACTATTCCATTAGGTGCTCTATTTGTGTGACCCTACAGGCTATCATTTAATCGACAATAATTTTATTCTCTAATAAAATTATAAACAATGAGCGGTATCTAGTAATACATCATTGTTACCTAATTAAACAATAATTAAATCGTGATTAGATAAAACCTTTCGTGACTAATGTTTTTCGTGTAATATAATGCCTTTAACCATACATATTATAGATTAAACTCGAGGCATGTATTTAGTCATCCTCTTCAACATTTAATCCGGGTTTACTTGATCCATGAGTAGACTATGAAGACAAATCATTATTTGAGCATGACCACGCTTTTATAGTATTACTCAATCAAGAGGCCAATAATATCTCTCCTCTTTAGAGGAGGGTTAAATCCTTTATCTATCATTCATATTTCTCATATGACTCATAATATACCCGATGTCCACTTTTATCATCACCCGGTCAAAGGTAACTTTTAATGTAGTCAAAATATATTAATCCTCGCATAGAAATATAATGATTTCAAGTCAAAGGATCTTTAAACCATTATCACTTTGAGTCTTTCTTATGACTTTATTAAACATGAAGAATCTCACTGTAGGTCTGTCCAGTACCATGTACTCTTACATGTACCTATGTATCGACTTTAGTATCCCCATACTTATAACCAATGAGATGTGGTTATCTTGTCAAACAACATACTAGTCTATCTATGTATTATTATCGTCCTATATAATAATACTCGACTAGGGACCTTTAAGAATATGATATATTATATAATCTCAAGTTCAAGTTATGTACTTAAACTATAAAATGTGTATGATGATATTAAGGACATTTATTATGCTAACAAAATATCGAAATAATTTAGATCATAATAAATACATTTATTGAATCAACAAACATAAAGGTTTAAAAGAATAATGTATTGCCTCTAGGGCACCTACACTAACACATGGCCCTTCTATTATGATAATTGATCATTAATAATCGACAACTAATATTTATTCTTGTACTTGTAAATTGTGATTTTGAAACCGGTTTTTAGTTTGTATTTAATATTTGGTTTGTATTTGATCACTAGCATATTTATATATATATATTTCATTACTCTGTTGCATATTGGCTTTAATTCTTCTTATTTTAATTTTTCACTCACATACAGTGGGCTAAGCAAACACAAGATGTACTCGAGCATGCCCGGGAGGGTTAATGCCTTTGGAATAAAGCTAAAGCATTATGTATTGTTTGGGCTTCTATTAAAATGGTTAGTGTTGATAGATGTGGATATTGGGGTTGTAATGATTGATGGAGGGTTTGGTGGTTAGTGTGAACCATATTTGTATGATGTTTAATTGTAAAAATAGTGTATTGGTATTTTCAATTCATATGCAGAATCTTTCCATTTTTTATGAAATGTGTTGCATGACCTAGTTAAATTGTTTCAAATAAATAGTTCTATTAGAATGTAAATACTTTACAATTTTTTTTAACAATATGGGGAAAATGTTACTATACAAATAGGCCCATAGTAAACCCATTATGGGGCTCCATAAGTGGTGGGACTCATCTCTTTTCCAAAAGTGAATCCTACTTAGAGGGCCCATTTTCCCCTATATCAAGGCAACAAGGATATTATGTTATTATATACAAACCTTATTCTCACATTTGCATTCTACTCCACACTGTAACATGAAATAACAAAAGTAACATAAATTTTATGTTACCCCAATTTTTTGATTGTTGTAACATATTTTGGAATTTGTGCAACAATTTTTGTGCCTTATTATAGATGGTATTATAACTATTTTGTAAGGTATTTCACACAATTGTAAATATGTTGGCGTTACACTCCTTTATTACTTGAAAATATTTCATTTTCTCTTTATTATTTTCAAAAATATTATGATTATATAATTATATATAACTTAATGATATATATATATGTGTGTGTGTGTGTGTGAGAGAGAGGGAGAGAGAGAATAATTTTAATATAAGTTTTACTTTAATTTAGTTAGTAATAATTTTTTTTATGTAATGAACATTATGTATTAGTAATTATTGATAAACTTGTTAGTATATTTTATAAGAACTTAATTTCCAAATTAAATTTTCCGTAAATTGAATATATTAAAATTTAAATGATAAAAATATAATTTATTTGTATTTTCAAAATTAGTAACATTATTAACCACTAAGAACTTTAACCTATAACGCTATTTTTCATTTTTAATAAATAAATTATTAATAATAAACAAATAGTTTATTTTCTTTTAAAAAAAATTAATCAATGAGTGTTTGGATACTTTGACACTTATATAAAATAGGTGGTTTATAAAGCAAACAATTTCCTAGTTGCTTGCATCAACACTTAATTAATCTAATTGGGTTTTATTCTAAAATAATATAACTAAGTACAAACTTTTTGGCACTAGGCCCGGCCCACCTTGTGAGGTACTTATAATTACCGAAAACCCTAATCTAAGTGGCAGCGCCTCTCCACATCCCTCCTCATCATCTCATGGGTTCCATCCCACTCTAATTTAGGCATCAATGAGCCCTCTCCAGATCTCTTCACCGAGGCCCCCACATCTCTTCTCATCTCATGGGTTCCATGTCTCCTTGTTATACTGTCTAAGGTATATGTTTATACTCTTTACAATTTTAAATGTAACACATGAACACATATGATATATATGGTCCTAGCATGCTTGGTACACAAGCGTGTGGGTTGTTTTTCATTTCAGTAGCTAGATATATGACGTTTGGTGTTAATAGGGTTAAAATTTCATATTTTGTTTGGGTCACCGTTGTTAAATTTGACGCTCTCCTAATCCGGGTCAAAGATTTGGTCGTCACCAACTTTATATAACAATAACAATCTGATAAATCATACTAATAGATAATGACCCTTGGTACCTTCCTACTATTGTCTGGCCTTGAGCGGCATGTGGCTTTCTCTTTTTCCCATCCCTCTCTTTCTTTCTTTCTCAGACGTCCCACTCTCCACTTCTACGACTATCGCTTTTTGAACTAATGCAACATAGCTATCTATATCTAAACTAGCTAGATTTCCCCTAATCCATGCCTTTAACCCCTCTTAAAACGTCTTTGCCTTTATTTCTTTGAGTTCTCACATACGCTGGCACAAGCCTTGCTAGTTCTGTAAATTTAGCTTCGTATTCTTCCACAGTCCCATTACCTTGCTTTATCTCTAAAACAATTATCTCCATTTGATCTTGCATATAATGAAGAAAATATTTCTCCAGCAATTCCTTAGATCTATCCCTTGAAACTTTTCTCTTACCTTCCATTGCGTACACCGACTCCCACCAATAACATGCTTCATGTTTTAGAAAATAACTCGCAGATTCTATCGTTTTTATACCTTGCCTTCACTAGGGCAAAGGACATCTCCATTTCATTTGACCATATCTTGGCGTCTATCGGATCTGCTGACCCCTTAAACTCAGGAGGATTTACGGCCTTAAAGTTACAATATGTATATCTGTCTTCCGTCGTTGCTGCTCTACTCTCGTACTTGCTCTTATTGGTTCCTGTTGTTGTTGAAACTGCTACTGCTAAGCTAACATAGCAGCTTGTTGAACTAACAATTGTAGCATCTGAGTAATGGCTAGATCAACGAGTCGAGGGGGATTAGATTGAGTCTCATTAGACTCTGAAGATTGAGCACTGACATGATGATCTTTTTGGAAGGCATATTTTGATAAGAAACAAACAATTATTTACACATGGTTGAGAAGAAAACAGCTTTATGAATCATAACATTATCTTTTACAAAACAAATGAAACTTTTCATCAAATCAAATGTTTTTTGTACAAGATATGACAAAATGAATTGAGTATAACATGTAAAATGTAAAGAGTACAATAGGTGCAAATAATATAAGAGTTATGCTAATAAGACAATTAAATGGAAGTAAAACTATTATATTTGAAATGGAATGATTATATATATATATATATATATATATATATATTTGTCTGCGCGCGCGAAGTTTGTGGTATACAAGCTTTAAAACGCTTCAACAAAAACAAAATACATAGCACAAAAAAGACTTTTTGGTGATGCAGTTTGAGCTTCTGTCTTACTATCAACCGCGAGTTAAACTATTTAAAAGCATCTCTTTTAACTTTAACCGACACATTAAGTCACTTTGACTACACCAATGGCATCAGATTCTATTTAACCAACGCTTATAGTTCTCAAATGCGTCGGGCAATTTTTTTCCCGACGCTTTAAAGTGTTTATTACGACGATCGTGTAATAATCGATGCTATTGAACTACGTTTTGCCACGGTAGAGATTCTATCGTACATGATATACATAGAAACTGATAAATATTGGTAGAGAATATATTGTGATTGATAGACATAGTTGGGTATTATATAAACACAGATATTAGGTTATACGAATGTATGTACAACACGAGAGAAATCGTTGTAACCAAACAGCTCTTAAGAACGATTAGTTTCTTGAGAGAGTTTTGTAACAGTTCTTATAAATCAATAAGAGCTGAGTTGATTTGATTAATGGTTGTTACGTTAATATCAGTTTGACATTAATCCTCAACAATAGAGTTATTCCGCACCTAGTCTATTGTTTAAATCTTGGGTAACAAGTGGTATGAGAGAAGGCTGATATTTTCAATCAGAAACGATTAAGAATGTCAACAACCAAACACGAATCAATCAAAATTCCAGTTATCAACAAAGCTGATTATCCAACTTGGAAAGTAAAGATGATGATGTATCTTGAAGCTGCTGATCCTGATGTCACAGACAGGATTACTAAGGGTCCTCACGTTCCAAAGAAACTAGTCCCTCAAGAAGGAACAACACCGGAACATTATGTGGATAAGCTGAAATACAGAGATGACATGAGAAGAAAAACTTGAAATCCTTAAAGATGTAAAGGCCAAGGACATACTTTCTCTTTTGTCGGTAAGGTTGTAGATGAAATGGAGAACAGGGCACAACCATATTGATTGTGGTGTTTTTGCGATGAGACATATGGAGCACTACTAGGGCATTTCAAAAAACAGGGATTGTTGACTTGCTATTGAGGGAAAAATCTAATGCAACAAGCAGAAGCATCATGTGGAGTATCAGGTAAATATAGTGGATGTTAACTAGCTTGAATTGGCAAGGCAGAAAAGAAAACAAGAAAAGAAGGAAAAGGAAAGTAAAGCAGGATTAAAGAGACCAAGAAAAGGATAAAGTACAATTTGACCAAACATATCTAAAAAATTAAATCTTTTGGTTATAACGCTTTTGTTGGTATCGGCCTTTTGATTAATACATTATTCCTTGGTCATTTGCTAAAGACGACCCAGAACCGGAATTATGGTGCATGAATGCTAATTCATCTATATGTAATGGTTTGTTTAGTATCACTGTATTCAATGTAGAATTCTCACCAGCTCAACAGCACATGAACCCCTGTTGAACATTTTATTATGTTAAACAGGTGTACAAAGGGTGTTGAATATGAGTTATTTGTATAACCCAAATACTATCTCTTAATTATGTCATTTAGAGTTAAAAATTGAATAAAATGAAATCTTTCTATACCCCCAACCAACCCTGAAATTTTATCATGTTCAACAAGGGTACAAAAGGCGTTGAATATGGGTTATTTTTATACCCCAAATTAACCCCAAATGCTATCTCCCAAGTATGTCATTTGGAGTTAGAAATCGAAAAAGAAAAATGAAATCTTTCTATACCCCCAACTAACCCCTTATGAATTTTTATTATGTAGAGATTAGATCCAATTTATGTTCTATTTATCAGTTATTACTATACCCTTGATCAACCCCACATGAAATTTTATCAAGTTGAAAATGGGTACAAAGGCGTTGATCTCTCTTGGGGAGGTTATTTGGAGCTCTAGTTCTTCAAACTAGAGACTCGTCTTGAAGAAAGACGAAGAGAGGAGGAAGCCGAGCGTCGTCGCATAGAGGCATTACCATTAAGAGAGAATATAATGTCTCTTTCCATCTCTACGTCGAAGATCTACCATAGGCGAGAGTTGGAAGGGAAAGATCCAAGTTTGAAGAAGAAGATGACGAAGGATAGCTCTAGTTAGAGATTGTGGTTCCTTATTTTTTTTTATAAATATTTGGGCCTTATCAAAAACTTCAACTTCACCCCTTGGTGTAGGCTAGTCTGCTGATCATGATATAATCGATCCTAGCTCCCATCTAGAGAGTAAGCAATTAGTATAAGTCTTAGATTATCAATGTAATCGATTTAGTTTGTCTATAAAATCATTTCAATCTTCTTATATAATCATCTCAGTTTATTAATGGAATACAAGTTTATTTTGATGATTGGGTTATATGAACTGTTTAAGATAAGTGATTGGTTATATTCATTGAAGCTGTTCATATTCTGTTTTAAGATATATTTTTCTGAACAGACTACTGCATTAAATGATCTTGCTTTAATTTGAAAATGCTATGATATTGAGGTTCAAGTTGTTTTGAATAGCGAAGTACAGTCCAAGATCACATTTTTCAAAAATAATCAAAGGGATTATCGAGAAAAGAAGTACTAATGAAAACAGAAGAAAAACTGATTGTTAGAAAAAGGTCAAATTCAATCAATCTTATACGACCGTGACTCTTTACTGTGACTAATTTGTATATTTATGAATCACTAATAGTCATTGCTGCTTGTCACCATAACTTACCACAATTATAGACTACTTACCACCATCACACGCCTCCTTTCATCACTTACTACCATCATGGTGTTGGGTTCCGAGGCATAAAACACAGCGGATATACATAAATAAAATGAAAATTTTCGAAACCCAAGAACAGGATCCATGTTCCATGTATAATTATGGGCAGATTATGGAGATAACGAATCATAACTTTCGAAAGCTTGACTCTCACGAACTCAACGGAGATCCTAGCTATCACGCTTTGTGTCTACCTCTCGGAAAACACCTCTATGGTATCCACACGAGCACCGACGGAATGGACATACTAGCCTCCTTCTCGACGATCGGAACTGCCTCTGCCTCTCTTTGCTGCTAGGGTTTTTCTCAAAAACGTGATGACCTCCTTCACCATCATTATGTATTTATAATGACTGATTGAAAGGCTCGTAACAGCAAAGCCCAACCCTAGTAGGTATATGATTAAATAATAAAAACGAATTTCTATTATTTAATTAATAACTAAGTCATACTTAATTATTATGGGCAAAAGCATTCGAATTTATATTATCTCAATTAAGTCTCATTTAATTATAAAAAAATTCAAATAATCATCAGTTAATTTAAATGAATAATTTAAATTAACTATTCCATTAGGTGCTCTATTTGTGTGACCCTACAGGCTATCATTTAATCGACAATAATTTTATTCTCTAATAAAATTATAAACAATGAGCGGTATCTAGTAATACATCATTGTTACCTAATTAAACAATAATTAAATCGTGATTAGATAAAACCTTTCGTGACTAATGTTTTTCGTGTAATATAATGCCTTTAACCATACATATTATAGATTAAACTCGAGGCATGTATTTAGTCATCCTCTTCAACATTTAATCCGGGTTTACTTGATCCATGAGTAGACTATGAAGACAAATCATTATTTGAGCATGACCACGCTTTTATAGTATTACTCAATCAAGAGGCCAATAATATCTCTCCTCTTTAGAGGAGGGTTAAATCCTTTATCTATCATTCATATTTCTCATATGACTCATAATATACCCGATGTCCACTTTTATCATCACCCGGTCAAAGGTAACTTTTAATGTAGTCAAAATATATTAATCCTCGCATAGAAATATAATGATTTCAAGTCAAAGGATCTTTAAACCATTATCACTTTGAGTCTTTCTTATGACTTTATTAAACATGAAGAATCTCACTGTAGGTCTGTCCAGTACCATGTACTCTTACATGTACCTATGTATCGACTTTAGTATCCCCATACTTATAACCAATGAGATGTGGTTATCTTGTCAAACAACATACTAGTCTATCTATGTATTATTATCGTCCTATATAATAATACTCGACTAGGGACCTTTAAGAATATGATATATTATATAATCTCAAGTTCAAGTTATGTACTTAAACTATAAAATGTGTATGATGATATTAAGGACATTTATTATGCTAACAAAATATCGAAATAATTTAGATCATAATAAATACATTTATTGAATCAACAAACATAAAGGTTTAAAAGAATAATGTATTGCCTCTAGGGCACCTACACTAACACCTGGCCCTTCTATTATGATAATTGATCATTAATAATCGACAACTAATATTTATTCTTGTACTTGTAAATTGTGATTTTGAAACCGGTTTTTAGTTTGTATTTAATATTTGGTTTGTATTTGATCACTAGCATATTTATATATATATATTTCATTACTCTGTTGCATATTGGCTTTAATTCTTCTTATTTTAATTTTTCACTCACATACAGTGGGCTAAGCAAACACAAGATGTACTCGAGCATGCCCGGGAGGGTTAATGCCTTTGGAATAAAGCTAAAGCATTATGTATTGTTTGGGCTTCTATTAAAATGGTTAGTGTTGATAGATGTGGATATTGGGGTTGTAATGATTGATGGAGGGTTTGGTGGTTAGTGTGAACCATATTTGTATGATGTTTAATTGTAAAAATAGTGTATTGGTATTTTCAATTCATATGCAGAATCTTTCCATTTTTTATGAAATGTGTTGCATGACCTAGTTAAATTGTTTCAAATAAATAGTTCTATTAGAATGTAAATACTTTACAATTTTTTTTAACAATATGGGGAAAATGTTACTATACAAATAGGCCCATAGTAAACCCATTATGGGGCTCCATAAGTGGTGGGACTCATCTCTTTTCCAAAAGTGAATCCTACTTAGAGGGCCTATTTTCCCCTATATCAAGGCAACAAGGATATTATGTTATTATATACAAACCTTATTCTCACATTTGCATTCTACTCCACACTGTAACATGAAATAACAAAAGTAACATAAATTTTATGTTACCCCAATTTTTTGATTGTTGTAACATATTTTGGAATTTGTGCAACAATTTTTGTGCCTTATTATAGATGGTATTATAACTATTTTGTAAGGTATTTCACACAATTGTAAATATGTTGGCGTTACACTCCTTTATTACTTGAAAATATTTCATTTTCTCTTTATTATTTTCAAAAATATTATGATTATATAATTATATATAACTTAATGATATATATATATGTGTGTGTGTGTGTGTGAGAGAGAGGGAGAGAGAGAATAATTTTAATATAAGTTTTACTTTAATTTAGTTAGTAATAATTTTTTTTATGTAATGAACATTATGTATTAGTAATTATTGATAAACTTGTTAGTATATTTTATAAGAACTTAATTTCCAAATTAAATTTTCCGTAAATTGAATATATTAAAATTTAAATGATAAAAATATAATTTATTTGTATTTTCAAAATTAGTAACATTATTAACCACTAAGAACTTTAACCTATAACGCTATTTTTCATTTTTAATAAATAAATTATTAATAATAAACAAATAGTTTATTTTCTTTTAAAAAAAATTAATCAATGAGTGTTTGGATACTTTGACACTTATATAAAATAGGTGGTTTATAAAGCAAACAATTTCCTAGTTGCTTGCATCAACACTTAATTAATCTAATTGGGTTTTATTCTAAAATAATATAACTAAGTACAAACTTTTTGGCACTAGGCCCGGCCCACCTTGTGAGGTACTTATAATTACCGAAAACCCTAATCTAAGTGGCAGCGCCTCTCCACATCCCTCCTCATCATCTCATGGGTTCCATCCCACTCTAATTTAGGCATCAATGAGCCCTCTCCAGATCTCTTCACCGAGGCCCCCACATCTCTTCTCATCTCATGGGTTCCATGTCTCCTTGTTATACTGTCTAAGGTATATGTTTATACTCTTTACAATTTTAAATGTAACACATGAACACATATGATATATATGGTCCTAGCATGCTTGGTACACAAGCGTGTGGGTTGTTTTTCATTTCAGTAGCTAGATATATGACGTTTGGTGTTAATAGGGTTAAAATTTCATATTTTGTTTGGGTCACCGTTGTTAAATTTGACGCTCTCCTAATCCGGGTCAAAGATTTGGTCGTCACCAACTTTATATAACAATAACAATCTGATAAATCATACTAATAGATAATGACCCTTGGTACCTTCCTACTATTGTCTGGCCTTGAGCGGCATGTGGCTTTCTCTTTTTCCCATCCCTCTCTTTCTTTCTTTCTCAGACGTCCCACTCTCCACTTCTACGACTATCGCTTTTTGAACTAATGCAACATAGCTATCTATATCTAAACTAGCTAGATTTCCCCTAATCCATGCCTTTAACCCCTCTTAAAACGTCTTTGCCTTTATTTCTTTGAGTTCTCACATACGCTGGCACAAGCCTTGCTAGTTCTGTAAATTTAGCTTCGTATTCTTCCACAGTCCCATTACCTTGCTTTATCTCTAAAACAATTATCTCCATTTGATCTTGCATATAATGAAGAAAATATTTCTCCAGCAATTCCTTAGATCTATCCCTTGAAACTTTTCTCTTACCTTCCATTGCGTACACCGACTCCCACCAATAACATGCTTCATGTTTTAGAAAATAACTCGCAGATTCTATCGTTTGATTATACCTTGCCTTCACTAGGGCAAAGGACATCTCCATTTCATTTGACCATATCTTGGCGTCTATCGGATCTGCTGACCCCTTAAACTCAGGAGGATTTACGGCCTTAAAGTTACAATATGTATATCTGTCTTCCGTCGTTGCTGCTCTACTCTCGTACTTGCTCTTATTGGTTCCTGTTGTTGTTGAAACTGCTACTGCTAAGCTAACATAGCAGCTTGTTGAACTAACAATTGTAGCATCTGAGTAATGGCTAGATCAACGAGTCGAGGGGGATTAGATTGAGTCTCATTAGACTCTGAAGATTGAGCACTGACATGATGATCTTTTTGGAAGGCATATTTTGATAAGAAACAAACAATTATTTACACATGGTTGAGAAGAAAACAGCTTTATGAATCATAACATTATCTTTTACAAAACAAATGAAACTTTTCATCAAATCAAATGTTTTTTGTACAAGATATGACAAAATGAATTGAGTATAACATGTAAAATGTAAAGAGTACAATAGGTGCAAATAATATAAGAGTTATGCTAATAAGACAATTAAATGGAAGTAAAACTATTATATTTGAAATGGAATGATTATATATATATATATATATATATATATATATATATATATATATATATATATATATATATATATATTTGTCTGCGCGCGCGAAGTTTGTGGTATACAAGCTTTAAAACGCTTCAACAAAAACAAAATACATAGCACAAAAAAGACTTTTTGGTGATGCAGTTTGAGCTTCTGTCTTACTATCAACCGCGAGTTAAACTATTTAAAAGCATCTCTTTTAACTTTAACCGACACATTAAGTCACTTTGACTACACCAATGGCATCAGATTCTATTTAACCAACGCTTATAGTTCTCAAATGCGTCGGGCAATTTTTTTCCCGACGCTTTAAAGTGTTTATTACGACGATCGTGTAATAATCGATGCTATTGAACTACGTTTTGCCACGGTTAAGCTTTAAGTGATGCTAATAAATTCCCCTTTTGCCACAGTTAACTTTTAACTGATGCCATTGGTCAGATTTAAGTCATGGTTCCCATTTAACCGACACTTTTGGTAGCTGAATTTCTCCGTAACCTAGCTTTTAACGTAACTCACACACTCAAATATTATTAAGTTAAAAAAAATTCTATAGTAAATATAATTTTTATATTAGGGGTGTTTGATTTACCTTAATTTTAAATAAAATTATGTATAGAATTTATGTTTTTCCAAAAATAAGTTTTTATTTTTGTTAAATAACAAATATAAGTTAACTATTTAATATTTATTTTTAAACAATTATGTGAATATAAATTTTTTAATAAAAAATCAGTCATCTCTTGTGCTAGTGTAAACTCCCTCCATCACTGTATGGACTTCAAAAAATTAACACCCACACAAACTCTTTACCTCCACTCAATCGAGTTCCAGGGTTTGGGCATTTTCTGTACTCGGCTCCGATTTCAGTACTCGACTGATTTCTCTTCTCCACTCAGCATTTTCGATTCTACACCCGAGTTTGGGCATTTAGGGTAGTTTAATAGTATATAATTAGTTGTAAATGAAGTATGTAATTGCTAGTATATATTGACAAGTGGCTCTGGAAGATAGTAGGAACAAATGCATCAAGCACTACGCACTACACCAAATATGGCCTATTGCAAGCCTAACATGCATTTGTGTTGCATAAAATGTTGCAATAGAAAAAAAAATTGCTACTCTATTGCAATATTTTTCAAAGTGTTGTATAAAATAGAAAAGTGTTACAAACAAAATTGTCAAAAACAAAATTTTGACCAAACGTAATACTTTTGAAAGCGTTACAATACATAGTTTAGAATTTGGCTGAAAAATAGGCGGGGGCTTCAATTTTTATTGGGCGGGATACCAAAATTTGGTACCAAAATTTATTTATACAAAAGTTTTATTACACTTAAATTTTATTACACTCCCTCCTCTATCTCACACTGTCTCTCCAGCACTCTCTCATCTCTCTCGCGCGCATCTCACTCTCTCGTTCATCTCTCTCACTCACCTGTCTCGCTCGTCTCTCCGGCTCAACTTTGTGGCTCATCTCTCTCTCGCTCACCTCTTTGGCTCATCTCTCTCGCTCGTCTCTGCTTAGAAAACGTCTGGATCAGCAGCTAATTAGAGCTTCGATTTGAGGTAAAACCCCTAATCTTTTTATATGTATATGTATGTTAGAAGCTAGATTCTGTTTGCATGTTTAAAATTTAGAGCAAAGTAGGGCTTTTTTTGTATGTTTATATATATGTCTGTGTATGATTAGTAGTGATTTGTGGGTATTGTGACTTAATTAGGTTGAACCTAATTGTTAATTTATGGGTAAATTGGTAGTAATTGAAAATTGGTTCCTTTTGTATTAATCTTGTGGGTAAATTGATGTGGCAAATGATTTAGGTCTGATTTCAATTTGTGTCTAGTTCTGATTTTGTGCCTAATTATATATAGGCAGGGGGTTTTGTGACTCTTTAATTTTGTATTTTGAATTGTATCCATATGTAATGCTCTGTTATTGTCAATTGGTACTGTTGTTAATTTTTTGAACAATATTGATGTAGAAGAGTGGATGTTGAAGGAAAGAAATGGTTGTCGTTTCCGAGGTATAGTGAAGTATATAGGCAGGGGGTGTTAGATTTTGTTAGCAATGCATTTGAAAATCATGCCATAGGAAATGAGTTGAAGTGCCCTTGTAGGAAATGTATTAATCGATTCTGGAGTGGTGCCACTGCTATATGTGACCATCTCATATGCAATGGACCTTCTCCACAGTGTGTTGATTGGATTTATGAAGTCTTGATGCTTAGGACAGACCGTGTTGTTGAGGAGATGGAGACTGATCATATACGTATGGGATTAGGAGATGATTTTGATGTAATGATACATAATATATATGGTAATAAGACTAGTATTGGTGAAGATGGAATTAGAAGGGGCCGATTAAATGATGATGCAAAGAAATTTTATCGACTTGTAAAGGAGGGTGGACAACCTTTATATCCTAACTGTAAGAAATTTACTCAATTGAGTTTTATAGTTAGGCTTTACCAAGTAAAGTGCATTCATGGATTTAGTGAGGCGGCCTTTACTGCGTTACTTGAGTTGATAAAGGAGGTTTTTCCCGATGTAAATCTACCATCATCTTTTAGTGTGGCAAAGGGTATGATTAAAGACTTAAGTCCTGGTTACCAAAAGATACATGCATGTCCAAATGACTGCATGCTCTTTTGGGCTGAAAATGAGAAGCTGGATAAGTGCACAAAGTGTGGAACATCAAGATGGAAATTATATGAACAGAAACTTAATTCAATTGAGAACATGGATATGTTAAAAGAATCTAAGATCCCAACAAAAGTGATGAGATATTTTCCTTTAAAGCAATGGCTGCAGAAAAATGTTACAGAAAAATGTGTTACAAAAAATGTTACAAAAAACTAAAATACATTGCAAAAAACGAACAAATGTTGCACATATATGTTGCTAAAAAACCAAAATAAAATGTTACAATATGGATAAAACGTTGCAACGAAACGTTGCAAGAATGGAGACCAACTAAACGTAGAAACAATGTTACAATAGGTTCAAAAAATGTTGCAACTTTGTAACATATCTACCTTAAATGAGGATAAATGTGTACTAAACTTGGAATGCGGTGAAATTCCAATTACTGATGAAGATCTGCCTTTAGTTCTTGGATTACCAAAAGGTGCACTGCTTGTTGAACTTGAGACATATGAAGAAGATTCGCAGTTAGGAAAAGAGAAAAGTTTCAGAGCACAATTTGGAAAAAGTCATGTTAGGACAAGTGATCTGGTCAATGAGATTAAGAAAGGCGCCTCTGATGAATATTTTAAGACAAACTTTCTAGTTTTAATGGGGAACACTTTTATTCAAACTGTGTTAAATGAACTTGTTGATCAGCGACTTGTTAGATTCAAAGAAGATATCAATCGCTGCAGTGTATACAACTGGTGTTCTTATGTTACAGAGTTTAAAAACTTGTAAAAAGGAATGGGCAAAGGATCCAGCAACAAAGTACTTTTGCGGACCTCTGGTTTTCCTCATTGTAAGTATATCATCTATATTTGTTGAATTAACTTTAGTGTTAATTTATATTGTCATTATAACATATTTTTTATGTTTTTGTAGTTGTTCTACTTGGATGGAGTGTCGATTAAGATTAAAAGTGAAGTTTTCCGTTCTATACCAACATTGCCATCTTGGTCGGATAAAGATTTAAGAGCACCATAGAGAAAAGAAACTTCTGAGAATTTATTTGGAGAAGGATGGATAAGATGTGTAGATGAAACCACTACACAAACTGAAGAAATTGATAGAAATGCTGATGAAGAAAGAAAGAAGGTAAGCAAATATATTGATTACTGGAAGCTTAAATTCTTTGACTTGCAATATTTTGTTGAATCTATAAATCAATTTTGTTGAATATGTGGATTGTTTTTGACGGAAACAAATGATTGTTGAATTGGAGAATATGGCTTTTGTGTTGCTTGAAAGTCGAAAACAATACGACACAACAAACAGAGAATTCAATAAATTTTTAAAAACTTGCGTTGAGTACACCAACCTAAACAAAGATGAAGAGTTCTGACAAGGGTTGATGCTGCTCAAATTTTAATATGTAGTGAGTTTGAGAAATTTCAAACTGCATCAGTGCAACTAGAAAAAGGATGCGAGGAATCTTCTCATCATACTGTTGAACCGTTGAGCAATGTTGTTGAACATAAAAAATCAGACACTTTTGTTTAAGAGAGAGTTGCAACAACTGATCATCAAATTGACATTAGCATTCCACAAGGTGGGGAAGCTAAAGCAGAAACATCTAAGATTAATGATCCAGTTTGTCAGGAAAAGGAAGTTGAAAATCAAAATAAAGAAAAGGTTATTTCTCCAGTCTAGTCCTCAATGGGAAGCGATGTGCTAAGAATGATTGAAGCATTTGAACATGATTCTCAACAAAAAATCAGTGCACAAGTTATGGCGACTGAGGTTAATGTTCATGGAATAGCAACTCAGTGTGTATCTAAACTGGGGAAGAACGCAATAGTGACGCTGAGATGGATATTCCTGGAGATAAAGAAAAGCAACAAGATGAAGAAGGAGTTCAGGTTCATCTTATCTTCATGTAGAACATCACAGCTTCTTAAAAAGGTAAAGAATTAATAATATGTTTTTTATAATTAATTGTGTTTATCATGATTATTGGGAAAAATCTGAATTTTCTTATGATTAATTAATAGGATGGAAAATCAGTAAAGATTATCTTCAACACACCGAATAAAAGATGGAATAAGCAAGTGCATTCAACAAGTGCCCCTCCTGGCAAAGCTCACAATCAAGATAAGGAGCACACAACCAAATAAGCAAAGCTCTACAGATGTTTTTCCTACCTTTTCTTTAGGATTGACTGAACTTGAAAGGGAGGCACAGATTGAAAAGGAAGCAAAATTATAAGAAGAAGCTATTAAATAAGACAAGGGCAAGAGAATAATACATTCATCTGAAGTGATGAAATCTTCTTGGAAGATTAGATTAACAAAAATAAGCTTAAAGTTAAACAAAGAAGAAGCGAAGTTGAGAGATTGGATTTAAACAATTGAACCGGAAGGATTGTATGTTCCTAATAATCACCCTCCAGTCAAATATCTATTTTTTTGAATATTCTATCATTTTCAAATATATAATTTTGAATATATGGATGATATTTAATCATATTTTTGTTGCAACAGTTTCATTAACTTTGACGCTGAAAATGCAATTTTGGACAATACAAATTGTCTATCCTTCCAGCCCAAGAAACAATTGACGGCACATGTTGTGGATGCTTTCTGTCATATCCTGGATATGATTGAAATGTATAAAGCATAAGAATCACCTCTTAGACTATATGTTCCTCATCATGTCACTGTAAGTCAATTGTCAATAGAAACTAGAAATAAAATATATTCTTATATCATGTAAATAACATTTTTTAATTACTTGTAGGTGTATGTTATGAAACATTCAAATTCAGAGGAAAGAGCCAAACCTTTCAATAAGTTTTCAACAGACATGGACGATCTTATGAAGGCTTATGATCACATCAAATTCAACAATATTGACATGGTAAAATATTTACTAACTTTTAAATTATATAGTTAATGAATATAATTTTAATTAATTTTAACGTTGTTTCAATATTTTCCAACAAATTGTCTGAACATCATCACTACCTCTTATGTTTAAACATAAAAAACCAACTTTTGAGGTTATAGATAGTAGTGCTCTTCAGCCAGATTTCAACGCAAATTACTAGCAAATACTTGAAAATATTATAAGTAATTACTACTGAATCAAAGATTATATAATTTTTTGACTTGTATTTGACATGAAATCTTGTCAATTAATGTATGTTCTTTAACAGAGAGACTTTCTCGCAAAATACATGGTATCAAAAAATCATCCAAAGGCCAGGGACATACTTTCTCTTTTGCCTGTGAGGTTGCAGATGAAATGGAGAACAGAGCACAACCATATTTATTGTGGTGTTTTTGCGATGAGACATATGGAGCACTACTAGGGCATTTCAAAAAACATGGATTGTGGACTTACTGTTGAGGGAAAAATCCAATTCAACAAGCAGAAATATCATGTGGAGTATCAGGTAAATATAGTGGATGGATGTTAACCAGCTTGAATTGGCAAGGCAGTAAAGAAAACAAGAAAAGAAGGAAAAGGAAAGTAAAGCAGGATCAAAGAGACCAAGAAAAGGGTAAAGTACAATTTGACCAGATATTTCTAAGAAATTAAATCTTTTGGGTATTAAGCTTTTGTTGGTATAGGCCTTTTGATTAATACATTATACCTTGGTCATTTGGTAAAGACGACCCACAAACCGGAATTATGGTGCATGAATGCTACTTCATCTATATGTAATGGTTTGTTTAGTATCACTGTATTCAATGTAGAATTCTCACCAGATCAACAGCACATGAACCCCTGTTCAACATTTTATTATGTTAAACAGGTGTACAAAGGGTGTTGAATATGGGTTATTTGTATAACCCAAATACTATCTCCTAAGTATGTCATTTAGAGTTTAAAATTAAAAAAAAATGAAATCTTTCTATACCCCCAACCAACCCCGAAATTTTATCATGTTCAACTGGGGTACAAAGGATGTTATGAGTTTTTATTATGTAGAGATTGAATCCAATTTATGTTCTATTTATCAGTTATTACTATACCCTTGATCAACCCCACATGAAATTTTATCAAGTTGAAAATGGGTACAAAGGCGTTGATCTCTCTTGGGGAGATTATTTGTAGCTCTAGTTCTTCAAACTGGAGACTCGTCTTGAATAAAGACGAAGAGAGGAGGAAGCCAAGCGTCGTCCCAAAAAGGCATTAACATTAAGAGAGAATACAATGTCTCTTTTCATCTCTACGTCGAAGATCTACCACAGGCGGGAGTTGGAAGGGAAAGATCCAAGTCTGAATCAGAAGATGACGAAGGATAGCTCTAGTTAGAGATTATGGTTTCTTATTTTTTTATTTAAATATTTGGGCCTTATCTAAAACTTCAACTTCACCCCTTGGTGTAGGCTAGTCTGCTGATCGTGACATAATCGATCCTAGATCCCATCTAGAGAGTAAGCAATTAGTATAAGTCTTATATTATCAACGTAATCGATTTAGTTTATCTATAAAATCAGTTCAATCTTCTTATGTAACCATCTCAATTTATCAATGGAATAAAAGTTTGTTTTGATGATTGTGTTATGTGAACTGTTTAAGATAAGTGATTGGTTATATTCATTGAAGCTGTTCATATTCTATTTTAAGATATATTTTTCTGAACAGACTACCGTATTAAATGATCTTGCTTTAATTTGAAAATGCTATGTGATGTGTGATATTTATAACACACATTTTCCCCATATTTTAATTACTTTTGCATGAAACTGGATTTTATTTAATATATATTTTCATGTTTTCTTGTAGAAAATAAAGAATTCTCATAATAGAAGGAATGGAGCAAAAAGTGCATTATTTGAAGTGATTTCTAGCAAAATTCTGATTTTGGGATTAATTGTGTTGTGTTCATTGTTTTGATCATAGCCGGAGTTCTGTAAGTCCGTTTTGGACCCGTAAACAGCCGTTGGAAAGCTTGCGAGAAGACCTTTAATTCAAGTAAGGTTTCAGAATTTATTGACATTCCAATCAGCCCAGAATATGGCCAGAAGCAGAAAGTCCGAATTTTCTACTTTGAACTCCTATTCTATTTGAGAAACTTATTTGTAGTATTTATTTTATTCAAAATATAGTATAGGTAAAATAGATCAGTTATTGTTTTGTTTTCTAATGGGCTTGGGAGTTACATGGGCCAAGGGACACAAAAACATCACAGGAGAGAAGTTACAAAAATTAGACAATAGACACAGTGAGAGAGATACAGGAAGAAGTTGCACGCAAGAGAGCAAGGAGGAAGAAAGCAATTGGAAGAGACAAATATAGAGTTTTTCTTCTCTTCTTTACCTGTCTTAATTGTAACATGGATTTGATGTCTTTATACTTGTGTTTAGTTCTTAGTAGTGTGATGTTGAACTAATTTCTCTTATAGGCCTTTAATGGATTCTTTTGATTATATATAAGTTATTTCTTCATTTCTCTATTCTTGTGGTCATATTGATTGCTTATGTTGATTTGTGTGTATTGCTTCTCAAGGATTGATCACCTTTGAGATTGAACTAGTAACTTAAGAGGACTTGGGAGAGAAATCTTAAGTTTGGACTCAATCAACATAGCCTAAGATTAAATTTTTATATTGATTTGTGGTTGGGACAGGAATGTACCTAAGCACCTTGGGTAGTCGGTTAAGGTGATGTTTAATGCTATTTATGAGTTTAAATTCTACATAGGGATATGGGGGTTAATTCATAAATAAGAGTCATTTGAGATTCGGAAGGTCCTTATGAATACTTGTTAGCCTTAGATTAGTAAGTAGATTAGACCATGAGAATTGATGTATGATGAGATACTTGTTGATATCAAAAGATGAAGTTTTAGGCCTATCTTGTTAATCTTGTCATTGAAGTTGTGTTAGTTAGTTCTCTAGTGTTAATTATTTTAACTTTTTAAGCCAATGTGTACTTTAACTTGAATTAGGAGAACAATGGTGTATGGTACTTAACAACTTATTTTTAGTCTCTGTGGGAACGAATAAATATACTACTTGTAACGATACGTGCACTTGCGTATAAGTTGTAAAATCGCTAACAAGTTTTTGGCGCCGCTGCCGGGGACTAATTTTAAGTATTTATTTGTTAATATCATTACATTGTTAAGTATTTTAAGATCAAGTTATTTATTGTTCTTTTGTTGAAATTTTGTAGGAGTTCTACAGTGTATGCGTAGACTGCGCTCATCTTCACTTATTCCACTTGATTTGGAGATTGAGAAAACTGCAAAAGCAAACAGAAGAAAAGCTAAGGAATCTAGGAATCGATCATCCACGATGGGTGATGATGCAAATGTTCCTCCCAGGCGTTTGCGGGTGAAGGATTATATTATGCCTTCTTTCGATGGCATTCATTCTAGTATTGCAAGACCAGCTATTGCAGCAAATAATTTTCATGTTGATTCAGCAACAATGCAAGCTATTAGAGACAACAAATTTAATGGCCTTTCTGCTGAAGATCCTAATGCTCATTTGAGGAATTTTCTTGAGATTGTTGATAATTTCAAGGTCAATGGTGTTCCCGAGGAGACTATTAGATTGAGATTGTTTAGTCGCTCACTTGATGGAAGGGCTAGAGAATGGCTGGATTCTTTGCCAAATAATTCTATTACTACTTGGAATCAGCTTGTTGAGAAATTCTTAAACAAGTACTTTTCTCCTGCAAAGACCGAGCGCCTGATTAAGGAAATTCAGAATTTTCAACAGTTTGATATGGAGTCTTTGTATGAAGCTTATGAAAGATTCAAGGACCTTTTGCGAAAGTGCCCACATCATGGGTTATCTGATCAACAGAAGATCCGTACTTTCTATAATGGGTTGACAATACAATGTGCTACTCAAGTTGATGGTGCAGCAAGAGGTTCATTGACAAACCAATATCCTGAGGATGCTTTTGAGATATTGGAGGATATTACTTCAAATAATTGTAGAGCCTATGATCGTTCAAGTTCAAAGAAGGTAGCAGGTGTACATGAAGTTGATCCATTGACATCTTTTTCAGCACAAGTGGTGTCTCAATTTGAAGCTTTGAACAAAAAGCTTGAGTCTTTATCAGTGGATAGACAGCAGCCAGTTCAGTCGGCTCATCAAGTTCAGAATATTCATGTCTTTTGTGATATGTGTGGGGAAGGCCATCCGACTCAGCAATGTCCATTGATCTATCACGATGTGGCACAGTCTAGTTCCGTGAACTATGTGGGAAATTCAAGCAATCAGCAAAACAACCCTTTCTCTAATACCTACAATCCAGGTTGGAGAAATCATCCCAATTTTTCATGGAATAACAATGTTAGGCCAAATATGCCTTTCAAGCAGAACGTACCACCTGGTTTTCAACAGAATCCAAGGCCACAAGAGATGGAAAAGAAGCCTAATACTGAAGATCTTTTACTTCAATATATGCAGAAAACTGATGCTTTAATTCAGAGTCAAAGTGCATCCATGAGAGCTTTGGAGATGCAAGTGGGTCAACTGGCTAGTGCTATCAACAACCGACCTTCGGGTTCTTTGCCTAGCAACACGGAGCCAAATCCCAAAAATGACAAAAGAGAGCATTGTAAGGCAATTACTTTGAGGAGTGGAAAAGAAATTGAAGGAAACACAAAGAAAGTTGATGATGGTGGAGATCCTGAAAAAGTTTTGAATGAAGAACCTAGTGTACTCTCAAATCCTAAGGCTGATGCATCAACACCAAAGAAGCACGTATATCCTCCACCTCCATTTCCTCAACGTTTGCAGAAGCAGAAGCAAGATAAGCAATTTCAAAAATTTATGGATGTCTTCAAGAAATTATCAATCAACATTCCTTTTGCTGAAGCATTGGAGCAAATGCCAAGTTATGTCAAGTTCATGAAAGATATTCTGTCACGGAAAAGGAGATTGGAAGAATTTGAAACTGTGGCCTTAACTGAGGAGTGCAGTGCTATTTTGCAGAAAAAGCTACCACCAAAACTCAAAGATCCTGGAAGCTTTACTATTCCATGCACTATTGGAAATCAATATTTTGGAAAAGCTTTGTGTGATTTGGGGGCAAGTGTGAATTTGATGCCTTTGTCAATTTTTGTGAAGTTGGGTGTTGGTGAAGTAAAGCCTACATCAGTGCGGTTACAGTTGGCAGATAGATCTTTGGCATATCCAAGGGGTGTAGTTGAAGATGTCCTTGTCAAAGTTGATAAATTCATTTTTCCCGCGGATTTCATTGTTCTTGATATGGAAGAAGATGCTGACATTCCCTTACTTCTTGGTAGGCCATTTTTAGCTACAGGGAGAACTCTCATTGATGTTCAGAAGGGGGAGTTGACTATGCGAGTACAGGATGAACAGGTAACATTTAATGTTTTCTCAGCAATGAAATTTTCTAATGATGAGGAGAGTTGTTTTTCTGTGAGTACTTTCACAGGTGGAGATGATTTACCCTTAATGTTGGAGCAACATTCCACCGATCCTTTAGAATTGTCTTTACGAGAAGCGGGTGATGAAAGCAATGAAGAAATTGCTGAATGTGTGAAGGAACTAAATGCATTGCCTACATATCGAAGGCCTTTTCAGCAATTTGAGTCTTTTGAGATGCCGGTAAAGTCTAAAGCTTCTAAACCTTCCATTGAAGAACCTCCTGAATTGGAGCTCAAGCAACTACCAACACATCTCAAATATGCATTTCTTGGAGAGAATTCAACTTTGCCGGTGATTATATCTTCTACCTTGTCTGATGAACACGAAGGAAAATTACTTCGGGTTTTGAAGGAATACAAAAGAGCCATTGGATGGAAAATTGCTGATATTAGAGGTATAAGCCCTTCATTTTGTATGCATAAAATCTCAATGGAGGATGATCACAAGCCTAGCATTGAGCATCAAAGGAGGCTGAATCCTGTTATGAAGGAGGTAGTAAAAAAGGAGATCATCAAGTGGCTAGATGCAGGAATCATATACCCTATTTCTGATAGTTCTTGGGTGAGTCCTATACAATGTGTGCCAAAAAAGGGTGGAATCACCGTTGTGGCTAATGAAAAGAATGAACTTATTCCAACAAGAACAGTCACAGGATGGAGGGTGTGTATGGACTACAGAAAGTTGAACAAAGCAACAAGAAAAGATCATTTTCCCTTGCCTTTCATTGATCAAATGCTTGACAGATTAGCAGGCAAGGAATTTTATTGTTTTTTGGATGGGTATTCTGGGTATCATCAAATTGCTATTGCACCAGAGGATCAAGAGAAGACAACTTTTACATGCCCATTTGGCACTTTTGCTTTCAGAAAGGTATCATTTGGCTTGTGTAATGCTCCATCTACTTTTCAGAGGTGTATGATGGCTATATTTTCGGATATGATAGAGCAAGGAGTGGAAGTCTTCATGGATGATTTTTCTGTACTTGGAGATTCTTTTGATGCATGTTTAATGAATTTGGCGCGAGTATTGCAACGTTGTGAGGAAACTAACTTGGTACTCAATTGGGAAAAATGTCATTTTATGGTTCAAGAAGGCATTGTTCTTGGTCATAAGGTGTCGAGCAAAGGTTTAGAGGTTGATAAAGCTAAGTTGGAAACTATTGGGAAGCTCCCTCCACCAAGTTCTGTTAAAGGTGTTAGAAGTTTTCTTGGCCATGCGGGTTTTTATAGGCGATTCATCAAAGACTTCTCAAAAATTTCAAAGCCATTGTGTAATCTTTTGGAGAAAGACACGAAATTTCTCTTTGACGATGCTTGTGCTGCAGCTTATGAAGAATTGAAAAAGAAATTAGTTTCCGCACCAATTATCATTGCTCCGGATTGGAGTCTGCCGTTCGAGTTGATGTGTGATGCTAGTGATTTTGCACTTGGAGCAGTTTTGGGGCAACGGAGCAACAAAATCTTTCATTCAATATACTATGCTAGTAAGACTCTTTCTGGTGCTCAACTTAACTACACAACAACAGAGAAAGAATTACTTGCGGTGGTGTATGCTTTTGAGAAGTTCAGATCATATCTTGTGGGTACTAAGGTGATTGTATATACAGACCATTCCGCCATCAAATATCTAATTGAGAAAAAGGATGCAAAGCCTCGTTTGATTCGGTGGGTTTTACTCTTGCAAGAATTTGACTTGGAGATCAAAGATCGAAAAGGTTCTGAAAATCAAGTTGCTGATCACTTGTCTAGGTTGGAAAATAAGGAGGATTCCGACAATTATCAAATCATCAATGATTCCTTTCCTGATGAAAAACTTATGGCTATCACCAATAAGGGTCTGCCTTGGTTTGCTGATTTTGTTAACTATTTGGTGAGCAATATTATTCCGGCTGAGCTTAATTATCAACAAAAGAAAAAGTTTTTGCACCAGGTTAAATCTTTTAGATGGGATGAGCCTTATCTTTTCAAGCTCGGGCCAGATAATGTTTTAAGAAGATGTATTCCCGATGATGAGATAGAAAGCATCTTGAATCATTGCCACAATTCTCCATATGGTGGTCATTTCCAAGGTGACAGAACTGCAGCAAAGGTCTTACAATCAGGTTTTTACTGGCCCTCTCTTTTTAAAGATGCTCATGAATTTGTGAAAAGATGTGATAGATGCCAACGTACAGGGAATATTTCTAAGAGGAATGAAATGCCTTTAAATTATATTTTGGAGGTTGAATTATTTGATGTTTGGGGTATTGACTTTATGGGACCATTTGTGATGTCATTCCGAAACCAATATATCCTATTGGCAGTGGATTATGTCTCTAAATGGGTTGAGGCCATAGCAACCCCTACTAGTGATGCATCTGTGGTACTTGAATTTCTCAAGAAGAATATATTCAATCGATTTGGAACTCCAAGAGCTATCATCAGTGACGAGGGAACACACTTCTGTAATAAGCAGTTTGCAGCTTTGTTGTTGAAGTATGGTGTTCGTCATAAAGTAGCATGTGCTTATCATCCTCAAACCAATGGGCAAGCTGAGGTGTCTAATAGGGAAATCAAGCAAATTTTGGAAAAGACGGTGAATGCAACAAGAAAAGATTGGTCAAAGAAGTTAGATGACAGTCTTTGGGCTTATAGAACCGCTTACAAAACGCCACTTGGACTATCTCCTTATCAGTTGGTTTATGGAAAATCTTGTCACTTGCCAGTGGAATTGGAACACAAAGCTTTTTGGGCAATTAAGAAGCTTAATTTTGATTTCATTGCAGCTGGAGAGAGGCGTCTCTTAGAATTGAATGAGCTTGAGGAATTCCGATTGAAAGCTTTTGAAAGCTCCAGAATTTACAAAGAAAAGATGAAGAAATGGCATGACCAGAAAATTGTACCCAAGGTAATTGAGGCAGGTCAAATGGTGCTATTATTTAATTCAAGGCTAAAAATCTTTCCGGGCAAGCTCAAATCACGTTGGTCAGGGCCTTTTAGAGTAATTCATGTTGAATCACATGGTGCTGTTGAAGTTGAAGATATAAGTACCGGGAGAACTTTCAAGGTCAATGGGCAAAGATTAAAGCCTTACTTGGGTGGGGACATTGATAGAAATGCCTCATCCATCACTCTTGGAGAGGTATGAAGGCCAAGAATAGTCAAGCCATGACTCTAAATAAGGCGCTGCATGGGAGGCAACCCATGAGTTTGTATATTATCAGGTAAAAAAAGAGTAGTTATTTTCTTTAATTTGTAGATTGTTTTTTTCCCCCTCCCATTTGGTGCAGTAATCTGTTTGTTGAGTGTTTCAGGGATGTAGAGGAATTTATTATGCATTAAAAAAAAAATATTGCATCCTTGGAATGATTTTTGGGCATGTGCTTGAAGGCAAAAGTAAGTTCATACATGTATACCTTATACTTGGTGTGATTGTGTGAAGCAGCATGTTCATGGAGACATGGAGTTAAAGAGTTTTGTCATGCTCAAAGTGGGGAACAACTCTGGTGAATTTTAGCACGTTGACATTCGAGTGCTAAACTTGCACGTTCATGCCGCTCTAATTTTTTTTCCCCAGGCCTCTGTTAGATTTCTACATGTTGGCATGCAAGTGTTGGTCGCAGCATGATCATGCAGCTCCTCCTACTTGCTCCCTGATGATTTGGGGCATTTTAGCATGCTCGTGTTGATATGAGCATGTTCATGCTACTCTCCTATGTTCCCTCGGGTGAAATTTGGCATAATAGCATGCTTGTGCCAATCACAGCATGTTCATGCAGTGGGTTCACTCTTTAGCCCCTGATGTTTTTGCAAACATATGCATGCGAGTGCCCACCATGGCACGGTCGTGCAGCAAGCTTATTGCTCTCTGGTAGATTTTTGCAGGTTAGCACTCTCGTGCGGAGTAGTGCACGCTCGTGCAACCAAACTTATCATGTCCCAGGCTATCATTATGGCATGATCATGCCCACGATCATGTTGCACACCACGTTTGAGAAAACTACACCTCCCTGTATCCTTTTATAATGCTGCTTTTGTATATTAATTTTCTAACCACTAGCATTATCAATTATTTATAAGTTTATTTATATAAATAATTTAGATAAACCCTTTATAAATATTATTATTATTTATTATTTATTTTTGTTTTTATTTTTATTTTTGTTTTTGTTTTTGTGCTTTTGTTTTTGTTTTTGTTTTTTGTTTTGTTGTGTTGTTGTTTTGTTTTGTTTGTGTAATATTACTATTATCTTGTTTAAATAATATATTCTATATATTATGCTATATATGATATAAAAAATCTTTTTTCTTTGTTTTCTTTCTTTATATATGTATGAGTAATTTATATATTATCTTCTTTAGGTCTTAGTATATATATATATATATATATATATATATATATATATATATAAATTGTATTATATATGTTTCATATTTATAATAATATTGTTTACTTTTTTTTTTTTTTAATTCTTTTTTTGTTATAATATGTGTGTGTATATATTATTATTATTATTATATTATTATTATTATTATTATTATTATTATTATTATTATTATTATTATTATTATTATTATTATTATTATTATTATTATTATTATTATTATTTTACTTGTATATTTGTTGTAGGTATTTTGTACAAGTGTCCTACTAATACTTCTAACCCTTGCAGCATGTACAGAGGAGTCTAACCAGGCGCACGCAACAAAAACAGAGCATACCCAATCTCTGCAAATTCACCGGTGTGTCAAACTAGTTCCATACATTGTTTCGTGAGAGATTTCTGGCTACCCGAGACAACATGAGAACAAACGGCGTTGGAATGAAAAGAAAAGCACAGCCTGCACAGTTTACCGACAAGAATCCTGGCTCCAGTTCTAAGCAAAAATCAGGGAAGACTCCTGTTGCTGGTTTGATGGACAAGAATCAGCTGTTATCGACATCGTCGGTACGTTCTAACAAGGACAAACTCTTACATCTCAAAAATTTAACAGTTGATCAAAGAATCAAATATGATGTTTTAGCAGCCCGGGGCATACTTCCAAACCGATATGCAGATAAACAGGCACTTGCAAGTATTGGTCTCTTAGATGATGTTACCAAATTGTTGGAGGGGATCGGATGGGTGCAGTTGCTTGATTTTAATGCTCCATCTTATGCAGAGCTTGTGTATGAGTTCTTGAGCACATTTGAATTTAAAGAGCCTGGTCCAGTTTCAATGGCAAGTATGTTTCACTTTCAGTTAATGGGAAAACCATATGTGCTGAGCGATACAACTCTAAGAAAAATTTTTGGTTGGTACAATGGTTACCAAAGAGACCCTCCTGAGTTTGATGAAAAAGAATTTTGGCAAACACTAACGACAAAGAAATCTGCAGCATATTCAGGGCGAACTTCTAAGGCTTCCACAATGGTAGACCCTACATACAGATACATCTATAAATTGTTCGCATATACACTATTTGGTCGTGGGAGCATTGGTCCGGTATCAAAACCTGAATTGACTATATTGTATTGCGTTCACAAAAAATCCAAAGTGGATTTCGCAATTCTGTTTGGTAAACGAATGAATGAGGTGATAGCTCAGAAAGATGGTCCAGTAGTGGTTGGTGGTTTTGTAAGCATGATTGCTTCACATCTCAAAATTTCTGACCAGTCGCTTTCTTCTCTTACTATGCAGCCAGCCAAGATTCTTGATTTCTCAACATTGGTTACTATGCGCTTCATACGTTTATCAGGGAACCGATATGAGATTATACCTCCGGAAAGTAGAAACACTTCTTTAGAGCCGGTAGTGGAGCCACGAGTTAGTGAGCCAGTAGTGGAGAATAACTCTGTTGCTTCGTTGGTTAATCGGGTAGCGGTGCTCGAAGACGTTGTTAATGAGTTAAAAGCAGATATCGGAGTTGTTCGCACGGATATTTCAAATCTACACGAGAGCATGTCTAGACAATTGACAGAGGTCTTGCACTGCGTCAGGCATCAGAGTCCGCCTCATATGCCTTGACACCTAGGGGAGTTCTCTTTCTTTTCTTTGTAGTTAAATATTTTATTTTGTTTTATTTTGTTTTTTTTTTTAGTTATTAGTTCTCTTTTAGGAGAAGTAGTTAGTTATTTTGTTCCTTCAGAGTCATTGAGGGCAATGTCTCACTCAAGTGTGGGGAGGTACTCTCAAAAAAAAAAAAAAATTGAAAATTTTGAAAAATTAAAAATAACTCTAGTCTTATAAAATAGTTGGATGATCATATCATGTTAAGATAGATACTCATGCATTGCATATATTAGTTCATATAGTAGTATTTTATGTTAGTTCATTGCATAACATAGCATGATCCCATAATGTAATATCCCAAGTTAGTAGCCTATGATGATACTATGTGTAGCATGTTTTTATTATACTCTTGCTATGATCACATATTAGCAATGTTACGTGCATAGTGTCACTAGTACAGAGCTTATTTATTGACACAAACTATCATGCTCTTGAATATCGAATTGAGACTTAGGTACACTTACTTCTTGAGGGGTAGCCACTTGTTGATGATTAGAATTTTGTCTATTCCCTTTTGAGCTTAGTACATAAATGCTTAAGTTTGAGATGACTTTGGGGTGTAAACGTGTTCGAAAAAAAAAAGAGATTAATAAAGCATCAAATACTCCTTTGAGATCAACGGGTGACACACATGAGAGGGACGAGCCATGTACTTGTGCTGGTAATAAGTGCAATTGTACTTGAAAGACATTTTCTTGGTGACTTTTCATTACCCTTGATTACTGGAGAATTATTTGGCCTAAAAAAAAAAAAGAGAAAATGAGCTTGTGAAGTCTTTTGGTGGTCGTAACTCACTTACCCTGAGGAGCGTCCTGACCTTAGACCGAGCATGTGAAAAAAAAATAGTAGTATTATAGCAATAAAAAGAACACATAGAAACTCCTAGTCATCTTGAATGATAGCTAGTTCTAAGTAGCAAAGTGTTTAGGATCTATTCTAGTACTCAACTTAGGAGCTATTAACTCACATGATTTGTCATGTTGAAGTTCGTATATCTTTGTTCTTAATTCAAAGAAGAGCATGTTGTTAAGAAAAGCACACACGCACACTCTGTATTTTTGTTCACTAAGTGGTGATATTGTGGTGTGAGCTTGATGTATCGAAACTTGTTGCACATGCTGAGGGTTATCACTGATTTGGGAGACACTATTACTATTGGGATCCATTGCATTTTAATTGTTAGTTGCATTCATGTAGTTGCAGTTCTTGTGTTCTTATGGTCATCTATATTATTATTATATGAGCTAGATGGATTTTGTGGGTACATTCACTATAGGCCCTCACGAGACAAAACTCGTCCCACTAGGGCTGCCTAGGGGTTTAAAGGCTTGTTGCATATGCTCAATGCAATCGTGTCGCCTCCGAAAGTGGTGTTAATAAGTTTAGAAGTAATTTTTATTTGCATTCTTTCTTTGCCCGAGGACGTGCAAAAGTTTAAGTGTGGGGATGTTTGATGTGTGATATTTATAACACACATTTTCCCCATATTTTAATTACTTTTGCATGAAACTGGATTTTATTTAATATATATTTTCATGTTTTCTTGTAGAAAATAAAGAATTCTCATAATAGAAGGAATGGAGCAAAAAGTGCATTATTTGAAGTGATTTCTAGCAAAATTCGGATTTTGGGATTAATTGTGTTGTGTTCATTGTTTTGATCATAGCCGGAGTTCTGTAAGTCCGTTTTGGACCCGTAAACAGCCGTTGGAAAGCTTGCGAGAAGACCTTTAATTCAAGTAAGGTTTCAGAATTTATTGACATTCCAATCAGCCCAGAATATGGCCAGAAGCAGAAAGTCCGAATTTTCTACTTTGAACTCCTATTCTATTTGAGAAACTTATTTGTAGTATTTATTTTATTCAAAATATAGTATAGGTAAAATAGATCAGTTATTGTTTTGTTTTCTAATGGGCTTGGGAGTTACATGGGCCAAGGGACACAAAAACATCACAGGAGAGAAGTTACAAAAATTAGACAATAGACACAGTGAGAGAGATACAGGAAGAAGTTGCACGCAAGAGAGCAAGGAGGAAGAAAGCAATTGGAAGAGACAAATATAGAGTTTTTCTTCTCTTCTTTACCTGTCTTAATTGTAACATGGATTTGATGTCTTTATACTTGTGTTTAGTTCTTAGTAGTGTGATGTTGAACTAATTTCTCTTATAGGCCTTTAATGGATTCTTTTGATTATATATAAGTTATTTCTTCATTTCTCTATTCTTGTGGTCATATTGATTGCTTATGTTGATTTGTGTGTATTGCTTCTCAAGGATTGATCACCTTTGAGATTGAACTAGTAACTTAAGAGGACTTGGGAGAGAAATCTTAAGTTTGGACTCAATCAACATAGCCTAAGATTAAATTTTTATATTGATTTGTGGTTGGGACAGGAATGTACCTAAGCACCTTGGGTAGTCGGTTAAGGTGATGTTTAATGCTATTTATGAGTTTAAATTCTACATAGGGATATGGGGGTTAATTCATAAATAAGAGTCATTTGAGATTCGGAAGGTCCTTATGAATACTTGTTAGCCTTAGATTAGTAAGTAGATTAGACCATGAGAATTGATGTATGATGAGATACTTGTTGATATCAAAAGATGAAGTTTTAGGCCTATCTTGTTAATCTTGTCATTGAAGTTGTGTTAGTTAGTTCTCTAGTGTTAATTATTTTAACTTTTTAAGCCAATGTGTACTTTAACTTGAATTAGGAGAACAATGGTGTATGGTACTTAACAACTTATTTTTAGTCTCTGTGGGAACGAATAAATATACTACTTGTAACGATACGTGCACTTGCGTATAAGTTGTAAAATCGCTAACACTATGATGAGGTTCAAGTTGTTTTGAATAGCGAAGTACTGTCCAAGATCACATTTTTCAAGAATAATCAAAGGGATTATCGAGAAAAAAAGTAATGATGAAAACTAAAGAAAAACTGATTGTTAGAAAAAGGTCAAATTCAATCAATCTTATACCGTGACTCTTTATTGTGACTAATTTGTATATGTATGAATCACTAATAGTCATCTCCGCTTGTCACCATAACTTACCACAATTAGAGACTACTTACCACCATCACACGCCTCCTTTCATCACTTACTACCATCATGGCCCTCCTATTACCTTGATCATTAATATTCGACAACTAATAGTTATTCTTGTAGTTGTAAATAGTGATTTTGAAACATGTTTTTAGTTTGTATTTAATATTTGGTTTGTATTTGATCAGCAAGCATATATATATATATATATATATATATATATATATATATATATATATATATATATATATATAGGGGATGGTTCAACTCTTGGGAAATTTTAATCTCAGCCGTAGAAGTTGAATGCTATTAGGCGCACGCTAGTCCTCATGTGGAAAACCCTAGACACGTGGTCCATGCTGCCAGGATTTGTTTTACTCTTCATGTTAACTACATTTGTTAGTTTTAATTTATTTTAGCACAACATCTTTTATCGTTTCATTTGTATGGACCGTCGTAGAGGAGTAGGGGGCGTACGGATTCGGGGAGAGAGATCTTTAGGGTGGTGTAAAATTCGATTGGCTAGTTTGAATGTTGGAACTTTAACCGGCCAATTTTTAGAATTGGTTGATGTATTGCGGAAAAAGAAAGTAGATGTGGCTTGTATTCAGGAAACTAGATGGAAAGGGGAAAAGACTAAGGAGGCTAATGGATTTAAATTATGGTATTCCGGTTTAGTTAACTCCCGTAACGGTGTTGGTATCTTGTTGTCTACCAAACTCAAAGATAAAGTGGTGGAGATCAAAAGGTGCGGTGATAGGATCATGTATATTAGATTAGTTGTTGGGACGGTTATTGGTACAGTGATTTGTGTATATGCGCCTCAGGTTGGGTTGGGGGATATTGAATCCATGGCTTTTTGGGGTTGTTTGGATGATTTGGTTCGCGGTATTCCTAATGATCAATTATTATTTGTTGGTGGTGATTTTAACGGTCACATTGGTGCAAGCGTAGATGGATATCAAGGTATTCATGGTGGGTTTGGCTATGGTGTTAGAAATGAACATGGTTCGACACTTCTGGATTTTGCGACAGCACATGATTTAGTGATTGTTAACTCTTGTTTTCGCAAGAGTGATAATAATCTGATTACTTTTCGGAGTGGGGGTCATGCTACTCAGATTGATTATCTTCTTATTCGTAGTAGAGATTTCAGATTTTGTTCAGATTGTCAGGTTTTTCCGAAGGAATCTTGTTCTTCACAGCACCGTCTCTTGGCTATGGATTTGTCTTTGAATAGTCCTCTAGAGGAGCAAGTGAGAGTTGTTCAACCACGAATTCTTTGGCGAAATCTGAAAGGATCGAAAATAGCGGAATTTAAGGACATGCTTGAGGGTTGTTTTAAATTGGTTGATGATGCAGACCAAATGTGGACAAATATGGCTAACTCAATTAGGAGTGTAGCAAGGAGGATTTTAGGAGTATCATCGGGAAATGTCAGTGATCACAAAGAGTCTTGGTGGTGGAATGATGATGTACAAGCCAAAGTGCAATTCAAGAAGGGGTGTTTTTTGGAATTAGTATCTTGTCCCGACGGGCCAGATCGACATATAAAGAGGGAGTTATTTAAAATGGCAAAAAGAATGGCTAAACAGGCAGTCGCGGAAGCAAAAGCTAAGGCCTATCAGGACATGTACCGGCGTCTAAGTACTAAGGAGGGAGTGAATGAAATTTTTAAACTTGCAAAGGCCCGTAATAAGAGACGTCAAGATATTTGTTCGGTTCGATATATTAAAGATGAGAGTGATCGTGTTTTACTTCATGATGGAGATATTACAGCGAGATGGGGTAGGTATTTTTCTGAGTTATTTAATGCAGCTAGAGGAAGGGAGATCGTATGTGACCAAGAGATTGTCCATGTTCCTGATAATGATGTTGGTGCGAGTCAAGATATTACTGTGGCAGAGGTATGCGCAGCCTTATGTATGATGGGTAAAGGTAAGACAGTTGGGTTAGATGAGATTCCGATTGAGGTGTGGCAGTGTTTGGCGGAACAGGGTGTACGCTGGTTGACGGCTCTTTTTAATGTAATATTTCGGACATCCAGGATGCCGAGGGAGTGGCGGTTAAGTGTTGTTGTACCCATTTATAAAAATAAAGGTGATGTTCAAAGTTGTAGTAATTATCGTGGTATTAAGTTGCTTAGTCATACAATGAAACTCTGGGAACGAGTTATTGAGAGCAGGATTAGAAGAATTGTTACCATTTCGGAGAATCAATTTGGTTTTATGCCAGGCAGGTCAACCATTGAAGCGATTTATCTGATTCGCTGCCTTATGGAGAAATATCGAGAGCGTCGTAAAGATCTTCATATGGTGTTTATAGATCTTGAAAAAGCTTATGATAGTGTACCACGGGTTGTTCTTTGGAGATGTTTAGCAGCGTGAGGGATTCCGGCGGTGTATATTCGGACCATACAAGATATGTATTCAGCGGCGGGAACATGTGTTCGGACACCTGTCGGTGATACTCAGTATTTTCCAGTTGAGGTAGGGCTTCATCAAGGGTCGGTATTAAGCCCCTTGCTTTTTATAATTGTATTGGATGTGATTACTCGTGACATTCAAGCTCCTATACCTTGGTGCATGCTTTTTGCTGATGATATTGTATTAGTAGCTGAGTCTCGGACCGAGGTTAATGTCAATCTCGAACGGTGGCGTACATCGCTAGAGGGTTATGGATTGCGATTGAGCCGTTCTAAAACTGAGTATTTATGGGCCAATTTCAGTGAGGAGATTCATGAGGAGGATGTAGCTGTATGCATCGCGGAGGCCCGTGTACCACAAACGAATACTTTTAAATATTTGGGTTCGATCATTCAGAGTAATGGTGATATTTCTGCGGATGTGACTCATCGTATTTTGACAGGATGGTTACGCTGGAGGTCTGCTACTGGTGTGTTGTGTGACAAAAATGTACCGTTGAAGTTGAAGGGTAAATTTTATCGGGTGGCAATTAGACCGTCATTACTATATGGTTCTGAGTGTTGGCCATTGCGAAAAGTTCAGGAGCGTCGACTAGAGACAGCAGAAATGCGCATGTTGCGTTGGATTTGTGGTAACACCATGACAGATCATATACCGAGTGTTACTTTTCGCCGTCTTTTAGGTGTTGAGCCTATCTCTAAGAAAATAAGGGAGGGGCGTTTGCGTTGGTATGGACATGTTAGGCGTAAATGTAATTCAGTGCCGGTTCGAAGAGTTGAACACTTATCGGTTCGGGGCAAGAGAAAGAGAGGTCGGCCCCGTCGCACGTGGTCTGATCAATTAAGTTTGGACTTGGGAGCCCTAAATCTCACGGGGGATATGACATTTGATAAGAATGATTGGCGACGGCGTATTAAAGTAGTTGAGACTCGGTCTCGTGGTTTACAGAGGTTTTAAGTATTGGGGTGTTATGCTTTAGGAAGAGGTTTGCACCAATCTCTCTTCTCCCACGCCTTTATCCTTGCAATTGTTTCCTCCACCGGACTTTGCCACTGCTGATGGGTAATGTTTCGGTAAGTCTCATGTGAATAAGGCCATGAGCTAAGGTATTGTAATAATATTGTATCACACACCTTTTTAATTATTGTGCACTAAGCCGGGGGTCTTCACGGAAACAGCCTCTCTACTTTAAAGGTAGGGGCAGGGCTGCGTACATTTTACCCTCCTCAGACCCTGCTCTAAGCGGGAATACTGAGTACGTATGGTATGGTATGGTATCTTTATATTGTAAATTTATAATTTTTGCTATATTCTTGAATTATGTTACTTTTATTAAAATACATGTAAAAATAAACAGAAGATACTTAAAACTAACAGAAATATATTTATATAGAAAGTACTCAAATGTCTTATTTTTCATATTTAAGAAAATATAGAGCATAAAAAATTTTATAAGAAAAAGAATATAGTCTAAAAAATAAATTATATAATAAATAAACTACAAAACATGTGGATAAAATATAAAATTCAATATAGACAAGAAGATACAGAACATAAAAAATGTTATAAGGAAAAAAGGTGCAAATTGTGACAAAATATATATATGATAAAAAAAATTATATTAACCAAAATTATATTAACCACTCTGTATTTTCTTGTCTATATTAAATTTTATTTTTTTTCTCCACATGTTCTGTAGTTTATTTGTTATGTAATTCAATGTTTGTTACATGTCCTTTTTTGTCACATTATTGTTCCTTTTTTTAATATAATTTTTTTTATCATATATATATATTTTGTCACAATTTGCACCTTTTTTCCTTATAACATTTTTATGTTCTGTATCTTCTTGTCTATATTGAATTTTATATTTTCTCCACATGTTTTGTAGTTTATTTATTATATAATTTATTTTTTAGACTATATTCTTTTTCTTATAAAATTTTTTATGCTCTATATTTTCTTAAATATGAAAAATAAGACATTTGAGTACTTTCTATATAAATATATTTCTGTTAGTTTTAAGTATGTTCTGTTTATTTTTACATGTTTTTTTAATAAAAGTAACATAATTCAAGAATATAGCAAAAATTATAAATTTACAATATAAAGATGTTGTGCTAAAAAAAAATTAAAACTAACAAATGTAGTTAACATGAAGAGTAAAACAAATCCTGGCAGCGTGGACCACGTGTCTAGGGTTTTCCAGGACTAGCGTGCCCTAATAGCATTCAACTTCTACGGCTGAGATTCAAAGTTACCAAGTTACCACGATTCATTAAAAGTTACCAAGTTAGCACGATTAGGGAGTTCCCGTTGAACCATCCCCTATATATATATATATATATCATTACTTTGTTGCATATTGGCTTTACTCACATACAGTGGGCTAAGAAAACACAAGACTTCTTTGGGCTTCTAGTAAAATGGTTAGTGTTGATAGATGTGGATATTGGGGTTGTAATGATTGATGGAGGGTTTGGTGGTTAGCGTGAACCATATTTGTATGGTGTTTAATTGTAAAAATAGTCTATAGGTATTTTCAATTTATATGTAGAATCTTTCCATTTTTTATGAAATGTGTTCCATTACCTATTTAAATTGTTTCAAATAAATAGTTCTATTAGAATTAAATACTTTACAATTTTTCTTTAACAATATGGGAAAAATGTTACCATACAAATAGGCCATTAGTAAACCCATTGTGGGGCTCCAGAAGTGGCGGGTCTATTGAAAAAGTGAATCCTACTTAGAGGGCCCATTTTTCGGTATATCAAGAGAACAAGGATATTGTATATTATTATTTACAAATCTTATTCTCATATTTGCATTCTACTCCACACTTTAACATGAAATAACAAAAGTAACATCAATTTAATCTTACCCGAATTTTTTGATTGTTGTAACATATTTTGGAATTTGTTCAACAATTTTTGTGCCTTATTATAGATGGTATTATAACCATTTTGTAAGGTATTTCACACAATTGTAAATATGTTGGAGTAACACTTATTTATTACTTGAAAATATTTCATTTTCTCTTTATTATATTCAAAAATATTATGATTATATAATTATATATAACTTAATGATATATATGTGTGTGTGTGTGAGAGAGAGAGAGAGGGGGAGAGAGAGAGAGAATAATTATAATAAAAGTTTTACTTTAATATAATTAGTAATAGAATTTTTTATGTAATGAACATTATGTATTAGTAATTATTGATAAACTTGTTAATATATTTTATAAGAACTTAATTTTCAAATTAAATTTTCCGTAAATCGAATATATTAAAATTTAAATAATAAACTTTCTACAATATAATTTATTTGTATTTTCAAAAATAGTAACATATTATTACTAACCACTAAGAACTTTAACCTATAAGGTTATTTATAATTTTTAAAAAATATTTTATTAATAATAAACAAATAGTTTATTTTCTTTTAATCAAAATTAATCTATGAGTGTTTGGATACTTTGACACTTATATAAAATAGGTGGTTTATAAAGCAAAAAATTTGCTAGTTGCTTGCATCAACACATAATTAATCTAATTGGGTTTTATTCTAAAATAATATAACTATGTACAAAATTTTTTTCGACTAGGCCCAGCCCACCTTGTGAGATACTTATAATTAGAGGACATGAAAACCCTAATCTAAGTTAGGAGCGCCTCTCCACATACCTCCTCATCATATCATGAGTTCCATCCCACTTTAATTTAGGCATCACTGAGCCCTCTCTAGATCTCTTCACCGAGGCCCCCCACATCTCTTCCCATCTCATGGGTTCCATGTCACAGTGTGCTCTAGGTATATGTTTATACTTTTTACAATTTTAAATGTAACACATGAACACATATGATATATATGGTTCTAGCATGCTTGGTAAACATGCGTGTGAGTTGTTTTTCATTTCAGTAGCTAGATATATGACTGTTTGGTGTATCTGTTACTTAATGATTTATGTGATCTGTACTCGTGATATATTTCATAAAAAATCTTGATTTATGTGAATTTAAATTTGAATATAATATATTCGTAAATTCATAAATTTATTCTAAATATGTGTTTGATTCTTATTAATATGAAAAATATCGATAACAAATTATGAATAATGCTTGTCAATATCCAAAACTGCAATAGTGGCGAAAACTTCTTATTTTCATGTCCACTATGCAAGCAAAATAGATAGCATAAGTGAATGAGGAGTCTATGAATGTGTTACATAGAGTATTAAATTTTTTCACTTATTTTTATTATGTTGAAAGTTTGTATACTATTACATTTGAATATTACACCTGAAACATATTAATATACAGGTGGCTCATTACTTGTTTGTAGCAACTCTCGTCATATTGGTGATGATAAACAATGAAGAAAATGCTCCAGTATTCTCTATATTAATATTCTCCAGGTAACATAAACTTTTATATAGTTATAACATTATAACGCTAATATATTTTTATATCTTAATAATATACATAATTTGTTGTGTAAATTTTTTAAGATATTATGGCTAGGTACATAGTATATCATTTGTCTATCTATGTTAATGTGGTTAAAATTTCATATTTTGTTTGGATCACCGTTGATAAATAATATTAATAGATAATGACCCTTTGTACCTTCCTAGTGTAGCCTGGCCTTGAGCGGCATGTGGCTTTCTCTTTTTCCCATCCCTCTCTTCCTTTCTTAGACGTCCCACTCTACACTTCTACGATTATCACTTTTTGAACTAATGCAACATAGCTATCTAAATCTAAACTAGCTAGATTTCCCTTAATCCATGCCTTTAACCCCTCTTAAAACCTCTTTGCCTTTCTGTCTTTGAGTACTCACATACGCTGGCACAAGCCCCGCTAGTTTTTTAAATTTAGCTTCGTATTCTTCCACAGTCCCATTACCTTGCTTAAGCTCTAAAAAAATTATCTCCATTTGATCTTGCATATAATGAGGAAAATATTTCTCCAGCAATTTCTTAAATCTTTCCCATGAAACTTCTCTCTTACCTTCCATTGCGTACACCGACTCCCACCAATAATATGCTTCATGTTTTACAAACTAACTCGCAGATTCTGTTGTTTGATTATCCCTTGCCTTCACTAGGGCAAAGGACATCTCCATTTCATTTGACCATACCTTGGCATCTATCGGATCTGCTGACCCCTTAAACTCAGGAGGATTTACGGCTTAGAATGCCTTAAAGTTACCATATGTATATCTGTCTTCCGTCATTGCTGTTTTACTCTCGTACTTGCTCTTATTGGTTCCTGTTGTTGTTGAAACTGCTAGTGCTAAGCCAACATAACAGCTTGTTGAACTAACAATTGTAGCATCTGAGTAATGGCTAGATCAACGAGTCGAGGGAGATTAGATGGAGTCTCATTAGAATGAAGATTGAGCACTAACATGATGATCTTTTTGGAAGACATATTTTGTTAAGAAACAAACAATTATTTAGATGTGGTTGAGAAGAAAACAATTTTATGAATCATAACATACATTACTTTTACAAAACAAATAAAAACTTTTCATCAAATCAAATGTTTTTTGTACAAGATATGACAAAATGAATTGAGTACAACAGGTAGAATGTAAAGAGTACAATAGGTGCGAATAATATAAGAGGTATGCTAATAAGACAATTAAATGGAAGTAAAACAATTATATAGTGAAATGGAGTGATTATATATATATATATATATATATATATATATATATCTGTCCGCGCACGCAAGTTTTGTGGTATACAAGCTTTAAAAGGCTTCAACAAAAACAAAATACATAGTACAAGAAAGACTTTTTGGTGACGCAGTTTGAGCGTCTGTCTTACTATCAACCGCGACTTAAATGACTTAAAAGCATCGCTTTTAACTTTAACCGACACATTAACTTTTTTTCTTGACGCTTTAAAGTGTTTATTACGTCGGTCGTGTAATAATCGACGCTATTGAACTACTTTTTTCCACGGTTAAGTTTTAAGTGATGCTAATAAATTCCCCTTTTGCCACAGTTAACTTTTAACCGACGCTATTGGTCATATTTAAGTCATGGTTCCCATTTAACCGACGCTTTTAATAGCTGAATTTCTCTGTAACCTAGCTTTTAACGTCACTCACACACTCAAATATTATTAAGTTAAAAAAATTCTATAGTAAATATAATTTATATTAGGGGTATTTAAATTACCTTATTTTTAAATAAAATTATGTAATAAATTTATGTTTTTCTATAAATAAGTGTTTATTTTTGTTAAATTACAAATATAAGTTAACTCTTTAATATTTATTTTTAAACAATTATTACAAATATCAGTCATCTCTTGTAATCAGACTGGCTAGTGTAAACTCCCTCCATCAGTAAACAACCTCCGCTCAATCGAGTTCCAGGGTTTGGGCATTTTCTCTACTCGGCTCCGATTTCTCTACTCGGCTGATTTCTCTTCTCCACTGAGCATTTTCGATTCTACACCCGAGTTTGGGCATTTAGGGTAGTTTAATTGTATGTAATTAGTTGTAAATGAAGTATGTAATTGCTAGTATATATTGACAACTGACAAGTGGCTCTGGAAGATAGTACAAGCAAATGCATCAAGCACTACGTCATATATATGACCCACGGCAAGATATGAACGCGAGTGTTGCAAAATTATGTTGTATTAGAGGCACTAATTCATACCTACTGCAAGTTCATTTGAAGTTAGTAGTATATGTGTTGCATTGAGTATTAGTGAAATAATTATTTATAATATGATAATAAAATTTACAAAATAAATCTAAAATAATTTTAAATTATTAATTGATAGAATATAATCTATTAAACATGAAAACACTAAATTTTGGAAAAAAATAATACTTTTTATAAAATCTCTCTAGAATAATTACTTCTAATAAAAGTAGTAAATTTCAACTAATTAATTAATAATAAAATAATAATAGTAAAGTTGAATAATTTTTCAAATATAAAATTTATTAAATAATTATATTTTTAAATAGTTTAAAAACTAGAAATGCAAAACTAGTAAAACTACACTCTGAATTATCTACATGATTTGATGCTAGTTAGTTTAGTAAAACTACACTCTGTGTCTAATAAATTATTAATTAATCATTTGTCTTTATATTTGTAAACAATATGTATAGTTCTTGTTTGTTAAGCGGGGGCTTAGTGAACAGATTGATGAATCCGCTGGGGTTGAATCTAAAGTGGATTCTGGGATGGTTGGGAATAGACCTGAATCAACAGATGGGCCTGTTGTTGCTTGGGCCGCTGAAGACCCCTCAGTTGCTCAAACCTCAGACTAATGATGGGCCTATTTTGGTTGTTTCATCGGTCCCCCAGACTCACTACGATATCAGACCATGAACTGTGTTGGGTAAAAGAGGCTGGGGAAAGCCACCGAAGCTAAATAGAGGCCCCAAGAAAGTATGGGGAAGTCGGGGCGATGTATGCTTATAAGTAGGGTCCAAGAGGTCGGCCCAAGTCGGTTCCTACCTATACTATGTGCCTACGGCCCAGGAGAAGGCCTAGAAAGGATGTTGTTGGTGCAATAGTTGCTGTTGATCAGACTAATAGTGGTGGTAATAGTGGTAATGGTAGTGGTGGAGTTATGCCTGCAGCAAAGATTCACTTGGAGCCTCGTGGCAATTCTTTGGCCGCCCAAGCAAGGTAAATAAATTTTAAAAGTTAAATGCAATGTTGCAATATATGTTGTCATCAGTTAATGTGTGCTATAATGCATATATATTTCTTGCTACTGCTGTTTCCGTGCAAGGAAAAAGCCATTTTACATTTTTGAATCATATGATATAGGGGACCTCTGGGTTCTAATGGCTTTTTTAGTTCTTTCTATGCTTGGTTGTTAATTGGCAATCATTTTAAATATTAAAAGTCGAATCTTCAGAGGATAATATAAGTTATGTAGTTGGTTATGATGTATTTTCTAGTTAGATATTGCCATATTAGTGTCACTACTTGAGTGCGTGAGTTATACCCTCTCTGGCAGACCCTGCCAAATAAAACTATGAGTTTTATAAAACAAATCAAATTCGTTTATATAAATAAGTACCGAAAGAAATATCGTTACCATCCTTTAGTAAATCAAATCTTCTCCATTAGTAGCCCAAATATCTGGTAAAATATACTCTTAAAATTTAGGAAAATTTTAAAGTAATTTCCTCCCCCTCAGCTTTTGAATTGATGGCTTTTATAGCAGCTTGTCAGCATCACCCTCGACCAACAATAAATTAAAGTCTCACGAGAAATAAATCCAAAGCCACATCCAATCCTCTTCATTTGCAGATAGAGGAGATCACCTGGTAAAACAACAACAAAGTGGCTTTATGACTTATATCTAGTTACATCACTTGTTTACAATTTAAAAATGTTGGCTTCTCTCCTTCCAACTTTCTGTAGTTAATCGCTTCTTTTTAAAAAAAAAAATAATATCCCACAATTATGTAAAAGTGTTTAAACAAGATCTTTGATAACTGTGCTCAACTTGATATTTCATTCGGTGAGGACATTGTGGATCCATTAAATTTTGCTGTATTTTTCAATCTGTTGATGATATGTATTATTAATTTACTAATAAGAACAATGTACATGTATGAGGATGCTTTATTCAGTTAATAGGATTTGCTGGGGAAGAATTGTCATGGCATTAGAAGGAGGATACAACCTTGATTCCACAGAAAATTATCTACTTGCTTGTGTAGAGGTGTTGCTAGAGGACAAAAATATCACTACAGCTCCTAAGAAATATCCATTCGACTCGACATGGCGAGTATACAATTGGTATACTACTATCTCCGTTGTTTTCATATCTCTTTGTGATTACATATTGATCATCATGACTGCTCATAACTATTCTGATAATTGTCTTCAGGTTCGTAAAGAATTATCTCCATACTAGCCAATACTTGCTGAGAAATTGCCTGAAAAATTGACAGCAGGAAAACACCTCAAGTTCAGGTATTGTTCTCCATTCTTTCGTACATATTAGGCTATTTTACTGGATTACAATACCCTTACACACTAGATGTGCAAATGTTATTTTTAATGTTGTGTTTGTAGACTTTTATTTTGTGAACATTGCCTGATGGAAAAGCCTCATTTCTTTTTAGCATATTCTGCGTTCCATCAAACTGCTGCATGCGCTGTCTTTCTCTGAAGTTTACCAGTATGTTTGATAATTTAATTTTTCTACTAGGTTCAGAGCTCTGACTCAAAAGGTGAGTATGATGAGTATTTTAAGCAATTTTAGTTGTTGCATTCTTGAATCCAGTTCAAATCCGTTGAGTATATTATGAAGTTCTACATCCTATAGCCATTTTCCAAGTTTCCCGACACAAAAATATATGTGTAGCCGATTAATCTGAGTAGACATGACCTTTCCTTATCTTTTAGATACATTATAGATATGCATGTGTAGTAGAATGTTTCCGTATATGATCATAAAATGTAAATCCTGATCATATATGTTTGTCTGTGTAACTTAATAGGCAATGTGTGCAAGAAGGGAAAAAATGGAAGTCCAACCAAGTATTGGCAGGGATGTGAAACCATGGCATGTGTTAAGTAGGAATATTCATTAATGCATCAGGAGATCATCACTATGAAGCGACAAGAAACAATAAAGTCGACAGTTCCTGATAAGCGCATCAGTGACTGATACAAGAGCATCATTATGCAGATACTTGATCAGTATCAAGTATTATCACTAGATGGAGATTGAGTTCGAAAGACAATAGAAGAATATTGATACTAGACAACTTATTTATAGGGAATTACTCTATCGTACTTGATATACATAGAAACTGATAAATATTGGTAGAGAATATATTGTGATTGATAGACATAGTTGGGTATTATATAAACACAGATATTAGGTTATACGAATGTATGTACAACACGAGAGAAATCATTGTAACCAAACAGCTCTTAAGAACGATTAATTTCTTGAGAGAGTTTTGTAACAGTTCTTATAAATCAATAAGAGCTGAGTTGATTTGATTAATGGTTGTTACGTTAATATCAGTTTGACATTAATCCTCAGCAATAGAGTTATTCCGCACCTAGTCTATTGTTTAAATCTTGGGTAACAAGTGGTATGAGAGAAGGCTGATATTTTCAATCAGAAACGATTAAGAATGTCAACAACCAAACACGAATCAATCAAAATTCCAGTTATCAACAAAGCTGATTATCCAACTTGGAAAGTAAAGATGATGATGTATCTTGAAGCTGCTGATCCTGATGTCACAGACAGGATTACTAAGGGTACTCACGTTCCAAAGAAACTAGTCCCTCAAGATGGAACAACACCGGAACATTATGTGGATAAGCTGAAATACAGAGATGACATGAGAAGAAAAACTTGAAATCCTTAAAGATGTAAAGGCCAAGGACATACTTTTTCTTTTGTCGGTAAGGTTGTAGATGAAATGGAGAACAGGGCACAACCATATTGATTGTGGTGTTTTTGCGATGAGACATATGGAGCACTACTAGGGCATTTCAAAAAACAGGGATTGTTGACTTGCTATTGAGGGAAAAATCCAATGCAACAAGCAGAAGCATCATGTGGAGTATCAGGTAAATATAGTGGATGTTAACTAGCTTGAATTGGCAAGGCAGAAAAGAAAACAAGAAAAGAAGGAAAAGGAAAGTAAAGCAGGATCAAAGAGACCAAGAAAAGGATAAAGTACAATTTGACCAAACATATCTAAAAAATTAAATCTTTTGGGTATAACGCTTTTGTTGGTATCGGCCTTTTGATTAATACATTATTCCTTGGTCATTTGCTAAAGACGACCCAGAACCGGAATTATGGTGCATGAATGCTAATTCATCTATATGTAATGGTTTGTTTAGTATCACTGTATTCAATGTAGAATTCTCACCAGCTCAACAGCACATGAACCCCTGTTGAACATTTTATTATGTTAAACAGGTGTACAAAGGGTGTTGAATATGGGTTATTTGTATAACCCAAATACTATCTCTTAAGTATGTCATTTAGAGTTAAAAATTGAATAAAATGAAATCTTTCTATACCCCCAACCAACCCCGAAATTTTATCATGTTCAACAAGGGTACAAAAGGCGAATATGGGTTATTTTTATACCCCAAATTAACCCCAAATGCTATCTCCCAAGTATGTCATTTGGAGTTAGAAATCGAAAAAGAAAAATGAAATCTTTCTATACCCCCAACTAACCCCTTATGAATTTTTATTATGTAGAGATTAGATCTAATTTATGTTCTATTTATCAGTTATTACTATACCCTTGATCAACCCCACATGAAATTTTATCAAGTTGAAAATGGGTACAAAGGCGTTGATCTCTCTTTGGGAGGTTATTTGGAGCTCTAGTTCTTCAAACTAGAGACTCGTCTTGAAGAAAGACGAAGAGAGGAGGAAGCCGAGCGTCGTCGCATAGAGGCATTACCATTAAGAGAGAATATAATGTCTCTTTCCATCTCTACGTCGAAGATCTACAATAGGCGAGAGTTGGAAGGGAAAGATCCAAGTTTGAAGAAGAAGATGACGAAGGATAGCTCTAGTTAGAGATTGTGGTTCCTTATTTTTTTTTATAAATATTTGGGCCTTATCAAAAACTTCAACTTCACCCCTTGGTGTAGGCTAGTCTGTTGATCATGATATAATCGATCCTAGCTCCCATCTAGAGAGTAAGCAATTAGTATAAGTCTTAGATTATCAATGTAATCGATTTAGTTTGTCTATAAAATCAGTTCAATCTTCTTATATAATCATCTCAGTTTATTAATGGAATACAAGTTTATTTTGATGATTGTGTTATATGAACTGTTTAAGATAAGTGATTGGTTATATTCATTGAAGCTGTTCATATTCTGTTTTAAGATATATTTTTCTGAACAGACTACTGCATTAAATGATCTTGCTTTAATTTGAAAATGCTATGATATTGAGGTTCAAGTTGTTTTGAATAGCGAAGTACAGTCCAAGATCACATTTTTCAAAAATAATCAAAGGGATTATCGAGAAAAGAAGTACTAATGAAAACAGAAGAAAAACTGATTGTTAGAAAAAGGTCAAATTCAATCAATCTTATACGACCGTGACTCTTTACTGTGACTAATTTGTATATTTATGAATCAGTAATAGTCATTGCTGCTTGTCACCATAACTTACCACAATTATAGACTACTTACCACCATCACACGCCTCCTTTCATCACTTACTACCATCATGGTGTTGGGTTCCGAGGCATAAAACACAGCGGATATACATAAATAAAACGAAAATTTTCGAAACCCAAGAACAGGATCCATGTTCCATGTATAATTATGGGCAGATTATGGAGATAACGAATCATAACTTTCAAAAGCTTGACTCTCACGAACTCAACGGAGATCCTAGCTATCACGCTTTGTGTCTACCTCTCGGAAAACACCTCTATGGTATCCACACGAGCACCGACGGAATGGACGTACTAGCCTCCTTCTCGACGATCGGAACTGCCTCTGCCTCTCTTTGCTGCTAGGGTTTTTCTCAAAAACGTGATGACCTCCTTCACCATCATTATGTATTTATAATGACTGATTGAAAGGCTCGTAACAGCAAAGCCAACCCTAGTAGGTATATGATTAAATAATAAAAACGAATTTCTATTATTTAATTAATAACTAAGTCATACTTAATTATTATGGGCAAAAGCATTCGAATTTATATTATCTCAATTAAGTCTCATTTAATTATAAAAAAATTCAAATAATCATCAGTTAATTTAAATGAATAATTTAAATTAACTATTCCATTAGGTGCTCTATTTGTGTGACCCTATAGGCTATCATTTAATCGACAATAATTTTATTCTCTAATAAAATTATAAACAATGAGCGGTATCTAGTAATACATCATTGTTACCTAATTAAACAATAATTAAATCGTGATTAGATAAAACCTTTCGTGACTAATGTTTTTCGTGTAATATAATGCCTTTAACCATACATATTATAGATTAAACTCGAGGCATGTATTTAGTCATCCTCTTCAACATTTAATGCGGGTTTACTTGATCCATGAGTAGACTATAAAGACAAATCATTATTTGAGCATGACCATGCTTTTATAGTATTACTCAATCAAGAGGCCAATAATATCTCTCCTCTTTAGAGGAGGGTTAAATCCTTTATCTATCATTCATATTTCTCATACGACACATAATATACCCGATGTCCACTTTTATCATCACTGGGTCAAAGGTAACTTTTAATGTAGTCAAAATATATTAATCCTCGCATAGAAATATAATGATTTCAAGTCAAAGGGTCTTTAAACCATTATCACTGTGAGTCTTTCTTATGACTTTATTAAACATGAAGAATCTCACTGTAGGTCTGTCTAGTACCATGTACTTTTACATGTACCTATGTATTGACTTTAGTATCCCCATACTTTTAACCAATGAGATGTGGTTATCTTGTCAAACAACATACTAGTCTATCTATGTATTATTATCGTCCTATATAATAATACTCGACTAGGGACCTTTAAGAATATGATATATTATATAATCTCAAGTTCAAGTTATGTACTTAAACTATAAAATGTGTATGATGATATTAAGGACATTTATTATGCTAACAAAATATCGAAATAATTTAGATCATAATAAATACATTTATTGAATCAACAAACATAAAGGTTTAAAAGAATAATTTATTGCCTCTAGGGCACCTACACTAACACATGGCCCTTCTATTATGATAATTGATCATTAATAATCGACAACTAATAGTTATTCTTGTACTTGTAAATTGTGATTTTGAAACCGGTTTTTAGTTTGTATTTAATATTTGGTTTGTATTTGATCACTAGCATATGTATATATATATTTCATTACTCTGTTGCATATTGGCTTTAATTCTTCTTATTTTAATTTTTCACTCACATACAGTGGGCTAAGCAAACACAAGATGTACTCGAGCATGCCCGGGAGGGTTAGTGCCTTTGGAGATAAAGCTAAAGCATTATGTATTGTTTGGGCTTCTATTAAAATGGTTAGTGTTGATAGATGTGGATATTGGGGTTGTAATGATTGATGGAGGGTTTGGTGGTTAGTGTGAACCATATTTGTATGATGTTTAATTGTAAAAATAGTGTATTGGTATTTTCAATTCATATGCAGAATCTTTCCATTTTTTATGAAATGTGTTGCATGACCTAGTTAAATTGTTTCAAATAAATAGTTCTATTAGAATGTAAATACTTTACAATTTTTTTTAACAATATGGGGAAAATGTTACTATACAAATAGGCCCATAGTAAACCCATTATGGGGCTCCATAAGTGGTGGGACTCATCTCTTTTCCAAAAGTGAATCCTACTTAGAGGGCCCATTTTCCCCTATACCAAGGCAACAAGGATATTATGTTATTATATACAAACCTTATTCTCACATTTGCATTCTACTCCACACTGTAACATGAAATAACAAAAGTAACATTAATTTTATGTTACCCCGATTTTTTGATTGTTGTAACATATTTTGGAATTTGTGCAACAATTTTTGTGCCTTATTATAGATGGTATTATAACCATTTTGTAAGGTATTTCAGACAATTGTAAATATGTTGGCGTTACACTCCTTTATTACTTGAAAATATTTCATTTTCTCTTTATTATTTTCAAAAATATTATGATTATATAATTATATATAACTTAATGATATATATATATGTGTGTGTGTGTGTGTGAGAGAGGGAGAGAGAGAATAATTTTAATATAAGTTTTACTTTAATTTAGTTAGTAATAATTTTTTTAATGTAATGAACATTATGTATTAGTAATTATTGATAAACTTGTTAGTATATTTTATAAGAACTTAATTTCCAAATTAAATTTTCCGTAAATTGAATATATTAAAATTTAAATGATAAAAATATAATTTATTTGTATTTTCAAAATTAGTAACATTATTAACCACTAAGAACTTTAACCTATAACGCTATTTTTCATTTTTAATAAATAAATTATTAATAATAAACAAATAGTTTATTTTCTTTTAAAAAAAATTAATCTATGAGTGTTTGGATACTTTGACACTTATATAAAATAGGTGGTTTATAAAGCAAACAATTTCCTAGTTGCTTGCATCAACACTTAATTTATCTAATTGGGTTTTATTCTAAAATAATATAACTAAGTACAAACTTTTTGCCACTAGGCTCGGCCCACCTTGTGAGGTACTTAAAATTAGCGAAAACCCTAATCTAAGTGGCAGCGCCTCTCCACATCCCTCCTCATCATCTCATGGGTTCCATCCCACTCTAATTTAGGCATCAATGAGCCCTCTCCAGATCTCTTCACCGAGGCCCCCACATCTCTTCTCATCTCATGGGTTCCATGTCAGAGCGCTCCTTGTTATACTGTCTAAGGTATATGTTTATACTCTTTACAATTTTAAATGTAACACATGAACACATATGATATATATGGTCCTAGCATGCTTGGTACACAAGCGTGTGGGTTGTTTTTCATTTCAGTAGCTAGATATATGAAGTTTGGTGTTAATAGGGTTAAAATTTCATATTTTGTTTGGGTCACCGTTGTTAAATTTGACGCCCTCCTAATCCGGGTCAAAGATTTGGTCGTCACCAACTTTATATCACAATAACAATCTGATAAATCATACTAATAGATAATGACCCTTGGTACCTTCCTACTATTGCCTGGCCTTGAGCGGCATGTGGCTTTCTCTTTTTCCCATCCCTCTCTTTCTTTCTTAGACGTCCCACTCTCCACTTCTATGACTATCGCTTTTTGAACTAATGCAACATAGCTATCTATATCTAAACTAGCTAGATTTCCCCTAATCCATGCCTTTAACCCCTCTTAAAACGTCTTTGCCTTTATTTCTTTGAGTTCTCACATACGCTGGCACAAGCCTTGCTAGTTCTGTAAATTTAGCTTCGTATTCTTCCACAGTCCCATTACCTTGCTTTATCTCTAAAACAATTATCTCCATTTGATCTTGCATATAATGAAGAAAATATTTCTCCAGCAATTCCTTAGATCTATCCCTTGAAACTTTTCTCTTACCTTCCATTGCGTACACCGACTCCCACCAATAATATGCTTCATGTTTTAGAAAATAACTCGCAGATTCTGTCGTTCGATTATACCTTGCCTTCACTAGGGCAAAGGACATCTCCATTTCATTTGACCATATCTTGGCGTCTATCGGATCTGCTGACCCCTTAAACTCAAGAGGATTTACGGCCATAAAGTTACAATATGTATATCTGTCTTCCGTCGTTGCTGCTCTACTCTCGTACTTGCTCTTATTGGTTCCTGTTGTTGTTGAAACTGCTACTGCTAAGCTAACATAGCAGCTTGTTGAACTAACAATTGTAGCATCTGAGTAATGGCTAGATCAACGAGTCGAGGGGGATTAGATTGAGTCTCATTAGACTCTGAAGATTGAGCACTGACATGATGATCTTTTTGGAAGGCATATTTTGATAAGAAACAAACAATTATTTACACATGGTTGAGAAGAAAACAGCTTTATGAATCATAACATTATCTTTTACAAAACAAATGAAACTTTTCATCAAATCAAATGTTTTTTGTACAAGATATGACAAAATGAATTGAGTACAACATGTAAAATGTAAAGAGTACAATAGGTGCAAATAATATAAGAGTTATGCTAATAAGACAATTAAATGGAAGTAAAACTATTATATTTGAAATGGAATGATTATATATATATATATATATATATATATATATATATATATATATATATATATATTTGTCTGCGCGCGCGAAGTTTGTGGTATACAAGCTTTAAAACGCTTCAACAAAAACAAAATACATAGCACAAAAAAGACTTTTTGGTGATGCAGTTTGAGCTTCTGTCTTACTATCAACCGCGAGTTAAACTATTTAAAAGCATCTCTTTTAACTTTAACCGACACATTAAGTCACTTTGACTACACCAATGGCATCAGATTCTATTTAACCAACGCTTATAGTTCTCAAATGCGTCGGGCAATTTTTTTCCCGACGCTTTAAAGTGTTTATTACGTCTATCGTGTAATAATCGATGCTATTGAACTACGTTTTGCCACGGTTAAGCTTTAAGTGATGCTAATAAATTCCCCTTTTGCCACAGTTAACTTTTAACTGATGCCATTGGTCAGATTTAAGTCATGGTTCCCATTTAACCGACACTTTTGATAGCTGAATTTCTCCGTAACCTAGCTTTTAACGTAACTCACACACTCAAATATTATTAAGTTAAAAAAATTCTATAGTAAATATAATTTTTATATTAGGGGTGTTTGATTTACCTTAATTTTAAATAAAATTATGTATTGAATTTATGTTTTTCCAAAAATAAGTTTTTATTTTTGTTAAATAACAAATATAAGTTAACTATTTAATATTTATTTTTAAACAATTATGTGAATATAAATTTTTTAATAAAAAATCAGTCATCTCTTGTGCCAGTGTAAACTCCCTCCATCACTGTATGGACTTCAAAAAATTAACACCCACACAAACTCTTTACCTCCACTCAATCGAGTTCCAGGGTTTGGGCATTTTCTGTACTCGGCTCCGATTTCAGTACTCGACTGATTTCTCTTCTCCACTCAGCATTTTCGATTCTACACCCGAGTTTGGGCATTTAGGGTAGTTTAATAGTATATAATTAGTTGTAAATGAAGTATGTAATTGCTAGTATATATTGACAAGTGGCTCTGGAAGATAGTAGGAACAAATGCATCAAGCACTACGCACTACACCAAATATGGCCTATTGCAAGCCTAACATGCATTTGTGTTGCATAAAATGTTGCAATAGAAAAAAAAATTGCTACTCTATTGCAATATTTTTCAAAGTGTTGTATAAAATAGAAAAGTGTTACAAACAAAATTGTCAAAAACAAAATTTTGACAAAACGTAATACTTTTGAAAGCGTTACAATACATAGTTTAGAATTTGGCTGAAAAATAGGCGGGGGCTTCAATTTTTATTGGGCGGGATACCAAAATTTGGTACCAAAATATATTTACACAAAAGTTTTATTACACTTAAATTTTATTACACTCCCTCCTCTCTCTCACACTGTCTCTCCAGCACTCTCTCATCTCTCTCGCGCGCATCTCACTCTCTCGTTCATCTCTCTCACTCACCTGTCTCGCTCGTCTCTCCGGCTCAACTTTGTGGCTCATCTCTCTCTCGCTCACCTCTTTGGCTCATCTCTCTCGCTCGTCTCTGCTTAGAAAACGTCTGGATCAGGAGCTAATTAGAGCTTCGATTTGAGGTAAAACCCCTAATCTTTTTATATGTATATGTATGTTAGAAGCTAGATTCTGTTTGCATGTTTAAAATTTAGAGCAAATTAGGGCTTTTTTTGTATGTTTATATATATGTCTGTGTATGATTAGTAGTGATTTGTGGGTATTGTGACTTAATTAGGTTGAACCTAATTGTTAATTTATGGGTAAATTGGTAGTAATTGAAAATTTGTTCCTTTTGTATTAATCTTGTCGGTAAATTAATGTGGCAAATGATTTAGGTCTGATTTCAATTTGTGTCTTGTTCTGATTTTGTGACTAATTATATATAGGCAGGGGGTTTTGTGACTCTTTAATTTTGTATTTTGAATTGTATCCATATGTAATGCTCTGTTATTGTCAATTGGTACTGTTGTTAATTTTTTGAACAATATTGATGTAGAAGAGTGGATGTTGAAGGAAAGAAATGGTTGTCGTTTCCGAGGTATAGTGAAATATATAGGCAGGGGGTGTTAGATTTTGTTAGCAATGCATTTGAAAATCATGCCATAGGAAATGAGTTGAAGTGCCCTTGTAGGAAATGTATTAATCGATTCTGGAGTGGTGCCACTGCTATATGTGACCATCTCATATGCAATGGACCTTCTCCACAGTGTGTTGATTGAATTTATGAAGTCTCGATGCTTAGGACAGACCGTGTTGTTGAGGAGATGGAGACTGATCATATACGTATGGGATTAGGAGATGATTTTGATGTAATGATACATAATACATATGGTAATAAGACTAGTATTGGTGAAGATGGAATTAGAAGGGGATTAAATGATGATGCAAAGAAATTTTATCGACTTGTAAAGGAGGGTGGACAACCTTTATATCCTAACTGTAAGAAATTTACTCAATTGAGTTTTATAGTTAGGCTTTACCAAGTAAAGTGCATTCATGGATTTAGTGAGGCGGCCTTTACTGCGTTACTTGAGTTGATAAAGGAGGTTTTTCCCGATGTAAATCTACCATCATCTTTTAGTGTGGCAAAGGGTATGATTAAAGACTTGAGTCCTGGTTACCAAAAGATACATGCATGTCCAAATGACTGCATGCTCTTTTGGGCTGAAAATGAGAAGCTGGATAAGTGCGCAAAGTGTGGAACATCAAGATGGAAATTATATGAACAGAAACTTAATTCAATTGAGAACATGGATATGTTAAAAGAATCTAAGATCCCAGCAAAAGTGATGAGATATTTTCCTTTAAAGCAATGGCTGCAGAAAAATGTTACAGAAAAATGTGTTACAAAAAATGTTACAAAAAACTAAAATACATTGCAAAAAAGGAACAAATGTTGCACATATATGTTGCTAAAAAACCAAAATAAAATGTTACAATATGGATAAAACGTTGCAACGAAACGTTGCAAGAATGGAGACCAACTAAACGTAGAAACAATGTTATAATAGGTTCAAAAAATGTTGCAACTTTGTAACATATCTACCTTAAATAGTGTTACAACAATGTGTTACAATACACTATTGTAACACAATAATTGTGTTACTATAACATCATCAAGTGTTACAATAAATTTGCTATTGCAATACATTTTATATGTTGCAAAAAGTAACCAAAATGTTACTATAGGGGTCTATTGCAACGGCAGTATACGCAACGCTGATTTTTGGCAAATATGTTGCATTAGAGTATATTGTAACATTTTTGGGGCCTAATATTACGTTTTCTTAGCATTGCAATAGGCCATATTTGGTGTAGTGACGCATATATAACCTAGGGCAAAATATGAACCCTAGTGTTGCAAAATTATGTTGTATTAGAAGCACTAATTCATACCTACTGCAAGTTCATTTCAAGTTAGCAGTAGGCCAATATATGTGTTGCATTGAGTATTAGTAAAGTAATTATTTATAATATGGTAATAAAATTTAGATAAAATAAATCTAAAAAAATTATAAACTATTAATTGATAGAATATAATCTATTAAACATGAAAACACTAAATTTTGGAAAAAATATTAATTTTTATAACATTTCTCTAGAATAATTACTTCTAATAAAAATAGTAAATTTCAACTATCTAATTAATAATAAAATAATAATACTAAAATTGATTGATTTTCAAGTATAAAATTTATTAAATAATTATATTTTTAAATAGTTTAAAAACTAGAAATGCAAAACTAGTAAAACTACACTCTGAATTCTCTACCGGATTTGATGCTAGTTTAGTAAAACTACACTCTGTGTCCGATAAATTATTAATTAATCATTTGTCTTTATATTTATAGACAATCTGTATAGTTCTTGTTTGTTAAGCTGGGGCTTATTGAACAGATTGATGAATCAGCTGGGTTGAATCTAAAGTGGATTTTGAGATGGTTGGGAATGGACCTGAATCAATAGCTCGGCCTATTGTTGCTTCGGCTGCTGAAGACCCCACAGTTGCTCAGACCAATGATAGACCTCTTTTGGTTGTTTCATCGGTCCCAATCGGACCATCAAATGTGTTAGGTAAAAGAGGTCCGGGAAAGCCACCGAAGCTAAATAGAGGCCCGAAGAAAGTATGGAGAAGGCGGGCGATGTATGCTTATAAGACGGGTCCAAGAGGTCGGCCCAAGCCGGTTCCTACCTATACTATGAGCCTGAGGGCCGGGGGAAGACCTAGAAAGGATGCTGTTGGTGCAATATATAGTTGCTCTTGATGAGACTAATGGTGGTGGTAATGGTGGTAATGGTAGTGGTGGAGTTATGCATGCAGCAATGTTGCAATATATGTTGTCATTAGTTAATGTGTGCTATAATGCACATATATTTCTTACTACTGCTGTTTCTGTGCAAGTAAAAAGCCATTTTACATTTTTGAATTATATGATATAGGGGACCTCTGGGTTCTAATGGCTTTTGTAGTTCTTTCTATTTTGGTTGTTAATTGGCAATCATTGTAAATATTAAAAGACGAATCTTCAGAAGATAATATAAGTTATGTAGTTGGTTATCATGTATTTGCCATTTAGATATTGCCATATATTAGTGTCACTACTTGAGTGCGTGAGTTATTCCCTCTTTGGAAGACCCTGCCAAATAAAACTGTATAAAACAAATCAAATTTGTTTATATAAATAAGTACCGAAAGAAATATCGTTACCATCCTTTAGTAAATCAAATATTCTCCATGAGTAGCCGAAATATCTGGTGAAATATACTCTTAAAATTTAATAAAATTTAAAAGTAATTTCCTCCCCCTCAGCTTTTGAAATGATGGCTTCTATAGCAGCTTCGTCAGCATCACCCTCGACCAACAATAAATTAAAGTCTCACGAGAAATAAATCCAAAGCCACACCCAATCTGCTTCATTTGCAGATAGAGGAGATCACCTGGTAAAACAACAACAAAGTGGCTTTATGACTTCTATCTAGTTACATCACTTGTTACCTGCAGATACAGTTTAAAAATGTTGGGTTTTCTCCTTCCTACTTTCTGTAGTTATTCGCTTCTTTTTAATAAAAAAAATATTATCCCACAATTATGTAAAGGTGTTTAAACAAGATCTTTAATAAATCTGCTCAACTTGATATTTCATTCGGTGAGGACATTGTGGATCCGTTAACTTTAACTTTTGCTGTATTTTTCAATCTGTTGATGATATGTATTATTAATTTACTAATAAGAACAATGTACGTGTATGAGGATGCTTTATTCAGTTAATAGGATTTGCTGGGGAAAGAATTGTCATGGCATTAGAAGGAGGATACAACCTTGATTCCGTAGAAAATTCTGTACTTGTGTAGAGGTGCTGCTAGAGGACAAAAATATCACTACAGCTCCAAAAGGATTATCCATTCGACTCGACATGGCGAGTATACGATTGATGCACTACTATCTCCATTGTTTTCATATCTCTTTGTGATTACATATTGATCATCATGACTGCTCGGAACTATTCTGATAATTATCTTCAGGTTCGTAAAGAATTATCTCCATACTGGCCAATACTTACTGAGAAATTGCCTGAAAAATTGACAGAAGGAAAGCACCTCAAGTTCAGGTATTGTTCTCCTTTCTTTTGGACATATTTGGCTATTTACTGGATTACAATACCCATACACACTAGATGTGCAGATGTTATTTTTAATGTTGTGTTTGTAGACTTTTATTTTGTAAACATTGCGTGATGGAAAAGTCTTCCATAAAATTGCTCCATGCGCTGTGTTTCTCCGAAGTTTACCAATATGTTTGATAATTTAATTTTTCTGCTAGGTTTAGAGCTCTGACTCAAAAGGTGAGTATGATGAGTATTTTAAGCAATTTTAGTTGTTGCATTCTTGAATCCAGTTCAAATCGGTTGAGTATATTATGAAGTTCTACTTCCTATAGCCATTTTCCAAGTTGCCCAACACAAAAATATATGTGTGGCCGATTAATCTGAGTACTTTCCTTTTCTTTCAGATACATTATTGATATGCATGTGTAGTAGAATGTTTCCGTATATGATCATAAAATGTAAATCCTGATCATATATGTTTGTCTGTGTAACTTAATAGGCAATGTGTGCAAGAAGAGAAAAAATGGAAGTCCAACCAAGTATTGGCAGGTATGTGAAAAAATGGAAGTCCAACCAAGTATTGACAGAACCACTATATACATGTATATATAATCATGACATGGACTACATATCATAAAACGCAGAACCGCAACCTCGCTCTGATGCCATTGTTGGAACAATCGGACCTTGGCCCTGCGGTTTATGATACTAATTAAAAGTTCAAAAAGAATATTAACCTTAATCGCTATGGCACAAGCGATTCAAATCCACGTCTTCTACTGTATTCCCTGATTCTCCTTGGACGAAGTGTGGCCTTCGATCTCCCAAGGTGTGCCTCTCCTTAACGCTCCGAAAACCCAAAACCCTAGCTAGCTCCTTGAGAAAAACAGCTGCCTCTCTCAAACCGTAGGATGAATTCGTTTTGGTGTGTCTTTCAGCTTTACGAGAACGAGAATATATATAGGCTACAGTAGGGATCATGGACCATTAGGTCAGGCCTTCCAATGACATTCCGGGCCAGGCCAAATGTCATTAAATATTAATTCAATCCACTAAAGAATTAATATTTGCACTATCTTTCCTAATACCGTAAATGGTTAATTATCTAGTTGGTCACTGAAGTGAGCATAATGTATCAAGTTGGTCACTAAACTGAAAACGGTTTCAAAATGGTCATTGAAGTCACCATAAATATCAAATGAGTACCCCGAAATATGAGTTCAAGTAGTAAAAATATTATTTATAAAATTTTACACATTATTTTTAAATATTACCACAACCAACAAAAAGGTTATAACTTCTAGTATTTATGATAATATATTTAGATTTTATCAAGTTTGTTTATTATTTATTATTTATTATATAGTTATTTTCTTTGTTTAAATTAAAAATAAAAAATAAATAAACTTGATAAAATCTAAATATATTATTATAAAAACTATAAGTCATAACTTTTTTGTTGGGTGTGGTAATATTTAAAAATAATGTGTAAAACTCTATAAATAATATTTTTACTAATTGAACTCATATTTCGAGGTACTTATATGATATTTATGGTGACTTCAATGACCATCTTGATACCGTTTTCAGTTCGGTGACGATACATTAAGCCCATTTCAGTGACCAGTTAGATAATTAACCAATTCCGTAAATTAGTTATTTAATTCAGCTCCCATATTAATTGCTTATAAATTCCCCATGTTTAAGATATCGCATGTCCATTAATTAAATTAATTTCTGACAATTAATTTAATCAATATTTTTTATTCTTATCATCCACTCAACCTTATAATTATGCAAGAACAAATCTGCCTGCAGGACTAAAGCATAATTATCTTTTTCAGCTTTCAAGAGGACATCATCACCCGAATATATTTTTCGTACATGGTTTCCTTTATAGTTAATATCCCACTCTGTATATAATGTCATTGCCCAATACATAAATTCGTAATTTAAAATAAATTACTTAACGTATGAATCAAGGCATGTGCATTAAATACAAGTGTCAATCACTATATCCGGATTAAGAACCTAAGCATTAATAACATCATAGAATCTTAGTTCTTTATTGTCAGAATAAAAGAAACAATTATTCTACTATTTTGATCCCGTTCAATATACACAAAGTATATAAGTATTATTCAATAGTCAAGATAAACTATTTCTAAATAATACTTCAGCCGTTCCAGTGGTTTATCTAACACCACCTCGACTGTGAACCTTTATTATATTATATAAGGAATTCGACAATCTAACCTTCTGCTATCCCATTTGATACTAGATTGTCTACAATATATAATATGCAGACAATGTGAAAACATGCATTCAAGATTCTCAAATAATTATTATATACTTCAAACGAATATTTCAGTATAAACCCTAACATTACGTAGGAAGATACATTAATGTATCAGGAGATCATCACTATGAATCGACAAGAAACAATAAAGTCGACAGTTCTTGATAAGCGCGTCAGTGACTGATAAAAGAGCATCAATATGCACATACTTGAGCAGTATGAAGTATTATCATTAGCTGGAGATTGAGTTCGAAAGACAATTGAAAAAGATTGATACTAGACAGCTTATTTATAGGGAATTACTCTATCGTACATGATATACATAGAAACTTATATATATTGGTAGAGAATATATTGTGATTGATAGACGTAGTTGTGTAGTATATAAACATAGATATTAGGTTGTACGAATGTATGTATGTTACATATTTGATGATGTCACAGGTATCTAACTTGTTTAGTGTGCAGAAGCAAATATCAGAGTTTAACTGGAAATCAGAGTTTGACGACTACCAGCTGGATCAGAGTTTATCTAAGATCAGAGTTTGCAGGCGGCTGATTTTCAGGAACAGATCTGGATAAATAAGGAAGATAAAGATCAAGGGAGATTGTGCAAATCAGGACAGCAGAAGGATAACTACTGATTAGATTATTTTAGGAAGCAGATAATTGTAAATCAATCAGTAGATATCATGTAACTGTGTATATAAACACAAATTAGGGTTTACTCTATAGGAGTTAGAAACATCAAGCATATCGTTCATATAACCCAGCAGCTCTTAGTGATAAGATATAAATCACTAAGAGAGTTTTTGTAACCTATTGAGTTTTGTGAATAAGAGTTTACTTTGATAATTCTCTTGTTTGATTATTTTGTTATTGATTGTGTTCACTATATTAATTCATATAGTGATTTATTTCGGCCTAACAAGTGGTATCAGAGCCAGCTATGTTGATATACCTACAGTGAGATCTTAATCACACAATCATGTCTGAAAAATCACAAACTTCAAACAGTAGATATGAGTCACTTAGGGTTCCGGTCCTCAGGGCATCTGAATATCCTATCTGGAAGGTTAGGATGGTTATGTTTCTGGAGTCCACAGATCCAGAGTACGTGGACAGGATTTATGATGGTCCACATATGCCAACAAAGCTCTCTGTTGCAGTTGGAGATGAACCCCAGAAGATGATTTCCAAAGAAAAGATAGATTATACTCCTGAGGACATCTCATCAATCAGTAAGGATGCAAAAGTAAAACACTTGTTGCATAGTGTTCTAGACAATGCTATGTCTAATAGAGTGATTGGATGCAAAACTGCAAAATAAATATGGGATGCCTTGGAAATCAAATGTCAAGGAACCAAAGCCATCAAGAAGAACAGAAGGACCATACTTACCCAAGAGTATGAACACTTTGATTCAAAAACTGGTGAATCATTGACTGATCTTTATGACAGGTTTGTCAAGCTGCTTAATGATCTATCTCTACTTGCTCTTCCTGAAAAGTGGGATTTGAAAGTAACCACTATAAGAGATAATCATGATCTTGAAGAGATGTCTCTGGATGATATCTTTGGGAGATTAAAAACCTATGAACTTGAGATGGAACAAAGAAGCAAACGACATGGTGGGAAACCCAAACCAGTTGCTCCAAAAGTTCAAGGAGAAACAGCTGTGAAAAACAAAGGAAAAGCACATGTCACAAAGTCTGATACTGAGACATCAAACTCTGATGATGACTCAGACACTGATATACCTTCAGACTCTGATGACAGTGATTCTGAGATGATGCAGCTGGCAGCATTGATGGTTAAAAGCTTCAAGAAGATGGCTTACAAAAACTTCAATAAAGGGAAGAAGTTCTCAAGGAAAGACAGAAACTCTGATAAGAAGGTCTTCAAAAGGAATGAAGGCAAAGAAGAAAAGTCTAGAAAAGCTGATAAGTCTAAGTATACCTGCTTCAATTGTGGTGAGAAAGGTCATTTTGAAACTGAGTGCAAGAAAGCCAAGAAAGAAAAGGAACAAGCATTTATTACCAAGAAAGGAAGCTGGGCAGACTCATCAGAATCAGAGGAAGAAGTCAACTATGCCTCGATGGCAAACACAGATAACAACACTGAGGCTGTTGAATCTAAGGTACCTCATTCCACTCTTGCTTTTGACACTGAAGATATAACTGAGTTAAGATTATTTCTTAAAAATTTGCATGTCAGTTATAGAGATCAGACTTTAGAAAATGAGAGACTAAAATCTGATATCTTAGAAGTTAAGAAAAGGAATGATCATCTTGAGAAAGAATTAGTTCAGATGTTAGAAGTTCAGAAAGAAAGAGATGATTCTGTTTTCATTAAAAATGAGCTATTAAAGAAAACTGCATCTCTTGAATCAGAACTTGCTAAGGAAAGAGAGATAATCAGAACTTGGACTAACTCAGGAAAAACCACTCAGAATATCTTAGAAAGTGGAAACTGGAAGAAAGGTTTAAGATACTCTGATAAAAATGAAGCTGAGTCACATAAACAAGAAACTATTAAAATCGAAAGACCTAAGGTTGCTCCAGTAAGATTTGTTGCAGAATCAAAGGTTCATGACAAATCAAAGATTGATAAACCAAAATAGGTCAACATAGGATTGATGACTCAGAAACAACTTAAGCATAAGCTCAAGGAGGTTAAACAAGAAAACAGGATTAAGGAACCTAGGAAAAACAGAAATGGGAAGGTAGGAATAAACAAAAGCAATAATTATATGCCTATTCCTAATGCTCCTAGGAAAACTTGTCATAACTGTGGTAATCCTAATCATCTTGCTTCTTTTTGCAGGAAGAATAAGGACATAAATACTATGTCTCCCAAATCAGAAGTTAAGACTAGGAATACTAGATTTAGACCAGAAAATCCCTGTTTTCATTGTGGTAGTTTATGGCATTCCATCTACACTTGTAAGGAATACCATAGTTTATACTATAATTACTATGAATTGAAACCTTCTTTGAAGAAAAAGATTGATTCTCCTGGTTTAAACTCTGTTAAAAAGTTTGTTAGCACAAACTCTGATTTAAACTCTGATAAATCTTCCGCTGCTAGTGTTAACAAACTTAACAAGAACAAAGGATCCAAGCAAGTCTGGGTCCTTAAAACTAATCATTAGTTGTGTATGTGATTGCAGGGCAACATGAAAAACATCCTAGTTCTGGACAGTGGATGCTCAGGACATATGACAGGAAATAAAGCCCTGCTATCAGACTTTGTGGAGAAGGCTGGCCCAAATGTTTCTTATGGAGATGGCAACATAGGGAAAACTTTGGGATATGGCAATATCAATCTTGGAAATGTCATCATTCAATCTGTAGCTCTGGTTTCAGGACTTAAGCACAATTTGCTCAGCATAAGTCAAATCTGTGACAGAGGATATCATGTTGATTTCTTTGAAGAACACTGTGAAGTGGTTAGCAAAAGCACTGGGAAAGTTGTTCTGAAAGGATATAGACATGGGAATATCTATGAAGCCAAGCTCTCTTTAAACTCTGAAAGCTCTGCAATCTGTCTACTTGGCAGAGCTAGTATTGAAGAAAGCTGGAACTGGCACAAGAAACTCTCTCACCTGAACTTCAATAATATAAATGAATTAGTGAAGAAAGATCTTGTAAGAGGACTGCCCAAATCAGTTTTTACTCCAGATGGACTTTGTGGCTCCTGTCAGAAGGCAAAACAGAGGAAATCCTCATTCAAAAGTAAAACTGAGTCCTCAATTCTTGAGCCTTATCATCTGCTTCATGTTGATCTTTTTGGACCAGTAAATATAATGTCCATTGCAAAGAAAAGATATACTCTGGTCATTGTTGATGAATTTACCAGATATACTTGGGTATATTTTCTACACAGCAAGGATGAGACATCTTCTCTTCTAATTGAACATGTCAAGCAACTGGACAAAATTTCTAAAGATGCAGTAAAGATCATCAGGAGTGATAATGGCACTGAATTCAAGAATTCTAAGATGGAAGAGTTCTGTAAAGCAAATGGAATTAAACAAGAATTTTCAGCACCTGGAACACCTCAGCAAAATGGTGTTGTAGAAAGAAAGAACAAAACTCTGATTGAAGCTGCTAGAACCATGTTGGAGGAAGCAAAATTGCCAACTTACTTCTGGGCTGAAGCTGTGCAAACTGCTTGTTTCACACAGAATGCAACTCTGATAAATAAGCATGGGAAAACTCCATTTGAGATGGTCAAAGGCAGGAAACCAAATCTCAAATACTTCCACATATTTGGGTGTAAATGCTTTGTTCTGAAAAATCATCCTGAACAGTTGACCAAATTTGATTTAAAAGCTGATGAAGGAATCTTTGTTGACTATCCTCTGTCAACAAAAGCCTTCAGAGTTTACAATCTGAGAACAAGGGTAGTCATGGAATCCATTCATGTATCCTTTGATGATAATAAAATTACTGGGATGGAAGATTTTGATGACCATGAGCAACTGAGATTTGAAGATGAAGATGCATTCTCTGACTCAATAAACTCTGACTCTGAGATCATATCAGAGTATGTCACTCCAACTCACCAACCTCAAGCACATGTTGAGGGGGAGCACCTTCACAATGAAAATCTGGATGAAAATGTTGAAGACTCAGCAGAAAACACAAACTCTGATACTGACTCCTCAAACTCTGATCATTCGACATCAGAAAATCATGATAATACATCTTCAGGGGGAGCATCAGAAACTCAGAATGCTCATGAAGATTGCATGAATAATGGGGGAGAGGCATCACAGAATCAGAATGACACTGGAAATAGCATGGATTATGGGGGAGGATCAAATTCCAAAAGTCAACTGCCACATGAAAGAAAATGGACAAAGTCTCACACACCAGATCTAATAATTGGAGATCCAGATGCTGGAGTACAAACCAGAACTGCAACAACAAATGAATGCTTATTTCACTCATTTTTATCTCAGAGAGAACCTAAGAAAGTGGAAGAGGCTCTTAAGGATGCTGATTGGGTAACAGCAATGCAGGAGGAGTTAAATGAATTTGAGAGAAACAAAGTCTGGACATTAGTACCAAGACCAAAGAACAGATCAATAGTTGGTACTAAATGGGTGTTCAGAAACAAGACAGACAGTGATGGCATAATCACCAAAAATAAAGCCAGACTGGTAGCCAAGGGATATTCTCAACAAGAAGGAATTGACTATGATGAAACCTTTGCCCCAGTTGCCAGATTAGAAGCAATCAGAATCTTCTTGGCCTATGCTGCATATAAGAAATTCAAAGTTTTTCAGATGGATGTGAAGAGTGCATTTCTCAATGGGGAACTGGAGGAAGAAATATATGTTGAACAACCTCCAGGGTTTGTTGACTCAAAATATCCAGATCATGTCTACAGACTAGATAAGGCACTCTATGGACTAAAGCAAGCACCAAGAGCATGGTATGAAACTATGGCTCAATTTCTCTTGGACAGTGGTTTCAACAGAGGTACAATTGACAAAACTCTGTTTTATCTCAACCATGGTAATGACCTGCTTTTAGTTCAAGTTTATGTAGATGATATCATTTTTGGATCTACTAATCCTAAACTCTGTGAAAGATTCTCAAAGCTTATGCAGTCTAGATTTCAGATGAGCATGATGGGAGAGATGAGCTATTTTCTGGGACTGCAAGTTAAGCAGACTGATGAGGGTATTTTCATTAATCAGTCTAAGTACACCAGGAATCTGCTAAAGAAATTTGGTATGCAGGATAGTTCAGCTGCTACTACTCCCATGGCAACAGCCACTAAGTTAGATAAAGATACTGGATCATCAGTAGAAATTACTAACTACAGAGGTATGATAGGCTCACTTTTATATTTGACTGCTAGTAGACCTGATATCATGTTTGCTACCTTTCTCTGTGGAAGATTTCAAGCAGATCCAAGAGAACCACATCTGGTAGCAGTCAAAAGGATTTTCAAATATCTCAAGGGTACAGTTGAGATGGGACTCTGGTATCCCAGAGAATCAGATTTTACACTGATTGGTTACTCTGATGCAGATTTTGCAGGGTGCAAAATAGACAGAAAAAGCACAAGTGGGAGTTGTCAATTTCTTGGAGGAAGACTGGTATCTTGGTACAGTAAGAAACAAAAATAAATTTCAACATCTACTGCAGAGGCAGAGTATATTGCTGCAGGAAGCTGTTGTGCTCAGATTTTATGGATGAAAAATCAACTGTTGGACTATGGGTTATCTCTTACTCAAATTCCTATTTACTGTGATAATCAAAGTGCTATTGCCATGACAGGAAATCCAGTACAGCATTCCATGACCAAGCATATCAGTATAAGATATCATTTCATCAGAGAACATGTGATGGAAGGGACAATAGAACTTCACTTTGTCCCAACAGATCAGCAGTTAGCAGATATCTTCACCAAACCTTTGGATGAAGCTACATTTACAAGACTTGTAAACGAATTAGGGATGATCTCGGGTCCTCTCTAAACTCTGTTACATTACATAATAAGACATCTGTTATTAATCACTCTCATCATATACTTGATCTACACCTGCATCCGTTATTCTCTGATCTAAACTCTGATGATTATGCTCTGATTTGACAAACTCTGATATTTATACTACTCTGACCTGACAAACTCTGATGACATGAAATTTTCACTGATAAGAGGAATTCCTGTGAAGAATATGTTGCAAATACTTGAATTAAGTCATGAACATCTCTAAAGTCTGATATTTGTGATATTACATATGTGGAAATCTATCTTACACATAACATGATCTAAAGCTGTTACTTAGACTGCCTTACTTCTTAAATATTAGACATGTACTCAGTAGAGAATCTGTTTTACTCCCTTTATGAGCTAAGAGTTAAATAACTCTCAGATATGGATCAACAAGTTTGTTTCTTCTCTTACACACAAAAAAAAAATCAAATCTCCTCAGGTACTCCTTTGAGATCCTAGAAAATCTGTGAAAGGAAAGATCCAAGTGCACTGCTGGTATTAAGCAAAATGCATCAGAAAAATCTTATTTTTCTTGGAGACCTTTCGCACTCTCTGATTACTGGAGAAATACACTGAGAAATAAAAAAATCTGATGAAGGTTATGACTCACTTGCCATGAGAAGTTCCCTTTCAAAAGATTAGTGTCTTAGAAAAGAGAAGAAAACTCATACTCTGATCCATATTGTGGGAAACTCGGCTTATGAACTGTTTAAAGCCATTTTCTGTTAATCTGACTCTTTCTAATGTTTCTTAAGAAATTTGTCAATCTCTGTGACAATGGAGGAATCATGTAAACACACACCTTACACTCTGCATTTGTGATTAACAAATTTTCTGACATCGGGTGATTTTTGATTAAATTCAGATAATCGTTTGCAAACTCTGAGGAAAAATTGTCTACAGACTTTCACTGTCTATCACTCATCAGTACGAAATTCTATGAACAATCTCTGATTTGTCATATAGTCTGCCGTTTATTTAAGCTCTGGTCAAATGGTCAAATCTCTGATTAGAATCGGAGTTTAAATTAAATAATATTTGGTCGAGTAAATATTAGTTTAATTGTCAAACGGTACAAAATCTATTTGAATTCCTGAGTGGAGAAAAACACGGTAAATAATTGTGTTTTTCTCGGAAATTGTTACTTGCTTGCACGACTCACACGCCACTGATAATTACCGCTCCACTCACCCTTTGTTACCGTTGGTTCATTGCCACGTGTCCCACTACACGTTTTTGTCAGTAAATCGTGCATATACATATATATATCAGTTTAAAAAGTTTTTAACTTTTTTTTACACACGATTTTTTACTGTCTCTCTCTCTCTCTCTCACTTTTCTCTTCATTCTCTATTACGCATTTCATCAAACACCTTACATACATTCTCTCAAACTCTTATTTTCTTTCAGAAAAATGTCGACAACAACATTTGAGTTCGATGGGGCTAAGTTTGTCACAAACAACTACGCTGCCATACTTGATAACGATGAAGCCCCCAAGGAATTTCATCTTATTCAAGATTTTCTGGCTCACAGCGAGCTGATGTATGCTCTGACTCAACCAGAGTCCATTTCTCCCTCTCAGGTCCTCACATTCTGGAGGACAGCACGCTATAATGATGGAGGTGACCATGGCTCTCCATCCTTGACCTGTGATTATGAGGGTCAAGAATATTTTGTCTCACCAGCGACTGTCAGGAAGGCTCTTCATCTTCCTGAACACAACAAGTTCGATTCCTCAGTACCCACTCAAACTCTGAGAGATATGATGCTTTTCTTTGGGTACTCAGCTAGTACAGACAAGATGGGGGAACTCAAGCGTCCACATCTATGCAAAGAGTGGAGTTTCTTTTATGATTGTATCACAAGGGCCTTCGGCAATAAATGTAGCAATTTTGATGCCATCCCTCTTTTCAGTCAGCAAATCGGGTATTCTCTGATTCATAATCTTAAATTTGATTATGCTACATCTATACTGAGATTTATTGGAGATAGGAGAAATGAGAATATGAATATTGTGTATTATGCTCGATTCTGTCAGCTTATATTCTCTTACTGTTTTCCTGATGTACCTATACCTGAAACTGGTAATGAACTGCCATTTAAAGTTACAAAACGTGCATTTACTGATCTTATCAAGAAGGACAGTAAGAAACCCAATGCACCAGTCTTTGCTATTCCTGTTACAGTTCAGGATAAATTAAAGGTTGCCATGCCAGACAAATATGGACCTCTATTCTCTGATGAGAATTTACCACATCCTCCTTTCTCAACTGCTCAACCAGACATTGAACCAACCTCTGGTCCTTCCCAACAAGGACCAGTTGTAAAATCTGACCCAACCTTACCCTCTGGTCCTTCCCAAAAAGGGCCAGTTGAAATATCTTCACCTAAAAGGGGTTCTTAGATCCTCCAAGTCCCCAAACAAACCATCTCCTCCTCCCAGAAAAAGAAGATTCTTGCAGAAGATATCAGACTCTGACTCTGATGAAGCCCCTCCATCTCCACCACCAGCTAAGAAACAGAGAAAGAAGGTCAAGCCTACAATCATAACTGATCTGACTGTTGAACCTCCTCAGCCAGAAGATCCCAATCAGGCCTTGATCCTATTCTCTGATCAACCTCAAAGTGCAGAGCCAGTCATGGTTGAACCTCTCTCTGCAATGCCTCTTGAAACAACTGCAGCTGATACTCATGTGTCAGATAAAAATCCTGATGTTCAAAGTCAATCAGAAGATGCACAAGTAGAGGTTGTGTTAAAAATGATTCAAGACTCCTTGATTCAATCTGAGGCTTATGTTGCAGCTCCTGTTCAGGAGATTCCTACAGCTGAAATTTCTGATGCAGCAACAGAAGCTCTGGCATCTCACACTCTGAGTATTTTTGATGATAATAATGATGATGCAACAGAGGTTACTTTAACTCATGTTCAGACTTATGAGATTCCAGTCTCAATCTCTGATCCAGTCAGAGATACTACACCAGTCAGGATTGATTCTCCAGTTCATGCACTGTCAACAGTCAGAGAATCTTCTCCTCTCAGAACTCCTACTCCAATTCCAAGTTCTCCACTTCTACCTTCCATGCCTGCAAAGAGAAAAGTTTGTCACTTAACATACTTCCAGAGGATGTGCAGAGCTACACCTCCATCTGTGGAAGACAGACTTGCCTCTATTGAGGCTACTCAAACATCAATGCAGCATACTCTGGCTGATTTGAGCTCCTCTGTAGCTCAGCTGGTTCAAGTTCTTACCTCTGCTGATGTCAAAAAGGGGGAGAAAATACCTAAAGACAAATGCAAATTTGACCAGCAAATGACAAAGAAAAAGCCAGATGGTGATGAAGAGGGAAATAAGGAGATTGTTGATGGAAACACTGGCAAGCAGTTAAAGCTGTTGCAGATCAAAGATAAGGAAAGGAGTAATAAGGATGCAAACTCTGATAGACTCAGAGAATCTCAACAGAAGCACAAGACTATGGAGATGACTACTATATCTCAAATCCAGAGTATAAATGAAGCAGTCAGGGTTTCTGATGAAATTTCTAAAGAGCTTGCTGTTGTGATTTCTGAGATTGGACGGAAGAAAGAAGATCTGGTTTCTGAATCAGATAAGTTGATTGAAGCTGGAGATCCTGAGTCTCAGAAGTTCTGTCAAACTCTGAAGTTCAGAGGTAAAGAAACAACCTTGTTCTACAAATCTCCTTCTCTGCAAGCTATTAATGAAGCTGTAGCAAGGAAGATATTTGAAAAGGAAAATCCAGGAGTGGATATAGAAGCCATCAGACTTGAGGAAGAAAGACTAGCTGCTGAGAAGATGAAGATCAGTAAGACAAAGTTTGATGAGCAGAAACAACTCACTGATCCCTTACAGAAACAGACAAGACCAAAGCAAAAAGGGATAGTGATCAGTGAGGTGAACTATATTGATATCAACAGACCAAGAACCAGGTCTCAAATTCAACCCGAGACTGATTCAAAAGACAAAGGAAAGAAACCTGTTGATGGAGTTCCTCCTGTGATCAAGAAATCAATTGTCAAGATAGCATCAGAGAATCCTTCTCAGAGGATGATAAAGCTGAGCAAGAATTCAAATATAATCACTGATGTATCTGATTAAACAGAAGAAGAAGAAGCTGGATTGTCCAGAAGAAGAAAGGATGAAGTCAAACAAATCTCTGATATAACTTTAACCTCTGACAATGCTCAAGTTAAAGTTCCAGCAACTGAAGAAAAGCCTGAGACTGAAGATGTTAAGGCCTCATGGCTGAAGATAAAATCTGGTAAATCTCAAGACCGGAAAAAGAAAAGTCTCTTTGGAAGCCTTGGTACAAGTCTGTACAAGGAAAGCTCAAAGCTCACCAGGATCAGAACTCATGGAACCAGAGGAAAGGAAGCTTATGATACTACTGGTCTAGGGCACAGAAAGGAGAAGATACAAACAAGCTCAGCAACCACCTTCAGAGATCCTTATCCTCTGACTGAGAAGGTGGGAGAAGCTGTCACTCAGAAGGACTTAGACAAAGTAGAATCAGTGCAGATTCTCATGGACACTCATGATGGTACAGGAGACAAAGAGAAGATTGCCATATTTCTGGAGTCTGGCAGAGTTTAAAAAATCTCAGAAGCTGATTTATTGCTGAAATCTCTGAGAGAGCTTGAACACTTTCACTATATGCTGGAAATCAAGAATGAAGCTACTCAGAGATGGTCTGATCTGATGCAGAGGACTATAAATGAGAAAAGAAGAATTTATGGGATAAAGTCTGATGAAGAATACACTCCAAAAATAGCTCAAGATGATGGATCTGAAATCTGTATGGAGAAGAATAGCTCTGTGATGGAGACTATTGCAAACACCAGAATCTTGGGTTATAATAATGATGCAGACAGACCAAGAGTAATTCAGCTGAGAGATGCTATGGCAAGAAGCAAGGTAAATGCCTTGAGAGCAGCTATCTATCAAACTGGGGATGATACTGAAGAACTCAGAAATGTTAAAGCCCAGATGATACAGACCTTGAAGCTGAAAGAAGAAAATCTGATCAACCAGTTTGTCAGAGAAAGCTATGGATATAGGTTGATTTGATAGATAGTTCTGCTGGTTCTGTAAGTTGTAATTAATTTTGTAAATTAATTATCTTATGCATTTGTCCTTGATAGTTTTTGACATCATCAGTGTGTATATATATATATATATATATATATATATATATATATATATAACTTTTTCATTCTGTCTAATGTACAAGTTGGGGAGATTGTTACATATTTGATGATGTCAGAGGTATCTAACTTGTTTAGTGTGCAGAAGCAAATATCAGAGTTTAACTAGAAATCAGAGTTTGACGACTGCCAGCTGGATCAGAGTTTATCAAAGATCAGAGTTTGCAGGCGGCTGATTTTCAGGAACAGATCTGGATAAATAAGGAAGATAAAGATCAAGGGAGATTGTGCAAATCAGGACAACAGAAGGATAGCTACTGATTAGATTATTTTAGGAAGCAGATAATTGTAAATCAATCAGTAGATATCATGTAACTGAGTATATAAACACAGATTAGGGTTTACTCTATAGGAGTTAGAAACATCAAGCATAGCGTTCATATAACCCGCAGCTCTTAGTGATAAGATATAAATCACTAAGAGAGTTTTTGTAACCTATTGAGTTTTGTGAATAAGAGTTTACTTTGATAATTCTCTTGTTTGATTATTTTGTTATTGATTGTGTTCACTATATTAATTCATATAGTGATTTATTTCGGCCTAAAAATGTACAACACGAGAGAAATCGTTGAAACCAAGCAGCTCTTAAGAACGATTAGTTTCTTGAGAGAGTTTCGTAACAGTTCTTATAAATCAATAAGATCTGAGTTGATTTGATTAATGGTTGTTACGTTAATATCAGCTTGACATTAATCCTCAACAATAGGGTTATTCCGAACCTAGTCTATTGTTTAAATCTTGGGTAACAAGTGGTATCAGAGAAGGCTGATATATTCAATCATCAACCATCAAGAATGTCAACAACCAAACACGAATCAATTAAAATTGCAGTTATCAACAAAGCTGATTATCCAACTTGGAAAGTAAAGATGATGATGTATCTTGAAGCTGTTGATCCTGACGTCACAAACAGGATTATTGATGGTCCTAATGTTCGAAAGAAACTGGTCCCTCAAGAGGAAACAACACCGGAACATTATGTGGATAAGCTGAAATGCAGAGATGACATGAGAAGGAAAATTTGAAGTCCTTAAAGATGCAAAGGAAAAATCCATTCTTCACAACAGTTTGGAAAATGAGAGGTATGAGACACATGATGATGAAGATCTCACGGACTCATATGATAGATTTCTCATATTACTCAACAATCTATCTCTTACTGGAAAAGAATATGATGTTGAAGACTCCAATACAAAGTTACTCAGATCATTACTTGAGGAATGGCACACACAGACTTCTATCATCAGGCATCAGTATGATCTGAACTCTTTTTCTCTGGACTAAATCTATGGAATATTAAGAACCCATGACTTGGAGGTTCAACAAAGGAAAGCTAGGAAAGAAAATAGAGAAAAGTCATTAGCATTGAGAGATAGGATAAGAAGGAAAAAGAGAAGCTATGCTGAAAAGCCTAGAAAGCAAGTCAGAACTCAAGAAACAAATACTGATAATTTATCAGATACTGACGGAGCTTCTGAAAATAGCACAGAAGATGTTACTGATTAAGCAAAAATGCAGGAGATCGTGGCCTGCATAGCCAAATGTTTGAAGAAGATACGACTTGGAAGAGACAAGAAAAGAAATAAACAACAAGAAAACTATCCTCGATCATTAAATGAAATCAAGGGAAGCAAAGTTGATTGGTCGAAAGTGAAATGTTTCAATTGTGACAAGATGGGACATTTTGCGCAAAACTGCAGAAACCAAGGATTAGTTAAACATAAATGAACATTGTAAAATTTTGAATTAGTTAAACATAAATGATTAAAGAATAGTAAATTTTATCCGATGCAGTTGTTGAGGAAGATCTTTTTGCAGCAATTCTCCAAAATCCTATAAGGACATCCTCACGGGAAATCTCTGTATCCACTAGTAGCTGGGAAGCTGCCATTGATGATGATGAGGAATTTGGTAACTCATTCATATCTATTGAGTTACAGAATGACTCTCGAGAATGGTTAGCACTACAGGTGGAAAGAGGTTTGATATTTGTATTATTTAAATGTTAATAAGTTTTAATTTTCTATATTTTAATATTTTATTCTATTTTTTATAAACAATATGTTCTTACTTACTTGCAGAGAATAAGTCAATAGTTCAGAATGATAATGAAACATCTGAAGCTTCCGAATATCAACCTACCGATGATGAAGAATCAGAACCATTGCACATATATGATGAATTAGTAGAGACATCAGATGAAGATGAGCTCATAACTTCAATGAGAGATAAGATACAAAAAGAAAAAAGAAGAAGCCGAATCAAGTAATGCTGCAAAAGTAAAGGCAAATTGGGAAGGAAAAAAAGAAGAAGAAAAAGTCATATTGAATGCAGATTCTGCAAGAGATTTCTCCAACAGAATTAGGACAAGAAATTCACCTCCAAAATTTTCTGAAGTTTCAACTCAACTTCCTGAAGAACAGAAACAATGGGTAACAACCACATGATATCATCACCTCTTTAATTTCTCAATTAAGGAGCTTCCACATAAATTAGAATTTCAACTGCTGAAAGCATTTGATGAGCTTCCACATAAATGTGTACTAAACTTGGAATGTGGTGAAATTTCAATTACTGATGAAGATGTGCATTTAGTTCTTGGATTACCAAAAGGTGCGCTGCTTCTTCAACTTGAGACATATGAAGAAGAGTCGCAGTTAGACAAAGAGAAAAGTTTCAGAGCACAATTTGGAAAAAGTCATGTTAGGACAAGTGATCTGGTCAATGAGATTAACAAAGGCGCCTCTGATGAAAATTTTAAGACAAACTTTGTGGTTTTAATGGGGAACGCACTTTTATTCAAACTGTGTTAAATGGACTTGTTGATCAGCGACTTGTTAGATTCAAAGAAGATATCAATCGCTACAGTGTATACAACCGGTGTTCTTATGTTTTGCAGAGTTTAAAAACTTGTAAAAAGGAATGGGCAAAGGATCCAGCAACAAAGTACTTTTGTGGACCTCTGGTTTTCCTCATTGTAAGTATATCATCTATATTTGTTGAATTAACTTTAGTGTTAATTTATATTGTCATTATAACATATTTGTTTATGTTTTTTGTAGTTGTTCTATGTGGATAGAGTGTCGATTAAGATTGAAAGTGAAGTTTTCTGTTCTATACCAACATTCCCATCTTGGTCGGAGAAAGATTTAAGTGCACGAGAGTGAAAAGAAACTTCTGAGAATTCATTTGGAAAAGGACGGATAAGATGTGTAGATGAAACCATTGCACAAACAGAAGAAATTGATAAAAATGCTGATGAAGAAAGAAAGAGAGTAAGCAAATATATTGATTACTGGAGGCTTAAATTCTTTGACTTGCAATATTTTGTTGAATCTATAAATTAATTTTGTTGAATATGTTGATTGTTTTTTACGGGAACAAATGATTGTTGAATCGGAAAATATGGCTTTTGTGTTGCTTGAAAGTCGAAAGCAATACGACACAACAAACAGAGAATTCAATAAATTTTTAAAAACTTGCATTGAGTACAACAACCTAAACAAAGATGAAGAGTTTCAGACAATGGTTGATGCTGCTCAAATTTTAATATGTAGTGAGTTTGAGAAATATGAAACTGCATCAGTGCAACCAGAAAAAGCATGTGAGGAATCTTCTCATCATACTGTTGAACCATTGAGCAATGTTGCTGAACATCAAAAATCAGACATATTTGTTGAAGAGAGAGTTGCAACAACTGATCATCAATTTGACATTGGCATTCCACAAGGTGGAGAAGCAGAAACATCTAAGATTAATGATCCAGTTTGTGAAGAAAAAGAAGTTGAAAATCAAAATAAAGAAAAGGTTATTTCTCCAGTCCAGTCGTCAATAGGAAGTGATGTGCTAAGAATGATTGAAGTAGTTGAACATGATTATCAACAAAAAATCAATGCACAAGTTATGGCGACTGAGGTTAATGTTCTTGGAATAGCAACTCAGTGTGTATATAAAGTTGGGGAAGAACGCAATAGTGACGCTGAGATGGATATTCCTGGAGATAAAGCAAAGCAACAAGATGAAGAAGGAGATCAGGTTCATCTTATCTTCACGTAGAACATCACAGCTACTTAAAAAGGTAAAGAATTAAGAATTTGTTTTTTTAGAATTAATTGTGTTTATCATGATTACTGGAAAAAATCTGAATTTTCTTATGATAGGATGGAAAATCAGTAAAGATTTTGGACAATACAAATTGTCTATCCTTCCCGCTCAAACAACAGTTGACGTCACATGTGGTGGATGCTTTCTTCCATATCCTGAATATGAATGAAATGTATAAAGAAGAAGAATCACCTCTTAGACTTTATGTTCCTTATATCATGTAAATAACATTTTGTAATTACTTGTAGGTGTATGTTATGAAACATTCAAATTCATAGGAAAGAGCCAGACATTTCAATAAGTTTTCAACTGACATGGACGATCTTATGAAGGCTTATGATCACATCAAATTCAAAAATATTGACATGGTAAAATATTTACCAACTTATAGATTTTGTTGATTATATAGTTGATGAATATAATTTTAATTAATTTTAATGTTGTTTCAATATTTTCCAACAAATTGTCTTCAGTATGATTGTTCTGAACATCACTAGCTACCTCTTATGTTTTAACATAAAAAAAACAACTTTTGAGGTTATAGATAGTAGTGCTCTTCATCCAGATTTCAACGCAAAATACGAGCAAATACTTGAAAATATTGTAAGTAATTACTACTGAATCAAAGATTATATAATTTTTTGACTTTTATTTGACATGTAATCTTCTCAATTAATGTATGTTCTTTAACAGAGAGGCTTTCTCGCAAAATACATGATATCAAAAAATCATCCAAAGGCCAAGGACATACTTTCTCTTTTTCCTTCAAGGTTGTAGATGAAATGGAGAACATAACACAACCATATTGATGGTAGTGTTTGTGTGATGAGACATATGGAGCACTACTAGGGCATTTTAAAAAACAGGGATTGTGGACTTGCTGTTGAGGGAAAAATCCAATGCAACAAGCAGAAGCATCATGTGGAGTATGAGGTAAATATAGTATATGTTAACCAACTTGAATTGGCAAGGCAGAAAAGAAAACAAGAAAAGAAATTAGAAAAGGAAAGTAAAGCAGGATCAAAGAGAACAAGAAAAGGGTAAAGTACAATTTGACCCGACATTTCTAAGAAATTAAACCTTTTGGGTATAAAGCTTTTGTTGGTATGGGCCTTTTGATTAATACATTATTCTTTGGTCATTTGGTAAAGACCACCCAGAAACCAGAATTATGGTGCATGAATGCTAATTCATCTATATGTAATAGTTTGTTTAGTATCGTTGTACTCAATGTAGAATTCTCACCAGTTCAACAGCACATGAACCCCTGTTCAACATTTTATTAGTTAAACAGGTGTACAAAGGGTGTTGAATATGGGTTATTTGTATAACCCAAATACTATCTTCTAAGTATGTCATCTAGAGTTAAAAATTGAAAAAATAATGAAATCTTTCTATACCCCCAACCAACCCCTTATGAGTTTTTACTATGTAGAGATTGGATGCCATTTATGTTCCATTTATCAATTATTACTATACCCCTGATTAACCCCACATGAAATTTTATCATGTTCAACAGGGGTACAAAGGGCTTTGAATATGGGTTATTTCTATACCCCAAATCAACCCCATATGCTATCTCCCAACTATGTCATTTGGAGTTAGAAATTGAAAAACAAATGAAATCTTTCTATACCCCCAACCAACCCCTTATGAGTTTTTATTATGTAGAGATTGGATCCAATTTATGTTTTATTTATCAGTTATAACTATACCCTTATCAACCCCACATGAAATGTTATTAAGTTGAATATGGGTACAAAGGCGTTAATCTTTCTTGGGGAGATTATTTGGAGCTCTAGTTCTTCAAATTGGAGACTCATCTTGAAGAAAGACGAAGAGAGGAGGAAGCCAAGCGTCGTCGCATAGAGGCATTAACATTAAGAGAGAATATAATGTCTGTTTCTATCTCTACATCAAAGATCTACCACAGGCGGGAGTTAAAAGAGAAAGATCCAAGTCTGAAGAAGAAGATGACGAAGGATAACTCTAGTTAGAGATTATGGTTTCTTTTTTTTTTTCTTATAAAATATTTGGGCCATATCTAAAACTTCAACTTCACCCCTTGGTGTAGGCTAGTCTGTTGATCATGACATAATCGATCCTAGCTCCCATCTAGGGAGTAAGCAATTAGTATAAGTCTTAGATTATCAATGTAATTGATTAGTTTAACTATAAAATCAGTTCAATCTTCCTAGGTAACCATCTCAGTTTATTAATGGAATAATAGTTGATTTTGATGATTGTGTTATGTGAACTGTTTAAGATAAGTGATTGGTTATATTCATTGAAGCTGTTCATATTCTGTTTTAAGATATATTTTTCTGATCAGACTACTTCATTAAATGATCTTGCTTTAATTTGAAAATTCTATGATGAGGTTCAAGTTGTTTTGAATAGTGAAGTACAGGCCAAGATCACATTTTTCAAGAATAATCAAAGGGATTATCGAGAAATGAAGTACTGATGAAAACAGAAGAAAAACTGATTGCTAGAAAAAGATCAACTTCAATCAATCTTATAACATGACTCTTTATTGTGACTAATTTGTATATGTATGAATCACTAATAGTCATCGCCGCTTGTCACCATAACTTACCACAATTAGAGACTACTTACCGCCATCACACTCCTCCTTTCATCACTTACTACCATCATGGCCCTCCTATTACCATAATTGAATATTAATAATCGACAACTAATAATTAATAAACTAGTTATTCTTGTTGTTGTAAATAGTGATTTTGAAACAGGTTTTTAGTTTGTATTTAATATTTGGTTTGTATTTGATCACTAGCATATGTGTGTGTGTATGTATATATATATATATATATATATATATATATATATATATATATATATATCATTACTCTTTTCCATATTGGCTTTAATTCTTCGTATTTTAATTTTTCACTCACATACATGCAGTGGGCCAAGCAAACAACTCGAGCATGCCTGGGAAGGTTAATGCCTTTGGAGATAAACCTAAAGCATTATGTATTGTTTGGGCTTCTAGTAAAATGGTTAGTGTTAATAGATGTGGATATTGGGGTTGTAATGATTGATGGTGGGTTTGGTGGTTAGTGTGAACCATATTTGTATGATGTTTAATTGTAAAATAGTCTATTGGTATTTTCAATTTATATGTAGAATCTTTCCATTTTTAATGAAATGTGTTGCATGACCTAGTTAATTTGTTTCAAATAAATAGTTCTATTAGAATGTAAATACTTTACAAATTTCATTTTAACAATATGGGGAAAATGTTACCATACAAATAAGCCCATTGTGGGGCTCCAGAAGTGGTGGGGCTCATCTCAATTGAGATCATGAAATAACAAAAGTAACATCAATTTTATGTTACCCCAATTTTTTGATTGTTGTAACATATTTTGGAATTTGTGAAATAATTTTTGTGCCTTATTATAGATATTATTATAACCATTTTGTAAAGTATTTAAGACAATTGTAAATATGTTGGAGTTACACTTATTTATTACTTGAAAATAATTCATTTTCTCTCTATTATTTTCAAAAATATTATGATTATATATAACTTAATGATATATATATATATATATATATATGTGTGTGTGTGTGTGTGTGAGAGAGAGAGAGAGAGAGAGGGAGGGAGAGAGAGAATAATTCTTATAAGTTTTACTTTAATTTAGTTAGTAATAATTTTTTTTATGTAATGAACATTATGTATTAGTAATTATTGATAAACCTGTTATTATATTTTATAAGAACTTAATTTTCAAATTAAATTTTCCGTAAATCGAATATATTAAAATTTAAATGATAACTTTTTACAATATAATTTATTTTTATTTTCAAAAATAGTAACATATTATTACTAAACACTTAGAACTTTAATCTATAAAGTTATTTTTAATATTTCAAAAATAAACTATTAATAATAAACTAATAGTTTATTTTCTTTTAATCAAAATTAATAAGTGTTTAGATACTTTGACATTTATATAAAATAGGTGGTTTATAAAGCAAAAAATTTGCTAGTTGCTTAGATCGACACTTAATTAATCTAATTGAGTTTTATTCTAAAATAATATAACTAAGTACAAACTTTTTTGCGACTAGGCCAGAGTGAGGTACTTATAATTACCGAGAACATGAAAACCCTAATCTAAGTCGTAGCGCCTCTCCACATCCCTTCTCATCATCTCCTGAGTTCCATCCCACTCTAATTTAGGCATCACTGAGCCCTCTCCGAGGCCCCCGCTCCCAACATCTTTTCTCATCTCATGGGTTCCATGTCACACTTCTCCTTGTTATATTGTCTAAGGTATATGTTTATACTCTTTACAATTTTAAATGTAACACATGAACACATATGATATATATAGTCCTAACATGCTAGGTAAACATGTGTGTGAGTTGTTTTTCATTTCAATAGCTAGATATATGACGTTTGGTGTATCTATTACTTAATGATTTATGTGACCTGTACTCCTGATATTCATAAAAGATCTTGATTTATGTGAATTTTAATTTTAATATAATATATTCATAAATTTATAAGTTTATTCTAAATACGTGTTTGATTCTTATTAATATGAAAAAATATGGGTAACAGATTATGAATAATGCTTGTCCGGCATCATTATACAATATCCAAAACTGCAATAGTGGCAAAAATTTCTTATTTTCTTGTCCACTATGCAAGCAAAATAGATAGCATAAGTGAATAAGGAGTCTATGAATGTGTTACATAGAGTATTTAAATTTTTTTCACTTATTTTTATTATGTTGAAAGTTTGTATACTATTACAATTGAATATTACACCTTAAACATATTAATATACACGTGGCTCATTACTTGTTTGCAGCAACTCTCCTCATATTGGTGATGATAAACAATGCAGAAAATGCTCTGAGTATTCTCTAAATTTATATTCTCCCGGTAGTATTACATAAACTTTTAGTTATAACATTATAACAGTAATATATTTTTCGTACCTTAATAGTATACATACTTTGTTGCCTAGATTTATAAAGATATTATAGTAAGGTACATGGTATATCATTTGTCTATCTATGTTAATGGGGTTAAAATTTCATATTTGGTTGTTAAATGTGACGCCCTCCAAATCCGGGTCAAAGATTTGGTCGTCACTAACTTTATATCACAATAACAATATGATAAATCAAATTAATAGATAATGACCCTTGGTACCTATAATTACCGAGGACATGAAACCCTAATCTAAGTTATCATCTCATGGGTTCCATCCCACTCTAATTTAGGCATCACTGAGCCCTCTCCAGATCTCATCACCGAGGCCCCCCACATCTCTTCTCATCTCATGGGTTCCATGTCACAGTGCTCCTTGTTATACTGTCTAAGGTATATGTTTATACTCTTTACAATTTTAAATGTAACACATGAACACATACGATATATATGGTCATAGCATGCTTGGTACACATGCGTGTGAGTTGTTTTTCATTTAAGTAGCTAGATATATGACATTTGGTGTATCTGTTACTTAATGATTTATGTGATCTGTACTCGTGATATATTTCATAAAAGATCTTGATTTATGTGAATTTTAATTTTAATATAATATGTTCATAAATATATTCTAAATATGTGTTTGATTCTTATTAATATGAAAAAATATCGGTAACAGGTTATGAATAATGCTTGTCGGCATCATTATTATACAATATCGAAAACTGCAATAGTGGCTAAAACGTCTTATTTTCATGTCCACTATGCAAGCAAAATAGATAGCATAAGTGAATAAGTTGTCTATGAATGTGTTACATAGAGTATTTTTTAAATTTCCACTTATTTTAATTATGTTGAAAGTTTGTGTACTATTACATTTGAATATTACACCTTAAATATATTTATATACACGTGGCTCATTACTTATTTACAGCTACTCTCCTCATATTGGTGATGTTGTTAAATTTATATTCTCCGGATAGTATAACATAAACTTTTAGTTATAACATTATAACAGTAATATATTTTTCATACCTTAATAGTATACATACTTTGTTGTGTAGATTTATTAAGATATTATAGTTAGGCACATGATATATCATTTGTCTATCTATGTTAATGGGGTTAAAATTTCATATTTTGTTTGGGTCACCGTTATTAAATGTGACGCCCTCCTAATCCGGGTCAAATATTTGGTCATCACCAACTTTATATCACAATAACAATCTGATAAATCATATTAATTGATAATGACCCTTGGTACCTTCCTACTATTGCCTGTCCTTGAGCGGCATGTGGCTTTCTCTTTTTCCCATCCATCTCTTTCTTTCTCAGACGTCCCACTCTCCACTTCTACGATTATCGCTTTTTGAACTAATGCAACATAGCCATCTAAATCTAAACTAGCTAGATTTCCTCTAATCCATTCCTTTAACCCCTCTTAAAACCTCTTTCCCTTTCTGTCTTTGAGTACTCACATACGCTGGCCCAAGCCTTGCTAGTTCTATAAATTTAGCTTCGTATTCTTCCACAGTCCCATTATCTTGCTTAAGCTCTAAAAAAAATTTCTCCATTTGATCTTGCATATTATGATGAAAATATTTCTCCCACAATTCCTTATATCTATCTTATGAAACTTCTGTTTTACCTTCCATTGCGTACACTGACTCCCACCAATGATATGCTTTATGTTTTAGAAAATAACTCACAGATTTTGTCGTTTGATTATCCCTTGCCTTCACTAGGGCAAAGGACATCTCCATTTCATTTGACCATATCTTGGCATCTATCGGATCTGCTGACCCCTTAAACTCAGGAGGATTTACGGCTTAGAATGCCTTAAAGTTACCATATGTATATCTGTCTTCTGTCGTTGGTGCTTTACTCTCGTACTTGCTCTTATTGGTTCTGTTGCTGTTGAAACTGCTACTGCTAAGCTAACATAGCAGCTTGTTGAACTAACAATTGTATCATCTGAGTAATGGCTAGATCAACGAGTCGAGGGGGATTGGATGGGGTCTCATTAGACTCTGAAGATTGAGCACTGACATGATGATCTTTTTGGAAGACATATTTTGGTAAGAAACAAACAATTATTTAGACGTGGTTGAGAAGAAAACAACTTTATGAATCAAATGCGTCGGACAATTTTTTTTCCTAACGCTTTAAAGTGTTTATTACGTCGGTCGTGTAATAATCGACGCTATTGAACTACTTTTTGCCACTGTTAAGCTTTAAGTGATGCTAATAAATTCCTTTTTGCCACAGTTTACTTTTAATCGACGCTATTGGTCAGATTTAAGTCATGGTTCCCATTTAATCGACGCTTTTGATAGCCGAATTTCTCCGTAACCTAACTTTTAACGTAACTCACACACTTAAATATTATTAAGTTAAAAAAATTCTATAGTAAATATAATTTTTATATTAGGGGTGTTTGAATTACCTTATTTTTAAATAAAATTATGTAATAAATTTATGTTTTTCCAAAAATAAGTTTTTATTTTTGTTAAATAACAAATATAAGTTAACTCTTTAATATTTATTTTTAAACAATTATGTGTAACAACCGGTAATTTTTGAACTATTTCATAAGCTCGATATATATGTTCTAGGTTATAATGTCGAATAAGTGGAATCGTTATATAAGTGTATATATATTCTTCTGTTATGTGGAATTGCAAGTATCACTAATATAATTTCTACGTGAATTATTTTGTACGTGGGTAAGATTTCTCGTTACGCGATTTAGTGATAATCGAGATTGATACGTGACTTGATGGCATATTAGATTCTATTTCGTGTTTAGAAAGTCGTATGCGAGAGATTTCGCTACGCGATTAAATACCTTGCACGATTCGGTGTTAATTTAATAGTTGCGACTACGCGATTTAATAATAGTAGAGATAATCGTAATTAGTGGTAAATTGTAATACGAGTGATTATGTGATATGATATACGTATATAATTGTAGTGCAAAGTCGTTTCGTTGTGGATTATGGTGTGAATTCTTTTTATACATAGATTATATATTAGAGTATAATACTTGAAAATTCTTTTAAAAATATTTCTTTGTCCAAAATTTTCGATCATGAATTTGTTAAACTTGTAAAATCTCATAGTATTTATAGTATTAATTTAATGATATATGGAATTGTAGTTTATTTATTAAAATCCATTCATTTTATTCATACTTTTAATAATCATAAGTTTACACTAGTACCCTTGCATGCATTTTGGTGGAGAATAGGGTCCAAGGGCATGACCGACCATTCACCCTCTTTGACTCTTGTAATTACCACAAAAACCTTGCATGCAGTTTGATCAAAGCTTGGGAAAAGGTTAGGCTAGTCAATTCTCAAACCCACTCACTTCTTAGTCTAGTCAAAGCACAAGACTTGATCATTTCGTACACTACACACAAAATCAAACCCACTAACTCTCTCCAATCTCTTATCCCTCTCTCTCTTTCAGCCGATTATAAACCACCTCCCAAACCCTTATACATTTCAATTCATAACTTCAATTACACACATAATCTACCACTCATCCAAAAGGGAAAAATCATCTCCTAATCACAAGCTTCCAATCAATGTTAGTTTTAGTACTTGCATGTCACCAAGCCAAGGGTTTCGACTTTGGTTCTCATGGACTTAGAGTTGAACCCATTGTGGCTTAGATACTTGGACAAGGAATGGTCTTGAGGGAGTGTATCACCCCCATTTGTCAAGCCATAACCTTCGTTCAAGCCCTCGGCAATGACTCCCAAGGAGCCGAAGGGAGTCCATCGATTTTGGATGATTTTTGTTGTTATAATGAGATGTTTCTTGCTGGGTTCTTTGAGTTTTAGTCTCTAAAAGATTGTTTTACAGAGGTTTAAACATTGCATGTCAAGATTTTGTCAAGAAAAGTTAGAATTTATAAGTGCATGCCATGATTTTCATAGTATAAAGTGTATGCTGATTTTGTCACTTTTAAATTGGTTTTTAATCAATGCATGCCTCGGTTTTTTCCATAAAATGCTAGTATAAGATGTTCCATGATTAGTCATGTTTAGTTTTGGTGTATTACGTGGTTTTATATGGAGTATTAGATTGAAATCATGCTTAGAAATGCTAAAAACCAATCTGCTCTGCTCTGCTGAGATTTCTTGCTTCGGTAATGTGATTTTTGAGGCTTGATTTGTGTTGTAATTTGTTGTACAAGTTTATACAGTAGTCATATATAGATTATAGAGTAGAATTGTTGGCTTGGTTGTTGTTGAATGGTGTTAAGATGGGTTATAAGGTTGAAGGAGGCACACACTAGCACTGGACAGAATTTTGCACATAGAAAGTAGGAGTTTTGGTGTTGATATGGTTGGGTTTTGCTTGTCATAAGTGTACAGGAGATTAGAGTTTAGCTTAGTCTTGATTCCAGTACCCTTAAATCACCAAAACCCCAGCATTTAGATAGGTATACACACTCAAAACAGTAGATACCCCAAAACAGGGCAGTTTTGAGCAATCTGTGTTCTTGTGAGGTTTTCACCTTGTCATGAGTGAGGCCTTCATGGGGCCTTGGCTTAACTGAGCTTAGTGAACCCTTAGAAAGCCTAAAAAACCATTATAACACAAAACCTAGTGAGAAAACAGAGTTTAAAATCAGAAAACACAAGGCAGTTGGGAAACAGGGTGGTTTTCAGCAGTGTCAACTTTGAGTAATAACCTGAGAAGTTTCAGATGGGGCCTTGGAGTGAAACCAAGTCTGAGAGATAGCCTTAAGTGTTGGGAATCCATGGGAATTTATTTGTTAGGAATGCACTTAGTACACATCAAGTTATCTCAGTTAGGATGCAGGTAGTGCAGAGAGGTTGCAACAGAGAACCTCACTGTGCCCTTTGAACGTTTTAGGTCAAATAGTGTGAGGCCTTTGTATTGTAACAATTGCACAAATAAGTTTAGAGTATTAGAAACCTATTAATAGTATTTTAGAGTGAAGGCCCTAGTTGGAAGCACTTAATATTCACCAAGTACCCGAGAGCAACCTTAGAGACCCATTGGAGAGTTGTAAGTGCAACTCTTGCATGATTGTCAAGGGTATAAGATCTGAGTTTTTGCAAGAACTTTTAGGATTAAGATAAGGTCAGTATGGGGAGTTTAGAAGTTTAGAAATAAGCCTTTATCTGTTACTTGCTTATGTGTTTAGGAGTTTAAGTATATAGTATATGATAGATATATATAATAAATCATGCCATGTCATTATGTGACTATGTGAATTATGTGACTACGTGGAGTATGTGATTACATGATTATGTTAATTGTCTTTCATGTGTACAAATGATCATGTATACCTATAGTTAAGTACGTGTAATGATTTTTATAACGATAGTTATATAATAATAGAGATATTAGGATACGTATCTCGAGACTAGGCGCGTGTAGTATAAATTAGACTTAAAGTGCCATCTAGTGACGAGGTTAATATAATGTGTAGGTTCCGAGGCGAAGGGGAAGACTCGTGCCGTCAAGATCGAATAATCCTAGAATCTTGAAAAGGCAAGTTACTACATCCTTATCTTTACAATTGTTGCAAATATATGTGTACCCGTGACTCGTAAATCCTTATGAATATTTAGTTGCAATAATCACCATGCCTATTATACTCGCAAATACCTTGATATAAATTTCTAATCATATTAGTACCTTTCTTTTCACATATTCCCTTACACTTAAACCTCAAATTGATAGATTCCCTAATAACACCTCCAATAAGATCAATATACGTATACTTTCATAAATACCAAAAATCACATTGATAGAATTGACTTTCTTTTGACCATGGAACTTATCCCTTTAAGTTCATATGCGTTTGACACATCATTTAGTAAACTTGAATCCCTTTGCCATATTTTCAATAAAATGAGATTAAACCTTTTCCGGCATCCATGTTATAAATCAAATAATAATAAAATGTTTTCTTTAGTGATTTGGACTAGACGCAAGTCCTTTTCACATTTTATTAGGCTCACATATAGCCTAGGGATCCCATTATATTTGAGAACCGAGCGCGGTTCGGGATTACTTCGCGGCTGATCACCGGCTGTAATCCGTAGCGTCCTAAAATGAATTTTGATGATTTTAAGATTATAACATGTTGCCATATTGCCATGATGCCATGATTTCTATACCATGATTATCTATGTGTTTTGCCATGCCTATTCATAATATTATCATGACCGTTAATGATTGCTTTATCATTTAATCCTGATTCTGTTTCGGATACCCTTGTTATTATTATAATGCCATGTGTTTAGGACTGTTAGTACTTGATGAGCGTCTTTGCTCATTTTCTCGTATTTAACCCCTTTTACAGCTAGCAATCATGGTACGAACGAAGCAAACCGTTAATAAGTCGACCACTGGCTACGCCGAGAACTGTTTGAGGGCGAAGGTAGTATATATGATATAAAGAGTTTTCGCTATTATGTTTTGTACTAGTTAGATGGGCTGATCCACACTCTGAACTTATAAGATCTTGACTGTATTTCACTCTTTTGGACTTGTAATTAACTAAAGTGTATCTTTTGGGATTTATATTATGTAATCTTAATCTCCGGATTTATTATTTATCTACCACTTGTTCATATTATATCAATTCGTGTGTGTGTGTTGGTTTGGGGTGTGACGACATTATGTGAATATAAATTTTTTTATAAAAAAATCAGTCATCTCTTGTAATCAGACTGTCTAGTGTAAACTCCCTCTATCTGTATGGACTTCACCAAATTAACACCCACACAAACTGTGTACCTCCCCTCAATCGATTTCCAGGGTTTGGGTATTTTCTCTACTCCGCTCCGATTTCTGTACTCGGCTGATTTCTCTTCTCCACTGAGCATTTACTATTCTACACCCGAGTTTGGGCATTTAGGGTAGTTTAATAGTATGTAATTAGTTGTAAATGAAGTATGTAATTGCTAGTATATATTGACAAGTGGCTCTCGAAGATAGTACGAACAAATGCATCAAGCACTACGTCATATATGACCTACGGCAAGATATGAACGCTAGTGTTGAAAAATTATGTTGTATTAGAGGCACTAATTGATACCTACTGAAAGTTCATTGAAGTTAGCAGTAGGTCAATATATGTGTTGCATTGAGTATTAGTAAAATAATTATTTATAATATGATAATAAAATTTACATAAAATAAATCTAAAATAATTTTAAATTATTAATTGATAGAATATAATCTATTAAACATGAAAACACTAAATTTTGTAAAAAATATTAGTTTTTATAACATCTTTCTAGAATAATCACTTCTAATAAAAGTAGTAAATTTCAACTAATTAATTAATACTAATATAATAATACTAAAATTGAATAATTTTGCAAATATTAAATTTATTAATAATTATATTTCTAAATAGTCTAAAAATGAGAAATGCAAAACTAGTAAAACTACACTCTGAATTCTCTACAGGATTTTGATGCTAGTTAGTTTAGTAAAACTACACTCTGTGTCTAATAAATTATTAATTAATCATTTGTCTTTATATTTGTAAACAATCTATATAGTTCTTGTTTGTTAAGCTGGGGCTTAGTGAACAGATTGATGAATTAGCTCGGGTTGAATCTAAAGTGGATTATGTGCAAGTAAAAAGCCATTTTACATTTTTGAATCATATGATATAGGGGACCTCTAGGTTCTAATGGCTTTTGTAGTTCTTTATATGCTTGCTTGTTAATTGGCAATCATTGTAAATATTAAAGACCAAATCTTCAGAAGATAATAAAGTTATGTAGTTGGTTATCATGTATTTGCCAATTAGATATTGCCATATTAGTGTCACTACAGTGCGTGAGCTATACCCTCTCATGCAGACCCTGCCAAATAAACCTATCAGTTTTATAAAACAAATCAAATTTTTTTATATAAATAAGTACTGAAAGAAATATCGTGACCATCCTTTAGTAAATCAAATCTTCTCCATGAGTAGCCGAAATGTCTGGTAAAATATACTCTTAAAATTTAAGAAAATTTTAAAGTAATTTCCTCCACCTCAGCTTTTGAATTGATGGCTTCTATAGCAGCTTCGTCAGCATCACCTTCGACCAGCAATAAATTAAAGTCTCACGAGAAATAAATCCAAAGCCACACCCAATCCTCTTCATTTGCAGATAGAGGAGATCACCTGGTAAAACAACAACAAAGTGGCTTTATGACTTCTATCTAGTTACATCACTTGTTACTTGCACATACAGTTTAAAAATGTTGGGTTCTCTCCTTCCTACTTTCTGTAGTGATTCGCTTCTTTTTAAAAAAAAAATAATATCCCACAATTATGTAAAAGTATTTAAACAAGATCTCTGATAAATGTGCTCAACTTGATATTTCATTGTGAGGACATTGTGGATCCATTAACTTTTACTTTTGTTGTATCATCTGATTTTCTACCTTTTGGATTTTTCAATCTGTTGATGATATGTATTATTAATTTACTAATAAGAACAACGTGTATGAGGATGCTTTATTTAGTTAATGGGATTTGATGGGGGAAGAATTGTCATGACATTAGAAGGAGGATACAACCTTGATTCTATAGCAAATTCTGTACTTGCTTGTGTAGAGGTGTTGCTAGAGGACAAAAATATCCCTACACACTACAAGAAAACTGTTAATAGACATCATAGGTCAGACATCGGTCAGATTTGCCGCCGATGTTAAAAATGTTTTTAACATCACCCCTTCTAGAGGCGATGTCTTTAGCAATTTAAGACATCAATGAAATTTAAACCGATGTCTAAAATATCATTAAAAAATTTCAAAACACACGGCCATCCCTCTCTCCCCTCCTTAGTCAAAAAAACCCCGCCTTAAAACCAAATGTTCCCCCGCCTTAGAACATTTTAGGCTTCCCTCCTTCTCTTCAGACATATTTAACATAAAATTAAAATCAAAAACTAAACTAATAACTAAAATAACATTTCTTACAAACTCTCTCACTCGACTCTCTCTCTCTCTCACTCGACCTCTCTCTCTCGACCATCTCTCTCTGATCTCTCGACCATCTCTCTCGACCATCTCTCTCACTCAGCCCACCCACTCACCACCGCTAGCTCACCACCCACTCAGCCCGCTCACCACCGCTCACCACCGCTCCGCTCAACAGTACTGCTCACTCATCACTGCCGCTCCGCTCACCACCACTCATCACCTATCTCCGGTGTTCTCTACTCTCTACTCAGCTTGGTAAGCTTGAATCGAAGTGGGTACGTCTTCTCTCACACATATCTTGTTTAAATCGAAACCCTAATTTGTATATTTGGGGTTTTGTTCAAATCGAAACCCAAATTTTGTAAATTTGGGGTTTTTTCAAATCGAAACCCTATTAACTTCTCTGCCTTTGTATATTTTGCAGGACCTTTCTTCAGGAATTAAATTTTCAGGTATTAATTTAAATTTGGGGTTTGTGTGTTGAAATTTTAATTGGGGTTTGTGTGTTGAAATTTTTAGTCGCCTTGTGTGTTGATTTGAAATAATGTGTTTAGTTGTTTCCATTTGATGTTTTACACTGCATACACGTTGGTATATTTATCCAAATTTATATACTCCCACCACACAATCAAATTTAGTTTATATATGTGCATCTCCTTGTATATCTGCTGGACTCTAGTCAATATTGTGGATATAATTTTAATTAGAATGAAGTTGGGTGATGATAAGATTAGGTTTATGGGCTGATGTGTTATTAAACCGTTCATTAGCATGCAGGATGATGCTCTGTCTGTTCCAGTACTTTAGTATTTTAATTCTCTGTATTATATTCAATCTTCTTTGCTAATATATATAGAGATATTTTATTAGAGAGACAATATAGTTGTCAATTATCTATACAAATGTCTTAAGAGCAACTGTAAACAAGCTATGAAATTCTATGCTATTGTATTGTTTAATTGCCCTGCTTTGGGTTTATTAGCTGGTTGATGATATATTATATGTTTGACTGTATATTTAATCTTGTTAGCAAGATTTGATGATTTTTCTTTTTATGTTTACAGTGTTGACCCGAGGCAGCAAGACTATACTAATTCAGAGGTTGGAACAAGCTTGGACTAATTAATTCAGAGGTAATCCCACGTTCCCTTTCTTACCTCTGACTTGTTCATTTTATGCTCAAACTATGATCATTATTTGTATGCATGTTTCATATAGTTTAAATTTTCCAAATATTTTAGATGATTTAAGTTATATTTAAGTATGCCTATATATGCGAATCATGCATCTGATTATGCATTTTGTATGCTTCTGATTGTGCATACGCATGGTTTGAATTTCATATTACATAAGCCTATAATTGTGATAGAGAATAGACATCCATTATGCATCTTTGTATGCTTATGATTATACATTTAATTTGAATTTCATCTTATTTGTATGCATGTATGTGGTCTGATCTGAGTAATTAAATTTATATTGATTAAACATGAAATATTAGTTTCTTTAGTCGTGTATGAAATGCCCTGATTTTGAATAGTTTTAAGACATATCGAAGATAATTAACCTATAAAACTCTTATAGGCCATGATATAGATAAATAACTAATGACTATGGTAATACTAAATTTTTTATTGACATACCAGGTGCTTTAAAATGGATAAGTCGTGGATAAAAGCTGATAGGGATTCCTTACAGTATGAAATAGGTGTTGAAAATTTCTTGATATTTGCCGAGGATAATGCAAAAAACCCAAAAAAAATTCGTTGTCCTTGTGCACGCTGCGTTAACTTCAAAAAATTCCCGGTAGATATAATCAGAGGTCATCTGTATGATTCGGGTTTTAGTTTAGGATATTTTGAATGGATTTGGCATGGTGAAGAGGTTTGTAACAGTACTAAGTTAGCTGTTGGTAGTAGTTCCCCAAAGGTCCCAAAGGGCTTTAATTTATTGTACAAACATGCAGCAACTTGGATGAAAACAACAGGGGTCTCGATTAAGATTAAATGCGAGAAAGAGGTGTTTGGCGTTCAAAAGATAATATATGTGCTGCATGAGAATGTTGTGTCGTTGTGGGAGTATAAAATGCTTGGGCAAGCTGTAATTGCCTCGTACATGGCGTAAGTTCCTTTATTCAATATGACATGAATGTGAGCAGTGTCAGTAATTTATCAATTGTCTCGGCTAGTTTTTTTATTTGTGTGTGTACTTTTTCGGTAGGCACTTGCATGCTGAGATCAGTGAGCACCCGGAACTTGTGGAAACTTTTGCTTTTGTTGATCCAGCAAGCTCATTTTTCGTAAATTCTGAATTTGAAGATTACATTCTCAATCGGTTTAGAGAGGGTAACCCGGATCGACTATTCTTTTTGCCGCATAATAAGAAGTAAGTTATGTTCTCTTCAAAATTTCAATTTTTTAAATGACAAAAATACAAAGACTTATATATTATGTGCCATAACTATCTTGGCCTGGTCTGTTTTTTGTGAACAGCATGCATTGGATTTTGTCCATTATTTGGGAAGGCGAAATATATATTTTGAATCCACTCCCTCACCCGACACAGTTTCCAGAACTGGAGAATGCATTAGCAAGGTAAAATATATATTTTGCACATGATTTATTATTCAAAAATGCAAGTACAGAGTATTGAACTGAGATTGATGGGAAACTAAAAAAATAAAATCTTCTGACAATTTAATCACAATTTATGTTTATATGCAGGGCATTGAAAAAATTTAATGTAGAAACTGGTAGGGGCAGCAACAAGATAGGCAAGGCAAAGTTTCTCAGTGTAAGTACTATTATACTGAATTTTGAGTACATAGTTATAGTTGATATATATTGCTTATTTATATAGCATGTCTAATGTTTCTTCAATTTACGGGATAGGGATCTCCCAAGCAACCTGGTGGCCATGAGTGCGCCTATGTAGTAATGCGGTATATGAAAGAGATAATCAATGACACAAAATTGACATTTGCTAAAAAGGTATTATTTTATGCTACCTTATCTGCTATGTGTCTTGTATACTTTCTATACTTTCTTTTTGTAATTTATTGATTTTGCTTGTACCTTATTGTAGTGGCTGCCCAAGTCTCGAGCTTCTTACACTGAGGACGAGCTAAATGAAGTACGTCTTGAGGCACTCCACTTCATCCAAGATCACGTCTGATGACTTTGCATATTCTGATCTTTAATTTGTGGTAATTAACTGCTAATGTAGTGGACTAGTTGGACAGTTTGGTATATATGGTCATTTTGTTTGGTTGTACTGGATAAGTAGCTAGTGTTCTGGTATGGTCATTTTGTATGGTAGCTAGCTAGTGTTTTGGTATGAGTTTCCGGATGGATTGAATTGCTAGCTAGTAAGTATGTGGTTTGCTTTTGGGGATAAGTTGTCATTTTGGACTAGTTGGATATTGCTGGTTGGATATTGCTGATTGGAGATATTGCTGGTTGGTTATTGAATGGTTGGTTTTGTTGGATATATATATATATATATGGTTGGTTATTGTTTTTTGGCAAGTTTTATTTTTTGTTTATGCAATGTAAGACATCACTTATATTTTAAACAAATGTTAAAGAACAATATAAGACATCAAATATATTTCAAACAACGATGTTAAAAACTTAAAAGACATCAAATATATTTCAACAATAGATGTTGAAGAAATTTAAGACATCAGTTATATTTCGATGTTAAAAACTTAAAAGACATCATTTTTATACTGTAAAAACCGATGTCTAAACTACATATTCACATCACACTCAGGAAAGGTTTCGATGTCTATGTGGCAATAAAACCGATGTCTAAACTACATATTCACATCACACTCAGGAAAGGTTCTGATGTCTATGTGGAAAAATACATGGCTCCTTGTATGTTTAATATCATGTAGTAAGACTATTTGATTATAAACTAATTTACCTATCAACATGTTTTGTAAATAATGGCCAAGAAGGACATCATCAAAAATGTTAAAAGATGTCTAAACCTCACTTTGACATCACACTCAGGAGAGGTTTTGATGTCTATGTGGAAAAATACAAGGCTCCTTATATGTTTAATATCATGTAGTAAGACTAATTTGATTATAAACTCATTTACCTCTCAACATGTTTTGTAAATAATGGTTGCATGGACATCATGAAAAATGGTAGGGGTGATGTCTAAATATATTTCAGACATCGGTTTTTGACCGATGTCTATATATAGACATCACCGACAAAGACATCGGTCCTGAAATAACATAGACATCGGTTAAAAACCGATGTCTATTGACTGTTTTCTTGTAGTGACAGCTCGGAAGGATTATCCATTCGACTCGACATGGCAAGTATACAATTGGTACACTACTATCTCTGTTATTTTCAGATCTCTTTGTGATTACATATTGATCATCATGACTCCTCTTAACAATTCTGATAATTGTATTCAGGTTCGTAAAGAATTATCTCCATACTGGCCAATACTTGCTGAGAAATTGCCTGAAAAATTGACATAAGGAAAGCACCTCAAGTTCACGTATTGTTCTCCATTCTTTTGTACATATTACGCTATTTACTGGATTACAATACCCTTACACACTAGATGTACAGATGTTATTTTCAATGTTGTGTTTGTAGACTTTTATTTTGTAAACATTGCCTGATGGAAAAGCCTCATTTCTTTTTAGCATATTCTGCCTTCCATCAAACTGCTGCAGGCGATGTCCTTCACTAAATTTTACCGGTATGTTTTATAATTTAATTTTTCTGCTAGGTTCAGAGGTCTGACTCGAAAGGTGAGTATGATTTGTATTCTAAGCAATTTTAGTTGTTGCATTCTTGAATCCAGTTCAAATCTGTTGAGTATATATGAAGTTCTACTTCCTATAGCTATTTTCCAAGTTGCCTGACACAAAAATATATGTGTGGCCAATTAATCTGAGTAGACATTACCTTTCCTTTTCTTTAAGATTCAATTACTGATATGCATGTGTAGTAGAATTTTTTCGTATATGATCATAAAATTTAAATCCTGATCATATATGTTTGTATGTGTAACTTAATAGGCAATGTGTGCAAGAAGAGAAAAAATGGAAGTCCAACCATGAATTGGCGAGGATGTGAAACCATGGCATGTGTTACGTAGGAAGATTCATTAATGCATCAGGAGATCATCATAATGAAGCGACACGAAACAATAAAGTCGACAGTTCCTGATAAGCGCATCAGTGACTGATACAAGAGCATCAATATGCAGATACTTGATCAGTAACAAGTATTATCACTAGCTGGAGATTGAGTTCGAAATACAATAGAAGAAGATTGATACTAGACAACTTATTTATAGGGAATTACTCTATCATACATGATATACATAGAAACTGATAAATATTGGTAGAGAATATATTTTGATTGATAGACGTAGTTTTGTAGTATATAAACACATATATTAGGTTATACGAATGTCTGTACAACACGAGAGAAATCATTGTAACCAAGAAGCTCTTAAGAACGATTAGTTTCTTGAGAGAGTTTTGTAATGGTTCTTATAAATCAATAAGAGTTGAGTTGATTTAATTAATGGTTGTTACGTTAATATCAGTTTGACATTAATCCTCAAGAATAGAGTTATTCCGCACCTAGTCTATTGTTGAAATCTTGGGTAACAAGTGGTATCAGAGAAGGCTGATATTTTCAATCAGAAACGATCAAGAATGTCAAAAATTAAACATGAATCAATCAAAATTCCAGTTATCAACAAAGCTGATTATCCAACTTGGAAAGTAAAGATGATGATGTATCTTGAAGCTGCTGATCCTGACGTCAAAGACAGGAATACTGATGGTCCTCATGTTCCAAAGAAACTGGCCCTCAAGAAGGAACAACATCGGAACATTATGTCGATAAGTGTTCGCACAAAATCACGCAAGCGTACGTGGTCACAAGTAATATAGAATTTAAATTAAGTTCGTTCCCACAGAGACTGGTATATTCAGAATATGCACTTATGCAACAATGTATGGATATTATTCATTGCTAATACAAATATCAATTTGATGGTTGTTATCTAACTTAACTAACTTAGATCGAATTAATAGACTAAGAATTATAAACTAAGTGATTAAACTCGAATTACTTATGGTGAATTAAAACATGAGACTCTAACTTCATTAACTACTTTATTCAGAGTTATGCCTTTTTTTGCTATGTGATGGTTGACAACTAATCAGATAACACGAAATTGGTACACGCTCTCTTTCGATAAACGTATATCATACTATTCCACATCCACAATTCAGATAGCACTACACCATATATAAGTGCTCATTTGTAACATTTTGTACTGTTACTATAGGGCCTAAAACTGTTACATTAAACCCATTTTTCAATAATGTAACACTTTTTGTGTGTTACATCTGCGAGCATTACCTTAGACATATAAGTAACACTTTCGAGTTTTATTGTAACATCACATAGAGTGATACCTTATGTGGATACGGTAACACCACATGGTCCCCACATTTTATATGCAACAATAGGTTGATACTCTGATGTAACATCTTAATTAATTTATTTGCAACACTGTACTAGATGTTTTTACACCATTTCCTAGATACAATGCTCTAAAAATGTATAATTCAACACAAATACATATCAATTACAACACTTGACATAAAAAAAAATTAAAAATATACTTTTTGTGCATACATCATTCCCAAATGTTTCAACTACAAATATATCCATACAACCAACCAACCACAAGTCAATATATGATCCCTCCAACCATAACCTAAATTAAAGCCTTGTAAGCTTCACAAGTGTATCTGGTATGGGTCCATAAAAGCTATTTATGTACAGGTCCAAGCTCACCAAATTTGTCTAATTCCCAAGATCATTCGGGATTGGTCCACTAATATTATTGCTATAAAGCTCCCTGTCATGAATAAACCAAAGTAAAAAAAAATTACAAATCATACAGGAGAGAATATTAATTAATAAAGGAAATAAAACAGTGGGTAAGCAATTTAGGAATCCACCAGTACCCATCACCTAAAATGTCATAACACCACTACATTTGGAAATAACCATTTACTTCAAAGTAACAGCACAATCCTTTAGTTAAGGAAGATAGAAAGACTGTACAATGAACATATTTATCAACTATAGAGGTGCATGTCATTTCATCACAAAACAATATGAGAAATGAAACGTTGCTCTGCCATGCCCTCTAAATATATATATATATATATATATATATATATATATATATATATATATATATATATATATATATATATATATAGCATAAGCGAATCAAACACCAAATCTGCCTAGAGGCTGTTAGAATATAAGATCCTGGAAAGGGCCATTCTCTAACACCTTGAGGTTTTAGAGTAACTGGTTCCTTGACATGGTATCAGAGCTTAGGCTCGCGGGAGACTCGAGTTCGACTCCCTGTGACCCCCAATATTCTCAGAATTTGTTAAGGACACGAAGGCAATGTTATGCCCCAAAAGATGGGCGCCCGTGATCCACTCTCGAGTGAGGGGGAATGTTAGAATATGATCCTGGTAAGCCCTCCTCCTAACACCTTGAGGTTTTAGGAGAATTGGTCACTTAACATGGTATCAGAGCCAGGTTGGCAGAGGACTCGGGTTCGATCCCTGCCACCCCCAATATTCTCACAATTTATAGTGGCACGAATGGCAAATTAATGCTCCAAAGATGAGCGCCCGTGATCCACTCTTCGACCCATAAATGGGCTCTCGAGTGAGGGGGAATGTTAGAATATAAGATCCTGGAAAGGGCCATTCTCTAACACCTTGAGGTTTTAGAGTAACAGGTTCCTTGACATGGTATCAGAGCTTAGGCTCGCGGGAGACTCGAGTTCGACTCCCTGTGACCCCCAATATTCTCAGAATTTGTTAAGGACACGAAGGCAATGTTATGCCCCAAAAGATGGGCGCCCGTGATCCACTCTCGACCCATAAATGGGCTTTCGAGTGAGGGGGAATGTTAGAATATGATCCTGGTAAGCCCTCTCCCTAACACCTTGAAGTTTTAGGAGAATTGGTCACTTAACAATATTCTCAGAATTTGTTAAGGACACGAAGGCAATGTTATGCCCCAAAAGATAAGGACACGAAGGCAATGTTATGCCCCAAAAGATGGGCGCCCGTGATCCACTCTCGACCCATAAATGGGCTTTCGAGTGAGGGGGAATGTTAGAATATGATCCTGGTAAGCCCTCTCCCTAACACCTTGAGGTTTTAGGAGAATTGGTCACTTAACAGAGGCTACATGTAAAGTGGACAGAATTAGAGAGAAAAACTGCTACAAGTTACTGTTCAACTTGTAAAGTGGACAGAATTAGAGAGAAAAAATGTCTATATTATCTTGACTACGAAATTCTAGATGCTCCAAGTTTATTGGTTCAACTTGCAGGTATTGTAAGTTTTTTGACTGACCGAGAGGAACCAGTTGACTAGACAATGCTGCATTAATTCCCAAGATCGCTGCATGAAGCCTTATACAATTATCAGCACCAACTCACAAATGTAAACATGACTCCAAAATCAAAAACTACAACCATAGTGCAATAACAGATTCCATAGACACATAAAGAGAAATAAATACGGGATACATTGTTACCAAAACCATAAAATTATAATACACAACACAATAAAATTATAAAACGTATATTGAAATATACAGTTTCTTTCAAGTAACTTAATACATACGGAATATAAACAGCTAAATTATTGCATATTAAAATAATAGCTAAATTTTAGTTTTCATCAACCATATTGCAAAAGAACCTATATAACAGTATTAGCTAGAGTTGGATGGTTACAAAGAACAAAAACAGAACAGGCTAAACAAATTACAATGCAACATATACATTAGAGAGTTTACATCCGTATATTATCTGAGGTCTATACATATACAATCTATATATTATTTGATGTGTATTTTTAGATCATGAATCATATGACCGAGCCATATGCGGTTTAAAATGATTTATCCACTGGCCAAGTTCAACTAAAGCAAAAACTATTCCAAAGAATGCACCTGTGCAGACAACAATGGTGCCAAGGATAGCATTCTGAGTGTAGTAATGGAGCCAAGGATAGCATTCTAAGTGTAGTAAAACAATGGTGTTAATACTACCGGAGTTAGTAGTACAAGAGCAGACATTACAATGTTGGAGACTGCTGAACAACAACCTGCCATGTAGTTCACTATTGAGCAAGAAAAGGATCCTTCAACAATTATAGAGCCATTTATAATCAATATAAAATAATTCAACTCAAAGAATCGAGGCAAACAAAGAAGAATTTCTCTCTCACACTGTTCCTTTTTCTCTCACGCTCTACTATCTGTCTCTCACAGATTCTCTCTCAACTTTTTATTTCTCCTTTTCTCAAAAAAATTCATACATTACATTCACAAAAATACATGTATGTATATTAAAACAACAAACATAAAATACATTTGACAAATTCAAACCATAAAGACATGATTTACCTTGATTGATAGTCCCAATTGCAATCCCGGGTGAAGATCCAATTTCAAGCCGCCATAAAAAACCCTAATCACTTGCAAATTGAAGAATGCAAGACCTAGTCAATACAAAATCCGTAAATTGTCTAAATATAGTACTAATTAGAAGAAATCTTGAGAACCCAACAAATCCTTGAAGTTGCTCGTTCGATTTAGATACTTTTGCATCCTATTTACAGAGAGATATGTACCTATAATTAGAGAGAGATAGAGATCTGAGCCGAGGATGAGGGTCGGGATTAGTTGAGCTGAGGCTGAGGGTGAGAGTCGAGAGAGCGGTGAGAGTCGAGATTTGAGTTGAGAGCGAGAGTTGAGAGATGGTGGTTAGAGTCGAGAGAGTTTTGAACTTTTGGGAGAGTATACGGGGGGGGAATAATACCGCTCGTTTTTCACCTCAAAAGTTGTGTTGTACTCACTTTTTAATTTACTTTTATTACTATTTAAATATTATTTTTATAACTTAAAATAATGATAAAATATTATTTATAAGTATATAATGTTATTAAATTATGTAATATATTATATATTACATACTATATACGGAATTTAAAATACTCCAACAAATTCTTAATATGATTAATTATATTTGATTTATAAATAAAATTTATCAATATAAAATTAAAGATCATGTATTGTAATGTTTTTTCACTAGTGTTGCAGGTTGCAACACCTTAATCTTAAGGTAACACCAGTTTTATATAAATGTAATACTTATTGTCCAGCGTTGCATTAGACTAAAAAATTATAGCTATTGTAACGAAATAAAGGTAACGCTTCAAAACAAACGTTACATATGGGCACTTATGGCGTAGTGTAGAAGTCGAACAGACACCGCTTATACTTAGACCCTATATGTCTATAAGATTTGAAAACATAATGGTTTACGAACAAGTTATCTATCAAGATTACATAGGGTGATGCAAGATGGTTAAAATCACACCACAAATATAATCATGTATATCGAATACATAAACCTATGCTCGCATGGTAAGTTCTAAATCTATATATCAACCTTCGGTTCAATAAAGATTAACAAACAACTGAGATGGTAGCTAGAAGAATAAGCACAACCAATACTAGGGAATCAAACATTCATCAAATAAATATTTAAGGCAAATTAACTACTAAAATCCATAGATATATCCGCTACAATCCCATGACAATGATTAGTTCATAATCGAACTTCTCATCATCATGGGTTCGAATGTAAACATTATACTAATATGTCTAAACAATATCAAAGTACGAGAATAAAGTTTTGAAACAAATCAAAACGAGCATCCAAAGTTACGCCTACTTCGAAGAATTACAAAAGTGAAAATATGAAAACTAGATCTTCTCCGTAGCCGTCACGTGCATTCTCCACTGACTCTCGATGTCCTTACTCCTCCCTTCTTCTTTTCTTTATGTGCCCTAGCAACCGGGCCATCAAAACGCTCCAAAATTGGCCAAATGGGCTTTTTCTCCCGTCAGAGTGGGGTGGGCGCGCCACAAAGTGGCGGGGGCGTGCCACCCTGCTGTTGGTATGGCGCGGGGCGCCATATAGTGGTGCGGGCCCTCCACTTTGGCAGCCCCGTGCCATTCTGGTGCGTCCGTGCCCGTCCTTCATCGCCTTTCGCTCGATTCCTTCGCCATTTTTTCATCTTTTTGCACTCGAAACCACCTTTGATTCTCCATCTAGGCAACCTACACAAACCGACACAAAAAAACATCAAAATGCCAGACGCTTGAGGCCAAATCATCAATTTAAGTCCAACCGAAGGCTTTCAAGTGGATATAAAATCCACTTATCACACCCCCCAAACTTAAACCGATTCTTGTCCTCAAGCATAGACACACAAACACTACCAATGCAATGCATGAATGCAACTAAATGCCTACTTCTACGCTAATCATGAACTGTCAACCGTGTTAACATATAATCCTCAGAATATGCAACATTCTCGGTATTCATCTCTTTCACATATTAGCCATGTTCTCTTTCACTACAAGTGTGGAGTGCATCGTGTGTGCTATCACATGCTCTCTAGTGAAACAAAACGAAGACTATCAAACTTCAATAGAGACCTCATCACTATGAGCTGTTAATAAGAATAAGGCTTAAACACTTTTTCACCACTGATTCAACTACAATTTAGGGTCACCAAAGGAATTCTATGCCTCTCCTATTTTTCTACTCTTTTTTTTTCTTGCTAAGTCTAAGGTTGGGATGCTTCTCAGGGCAAGTGAGTCAGGACTTCCATTCGACTTCGCTCATTTTTTTATTCTCTCTTTTTTTAATCAAGTAATTCTTCAGTAATCAAGGGTTGTGAAAAGTCACCTAAAAATTGCTTATTTCTAATACATCTACACTTAATACCAATGCAAGTACATAGATCATCCCTTTAACATGACAGTGAAGTCTACCCATTGATCTCAAAGGAGTACATGATACTCTTTATTCTCTCTTCTTTTTTTTCTCTTTTTAGAAAGGCATATTCATCCCTTAGCTCCCCCAAACTTAAGATTTACAAACTCTAAGTTCAAAAAGGGAATAGTCCAAATTCTATGCTCGACTCAACGCAAGGACTCAAGAAATAAGTTAGTCTAAGTCTTATCTCTAGAGCATAAGTGTAATTACAATTTCCACACAAGCAATTTCCAAGTATGCACGACATTACATATGATCAAGACTACTAGCCAAGAAATTATGCACATAAACTCATCACATGACATCAACTTGGTATGAAAACTTTCATGACTCATGCAAATGCAACTATATGCACACTACTAGAACATACGAAACAATATGCCCTAAACAAAAAAACAGATATGCAATATGATACCAACACTACTCTATATGCGACTTGAATACTAATAAGAACATGCTCTACGACTACTATACTACTACTAATCCTTAGATGACCACCCCCAAACTTGCAATATTTAATGTCCCCATTAAAGGCGATAATAAGGATACAAGAGCATACCTAGAAGTCGGAAGGATCACCGTCCTCGGGTGGAGAATCAGGCGGCCGATACACCATGCCAGCTCCAAATACTGGCCAATCAACCTCAACACCAGTGGCTCGAAAAGCACTCCCAAGAGCTTGAGTCAAATCCTCTGTAAAAAGGCGATGAATGTCATGCATGGAATCCATATGCAGACTCAACCTCCCAAAATGTAAATCATTGAAGTAATCCGGTGGTAGTATGAGTTCGATTTTTAGGAGCTTCTTTAATAGATGGTTTAAGATGCTCCTGAAAATTTTTAAGCTCTACTAATCCACTAGACTCAAATGGCTGATCAAACCTCCTTTTCCATGGAGATGCATTTAAGAATTGATTTGCTCTTCTTCCTCCTTATCTTCTAAATCAGAGTCACCTGTTAACGCCCTTTCTAAGACATCGTTTTTCAGACTTTGTTCAATTTCTGAATGAGCTGCACCTTCGAGTATATCCACTTTAAAGCATTCCTCCTCGGCTAATAGGAGTTTCATTGCATTGAACACATTGAACATGACCATTTAGCCCTGAACCCTCATTGTGATTCACCCTTTAATACATCGATCAATGTCCACCCTGTAGCTAGAAATGGTCTTTTCAAGATGATGGGTATTTTTTTATCTTCCTCAAAGTCGAGAATGACAAAATCAGCAGGGAAGATGAGCTTATCCACCTTTACTAACACATCTTCGACTATACCCCTCGGATATGTAACGGATCGATCAGCTAGTTGCAAAGACATATTAGTAGGTTTCAGCTCTGGAAGACCAAGTTGCATGAAAATAGACAAAGGCATCAGATTAATGCTAGCTCCCAAATCACATAGACACTTGTCAAAAGATAGTTGCCCAATAGTGCACGGTATTGTGAAACTTTCTGGATCTTTGACTTTCGGCGGTAATTTCTGTTGCAACACCGCACTGCACTCCTCCGTCAAAGCTACAGTCTCCAACTCCTCAAGCTTGAGTTTCCTAGAAAGAATACCTTTCATGACTTTAGCATAGCTCAGAATATGTTCTAGATCTTCCGCAAAAGGTATATTGATCTCCAATTTCTTGAAAATTACCTCCAGAAATTTGGCGAATTGCTTGTCGAGCTTCTGCTTCTGAAGTCTTTTGGGATATGGACATACTTGCTTGACCCCATCATCATGTTTAGGAGTAGATTTTTCAGCGGAATCCTTGCTTGCATCCTCGTTGCTTTCATTCAAATCAGCCCCAACAACAGTTTTTCCACTATCTGACTCAGATGAGAGCACGGGTGTTTCAACCTGCTGATTGCTCTCTTCTTTGTTATGCTCTGCTGCTGATTCTTTTTCCTTCGTAACCTTTCCGTACCTCAAGTGACTGCTTGAACTTGTTCTTTCACTTCCTTCTTGCCTGGATTGGCCTCGGTATCACTCAGAAGAGTTCCTTGTGGCCTGTTAAGCAATGCATTAGCAATCTGCCCAATTTGCTTCTCCAAAGTTTTGATTGACACCGCTTGGCTTTTACACATTAGTCTCAATTCTTCCAATTCCGATCTTTCGTTGGTAGACTGTCCAACCACTCCGTGATTTTGTTGCTGGAATCCCGATGGATGGAATTGCTGCTTCAGTGCAAACTTCTATTGAAAACTAGAAGAGTTGAATGGTCTAGCTCCATGCTTCAAACTGTTGCTGTGGTTGTTGCATGAAATTCTGATTGTTGCTCTAGCTGAAATTCGGATGATTCCGATTATTGGGGTGATAAGTGGCATGGGCTGGGTACTGAGAACTCTGAAAATTGCTCACAAACTGAGCTGATTCACTAGATATGGCCCACTGATCAGTAGAATGTGTACCCGCACAAAGCTCGCAAACAATAGGTGGCTGATGCACTCCCAAGTTTGCTAAAGAATTCACCTTCATAATAAGAGCCTTAAGCTGAGCAGCTATGGTTGTAGTAGCATCAATATCCAGAATTCCTGCTGCTTTGCCCTGATGAAGACGTTGAGTAGGATTCTGATATTCATTCGCAGCCATCATCTCGATCAACTCGTAAGCTTCATCATAGCTCTTAGTCCATAGAACTCCACCTGATGCTGCGTCGAGCATTGGCCTCGATTGAGGTCCCAAGCCATAATGGATGCAATCTATCACCATCCAATTCGGCATCCCATGATGAGGACACTTTCGAAGCATCTCCTTGTAGCATTCCAAAGCTTCACATAGAGTTTCACCAGACTGTTGAGAAAATTGAGTGATAGCATTCCTGATTGCAGCTATTTTGGCCATATAGTAAGAAATTTTTGACCCAGATCCTCCCATGTCGTAATAGATCCTGCAGGTAGAGAATGCAACCATCCCTTAGCTTTATCCCTCAGAGAAAATGAGAATAGCCTCAATTTGATGGCATCTTCAGTAACTCCATTGAACTTGAAAGTGTCGCAGATCTCGATGAAATCCCGAATATGCATATTAGGATCTTCTGTCGGAGAACCCCCAAACTGAACTGAGTTCTGAACCATCTGAATAGTGCCCGACTTGATTTCAAAAGTGTTGGCCGAGATGGCTAGCCTGATATTAATGCTAGATTGATTGTCATTGATTTTCGGATCAGAGAAAGCCTTCAGTGGCTTAGTATCATTTGCTACTGGTGGATGACACCAATTGTAATACTCCAATGCTTCCTTATGAGCCCGATAACGTGTTCGCATATACGTCACTCAAGTACCTGAAACACACACAAACAAAATAAAAGTGACAAAAGAATCCAAGTCAGTAAACTTTAGCGACCACTGATGACAAGCACATAAACTAAATATTTAACACCGAGTCCCCGGCAGTGGCGCCAAAAACTTGTTCACACAAAATCACGCAAGCGTACGTGGTCACAAGTAATATAGAATTTAAATTCAGTTCGTTCCGACAGAGACTGGTGTATTCAGAATATGCACTTATGAAACAATTTATGGCTATTATTCATTGCTAAGACAAGTATCAATTTTATGGTTTTATCCAACTTAACTAATTTAAACCAAATTACTAGACTAAGAATTATAAACTAAGTGATTAAACTAGATTTATTTTTGTGAATTAAAACATGGGATTCTAACTTCATTAACTACTTCATCCAGAGTTATGCCTTTTTTCGCTATGTGATGGTTGACAACTAATCAGATAACACGAAACTAGTACACGCTCTCTTTTGATAAACGTATACCATACTATTCCACATCCACAATTCAGATAGAAGTCGAACAGAGACCACTTATGCTTAGACCCTATATGTCTATAAGATTTGAAAACATAATGGTTTACAAACAAGTTATCTATCAAGATTATATAGGGCCATGCAAGATGGTTAAAATCACACCACAAATCATGTATATTGAATACATAAACCTATGCTCGCATGGCAAGTTCTGAATCTATATATCCACTTTCGCTTCAATAAAGATTAACAAACTTAGATGTTAGCTACGCTTCCAAGAAGAATAAGCACAACCAATACTAGGGAATCAAGCATTCATCACATAAATATTCAAGGCAAATTAACTACTAAAATCCATAGATATATCCGCTACAATCCCATGACAACGATTAGTTCATAATCGAACTTCTCATCATCATGGGTTCGAATGTAAACATTATACTAATATGTCTAAACAATATCAAAGTACGAGAATAAAAGTTTTGAAACAAATCCGAACGAGCATCCAAAGTTACGCCTACTTCGAAGAATTACAAGAGTGAAAATATGAAAACCAGATCTTCTCCGTAGCCGTCACGTGCTCTCTCCACTGACTCTCGATGTCCTTACTCCTCCCTTCTTCTTTTCTTTATGTGCCCTAGCAACCGAGCCATCAAAACACTCTAAAACAGGCCAAACGGGCTTTTTCTCCCGTCAGAGTGGGGTGGGCGCACCACCCTGCTGTTGGTATGGCACGGGCGCCCCATATAGTGGCGCGGGCGGACCAATTTGGCAGCCTCGAGCCATTCTGGTGCGTCCGTGCCCTTACTTCATCGACTTTTGCTCGATTCCTTCGCCTTTTTTTTACCTTTTTGCACTCGAAACCACCCTTCATTCTCCATCTAGGAAACCTACACAAACCAACACAAAAACACATCAAAAACACCACACGCTTGAGGTCAAATCAAGTCCAAACAAAGGCTTCCAAGTGGATATAAAATCCACTTATTAATAAGCTGAAATGCAGAGATGACACGAGAAGAAAAACTTGAAGTCCTTAAAGATGCAAAAGAAAATTTCATTCTTCACAACAGTTTGGATGCTATCATGTCTAGTCGAGTAATCGCATGCAAAAACCTTAAAAGAAATTTGGAATATGTTAGAGGTTCAATGTCAAGGGACTAAAGCAATGAAAAAGAATCGAAGAGCACTTTTGGATTTTCTCGTTTGACATTCATTGTTCTACCAGCTACATCAGATTTATGTATAACTTTTGGATTCTTTTTGTTTTTCCTACTATCATTAGCAAGATGATTACAATTACCACAATTATAATATTGCTTCTTTGGTGCAAAAGGAATATACTCATAATTATTTGCTCAATTTTTCCTTGCTTGTCATTCCTGTTTCTTTTAGGAATTGCTCTAGGTTGAGATATTTCAGTTACCACTTGTTACCCAAGATTTAAGCGATAGACTAGGTGTGAAATAACTCTTTTGTTAAGTATTAATGTCAAACTCATATTACCATATCAACCATTAATCAAATCAACTCGGCTCTTATTGATTAATAAGAATTGTTACCAAACTCTCTCAAGAAACTAATCGTTCTTAAGAGATTCTTGGTTACAACAATTTCTCTCGTGTTGTATATACATTCGTATAACCTAATATATGTGTTTATATACTACACAACTACATCCATCAATCACAATATATTCTCTATCAATATTTATCAATTTCTATGTATATCATGTATGATAGAGTAATTCCCTATAAATAAGCTGTCTAGTATCAATCTTCTTCTATTGTCTTTCAAACTCAATCTCCAGCTAGTGATAATACTTGATGATGATGATCAAGTATCTGCATATTGATGCTCTTGTATCCGTCACTGATGTGCTTATCAGGAACTGTCGACTTTATTGTTCCTTGTCGCTTCATAGTGATGATCTCCTGATGCATTAATGATTCTTCCTACGTAACACATGCCATGGTTTCACATCCCTGCCAATACTTGGTTGGACTTCTATTTTTTCCCTTCTTGCACACATTTTCTATTAAGTTACACAGATAAACATATATGATCATGATTTAAGTTTTATGATTATATACGGAAACATTCTACTACACATGCATATCAGTAATTGTATCTAAAAGAAAAGGAAAGGTCATGTCTACTCAGATTAATCAGCCACACATATATTTTTGTGTCGGGCAACTTGGAAAATGGCTATAGGAAGTAGAACTTCATAATATACTCAACAGATTTGAACTGGATTCAAGAATGCAACAACTAAAATTGCTTAAAATACTCATCATACTCACCTTTTGAGTCAGAGCTCTGAACCTAGCAGAAAAATTAAATTATCAAACATAATGGTAAACTTTAGAGAAAGACAGCGTACGCAGCAGTTTGATAGAAGGCAGAATATGCTAAAAAGAAATGAGGCTTTTTCATCCGTAAATGTTTACAAAATAAAAGTCTACAAACACAACATTAAAAATAACATATGCACATCTAATTTGTAAGGACATTGTAATCCAGTAAATATCCTAATATGTACAAAAGAATGGAGAACAATATACCTGAACTTGAGGTGCTTTCCTTCTGTCAATTTTTCAGACAATTTCTCAGCAAGTATTGGCTAGTATGGAGACAATTCTTTACAAACCTGAAGACAATTATCAAAATAGTTACGAGCAGTCGTGATGATCAATATGTAATCAAAAAGAGATCTGAAAATAACAGAGATAGTAGTGTACCAATTGTATACTCGCCATGTCGAGTCGAATGGATAATCCTTCGGAGCTGTAGTGATATTTTTGTCCTCTAGCAACCCTCCACACAAGCAAGTACAAAATTTTCTATGGAATCAAAGTTGTATCCTCTTTCTAATGTCATAACAATTCTTCCCCCAGCAAATCCCATTAACTGAATAAACCATCCTCATACACATTGTTCTTATTAGTACATTAATAATACATATCATCAATAGATTGAAAAATCCAAAAGGTAGAAAATCAGATGATAAAGCAAAAGTAAAAGTTAATGGATCCACAATGTCCTCACCGAATGAAAAATCAAGTTGAGCACATTTATCATAGATCTTGTTTAAATACTTTTACATAATTGTGGGATATTATTTTTTTTTAAAAGGAAGAGAAAAACTACAAAAAGAAGGAAGGAGAGAACCCAGGTAACAAGTGATGTAACTAGATAGAAGTCATAAAGCCACTTCTGTGTTGTTTTACCAGGTGATCTCCTCTATCTGCAAATGAAGAGGATTGGGTGTGGCTTTGGATTTATTTCTCGTGAGATTTTAATTTATTGCTGTGTTAGTCACGTGCCAGGGTTTTTCAGAGAGGGTATAACTCACGCACTCAAGTAGTGACACTAATATGGCAATATCTAACTGGCAAATACATGATAACCAACTATATAACTGATATTATCTTCTGAAGATTCAGAAATTAGTATTTACAATGATTGCCAATTAACAACTAAGCATATAAAGAACTACAAAAGCCATACAAACCAAGAGGTCCCCTCTATCATATGATTCAAAAATGTAAAATGGCTTTTTTACTTGCACGGAAACAGTAGTAGCAAGAAATATCCTTGCATTATAGCACACATTAACTAATGACAACATATATTGCAACTTTGCATTTAACTTTTAAAATTTATTTACCTTGGTTGGGCGGCCCAAAGAATGGCCACGAGACTCCCATTGAATCTTTTCTTCAGGCAAAACTCCACCACTACCATTACCACCATTAGCCTGATCAACAGCAACTATTGCACCAACAACATCTTTTCTAGGCCTTCCCCTGGCCGTAGGCTCATAGTATAGGTAGGAACCGTCTTGGGCCGACCTCTTGAACCCTTCTTATAAGCATACATCGCCAGCCTTCCCCATACTTTCTTCGGGCCTCTATTTAGCTTCGGTGTCCTTCCCCGACCTCTTTTAACACAGTTGATGGTCCAAAATTGTTCTGCGGTACTGAGTCTGGGACCGATGAAACAACCAGAAGAGGTCCATCATTGGTCTGAGCAACTGTGGGGTCTTCAGCATCCCAAGCAACAATAGGCCTATCTGTTGATTTAGGTCCATTCCCAACCATCTCAGAATCCACAGATGGCTTAACCAACAAGAACTATACATATTATTTACAAATATAAAGACAAATGATTTTATTGGACACAGAGTGTAGTTTACTAAACTAACTAGCATCAAATCCTATGAAGAATTCATAGTGTACTTTTACTAGTTTTGCATTCTAGTTTTTAACCTATTTAAAAATATAATTATTTAATAAACTTTATATTAAAAAAATTATTCAATTTAGGTATTATTATTTTATTACTAATTAATTACTTCAAATTTACTACTTTTATTAGAAGTAATTATTCCAGGGAGATGTTAAAAAAATTAATATTTTTTCCAAAATTTAGTGTTTTCATGTTTAATAGATTATATTCTATCAATTAATAATTTAAAAATATTTTAGATTTATTTTATGTAAATTTTATTGTCATATCATAAATAATTATTTTTTTAATACTCAATGCAACACATATATTGACCTACTGCTAACTTTAAATGAACTTTGAGTAGGTATGGATTAGTGCCTCTAATACAACATAATTTTGCAACACTTGCGTTCATATCTTGCCATAGGTCATATGATGTAGTGCTTGATGCATTTGTTCGTACTACCTTGAGAGAACCACTTGTCAGTAAATACTAGCAATTACATACTTCATTTACAACTAATTACATACTATTAAACTACCCTAAATGCCCAAACTCGGGTGTAGAATCGAAAATGCTCAGTGGAGAAGAGAAATCAGCAGAGTAATATACACTTTAATGTGTCAAGAAAGAAATAGCGCGACGCATTTGAGAACCATAAGCGTCGGTTAAACAGAATCCGATGCCATTGTTGTAGTCAAAATAATTGTTTGTTTCTTATCAAAATATGTCTTCCAAAAAGACCACCATGTCAATGCTCAAACTTCAGAGTCTAATGAGACTCCATCTAATCCCCCTCGACCCGATGATCCAGCCATTACTCAGATGCTACAATTCTTAGTTCAACAAGCTACTATGTTAGCTTAGTAGTAGAAGTTTCAACAGCAATAGAACCAATAAGAGCAAGTACCAGTAAAGAAGCAACGACAGAAGACATATATACATATGGTAACTTTAAGGCTTTCCCAGCCGTGAATCCTCGTGAGTTTAAGGGGTCAGCAGATCCGATAGATGCCAAGATATGGTCAAATGAAATGGAGATGTTCTTTGCCCTAGTGAAGGCAAGGGATAATCAAACGACAGAATCTGCGAGTTATTTTCTAAAACATGAAACATATTATTGGTGGGAGTCGGTGTACGCAATGGAAGGTAAGAGAGAAGTTTCATGGGATAGATTTAAGGAATTGCTGGAGAAATATTTTCCTCATTATATGCAAGATCAAATGGAGATAATTTTTTTAGAACGTAAGCAAGGTAATGGGACTGTGGAAGAATACGAAGCTAAATTTACAGAACTAGCAAGGCTTGTGCGAGCGTATGTCAGTACTCAAAGACAGAAAGGCAAAGAGGTAACTTTTTCTTGTTTTATGAAGCTTACACACATATAGATCCATAACTCTTGGTAAGATGCCTAGACATACTTGTTCTGTTTTTCTTCTGTTGAGTTGACATCATTGTGCCCCTATGATATTATACTCAGAATTTGTTAATGTATTTTATGATAAAACGTGAATAAAGAATTCAATTCTTTTAATTATTTCTATAATCTCATTATTTACAGAATCTTTAAAAGCTCGATGATTCACAGTAAAAGATCGTGTTGGAGAAAGCAGTAAAGCAATGGCAGGACTTTCATGATAATTAAGTTAACAAAGAATTTCTTTCAAACTAGAAAGGATCCATGTGAAGTCAATCATTTCATCAGCCGAGAGCAATGGGAAATATCCAAAAGAAGACGCGAATATGAGGAATTTAAGATGAAGAAAGTCAAGAACATAATGACTTTATTACTCCTGAGATTATTTTACATCTCTCGTCTTTTTTGCCGCTTTTGTAAATAGGCAATAAGTGACAAGGCAAAAGGAAGTAGCAAACAAAATGATCGTGTGCATTTTCTTGGGCATAGTGGATATCATGGAAAACAGACTAAGTGGTGCGTTGATGACCCCTTATCTTGTTTGAAAAATTAGAATCTCTTGACCCGTCAATTTTATCAAATGATCACAGCAGACGTAGTTATAACCGAGACAAAAGAAGTCTTCAAGAAAATGGTAAGTTACTTAATTTTGCTTTTCCGGTAGATATCATATAATTTAGGAATAAAAACAAGAGTAAACTGCTGCACATCAACTTCAATATATCAAGATAACAACTGCTACATAGAGATTAATGAAGTAATATGAGGTCCTTTTGCTCACCAGTAGGCAACCATGCTTTTGCTCGGCGACATCGACTACAATTGCATATTCCCCAACAAACAGGGCACGTCGAGCTCGAATTTTTAGTTGCTTCTACAACATTCTCACCATATCTGCATAAAGTAACAAAGAAAATTAACCATCGTCTTGGTAGGATGGTATATATGCACTGATGATGTAAACCATGGATTTTGAACTAACAATCTACTTTTTAACACATGTTTCATAGTTAAATAGATATAAAAGAAACTATATATTATGCTCCATGTTAACAATTGCACTAATTGAGTAACTTTACGGGGAGCCTACCTCATATACAAGCAATCCCCACAAAAGTGCCCTTCAAGTGCCTTGCCCTTGCCCCACATAGTATGACGACCAACAGTTGACTCCTTGCATTGACAATAATATGCATCTCAGCCAATGAAAACACTAATATTTCATGTACTTTCTTTGCCAAGTGCCAACTAATACTATAATATGTTTCATAATTAAAGGACTCATACTGTACAAAATCATTAAAGATTACAAACATATTTCTGAGAAAAGTTATCACGCGGATCCATATAAATTCTTTCTGCAAGATCACGATAAAGAAAAGTTATCTTTAAATCTATCTAGTGGATGATAAGACCATGTACGGAAGCCAATTTTGCAAGCGTTCAAATTGTTGTCATTCTAACAATAGAAGAGTAGCTATCAAACTAGTCTATGCCTTTCATTTGCCTAACACCCTAAGTTACTATCAGGGATGGAAATTCAACCCTATGCGATGGATATCCAACCCGTACCCACCCGATTAGGTTTTACCGAACCCAAATTTTTGGTTTTCGGTTTTGGTTTTGGGTTTATTTTTAGAACCCGAACTATTCTCGGGTTGGGTTGGGTTTTTGGTCATACAGCCTCGAACCCGGCCCAAAAAGCCAAAATCCTATCCGAACCCAATCCGCGGCTGAATCTCATCGAGAACGAGAAATAAATGTGTGTGTGTATATATATATATATAGTTATGTTCTATGGAGTAGACAAAAACATTCGAGTATTGGAGTACAAGTTACAATTTTTTAATTTAATCAAAAATAATATCTTGCATTATCCAAATTTTGATGTAATTCATCATTTTTAAGTTGTCTTAAACAAAATTATCAATGAGTGAATAATATTTTTCGACTTTAACAAGTATTAAGATTCAAGTTCTACTTATTAGTTATATTCCAGAACATAACCCGCAGGTTGTCGAATGTTTACAAAAAATATTGTATGACAAAAAAAATTAAATTCAGATAAATAGATTATATTTTTTCCAATTTTCTACTCCAATACTCCAACTTAACTCTCTCTCTCTACGTGTGTGTGTGTATAAACTTGGTTTTGAATAAACATGTTTTATGTATGTTCTACTTTGTAACTTTTGTATGATAATGTAATGACTTTTTTTGACACTATGCAGATAGCTTGAAGAGCTGGAGACTCGAGTCTTGGAACATTCAAGAGATGAAAATCTGATTTGCTTCTTTAAATCTATTGTGAAATGTTTATTTTGAGATTTTGAGCTGTTAGTTTATGGATGAAATTGTACACTTAATTGAGAAATGGCATGTAGTACTGTTGTTTGCTTGCTAGTCTAGTATTGCTAGTTTAGTAGCCTGCTAGTGCTACTAATTTCATTGTCATTTGGTATTTTGGTTTTTAAACTCAAGCGCTACCATGATTCCATGACCACGATTTCTTCGTCCTCTCTATGAAACTCCGAGTCAAGTGTTTTGTAAGTCTCTCTCTTTTAATCCTCTTTCAATCATAAAACCCTAAATTTCAAAATTGTGCAGATAATCAATTAGGTTCAAGTTTTTCCGGGTTCAGGTTCGGGTTTGGTCAAAAAATTTGGGTTTGGGTTTGGTATTTGTGAAACCCGTTCCGATTGCCATCTCTAGCTACTATTATAGCATTATACTTATCTATTAAGCTAGTTGGTTCCATCTTCCTTTTGAAGATCTGATTACATTTGGTAGTAGACCAACTCCCAAGTTCCATCACGAACAATGTAGTCCATCTCACTCTTAACAGTGCCTTTCTAGTGCCTAGACTTCGAAGAATCCATCACATGTCGAAGAGTTAAAAGTTCATCCGCAAGTTTGTAAGTGATAAAGTCTCTTTCAAAATCCTTGATCGCATTTGCATGCTTACCCCTTCTAGGTTCCTCTACTTCATGAGGAGTTGACCTACTACTAGGATCCGCTCCCATATTTGTCATCCTTTTCACATGATCGGGAATGTACTTGATGTGCGAGTATGATCATAATTAGAAGTACCCTGAGGTATACTAGAATTTATAGGGAACACATCCTCAAAAAATGCAGCTTCATTAAAATCAACAATAGTGTTTCCACTATAACGTCTATGTCAAAGTTCATTACTAAAGTTCTAATAGCCATAGTAGTTTCACTAAGCACGAAAAGATGCAACGGTTTGTGCACCTAGTTTCTTTCAAGTACCTTTGCAAGGCTCCCCACACATGAAAATATTTTAAAATTATCTTTTTGCTTTTCAATAATTTGTAAGGAGTCTTCTCCATATGTTTCCGAAAGACTCTATTCGACAAGTCGTATTCAAAGCCTCTCCCCAGATAATAAATTATACGGCTGATAGATTTAATATATTAATTTCCTAACCGAGTTATGAATCTTAAGATAAACTCAACATGACTTAAAATATTCATATATGTTACCGAGGATAGCCTAGTAGAGTTGAAGCAGTGAAACTATCATGGTTGACATGAGGCCTAAGATGGTTAACCCACCTAAGCCCACAACTCTTGTCGCCTCTGTTCAAGTCTATAGTATTCATCAAATAGTTGAATAACACACACATATATGCATACACGAATACAACTTGATAAAATGATCTATATAGGTCAAACAGGTAAAAAAAAAAAAAAACTTTACCTATGTATATATTACTAACACTTTTAGGAACAGATGCCCATTTGTCTTCCGCCTAGTATTTTTATAGAGTCGATGAGAAGTGATTAAAAAGCGGGGATATATAATGACATTGTTTACAACAAATCAAACTCCTAGACAAAAATATTTTATGCAATATGTCATAATCACTTTATTTTGAACAAGTTTTAAGTATCCGTCAAAAAATATCTATTAACACAATTCATCATAACAATAACCAACTTCTACATAGCTGACCTAAACACAATATGAAATATTAACCACATTAACAAATAACCACATTAACATATCTAAACAAATGCTATACAATGTATGTAACTATAATGTCTTAATAAATCTACACAACAAAGTATGTATATTTACTATTAAGGTATGAAAAATATATTCCTGCTACAAGTTTATGTTATAATACCTGGATAATATTAATTTAGAGAATACAGGAGCATTTTCTTCATTGTTTATCATCACCAATATGAGGAGAGTTGCTGCAAACAAGTAATTAGTCACGGGTATATTAAAAGTTTCAAGGTGTAATATTCAAATGTAATAGCACAAAGTTTCAACACAATAAAAATAAGTGAAACTAAAATTATTAAATACACTATATAACACATTAATAGACTCTTTAATCACTTTTGAGATCTGTTTTTCTAGCATAGTGGACATATAAATAAGATTTTCACCACTATTGCTCTTTTGGATATTATATATTGATACAAAGAAACATTATTCATACTTTTTTACCGATTTTTTTCATATACATAAGAATCAAACACATAGTTCATAATAAATTCATCAATTTATAAATATAATATGTTAAAATTAAAATTCACTTATATCAAGGTCTTATATGAAATATATCAGGAATAGAGATCATAACAAATTCATCATATATGTATAACCTAAATATACAATCATTCAAGTAAGAGATACATGTCATATCTAGCTACTTAAAAGAAAAACCACTAACACATTTTTACCAAGCATGACAGGACCATATATATCATATGTGTTCATGTGGTACATTTAAAATTGTAAAGAGTACAAACATATACCTTAATTAGACAATATAAGAAGGAGCATCGTGAGATGGAACCCATGAAATGAGAAGAGACAGGGCTGAGTGGAGAGATGTGGAGATGGCTCCCTGATGTCTAGATTAGGATGAGATCCAACCCCATAAGATGGTGAGAAGAGATGTAGAGAGGCGGCTGTTATTTGAAATAGGGTTTTCTTTTGCACAAATAGGTTACTAGGATAATTATAACTAACTCAAAAGATGGGCTGGGCCTAGTCCCAAAGAAGTTTATACTTGGTTATAATTTTTTTAGAATAAAACCCTTAATAATGTCCAATTTGATTAATTAAGTATTGATGCAAACAACTAAAAAAAATTTTGCTTTATAAACAAGCTATTTTGTACAAGTGTCAAAGTACCCAAACACTCATAGATTAATTTTGATTAAAATAAAATAAAAATATTGGTTCATTATTAATAATTTAATTTTAAAAAATTAAAAATAACCTTATAGGTTAAGTTCGTTGTGGTTACTAATAATATGTTACTATTTTTGAAGATACATATAGATTATATTGCAGAAAGTTTATCATTTAAATTTTAATATATTCGATTTTTAAAGAAAATTTTAATTTAAAAATTAAGTTCTAATAAAATATAGTAACAAGTTTATCAATAATTACTAATTCATAATGTTCAATATATTAAAAAAAGTCTATTACTAATTAAATTACAAGTAAAACTTATATTATAATTATGACTTAATGATATATCATTAAGTTATATATTATATAATTTTTTTATTATAATATAATAATAAAAAAATTTTCAAGTATTTACTAATATAACTGCAACATATTTACCATTGTCTCAAATACGTTACAAAATGGTTATAATATCACTGTCATCTACAATACGCCAAAAAAAAAATTGTTGCGCAAATTCAAAAAAATGTCACAACAATCAAAAAATTGAGGTAACACAAAATTGATGTTACTTTTATTATTTCATGTTATAGTGGGGAGTAGAATGCAAATGTGAGAATAATATTTGTATATAATAAACTAATGTCAAAGTTGCCTTCTTTATGAAGATATATCAAAAAAATGAACCGAGAGGTAAGACTCACTTTTGAATACAAATGAGTCTCACCCACTCAGGACTCAGGAGCCCCACAATGGGTCCATTATGGGCTTATTTGCATTGTATCATTTTTATCATTTTTTTCAATATTGTTAATATTTTCTGTAAAGTATTTATATTCTAATTTCTAATAGAACCACTGATTTGAAACAATTTAATTATGTCTTGCAACACATTTCTTAAAAAATGGAAAGATTTTGCCCATAAATTGAACATGCCAACAGACTATTTTTACAATTAAACATCATAAAAATATTGTTTACATCTAGACAACATGAGCTTTGTAATTTTTAGTTTAATTTTGATTTGTACTCGATCGGTATATATATATATATATATATATATATATATATATATATATATATATATATATATATATATATATATATATATATATATATATATATATATATATATATATATATATATATATATATATATGGTATGCTTCAGTGAGGAACTCACCAATCTTGGTAACCGAGTAACTTTCAATCTCAGCCACACAACTCAGGTCTCCACATACCCTATTTACCCTATTTTTGTGTAACTGCCAGTACGCTCCCTATGTCGTGTAAATATTAATCCTTCACGTAGGCCACTTCTGTATGCTTTTTTATTTTGTTTTTTGTATTTCATATTATAGTTTCTATTTGAAACTCTCACGTCGGGAAAACAAGAAACCAAGGACAGAGAAACCAAGAAACCGCCATCCGCCATTTTCTTCACTTTGTCGTGTTCACATATTCCTTCTGAAGAAACTGCCATTTGACTTTCTCTATCCAATCTAGATAACCACCCTACATTCCTCTCTTTTTGTTTTCGTGACTCAATTCTTCTCCCAATATCATATATTATACGCACAAATCATATAAACATTTACCAGTATTTCAGAGATTAATTCCGTATTTTATATGCGGAAATATTCTTGTTATTCCCACTGTGGTGTCTCCTTCATTGTCACTTTACAGGGTCTTCCACAACAAATTATATATCACTCTGTTTTTGTATTCAACGCTCTACTAATTAAGATTTTGGCAGTCAATTTTCTGGTTTCTCCCTCGTCAACACCATCATCATCTTCTTCACTTTCTCAATTCCACCAAACCTGCTTGCTTCGGTTTTGGCAGAATCTTCTTGACGGCTTGTGATGAATTCTTCTTCTGTTGGGATGTTGCTCTCGTGTTTTTAAAAATTGTGCCTGACTTCTGATTTTTAAGGTTGGTTATCTTTGATTTTTGCTTCCTTTTGTGCATTGTGACGCATTATCATATATTCTGCATGGACAGTAGTAGAGATCGTGTTAGTGGCGGAGTAAGGGGTGTAAGTTCTTCGGGCGAGGGATCTTTAGCAAGATGTGTGATTCGATTGGCTAGTTTGAATGTTGGAACTTTAACTGGGAAATTTTTAGAATTAGTTGATGTGTTGTGGAAGCGGAAAGTAGATATGGCTTGTATTCTGGAAACCAGATGGAAAGGGGATAAAATCAAGGAGGCTAATGGATTTAAATTATGGTATTCAGGTTTAGTTAACTCTCGTAATGGTGTTGGTATCTTGTTGTCTGCCAAACTCAAAGATAGAGTGGTGGAGATCAAAAGGTTTGGTGATCGAATCATGTATATTAGATTAGTACTTGGGACAGTTATTGGGGTGGTGCTTTGTGTTTACGCGCCTCAGGCTGTGTTGGGGGATATTGAATCCATGAATTTTTGGGGTTGTTTGGATGATTTGGTTCGAAGTATTCCTTTAGATCAATTTTTATTTGTTGGTGGTGATTTTAATGGTCATATTGGTGCAAGAGCAGATGGGTATCAAGGTGTTTATGGTGGGTTTGGTTATGGTGTTAGAAATGACAATGGTTCGATACTTTTGGAATTTGCAATAGCACATGATTTAGTGATTGTTAACTCTTGTTTCCGCAAGCGTAATGACAATCTAATTACTTTTAGGAGTGGGGGACATGCCACTCAAATTGATTATCTTCTTATTCGCAGTAGAGATTTCAGATTTTGTTCAGATTGTAAGGTTTTTCCAGTGGAAGCTTGTGCTTCACAACACCTTATTTTAGCCATGGATTTGTCTTTGGATGGTCCACCTATGGAGGGATCGAGAGTTGTTACACCTAGAATTCTTTGGCGTAATTTACATGGATCGAAAGTACCAGAATTTAAGGACATGCTTGAGCGTTGTTTTAGGTTGGAAGAGGATGTGGATCAAATGTGGACACATATGGCTGAATCAATTCGAGGTGTGGCACGGAGGACGTTGGGAGTGGCTTCAGGGAATGTCAAGGATCAGAGAGAGTCTTGGTGGTGGAATGATGATGTACAAGCTAAAGTGCAATTTAAGAAAGGATGCTTTTTGGAATTCACGTCGTGTCCAGAAGGGCCAGATCGGCATATAAACTGGGAGCTATTTAAACTTGCAAAAAGAATGTCTAAACAGGCAGTTGCGGAAGCGAAAACTAAGGCGTATCAAGACATGTATAGGCGTCTAGGTACTAAGGAGGGAGTGAATGAAATTTTTAAACTTGCAAAAGCACAGTCAAGATAAAGGTAATCAATAGCTATACCAAAATAAGTCTTTCAGATTAAATTAAATTGTATCATGAATGAAATTTCGTTACCATCCTTTTAGCAAATCAAATCTTCTCCTTCAGTAGCTGAAATATTTGTTGAAATATACTTTTAGGATTTTAAGAAAATTTCAAACTAATTTCCCCCCTCTATTTTTCCATTGAGGGCTTCTTTAGCAAATTCATGAGGATTGGTCTCATGAGTATACTCATAAGTATTGAGAGATTTATAAGTATCCTGATGGCTCATCAGTATTCGTTAAATGACCAGTATCTGATTTATCACTTCAATTATCCCTTGCTCAGCAACTTTATTTTTCTCCCCCTCAACAACTGCTTTCTCCCAAATATACTGATTTTCCTTATATTTGAGAGCTTGAGATTCCTGAATACTCTCAAACTTTGACAGTAGGGTTTCGACATATTCTATAAACTTTGAGCATCCATTGTTTAGAATAAATATTCTGCAGTCAACAGTAATGATTAGTTAGAAGTTTTGAGTACCCACACTTGTTGGATTCTTTTAACATGTTGACTATGTTTAACTATATAAACTTTCTTGACACCACTTGTTCTATTGAGATTAGCCTTATCAGAACTAGTAGAACATGATGCATGCTTGTCATTTGAAAGTTTATCAGTATTTTGCACATTTCTAAAATTTAGGAAGAGGATCATAATAATTTTCATATAACTCATGATAATCAAAACAAGTATTAATAGAATGCCAATAGCTGCCGCAATGAAAACATGGATTTTCCCGTTTGACATTCATTGTTCTACCAGCTACATCAGATTTATGTATAACTTTTGGATTCTTTTTGTTTTTCCTACTATCATTAGCAAGATGATTACAATTACCACAATTATAATATTGTTTCCTTGGTGCAAAAGGAATATACTCATAATTATTTGCTCAATTTTTTTCTTGCTTGTCATTCCTGTTTCTTTTCGGAATTGCTCTAGGTTGAGATATTTCGGTTACCACTTGTTACCCAAGATTTAAACAATAGACTAGGTGTGGAATAATTCTTTTGTTAAGGATTAATGTCAAACTCATATTACCGTATCAACCATTAATCAAATCAACTCGGCTCTTATTGATTAAAAAGAATTATTACCAAACTCTCTCAAGAAACTAATCGTTCTTAAGAGATGCTTGGTTACAACAATTTCTCTCGTGTTGTACATACATTCGTATAACCTAATATATGTGTTTATATACTACACAACTACGTCCATCAATCACAATATATTCTCTATCAATATTTATCAATTTCTATGTATATCATGTACGATAGAGTAAGTCCCTATAAATAAGTTGTCTAGTATCAATCTTCTTCTATTGTCTTTCAAACTCAATCTCCAGCTAGTGATAATACTTGATACTGATGATCAAGTATGTGCATATTGATGCTCTTGTATCCGTCACTGATGCGCTTATCAGGAACTATCGACTTTATTGTTCCTTGTCGCTTCATAATGATGATCTCCTGATGCATTAATGAATCTTCCTACGTAACACATGCCATGGTTTCACATCCCTGCCAATACTTGGTTGGACTTCTATTTTTTCCCTTCTTGCACACATTTCCTATTAAGTTACACAGATAAACATATATGATCATGATTTAAGTTTTATGATCATATACGGAAACATTCTACGACACAGGCATATCAGTAATTGTATCTAAAAGAAAAGGAAAGGTCATGTCTACTCAGATTAATCAGTGATAAGCGTGCATTTTATCTTAATATTGTCCCTGTATTTTAGTTATTTTGTATTTAATTGGATTTTTATTTAATAAATATTAATGTTTTATTGTAGGATGCAAGGAATTCTAATCAAATATGGATTGGAGTTTAAATAGCAAGGATTGGTGATTAATTCGAATAAAATTCGGATTTTAAGGCTAGCTGCGCAGCATTCACTATTTGGGCCATATCTGGAGTTCTAGAAGTCCAAATCAGGTGATTCAAGAGCCCACGCGAAGCTTAGAACAAGGCCTTTAATTCAGAGGTGGACTTGCTTTTTTATCCCAGTCTAATCAGCCCAGAATCAGAGTCAAAAAGCCAACTGCGAATTTCCTCTTTTGGAATTCTATTCTGATTCGGAAATCTCCTTGTATTTTCATTAATTCATTAAAAATACTTTTAATATAGATATTAGGGTTTGGTATTGAGACCAGAGAGACACGGTACGAGATAGAGAAGGGAGGCACAAGCATAGAGAGAAAGAAGAAGCGAGACGGAAGAGATTTCAGCCATTGAAGACATTCAGTGGATTTGTTTCTTCATCTCTTTGTTTAGAATTCTCTCCTTAACTCTTGTTATCATGAACATGTTCTCTTTATATTTGGTTGATTTTGAGATTTTGAGTATGAACTAATTGTATAAAGTTGGGATTTTTATGGAATCCTAGCATGAGGATTTTGGTGTTTTGTTAAGAATATTGTATGCAAATTTGTGGTTTACTCATTCAAGTGTTTTTCATGTTAATACTTGCTATTGCCTCATCAACTCTAGTGGGTTATCGAGTTAATCATAATACTGAGAGCGTTATGATTAATTGACACAAAACTTGAATGGTGCATGATTATATCTTTTGATTATAATATAGTTGCGGTATAGACATATATTGTGACCATGCATAGCTTTGTGAATTGATGCTTAATTGGATTCCGAATATTAAATTGGCATAGACATATGTTGGTTTAATTGTAGGAATTATACCATAGTGATTTCGAGAGAAGCTTATGACCATTGAATTCTAGCTAGTAATTTGTGATTTGCTACAATATTTCGCGACTCTTTTACCGATATTCTTGTGTTGGGGGAAGTAATTATCCTGACTTATCTTCTCATATTTGAAACTCTTTAAGCTCTTTAGTATAATTTTAGTTGGTTAAATTTAGTTTTAGTATAAAAACCATCACCAATTTGTTGTGTGTTCGATAGCTAGACTGTTAGATTTTATTCGTGATTGATACATTTAAATAGTCCTTGAGGAACGATATCTGGTATTTATTACTATATTACTTGTTTGCGATTGTGTACACTTGCACATTATAGTATTTTACGCAACAATCAGCCACACATATATTTTTGTGTCGGGCAACTTGGAAAATGGCTATAGGAAGTAGAACTTCATAATATACTCAACAGATTTGAACTGGATTCAAGAATGCAACAACTAAAATTGCTTAAAATACTCATCATACTCACCTTTTGAGTCAGAGCACTGAACCTAGCAGAAAAATTAAATTATCAAACATAATGGTAAACTTTAGAGAACGATAGCGCACGCAGCAGTTTGATAGAAGGCAGAATATGCTAAAAAGAAATGAGGCTTTTTCATCAGGAAATGTTTACAAAATAAAAGTCTACAAACACAACATTAAAAATAACATATGCACATCTAGTGTGTAAGGACATTGTAATCAAGTAAATAGCCTAATATGTACAAAAGAATGGAGAACAATACCTGAACTTGAGGTGCTTTCCTTCTGTCAATTTTTCAGACAATTTCTCAGCAAGTATTGGCTAGTATGGAGACAATTCTTTACAAACCTGAAGACAATTATCAAAATAGTTACGAGCAGTCATGATGATCAATATGTAATCACAAAGAGATGTGAAAATAACAGAGATAGTAGTGTACCAATTGTATACTCGCCATGTCGAGTCGAATGGATAATCCTTCGGAGCTGTAGTGATATTTTTGTCCTCTAGCAACCCTCCACACAAGCAAGTACAGAATTTGCTATGGAATCAAAGTTGTATCCTCTTTATAATGTCATAACAATTCTTCCCCCGGCAAATCCCATTAACTGAATAAACCATCCTCATACACATTGTTCTTATTAGTACATTAATAATACATATCATCAATAGATTGAAAAATCCAAAAGGTAGAAAATCAGATGATAAAGCAAAAGTAAAAGTTAATGGATCCACAATGTCCTCACTGAATGAAAAATCCAGTTGAGCACATTTATCAGAGATCTTGTTTAAATACTTTTACATAATTGTGGGATATTATTTTTTTTTTAAAAGGAAGAGAAAAACTACAAAAAGAAGGAAGGAGAGAACCCAGGTAACAAGTGATGTAACTAGATAGAAGTCATAAAGCCACTTCTGTGTTGTTTTACCAGGTGATCTCCTCGATCTATGTGCAAATGAAGAGGATTGGGTGTGGCTTTGGATTTATTTCTCGTGAGATTTTAATTTATTGTTGTGTTAGTCACGTGCCAGGGTTTGTCAGAGAGGGTATAACTCACGCACTCAAGTAGTGACACTAATATGGCAATATCTAACTGGCAAATGCATGATAACCAACTATATAACTGATATTATCTTCTGAAGATTCAGCAATTAATATTTACAATGATTGCCAATTAACAACTAAGCATATAAAGAACTACAAAAGCCATACAAACCAAGAGGTCCCCTCTATCATATGATTCAAAAATGTAAAATGGCTTTTTTACTTGCACGGAAACAGCAATAGCAAGAAATATCCTTGCATTATAGCACACATTAACTAATGACAACATATATTGCAACTTTGCATTTAACTTTTAAAATTTATTTACCTTGGTTGGGCGGCCCAAAGAATTGGCACGAGACTCCCAGTGAATCTTTTCTTCAGGCAAAACTCCACCACTACCATTACCACCATTAGCCTGATCAACAGCAACTATTGCACCAACAACATCTTTTCTAGGCCTTCCCCTGGCCGTAGGCTCATAGTATAAGTAGGAACCGTCTTGGGCCGACCTCTTGAACCCTTCTTATAAGCATACATCGCCAGCCTTCCCCATACTTTCTTCGGGCCTCTATTTAGCTTCGGTGTCCTTCCCCGACCTCTTTTAACACAGTTGATGGTCCAAAATTGTTCTGCGGTACTGAGTCTGGGACCGATGATTCCCAACCATCTCAGAATCCACAGATGGCTTAACCAACAAGAACTATACAGATTGTTTACAAATATAAAGACAAATGATTTTATTGGACACAGAGTGTAGTTTACTAAACTAACTAGCATCAAATCCTATTAAGAATTTAGAGTGTACTTTTACTAGTTTTGCATTCTAGTTTTTAACCTATTTAAAAATATAATTATTTAATAAATTTTATATTAAAAAATTATTCAATTTCAGTATTATTATTTTATTATTAATTAATTAGTTCAAATTTACTACTTTTATTAGAAGTGATTATTCCAGGGAGATGTTATAAAAATTAATATTTTTTCCAAAATTTAGTGTTTTCATGTTTAATAGATTATATTCTATCAATTAATAATTTGAAATTATTTTAGATTTATTTTATGTAAATTTTATTGTCATATCATAAATAATTATTTTTTTAATACTCAATGCAACACATATATTGACCTACTGCTAACTTTAATAGAACTTGGAGTAGGTATGGATGGATTAGTGCCTGTAATACAACATAGTTTTGCAACACTGGCGTTCATATCTTGCCGTAGGTCATATATGATGTAGTGCTTGATGCATTTGTTCGTACTACCTTGAGAGAACCACTTGTCAATAAATACTAGCAATTACATACTTCATTTACAACTAATTACATACTATTAAACTACCCTAAATGCCCAAACTTGGGTGTAGAATCGAAAATGCTCAGTGGAGAAGAGAAATCAGCTGAGTAGAGAAAATGCCCAAACCCTGGAACTCGATTGAGTGGAAGTAAAGAGTTTGTGTGGGTGTTAATTTGGTGAAGTCCATACAATCTACTGATGATGGAGGGAGTTTACACTAGTCAGTCCGATTACAAGAGATGACTAATTTTTTTATTAAAAATTATATATTCACATAATTGTTTAAAATAAATATTAAAGAGTTCATTTATATTTGTTATTTAACAAAAATAAAAACTTATTTTTGGAAAAACATAAATTTGTTACATAATTTTATTTAAAAATAAGGTAATTCAAATACCCCTAATATAAAAATTATATTTACTATAGAATTGTTTTAACTTAATAATATTTGAGTGTGTATGAGTTACGTTAAAAGCTAGGTGACGGAGAAATTCATCTATCAAAAGCGTCGGTGAAATGTGAACCGAGACTTAAATCTGACCAATAGCGTCAGTTAAAAGTTAACTGTGGCAAAAGGGAATTTATTACCATCACTTAAAGCTTAACCATGGTAAAAGGTATTTGAATAGCTTCGATTATTACACGATCGACGTAATAAACACTTTAAAGTGTCAAGAAAGAAATAGCGCGACGCATTTGAGAACTATAAGCGTCGATTAAATAGAATCTGATGCCATTGTTGTAGTCAAAATAATTGTTTGTTTCTTATCAAAATATGTCTTCCAAAAAGACCACCATTTCAATGCTCAAACTTCAGAGTCTAATGAGACTCCATCAAATCCCCCTCGACCCGATGATCTAGCCATTACTCAGATGCTACAATTCTTAGTTCAACAAGCTGCTATGTTAGCTTAGTAGTAGAAGTTTCAATAGCAATAGAACCAATAAGAGCAAGTACCAGTAAAGCAGCAACGACAGAAAACATATATACATATGGTAACTTTAAGGCTTTCCCAGCCGTGAATCCTCGTGAGTTTAAGGGGTCAGCAGATCCGATAGATGCCAAGATATGGTCAAATGAAATGGAGATGTTCTTTGCCCTAGTGAAGGCAAGGGATAATCAAACGACGGAATCTGCGAGTTATTTTCTAAAACATGAAACATATTATTGGTGGGAGTCGGTGTACGCAATGGAATGTAAGACAGAAGTTTCATGGGATAGATTTAAGGAATTGCTGGAGAAATATTTTCCTCATTATATGCAAGATCAAATGGAGATAATTTTTTTAGAACGTAAGCAAGGTAATGGGACTGTGGAAGAATACGAAGCTAAATTTACAGAACTAGCAAGGCTTGTGCGAGCGTATGTCAGTACTCAAAGACAGAAAGGCAAAGAGGTAACTTTTTCTTGTTTTATGAAGCTTACACACATATAGATCCATAAATCTTGGTAAGATGCCTAGACATACTTGTTCTGTTTTTCTTCTGTTCAGTTGACATCATTGTGCCCCTATAATATTATGCTCAGAATTTGTTAATGTATTTTATGATAAAACGTGAATAAAAAATTCAATTCTTTTAATTATTTCTATAATCACATTATTTACAGAATCGTTGAAAGCTCGATGATTCACTGTAAAAGAACGTGTTGAAGAAAGCAGTAAAGCAATGGCAGGACTTTTATGGTAATTAAGTTAACAAAGAATTTCTTTCAAACTAGAAAGGATCCATGTGAAGTCAATCATTTCATCAGCTCAGAGCAATGGGAAATATCCAAAAGAAGACGCGAATATGAGGAATTTAAGGTGAAGAAAGTCAAGAACATAATGACTTTATTACTCCTGAGATTATTTTACATCTCTCGTCTTTTTTGCCGCTTTTGTAAATAGGCAATAAGTGACAAGGCAAAAAGAAGTAGCAAACATAATGAGCGTGTGCATTTTGTTGGGCATAGTGGATATCATGGAAAACGGACTAAGTGGTGCGTTGATGACCCCTTATCTTGTTTGGAAAATTTAGAATCTCTTGACCCGTCAATTTTATCAAATGATCACATCGGACGTAGTTATAACCGGGGTGGTTGTTACTTCATCCCAAATAGTCAGACAAAAGAAGTCTTCAAGAAAATGGCAAGTTACTTAATTTTGCGTTTCCGGTAGATATCATATAGTTTAGGAATAAAAACAAGAGTAAACTGCTGCACATCAACTTCAATAAATCAAGATAACAACTGCTACATAGAGATTAATGAAGTAATATGAGGTCCTTTTGCTCACCAGTAGGCAACCATTCTTTTGCTCGGCGACATCGACTACAATTGCATATTCCCCAACAAACAGGGCACGTCGAGCTCGAATTTTTAGTTGCTTCTACAACATTCTCACCATATCTGCATAAAGTAACAAAGAAAATTAACCACCGTCTTGGTAGGATGGTATATATGCACTGATGATGTAAACCATGGATTTTGAACTAACAATCTACTTTTTAACACATGCTACATAGTTAAAAAATATTAAGGAAACTATATATTATGCTCCATGTTAACAATTGCACTAATTGAGTAACTTTACGGGGAGCCTACCTCATACACAAGCAATCCCCACAAAAGTGCCCTTCAAGTGCCTTGCACTTGCTCCACATAGTATGATGACCAACAGTTGACTCCTTGCATTGACAATAATATGCATCTCAGCCAATGAAAACACTAATATTTCATGTACTTTCTTTGCCAAGTGCCAACTAATACTATAATATGTTTCATAATTAAAGGACTCATACTGTACAAAATCATTAAAGATTACAAACATATTTCTGAGAAAAGTTATCACGCGGATCCATATAAATTCTTTCTGCAAGTTCACGGTAAAGAAAAGTTATCTTTAAATCTATCTAGTGGATGATAAGACCATGTACGGAAGCCAATTTTGCAAGCGTTCAAATTGTTGTCATTCTAACAACAGAAGAGTAGCTATCAAACTAGTCGATGCCTTTCATTTGCCTAACACCTTAAGCTACTATCAGGGATGGAAATTCAACCGTATGCGATGGATATCCAACCCGTACCCACCCGATTAGGTTTTACCGAACCTGAATTTTCGGTTTTCGGTTTTGGTTTTGGGTTTATTCTCTATTCTTTTTTTTTCTCTTTTTAGAAAGGCATATTCATCCCTTAGCTCTCCCAAACTTAAGATTTACAAACTCTAAGTTCAAAAAGGGAATAGTCCAAATTCTATGCTCGACTCAACGCAAGGACTCAAGAAATAAGTTAGTCTAAGTCTTATCTCTAGAGCATAAGTGTAATTACAATTTCCACACAAGCAATTTCCAAGTATGCACGACATTACATATGATCAAGACTACTAGCCAAGAAATTATGCACATAAACTCATCACAGGACATCAACTTGGTATGAAAACTTTCATGACTCATGCAAATGCAACTATATGCACACTACTAGAACATACGAAACAAAATACCCTAAACAAAAAAAACAGATATGCAATATGATACCAACAATACTCTATATGCGACTTGAATACTAATAAGAACATGCTCTACGACTACTATACTACTACTAATCCTTAGATGACCACACCCAAACTTGCAATATTTAATGTCCCCATTAAAGGCGATAATAAGGATACAAGAGCATACCTAGAAGTCAGAAGGATCACCGTCCTCGGGTGGAGATAATCAGGCGGCCGATACACCATGCCAGCTCCAAATACTGGCCAATCAACCTCAGCACCAGTGGCTCGAAAAGCACTCCCAAGAGCTTGAGTCAAATCCTCTGCAAAAAGGCGATGAATGTCATGCATGGAATCCATATGCAGAGTCAACCTCCCACAATGTAAATCATTGAAGTAATCCGGTGGTAGTATGAGTTCGATTTTAGGAGCTTCTTTAATAGATGGTTTAAGATGCTCCTGAAAATTTTTAAGCTCTACTAATCCACTAGACTCAAATGGCTGATCAAACCTCCTTTTCCATGAGATGCATTTAAGAATTGATTTGCTCTTCTTCCTCCATATCTTCTAAATCAGAGTCACCTGTTAACGCCCTTTCTAAGACATCATTTTTCAGACTTTGTTCAATTTCTGAATGAGCTGCACCTTCGAGTATATCCACTTTAAAGCATTCCTCCTCATCTAATAGGAGTTTCATTGCATTGAACACATTGAACATGACCATTTAGCCCTGAACCCTCATTGTGATTCACCCTTTTATACATCAATCAATGTCCACCCTATAGCTAGAAATGGTCTTTTCAAGATGATGGGAATCTTTTTATCTTCCTCAAAGTCGAGAATGACAAAATCAGCAGGGAAGATGAGCTTATCCACCTTTACCAACACATCTTCGACTATACCCCTCGGATATGTAACGGATCGATCAGCTAGTTGCAAAGACATATTAGTAGGTTTCAGCTCTGGAAGACCAAGTTGCATGAAAATAGACAAAGGCATCAGATTAATGCTAGCTCCCAAATCACATAGACACTTGTCAAAAGATAGTTGCCCAATAGTGCACGGTATTGTGAAACTTCCTGGATCTTTGACTTTCGGCGGTAATTTCTGTTGCAACACCGCACTGCACTCCTCCGTCAAAGCTACAGTCTCCAACTCCCCAAGCTTGAGTTTCCTAGAAAGAATACCTTTCATGAATTTAGCATAGATCAAAATATGTTCTAGATCTTCCGCAAAAGGTATATTGATCTCCAATTTCTTGAAAATTACCTCCAGAAATTTGGCGAATTGCTTGTCGAGCTTCCGCTTCTGAAGTCTTTTGGGATATGGGGAGGTGGACATACTTGCTTGACCCCATCATCATGTTTAGGAGTAGATTTTTCAGCGGAATCCTTGCTTGCATCCTCGTTGCTTTCTTTCAAATCAGCCCCAACAACAGTTTTTCCACTATCTGACTCAGATGAGAGCACGGGTGTTTCAACCTGCTGATTGTTCTCTTCTTTGTTATGCTCTGCTGCTGATTCTTTTTCCTTCGTAACCTTTCTGTACCTCAAAGTGACTGCTTGAACTTGTTCTTTCACTTCCTTCTTGCCTGGATTGGCGTCGGTATCACTCGGAAGAGTTCCTTGTGGCCTGTTAAGCAATGCATTAGCAATCTGCCCAATTTGCTTCTCCAAAGTTTTGATTGACACCGCTTGGCTTTTACACATTAGTCTCAATTCTTCCAATTCCGATCTTTCGTTGGTAGACTGTCCAACCACTCCGTGATTTTGTTGCTGGAATCCCGATGGATGGAATTGATGCTTCAGTGCAAACTACTATTGAAAACTAGAAGAGTTGAATGGTCTAGCTCCATGCTTCAAACTGTTGCTGTGGTTGTTGCATGAAATTCTGATTGTTGCTCCAGCTGAAATTCGGATGATTCCGATTATTGGGGTGATAAGTGGCAGGGGCTGGGTGCTGAGAACTCTGAAAATTGCTCACAAACTGAGCTGATTCACTAGATATGGCCCACTGATCAGTAGAATGTGTACCCGCACAAAGCTCGCAAACAGTAGGTGGCTGATGCACTCCCAAGTTTGCTAAAGAATTCACCTTCATAATAAGAGCCTTAAGCTGAGCAGCTATGGTTGTAGTAGCATCGATATCCAGAATTCCTGCTGCTTTGCCCTGATGAAGACGTTGAGTAGGATTCTGATATTCATTCGCAGCCATCATCTCGATCAACTCGTAAGCTTCATCATAGCTCTTAGCCCATAGAACTCCACCTGATCCTGCATCGAGCATTGGCCTCGATTGAGGTCCCAAGCCATAATGGATGCAATCTATCACCATCCAATCCGGCATCCCATGATGAGGACACTTTCGAAGCATCTCCTTGTAGCATTCCAAAGCTTCACATAGAGTTTCACCAGACTGCTGAGAAAATTGAGTGATAGCATTCCTGATTGCAGCTATTTTGGCCATAGGGAAGAATTTAGTAAGAAATTTTTGACCCGGATCCTCCCATGTCGTAATAGATCCTGCAGGTAGAGAATGCAACCATCCCTTAGCTTTATCCCTCAGAGAAAATGAGAATAGCCTCAATTTGATGGCATCTTCAGTAACTCCATTGAACTTGAAAGTGTCGCAGATCTCGATGAAATCCCGAATATGCATATTATGATCCTCTGTCGGAGAACCCCCAAACTGAACTGAATTCTGAACCATCTGAATAGTGCCCGACTTGATTTCAAAAGTGTTGGCCGAGATGGCTAGCCTGATATTAATGCTAGATTGATTGTCATTGATTTTCGGATCAGAGAAAGCCTTCAGTGGCTTAGTATCATTTGCTACTGGTGAATGATCACCAATTGTAATACTCCAATGCTTCCTTATGAGACCGATAACGTGTTCGCATATACGTCACTCAAGTACCTGAAACACACACAAACGAAATAAAAGTGACAAGAGAATCCAAGTTAGTGAACTTTAGCGACCACTGATGACAAGCACATAAACTAAATATTTAACACCGAGTCCCCGGCAGTGGCGCCAAAAACTTGTTCACACAAAATTACGCAAGCGTACGTGGTCACAAGTAATATAGAATTTAAATTCAGTTCGTTCCGACAGAGACTGGTGTATTCAGAATATGCACTTATGAAACAATTTATGGCTATTATGCATTGCTAAGACAAGTATCAATTTTATGGTTGTTATCCAACTTAACTAATTTAAACCAAATTACTAGACTAAGAATTATAAACTAAGTGATTAAACTAGAATTATTTATGTGAATTAAAACATGGGATTCTAACCTCATTAACTACTTCATCCAGAGTTATGCCTTTTTTCGCTATGTGATGGTTGACAACTAATCAGATAACACGAAACTAGTACACGCTCTCTTTTGATAAACGTATACCATACTATTCCACATCCACAATTCAGATAGAAGTCGAACAAGGACCACTTATGCTTAGACCAATATGTCTATAAGATTTGAAAACATAATGGTTTACAAACAAGTTATCTATCAAGATTATATAGGGCCATCCAAGATGGTTAAAATCACACCACAAATCATGTATATTGAATACATAAACCTATGCTCGCATGGAAAGTTCTGAATCTATATATCCACTTTCGCTTCAATAAAGATTAACAAACTTAGATGTTAGCTACGCATCCAAGAAGAATAAGCACAACCAATACTAGGGAATCAAACATTCATCACATAAATATTCAAGGCAAATTAACTACTAAAATCCATAGATATATCCGCTACAATCCCATGACAACGATTAGTTCATAATCGAACTTCTCATCATCATGGGTTCAATGTAAACATTATACTAATATGTCTAAACAATATCAAAGTACGAGAATAAAAGTTTTGAAACAAATCCGAACGAGCATCCAAAGTTACGCCTACTTCGAAGAATTACAAAAGTGAAAATATGAAAACCAGATCTTCTCCGTAGCAGTCACGTGCTCTCTCCACTGACTCTCGATGTCCTTACTCCTCCCTTCTTCTTTTCTTTATGTGCCCTAGCAACCGAGCCATCAAAACACTCTAAAACAGGCCAAACGGGCTTTTTCTCCCGTCAGAGTGGGGTGGGCGCACCACCCTGCTGTTGGTATGGCACGGGCGCACCATATAGTGGCGCGGGCGGACCACCTTGGCAGCCCCGAGCCATTCTGGTGCGTCCGTGCCCTTCCTTCATCGACTTTTGCTCGATTCCTTCGCCTTTTTTTTTACCTTTTTGCACTCGAAACCACCCTTCATTCTCCATCTAGGAAACCTACACAAACCAACACAAAAACACATCAAAAACACCACACGCTTGAGGTCAAATCATCAATTTAATTAAGTCCAAACAAAGGCTTCCAAGTGGATATAAAATCCACTTATCAATAAGCTGAAATGCAAAGATGACACGAGAAGAAAAACTTGAAGTCCTTAAAGATGCAAAGGAAAATTTCATTCTTCACAACAGTTTGGAATGTGTCATGTCTAGTCGAGTAATCGCATGCAAAAACCTTAAAAGAAATTTGGAATATGTTAGAGGTTCAATGTCAAGGGACTAAAGCAATGAAAAAGAATCGAAGAGCACTTTTGGATTTTCCCGTTTGACATTCATTGTTCTACCAGCTACATCAGATTTATGTATAACTTTTGGATTCTTTTTGTTTTTCCTACTATCATTAGCAATATGATTACAATCACCACAATTATAATATTGCTTCCTTGGTGGAAAAGGAATATACTCATAATTATTTGCTCAATTTTTTCCTTGCTTGTCATTCCTGTTTCTTTTAGGAATTGCTGTAGGTTGAGATATTTCAGTTACCACTTGTTACCCAAGATTTAAACAATAGACTAGGTGTGGAATAACTCTTTTGTTAAGTATTAATGTCAAACTCATATTACCATATTAGCCATTAATCAAATCAACTCGGCTCTTATTGATTAATAAGAATTGTTACCAAACTCTCTCAAGAAACTAATCGTTCTTAAGAGATGCTTGGTTATAACAATTTCTCTCGTGTTGTACATACATTCGTATAACCTAATATATGTGTTTATATACTACACAACTACATCCATCAATCACAATATATTCTCTATCAATATTTATCAATTTCTATGTATATCATGTATGATAGAGTAATTCCCTATAAATAAGCTGTCTAGTATCAATCTTCTTCTATTGTCTTTCAAACTCAATCTCCAGCTAGAGATAATACTTGATGATGATGATCAAGTATCTGCATATTGATGCTCTTGTATCCGTCACTGATGTGCTTATCAGGAACTGTCGACTTTATTGTTCCTTGTCGCTTCATAGTGATGATCTCCTGATGCATTAATGATTCTTCCTACGTAACACATGCCATGGTTTCACATCCCTGCCAATACTTGGTTGGACTTCTATTTTTTCCCTTCTTGCACACATTTCCTATTAAGTTACACAGATAAACATATATGATCATGATTTAAGTTTTATGATCATATACGGAAACATTCTACGACACAGGCATATCAGTAATTGTATCTAAAAGAAAAGGAAAGGTCATGTCTACTCAGATTAATCAGCCACACATATATTTTTGTGTCGGGCAACTTGGAAAATGGCTATAGGAAGTAGAACTTCATAATATACTCAACAGATTTGAACTGGATTCAAGAATGCAACAACTAAAATTGCTTAAAATACTCATCATACTCACCTTTTGAGTCAGAGCTCTGAACCTAGCAGAAAAATTAAATTATCAAACATAATGGTAAACTTTAGAGAAAGACAGCGTACGCAGCAGTTTGATAGAAGGCAGAATATGCTAAAAAGAAATGAGGCTTTTTCATCCGGAAATGTTTACAAAATAAAAGTCTACAAACACAACATTAAAAATAACATATGCACATCTAGTTTGTAAGGACATTGTAATCCAGTAAATATCCTAATATGTACAAAAGAATGGAGAACAATATACCTGAACTTGAGGTGCTTTCCTTCTGTCAATTTTTCAGACAATTTCTCAGCAAGTATTGGCTAGTATGGAGACAATTCTTTACAAACCTGAAGACAATTATCAAAATAGTTACGAGCAGTCGTGATGATCAATATGTAATCAAAAAGAGATCTGAAAATAACAGAGATAGTAGTGTACCAATTGTATACTCGCCATGTCGAGTCGAATGGATAATCCTTCGGAGCTGTAGTGATATTTTTGTCCTCTAGCAACCCTCCACACAAGCAAGTACAGAATTTGCTATGGAATCAAAGTTGTATCCTCTTTCTAATGTCATAACAATTCTTCCCCCAGCAAATCCCATTAACTGAATAAACCATCCTCATACACATTGTTCTTATTAGTACATTAATAATACATATCATCAATAGATTGAAAAATCCAAAAGGTAGAAAATCAGATGATAAAGCAAAAGTAAAAGTTAATGGATCCACAATGTCCTCACCGAATGAAAAATCAAGTTGAGCACATTTATCATAGATCTTGTTTAAATACTTTTACATAATTGTGGGATATTATTTTTTTTAAAAGGAAGAGAAAAACTACAAAAAGAAGGAAGGAGAGAACCCAGGTAACAAGTGATGTAACTAGATAGAAGTCATAAAGCCACTTCTGTGTTGTTTTACCAGGTGATCTCCTCTATGTGCAAATGAAGAGGATTGGGTGTGGCTTTGGATTTATTTCTCGTGAGATTTTAATTTATTACTGTGTTAGTCACGTGCCAGGGTTTTTCAGAGAGGGTATAACTCACGCACTCAAGTAGTGACACTAATATGGCAATATCTAACTGGCAAATACATGATAACCAACTATATAACTGATATTATCTTCTGAAGATTCAGCAATTAGTATTTACAATGATTTCCAATTAACAAATAAGCATATAAAGAACTACAAAAGCCATACAAACCAAGAGGTCCCCTCTATCATATGATTCAAAAATGTAAAATGGCTTTTTTACTTGCACGGAAAAAGCAGTAGCAAGAAATATCCTTGCATTATAGCACACATTAACTAATGACAACATATATTGCAACTTTGCATTTAACTTTTAAAATTTATTTACCTTGGTTGGGCGGCCCAAAGAATGGCCACGAGACTCCCAGTGAATCTTTTCTTCAGGCAAAACTCTGTTAGTATTGGTGTCCTAGAGACAATACTATTGTGTTCTATTGTAGACATTTATGGATTATGTTATATTGATTATTGAATAAATATTTATTATGTCTTTATTTACTGCGTAATAAATTGAAAGCATAATAGATGTCCTTGGAATATTATATGTTATTCTATATCTCTAAGTACGTGACTTAGAAATGAGATTATGAGAATAATATCAATATTCCTAAATGTCCCTAGTCGAGTATTATTGTTAAGGGACAATAATGATGCATTGAGACTAGTATGTTTGTTGACTGATGATCACATCTCATTGATCATAGGTATAGTGATGCTAAAGTCAAGAACATAAGTGCATGTATCGACACATGGCACTGGAATGACCCACCGTGAGATTTTACATGTTAATAAGTGTCATTGGAAATTCTCACTGTGATAATGATGTAATGATCCTCTGACTTGATATCATTATATTTCTATATGAGAATTAATATACTTTGGTTGCACTAAAAGTTACCTTTGACCGGGTGATGATGAAATGTACATTGGGTATATTATGAATCGTATGAGAAATATGAATGATCTAGAAAAGATTTAACCCTCCTATTTTAGGAGTGATATTATTGGCCTCTTGATTGAGTGAGACTATAAAATGCATGGCCGTGCTCAAATATTGATTTGTTTAATAGTCTACTCATTGATCAAGGAAATTCGGATTAGACGATGAAGAGGATGACACAATACATACCTTTAGTCTGATCTATAATATAAGGTTAAAGGGATTATATTACATTGTACATTATTCACAAAAGGTTTAATTGAATCACCAATTATTATTATTACTTGGGTAGCAATGATGTATTACTAGATGCCTGTCATTGTTTATAATTTTATTATTGGATATTAAAATTATTGTCAACGTAATAATAACCTAAAGGATCACACACTTTGAACGTTTAAAGGAGTTTTAATTTAAATTCTGAATTTAAATTAAATGATTAAGTTCGAAATAAATTATTTAATTGAGCCGGTCTTAATTAAGTAATTAGAATTTCGAATTTAATATTAAAATCAAAATCGGATTAGGTTTGGAGAAGCCCAAATCCGATTAGGGTTTGGCCCATCTATCTCTCTCTTCCCTATAAATACATAATGATGTATTGTTTTAGGGTTAAGTTATATAAAATTCGTTTTTACTAAAACCCTAGCAGCTCTACATCAGAGAGAGGCTAGAGAGAGAGAGAGAGAGGCTGCATTCGGCTAGTACCGGCTCCGGTGATCTTTGGCGATCAGACGTTCGTGTGGACTGCTTAGAGACGCGATCCTTAGACCGAGGGCTGCGTGGTGATTGCTTGTTTCGGACCTCCATCTTTCGCTAACGTAAATCTTCAACAAGGTATTACTTCGTATCTCCATGATCAGCCATACTTTATAGATGGATCCTCGGGTTAGGGTTTCGGAAATTTTTGATTTTACGTCGATTATCCGCTGTGTTTGTTGCCCCGAAACCCAACAAACTCCACCACTACCATTACCACCATTAGCCTGATCAACAGCAACTATTGCACCAACAACATCTTTTCTAGGCCTTCCCCTGGCCGTAGGCTCATAGTATAGGTAGGAACTGTCTTGGGCCGACCTCTTGAACCCTTCTTATAAGCATACATCGCCAGCCTTCCCTATACTTTCTTCGGGCCTCTATTTAGCTTCGGTGCCTTGATATGGTTTTGAGATATGTTGATTGTAACATGCTATATTGATCATATATGATTCTGTTATGTTAAATATAGTGATATGATGATACTAGCATGATTATGATTTGCCATGACTGATTAGTATGCGGTTTGTATGTTCTGCATATGATGTGTTGTTTATATAATGATATAAACTGTTCAACAAGATGGTGTATGGACATGATCTGGTCACTGGGGAATGATCAGCATGTATATGATACATGCTTCTGAAACTGCATATGATGCAGTAGTGGCAGAAGGTAACAGATATGCTCGACCCCAGCCTGGGGCTGCCGCCCCCGGACCCCGGCCGGTGGCTGCCGCCCCCGGACCCCCGCCGGGTGGCTGCCGCCCCCGGACCCCCGCCCAGGGGCTGCCGCCCCCGGACCCCCGCTTTGTATGGTTATGTGCTCTTGTTTGTTTACTTGAGCATGGTGCTCGTTATGGCCTTAAGGACCCCTAGTTTAATGTTTTTTGGTTTTGGTTGTATAAATACGACTTGCATGTCGTGATATTTATTCTTGTAATTTTAATCTCGAATGTAACTCGAGTTTTCTCATGTAAGTACATTAGAATAGGTTGTATTCAATTATTCATTGTAATGTACTTGAAGATTGAAGGATGATCCACAAGGAGGGGCAATCAAGGAGCATGAAGACTTGTAATAGTTATACATCTTCACCATAGATTGACCTAGATTCTTTCATTAGCTTGAAAGAATCATATAGGATAAAGGCCATAACCATGCACGCTTACATACTGCACTTTACATATATGATGCATGAGATAATGATATGTATGCGTAGTTATAAAGATGCATGCTTAATTAGATTAAGATGTATGTATTCGATACGACACCCATGCCATGCTTGTTTAAACAAGATAAAATCTGTAACGACTCAAGATTTTAAAAAGGAATACAACGATCATGAGATTCTCGTGTTTATGAAACACGGAATTAATTATGGATTTTCGATATTCAATGAGAGGAAGATTCCGTCGGATTTGGGGTTTTTAAGTATAGCCGTTGTGCCAACACCTCAGGTCGGGTTTTCAACCAATCAAAGAGTATTGATTTGAAATATTTAATTCAAGAAAAAATTGAGGATCTCTTTATGACAGGATCATGGTCGTTTTAATAAAATCCTTAATTAAAATATTAAGTTAATCAGATGCCTTCCAATGATTAATACTCGTCAAGATCTAGATTGAAAGAAGTAGGTTTGCCAAAGCAAAGTGCTTTAATCAATCATGGGAAGACGTGATAAGTAAATGTACTTAGTTATTGAATTATTGGGTTTAACTTAACTAAACCATCACAATAGGATTGTGGGTTTAGAGGCATGGAGTTTGGCGAGATTTATTACATAAATATGTGCAAAGAGTTGCTCCACCAAACTATCCAAGAGTTATATTTGATATAATTGACAAATGTTGTCTACCTAAATAGTCATTTTTTGAGAGTATTAGCCCACGCTAACTTAAAGCATGGATGAAATATGGATCTTGGCTCACTAGAAAGATTTACAGAAATGCTTTCCGAATTAATAGTTAGGGCTATTGATTTGAACAAAATAGTGGGAGATATATATTTTGAATATATATTTATAATCACTTGAACATAATTTAATAAACATCTGTAGACTAATTTATCTTATGTATTTGAAATATTGTAGATATCCAATGGCAAATAATTTAAACAACTTCTCTGTACGATCAGTCCCTGAGAAGGACAAGCTGACAGGAACCAACTTCCTTGACTGGCAAAGGAATTTGAGGATTGTCCTCAAACAAGAGCGCAAGCTCTATGTCATAGATATTCCTCGCCCTACACCTCTCGCTGAAGGATCAACCCGTGCTCAGCATACTGCTTATCAGAAGCATATCGATGATGACACGGATGTTCAATGTCTCATGTTAGCGACCATGAGTGCTGAACTTCAGAAACAACATGAGAATATGGATTCTTATGATATGATTGAGCACCTTAAGCGTATGTTTGAGGGACAGGCTCGTCAGGAGAGGTTTGATACTTTCAAATCTTTGAATGCTTGTAAGCAGGGTGAACGTGATCCGGTAGGACCGCATGTTCTTAAGATGATAGAGTATATTGATTATCTTGAAAAATTGGGTGCCCCGATTGGTCCTGAGCACCAAATTGATCTGATCTTGCAATCTCTAAACAATAACTATTCTCAGTTTGTAATGAATTACAATATGAATGAGATAAACAAGAACCCCGCCGAATTGTTGGCAATGTTGAAAACTGCTGAAACCAACATTCAGAAGGCGTCCCCTACTCCCATATTGATGGTGAATAAGGGGAAGGCCAAAGGAAAGGGTAAATGGAAAGGCAAGAAGAAGATGGGATCTAATTCTAATGCCAATCCGAAACCTGGTGCAACTAAGGCCTTGAAGCCGAAAGGTGGTGTTCAGAAGGATGGTGATTGTAACTATTGCAAGAAACCAGGTCATTGGAAGAGGAACTGTCATGCTTATTTGGAGGATCTGAAGAAGAAGAAGGCTGCTGCCGCTTCTGATTCAGGTATTTATGTTATAGAAGTCAATTTGTCTACTTCAACATCTTGGGTATTAGATACTGGATGTGGTTCTCACATTTGTATGAATGTGCAGGAGCTACAGGGAAGTAGGACGTTGGCAAAGGGAGAAGTCGACCTGCGAGTTGGCAATGGAGCAAAGGTTGCTGCTATAGCTGTAGGGACTTATCATTTATCGTTGCCCACTGGGCTTATTTTAGAACTTGAGAATTGTTTTTACGTGCCTGCAATTTGCAGAAACATTATTTCAGTTTCTTGCTTGGACAAGAAAGGTTTTGCTTTTTCAATTCAGAACAATAGTTGTTCCTTTTCTTTGAATAATGTTACCTATGGGGTTGCACGTTTATTTAACGGTTTATATGTTCTTGACTTGGATACTCCCATCTATAATGTGAATAATAAACGACTTAAAACTGATGACTCAAATAAAACATACCTCTGGCACTGTCGTTTAGGCCATATAAATGAGAAGCGCATTTCCAAGTTACATAAGGATGGATACTTGGATAAGTTTGATTTTGAATCATACGAAGCATGCGAACCATGTCTCATTGGAAAAATGACTAAAGCACCTTTCACAGGACAAGGTGAGAGGGCCACTGAGAGATTGGAACTAATACATAGTGATGTATGTGGTCCAATGCGAACTATGGCAAGAGGTGGCTTTTACTACTTCATAACATTTACTGATGATTTCAGTAGATATGGATATGTGTATCTTATGAAGAATAAATCCGATTCTTTTGAAAAGTTCAAAGAGTACAAAGATGAAGTAGAAAAGCAAACTACCAAAAGTATTAAGACTCTACGATCAGATCGTGGAGGTGAATACTTAAGCCAAGAATTTAAGAATTTCTTAAAAGAGTGTGGTATTGTATCACAACTTACTCCTCCTGGAACACCACAATGGAATGGAGTTTCCTAGAGGAGGAATCGTACCTTGTTGGACATGGTGCGATCAATGATGAGTCATGCAGATCTTCCAATTAGTTTTTGGGGCTATGCCCTAGAGACGGCTGCCTATACACTTAACCGAGTTCCTACTAAAACGGTCCAGAACACTCCATATGAGATATGGACTGAGAAACGTCATAGCATGTCATTTATGAAAATTTGGGGATGTGAGGCGTTTGTGAAACGTCAAAATTCTGACAAGCTAGGACCTAAGTCTGATAAATGTAATTTTGTGGGATACCCAATTGAAACAAGAGGTTATTCATTCTATAATCCTTCTGAGAACAAAGTGTTTGTTGCTCGAACCGCTGTGTTCCTTGAAAGAGAGATGCTTTCTAAGAAAAATAGTGGGAGGATAATAGATCTCGATGAAGTTCGAGAACCACATGATAACATTGAACCAGAGCAGGAACCTGAGCAGGATGTACATCAAAATACTGAGAGTAATCATGTTCCGGAAACACAGGTTGTTCGTAGATCTAGTAGGGTTCGCCATGAGCCAGAGAGATATTATGGTTTTCTCTTGACTCAAACTGGTGATGTGATGCTTATGGATAATGATGAGCCTATAACCTACAAAGATGCTAAGAACACTCCAGATTCCAAGAGATGGCTTGATGCCATGAAATCTGAGATGGATTCCATGTATGAAAACCAAGTATGGACTTTGGTTGATTTACCCGAGGGAGTTAAACCTATTGAGTGTAAATGGGTTTTCAAAAAGAAAACCGACATGGATGGAAATGTTCAGACCTATAAGGCACGACTAGTTGCAAAAGGTTTCAGACAGATTCATGGTATTGACTATGATGAAACCTTCTCACCAGTTGCTATGGTCAAATACATCAGGATTTTGCTTGCAATAGCTGCTTACTATGACTACGAAATCTGGCAGATGGATGTCAAAACCGCCTTCTTGAATGGAAGCCTAGAAGAGGATGTGTATATGACACAACCTGAAGGTTTTGTCGATCCGAGATTTCCCAAAATGGTTTGTAAGTTGCGACGATCTATATACGGATTGAAGCAAGCCTCAAGGAGATGGAATATTCGTTTTGATGAAACAGTCAAAGAGTTTGGCTTCATTCAAAATGAAGATGAGCCTTGTGTTTACAAGAAAGTGAGTGGGAGCCATGTGGCATTCCTAGTGCTATATGTGGATGACATATTACTAATGGGGAATGACATACCTTCTTTACAGGCTGTTAAGACTTGGTTGAGCAAAAATTTCTCGATGAAAGACTTGGGCGATGCGACCTATATATTAAGGATCAGGATCTATAGAGATAGACCAAGAAGACTAATCGGCCTAAGTCAGAGTACATACATTGATAAGGTATTGCATCGATTTGGGATGCAAGAGGCAAATAGGGGATATGTCCCAATGTCTCACGGGATATTGATCTCGAAAGAAAACAGTCTGAAATCATTGGATGATAAGGACCGTATGAGCAAAGTTCCATATGCTTCGGCAATTGGTTCCATAATGTATGCAATGATATGTACTCGTCCTGATGTCTCGTATGCCTTGAGCATGACGAGTAGATACCAGTCTAATCCAGGTGAAGGTCACTGGACGGCAGTCAAGAATATTCTTAAGTACCTAAAGAGGACTAAAGATCAATTCTTGGTATATGGAGGAGAAGAGAAACTAGTTGTAAAAGGTTACACAGATGCTAGTTTCCAAACAGACAAAGATGATTCGATCTCTCAGTCTGGCTTTGTATTTTGTCTAAATGGAGGTGCTGTTAGTTGGAAAAGTTCAAAGCAAGAGACGGTTGCCGATTCTACAATGGAGGCTGAGTATATAGCTGCTTGTGAAGCAGCCAAGGAAGCTGTTTGGATTAGGAAATTTCTTACAGGACTTGATGTGGTTCCTTCAGTATCAGATCCGATAGATTTGTACTGTGACAATAATGGAGCCATTTCACAGGCTAAGGAACCCCGATCTCATTCCCGCACTAAGCATATACTCAGACGATACCACCTGCTCCGAGAGATTAATACTCGAGGGGATATACATATATGTAAAGTGCATACAGATGATAACATTGCAGATCCACTGACCAAGGCTTTGTCGCAGCAGAAGCACGATGGTCATACTAGTTCCATGGGTATTAGATACATCAGAGATTGGCTCTAGTACAAGTGGGAGATTGTTAGTATTGGTGTCCTAGAGACAATACTATTGTGTTCTATTGTAGACATTTATGGATTATGTTATATTGATTATTGAATAAATATTTATTATGTCTTTATTTACTGCGTAATAAATTGAAAGCATAATAAATGTCCTTGGAATATTATATGTAATTCTATATCTCTAAGTACGTGACTTAGAAATGAGATTATGAGAATAATATCAATATTCCTAAATGTCCCTAGTCGAGTATTATTGTTAAGGGACAATAATGATGCATTGATACTAGTATGTTTGTTGACTGATGATCACATCTCATTGATCATAGGTATAGTGATGCTAAAGTCAAGAACATAAGTGCATGTATCGACACATGGCACTGGAATGACCCACCGTGAGATTTTACATGTTAATAAGTGTCATTGGAAATTCTCACTGTGATAATGATGTAATGATCCTCTGACTTGATATCATTATATTTCTATATGAGAATTAATATACTTTGGTTGCACTAAAAGTTACCTTTGACCGGGTGATGATGAAATGTACATTGGGTATATTATGAATCGTATGAGAAATATGAATGATCTAGAAAGGATTTAACCCTCCTATTTTAGGAGTGATATTATTGGCCTCTTGATTGAGTGAGACTATAAAATGCATGGTCGTGCTCAAATATTGATTTGTTTAATAGTCTACTCATTGATCAAGGAAATTCGGATTAGACGATGAAGAGGATGACACAATACATGCCTTTAGTCTGATCTATAATATAAGGTTAAAGGGATTATATTACATTGTACATTATTCACAAAAGGTTTAATTGAATCACCAATTATTATTATTACTTGGGTAGCAATGATGTATTACTAGATGCCGGTCATTGTTTATAATTTTATTATTGGATATTAAAATTATTTCCAACGTAATAATAACCTAAAGGGTCACACACTTTGAACGTTTAAAGGAGTTTTAATTTAAATTCTGAATTTAAATTAAATGATTAAGTTTGAAATAAATTATTTAATTGAGCCGGTCTTAATTAAGTAATTAGAATTTCGAATTTAATATTAAAATCAAAATCGGATTAGGTTTGGAGAAGCCCAAATCCGATTAGGGTTTGGCCCATCTATCTCTCTTCCCTATAAATACATAATGATGTATTGTTTTAGGGTTAAGTTATATAAAATTCGTTTTTACTAAAACCCTAGCAGCTCTACATCAGAGAGAGGCTAGAGAGAGAGAGGCTGCATTCGGCTAGTACCGGCTCCGGTGATCTTTGGCGATCAGACGTTCGTGTGGACTGCTTAGAGACGCGATCCTTAGACCGAGGGCTGCGTGGTGATTGCTTGTTTCGGACCTCCATCTTTCGCTAACGTAAAGCTTCAACAAGGTATTACTTCGTATCTCCATGATCAGCCATACTTTATAGATGGATCCTCGGGTTAGGGTTTCGGAAATTTTTGATTTTACGTCGATTATCCGCTGTGTTTGTTGCCCCGAAACCCAACAAACTCCACCACTACCATTACCACCATTAGCCTGATCAACAGCAGCTATTGCACCAACAACATCTTTTCTAGGCCTTCCCCTGGCCGTAGGCTCATAGTATAGGTAGGAACCGTCTTGGGCCGACCTCTTGAACCCTTCTTATAAGCATACATCGCCAGCCTTCCCTATACTTTCTTCGGGCCTCTATTTAGCTTCGGTGTCCTTCCCCGACCTCTTTTAACACAGTTGATGGTCCAAAATTGTTCTGCGGTACTGAGTCTGGGACCGATGAAACAACCACAAGAGGTCCATCATTGGTCTGAGCAACTGCGGGGTCTTCAGCAGCCCAAGCAACAATAGGCCTATCTGTTGATTTAGGTCCATTCCCAACCATCTCAGAATCCACAGATGGCTTAACCAACAAGAACTATACAGATTATTTACATATATAAAGACAAATGATTTTATTGGACACAGAGTGTAGTTTACTAAACTAACTAGGATCAAATCCTATGAAGAATTCACAGTGTACTTTTACTAGTTTTGCATTCTAGTTTTTAACCTATTTAAAAATATAATTATTTAATAAATTTTATATTAAAAAAATTATTCAATTTCAGTATTATTATTTTATTACTAATTAATTAGTTCAAATTTACTACTTTTATTAGAAGTAATTATTCCAGGGAGATGTTATAAAAATTAATATTTTTTCCAAAATTTAGTGTTTTCATGTTTAATAGATTATATTCTATCAATTAGTAATTTAAAAATATTTTAGATTTATTTTATGTAAATTTTATTGTCATATCAAAAATAATTATTTTTTTAATACTCAATGCAACACATATATTGACCTACTGCTAACTTTAAATGAACTTTGAGTAGGTATGGATTAGTGCCTCTAATACAACATAATTTTGCAACACTTGCGTTCATATCTTGCCGTAGGTCATATGATGTAGTGCTTGATGCATTTGTTCGTACTACCTTGAGAGAACCACTTGTCAATAAATACTAGCAATTACATACTTCATTTACAACTAATTACATACTATTAAACTACCCTAAATGCCCAAACTCGGGTGTAGAATCGAAAATGCTCAGTGGAGAAGAGAAATCAGCAGAGTAATATACACTTTAATGTGTCAAGAAAGAAATAGGGCGACGCATTTGAGAACCATAAGCGTCGGTTAAACAGAATCCGATGCCATTGTTGTAGTCAAAATAATTGTTTGTTTCTTATCAAAATATGTCTTCCAAAAAGACCACCATGTCAATGCTCAAACTTCAGAGTCTAATGAGACTCCATCTAATCCCCCTCGACCCGATGATCCAGCCATTACTCAGATGCTACAATTCTTAGTTCAACAAGCTACTATGTTAGCTTAGTAGTAGAAGTTTCAACAGCAATAGAACCAATAAGAGCAAGTACCAGTAAAGAAGCAACGACAGAAGACTTATATACATATGGTAACTTTAAGGCTTTCCCAGCCGTGAATCCTCGTGAGTTTAAGGGGTCAGCAGATCCGATAGATGCCAAGATATGGTCAAATGAAATGGAGATGTTCTTTGCCCTAGTGAAGGCAAGGGATAATCAAACGACAGAATCTGCGAGTTATTTTCTAAAACATGAAACATATTATTGGTGGGAGTCGGTGTACGCAATGGAAGGTAAGAGAGAAGTTTTATGGGATAGATTTAAGGAATTGCTGGAGAAATATTTTCCTCATTATATGAAAGATCAAATGGAGATAATTTTTTTAGAACGTAAGCAAGGTAATGGGACTGTGGAAGAATACGAAGCTAAATTTACAGAACTAGCAAGGCTTGTGCGAGCGTATGTCAGTACTCAAAGACAGAAAGGCAAAGAGGTAACTTTTTCTTGTTTTATGAAGCTTACACACATATAGATCCATAACTCTTGGTAAGATGCCTAGACATACTTGTTCTGTTTTTCTTCTGTTCAGTTGACATCATTGTGCCCCTATAATATTATGCTCAGAATTTGTTAATGTATTTTATGATAAAACGTGAATAAAGAATTCAATTCTTTTAATTATTTCTATAATCTCATTATTTACAGAATCTTTAAAAGCTCGAAGATTCACAGTAAAAGATCGTGTTGGAGAAAGTAGTAAAGCAATGGCAGGACTTTCATGATAATTAAGTTAACAAAGAATTTCTTTCAAACTACAAAGGATCCATGTGAAGTCAATCATTTCATCAGCCGAGAGCAATGGGAAATATCCAAAAGAAGACGCGAATATGAGGAATTTAAGGTGAAGAAAGTCAAGAACATAATGACTTTATTACTCCTGAGATTATTTTACATCTCTCGTCTTTTTTGCCGCTTTTGTAAATAGGCAATAAGTGACAAGGCAAAAGGAAGTAGCAAACAAAATGATCGTGTGCATTTTCTTGGGCATAGTGGATATCATTGAAAACGGACTAAGTGGTGCGTTGATGACCCCTTATCTTGTTTGAAAAATTAGAATCTCTTCACCCGTCAATTTTATCAAATGATCACAGCAGACGTAGTTATAACCGGGATGGTTGTTACTTCATCCCAAATAGTCAGACAAAAGAAGTCTTCAAGAAAATGGTAAGTTACTTAATTTTGCTTTTCCGGTAGATATCATATAATTTAGGAATAAAAACAAGAGTAAACTGCTGCACATCAACTTCAATATATCAAGATAACAACTGCTACATAGAGATTAATGAAGTAATATGAGGTCCTTTTGCTCACCAGTAGGCAACCATGCTTTTGCTCGGCGACATCGACTACAATTGCATATTCCCCAACAAACACGGCACGCCGAGCTTGAATTTTTAGTTGCTTCTACAACATTCTCACCATATCTGCATAAAATAACAAAGAAAATTAACCACCGTCTTGGTAGGATGGTATATATGCACTGATGATGTAAACCATGGATTTTGAACTAACAATCTACTTTTTAACACATGTTTCATAGTTAAAAGATATTAAAGAAACTATATATTATGCTCCATGTTAACAATTGCACTAATTGAGTAACTTTACGGGGAGCCTACCTCATATACAAGCAATCCCCCACAAAAGTGCCCTTCAAGTGCCTTGCACTTGCTCCACATAGTATGATGACCAACAGTTGACTCCTTGCATTGACAATAATATGAATCTCAGCCAATGAAAACACTAATATTTCATGTACTTTCTTTGCCAAGTGCCAAATAATACTATAATATGTTTCATAATTAAAGGACTCTTACTGTACAAAATCATTAAAGATTACAAACATATTTCTGAGAAAAGTTATCATGCGGATCCAAATAAATTCTTTCTGCAAGATCACGATAAAGAAAAGTTATCTTTAAATCTATCTAGTGGATGATAAGACCATGTACGGAAGCCAATTTTGCAAGCGTTCAAATTGTTGTCATTCTAACAATAGAAGAGTAGCTATCAAACTAGTTGATGCCTTTCATTTGCCTAACACCCTAAGTTACTATCAGGGATGGAAATTCAACCCTATGCGATGGATATCCAACCCGTACCCACCCGATTAGGTTTTACCGAACCCAAATTTTTGGTTTTCGGTTTTGGTTTTGGGTTTATTTTTAGAACCCGAACTATTCTCGGGTTGGGTTGGGTTTTTGGTCATACAGCCTCGAACCCGGCCAAAAAAGCCAAAATCCTATCCGAACCCAATCGGCGGCTGAATCTCATCGAGAACGAGAAATAAATGTGTGTGTGTGTATATATATATATAGTTATGTTCTATGGAGTAGACAAAAACATTGGAGTATTGGAGTACAAGTTACAATTTTTTAATTTAATCAAAAATAATATCTTGCATTATCCAAATTTTGATGTAATTCATCATTTATATTTGTCTTAAACAAAATTATCAATGAGTGAATAATATTTTTCGACTTTAACAAGTATTAAGATTCAAGTTCTACTTATTAGTTATATTCCAGAACATAACCCGCAGGTTGTCGAATGTTTACAAAAAATATTGTATGACAAAAAAAATTAAATTCAGATAAATAGATTATATTTTTTCCAATTTTCTACTCCAATACTCCAACTTAACTCTCTCTCTACGTGTGTGTGTGTGTGTGTATAAACTTGGTTTTGAATAAACATGTTTTATGTATGTTCTACTTTGTAACTTTTGTATGATAATGTAATGACTTTTTTTGACACTATGTAGATAGCTTGAAGAGCTGGAGACTCGAGTCTTGGAACATTCAAGAGATGAAAATCTGATTTGTTTCTTTAAATCTATTGTGTAATGTTTATTTTGAGATTTTGAGCTGTTAGTTTATGGATGAATTTGTACACTTAATTGAGAAATGGCATGTAGTACTGTTGTTTGCTTGCTAGTCTAGTATTGCTAGTTTAGTAGCCTGCTAGTGCTACTAATTTCACTGTCATTTGGTATTTTGGTTTTTAAACTCAAGCGCTACCATGATTCCATGACCACGATTTCTTCGTCCTCTCTTTGAAACTCCGAGTCAAGTGTTTTGTAAGTCTCTCTCTTTTAATCCTCTTTCAATCATAAAACCCTAAATTTCAAAATTGTGCAGATAATCAATTAGGTTCAAGTTTTTCCGGGTTCAGGTTCGGGTTTGGTCAAAAAATTTGGGTTTGGGTTTGGTGTTTGTGAAACCCTTTCGATTGCCATCTCTAGCTACTATTCTAGCATTATACTTATCTATTAAGCTAGTCGGTTCCATCTTCCTTTTGAAGATCTGATTACATTTGGTAGTAGACCAACTCCCAAGTTCCATCACGAACAATGTAGTCCATCTCACTCTTAACAGTGCCTTTCTAGTGCCTAGACTTCGAAGAATCCATCACATGTCGAAGAGTTAAAAGTTCATCCGCAAGTTTGTAAGTGATAAAGTCTCTTTCAAAATCCTTGATCGCATTTGCATGCTTACCCCTTCTAGCTTCCTCTACTTCATGAGGAGTTGACCTACTACTAGGATCCGCTCCCATATTTGTCATCCTTTTCACATGATCGGGAATGTACTTGATGTGCGAGTATGATCATAATTAGAAGTACCCTGAGGTATACTAGAATTTATAGGGAACACATCCTCAAAAAATGTAGCATCATTAAAATCAACAATAGTGTTTCCACTATAACGTCTATGTCAAAGTTCATTACTAAAGTTCTAATAGCCATAGTAGTTTCACTAAGCACGAAAAGATGCAACGGTTTGTGCACCTAGTTTCTTTCAAGTACCTTTGCAAGGCCCCCCACACATGAAAATATTTTAAAATTGTCTGTTTGCTTTTCAATAATTTGTAAGGAGTCTTCTCCATATGTTTTCGAAAGACTCTATTCGACAAGTCGTATTCAAAGCCTCTCCCTAGATAATAAATTATACGGCTGATAGATTTAATATATTAATTTCCTAACCGAGTTATGAATCTTAAGATAAACTCAACATGACTTAAAATATTCATATATGTTGCCGAGGATAGCCTAGTAGAGTTGAAGCAGTGAAACTATCATGGTTGACATGAGGCCTAAGATGGTTAACCCACCTAAGCCCACAACTCTTGTCGCCTCTGTTCAAGTCTATAGTATTCATCAAATAGTTGAATAACACACACATATATGCATACACGAATACAACTTGATAAAATGATCTATATAGGTCAAACACGTAAAAAAAAATACAAACTTTACCTATGTATATATTACTAACACTTTTAGGAACAGATGCCCATTTGTCTTCCGCCTAGTATTTTTATAGAGTCGATGAGAAGTGATTAAAAAGAGGGGATATATAATGATATTGTTTACAACAAATCAAACTCCTAGAGAAAAATATTTTATGCAATATGTCATAATCACTTTATTTTGAACAGGTTTTAAGTATCCGTCAAAAAATATCTATTAACATAATTCATCATAACAATAACCAACTTCTACATAGCTGACCTAAACAAAATATGAAATATTAACCACATTAACAAATAACCACATTAACATATCTAAACAAATGCTATACAATGTATGTAACTATAATGTCTTAATAAATCTACACAACAAAGTATGTATATTTACTATTAAGGTATGAAAAATATATTACTGCTACAAGTTTATGTTATAATACCTGGATAATATTAATTTAGAGAATACAGGAGCATTTTCTTCATTGTTTATCATCACCAATATGAGGAGAGTTGCTGCAAACAAGTAATTAGTCACGTGTATATTAAAAGTTTCAAGGTGTAATATTCAAATGTAATAGCACAAAGTTTCAACACAATAAAAATAAGTGAAACTAAAATTATTAAATACACTATATAACACATTCATAGACTCTTTAATCACTTTTGAGATCTGTTTTTCTTGCATAGTGGACATATAAATAAGATTTTCACCACTATTGCTCTTTTGGATATTATATAATGATACAAAGAAACATTATTCATACTTTTTTACCGATTTTTTTCATATACATAAGAATCAAACACATAGTTCATAATAAATTCATCAATTTATAAATATAATATGTTAAAATTAAAATTCACTTATATCAAGATCTTATATGAAATATATCAGGAATAGAGATCATAACAAATTCATCATATATGTATAGCCTAAATATACAATCATTCAAGTAAGAGATACAGGTCATATCTAGCTACTTCAAAAAAAAAACCACTAACACATTTTTACCAAGCATGACAGGACCATATATATCATATGTGTTCATGTGGTACATTTAAAATTGTAAAGAGTACAAACATATACCTTAATTAGACAATATAAGAAGGAGCATCGTGAGATGGAACCCATGAAATGAGAAGAGACCTGGAGAGGGCTGAGTGGAGAGATGTGGAGATGGCTCCCTGATGTCTAGATTAGGATGAGATCCAACCCCTGGTGAGAAGAGATGTGGAGAGGCGGCTGTTATTTGAAATAGGGTTTTCTTTTGCACAAATAGGTTACTAGGATAATTATAACTAACTCAAAAGATGGGCTGGGCCTAGTCCCAAAGAAGTTTATACTTAGTTATAATTTTTTTAGAATAAAACCCTTAATAATGTCCAATTTGATTAATTAAGTGTTGATGCAAACAACTAAAAAAAATTTTGCTTTATAAACAAGGTATTTTGTACAAGTGTCAAAGTACCCAGACACTCATAGATTAATTTTGATTAAAATAAAATAAAAATATTGGTTCATTATTAATAATTTAATTTTAAAAAATTAAAAATAACCTTATAGGTTAAGTTCGTTGTGGTTACTAATAATATGTTATTATTTTTGAATATACATATAGATTATATTGCAAAAAGTTTATCATTTAAATTTTAATATATACGATTTTAAAGAAAATTTTAATTTAAAAATTAAGTTCTAATAAAATATAGTAACAAGTTTATCAATAATTACTAATTCATAATGTTCAATATATTAAAAAAAAGTCTATTACTAATTAAATTACAAGTAAAACTTATATTATAATTATGACTTAATGATATATCATTAAGTTATATATTATATAATTTTTTTATTATAATATAATAATAAAAAAATTTCAAGTATTTACTAATATAACTGCAACATATTTACCATTGTCTCAAATACGTTACAAAATGGTTATAATATCACTGTCATCTACAATACGCCAAAAAAAAATTGTTGCGCAAATTCAAAAAAATGTCACAACAATCAAAAAATTGAGGTAACACAAAATTGATGTTACTTTTATTATTTAATGTTATAGTGGGGAGTAGAATGCAAATGTGAGAATAATATTTGTATATAATAAACTAATGTCAAAGTTGCCTTCTTTATGAAGATATATCAAAAAAATAACCGAGAGGTAAGACTCACTTTTTGAATACAAATGAGTCTCACCCACTCAGGACTCAGGAGCCCCACAATGGGTCCATTATGGGCTTATTTGCATTGTATCATTTTTTTCAATATTGTTAATATTTTCTGTAAAGTATTTATATTCTAATTTATAATAGAACCACTGATTTGAAACAATTTAATTATGTCTTGCAACACATTTCTTAAAAAATGAAAAGATTTTGCCCATAAATTGAACATGCCAACAGACTATTTTTACAATTAAACATCATAAAAATATTGTTTACATCTAGACAACATGAGGTTTGTAATTTTTAGTTTAATTTTGATTTGTACTCCACCGGTGTATATATATATATATATATATATATATATATATATATATGTGTATATATATATAGGGTTGCACTCCACACAGAACACTTTAAAAAAAGAACAACACAGAACACTATCATAACACTTTTTCTTTCATAAAAAATGATTTGTTATGATTATAATTACATAGTTAAGCACTAACTAAACTTAATATATGAAATCTAACATCCAAATCTATCCAAATTATTAATATGAAATATTATAGAATCCAGAACAGAATCCAAAACAGAATCCAGAATAGAATCATGTATATATTCTTTACATGATTAATATCACATAGAATCATGTTATTTTTAATCCATAATTGTTGTTAAACATGCTAGATACTATTATTATTCATAATAAATGGTTAATTAGCTTAAAGTTAGAATTTAATTCAAGTTTTAGATGAGATTCTATGTTCGATTCCAAAGTGTTCTTCTTTGTTCTTCTTTTAAGGGTGTTCTGTTTTGAGCAATGCCCTATATATATATATATGTATGTATATAGATATATATATATCTATGTATGTATATATATATGGTATGCTTTAGTGAGGAACTCAGCAATCTTGGTAACCGAGTAACTTTCAATCTCAGCCACACAACTCAGGTCTCCACATACCGTATTTACCCTATTTTTGTGTAACTGCCGGTACGCTCCCTATGTCGTGTAAATATTAATCCTTCACGTAGGCCACTTCTGTATGCTTTTTTATTTTGTTTTTGGTATTTCATATTATAGTTTCTATTTGAAACTCTCACGTCGGGAAAACAAGAAACCAAGGACAGAGAAACCAAGAAACCGCCATCCGCCATTTTCTTCACTTTGTCGTGTTCACATATTCCTTCTGAAGAAACTGCCATTTGACTTTCTTTATCCAATCTCGATAACCACCCTACATTCCTCTCCTTTTGTTTCCGTGACTAAATTCTTCTCCCAATATCATATATTATACGCATAAATCATATAAACATTTACGAGTATTTCAGAGATTAATTCCGTATTTTATATGCGGAAATATTCTTGTTATTCCCACTGTGGTGTCTCCTTCATTGTCACTTTACAGGGTCTTCCACAACAAATTATATATCACTCCGTTTTTGTATTCAACGCTCTACTAATTAAGATTGTGGCAGTTAATTTTCTGGTTTCTCCCTCGTCAACACCATCATCATCTTCTTCACTTTCTCAATTCCACCAAACCTGCTTGCTTCGGTTTTGGCAGAATCTTCTTGACGGCTTGTGATGAATTTTTGAGGTTGTTTGGATGATTTGGTTCGAAGTATTCTTTTAGATCAATTTTTATTTGTTGGTGGTGATTTTAATGGTCATATTGGTGCAAGAGCAGATGGCTATCAAGGTGTTTATGGTGGGTTTGGTTATGGTGTTAGAAATGACAATGGTTCGACACTTTTGGAATTTGCAACAGCACATGATTTAGTGATTGTTAACTCTTGTTTCCGCAAGCGTGATGAGAATCTAATTACTTTTAGGAGTGGGGGACATGCCACTCAAATTGATTATCTTCTTATTCGCAGTAGAGATTTCAGATTTTGTTCAGATTGTAAGGTTTTTCCAGTGGAAGCTTGTGCTTCACAACACCTTCTTTTAGCCATGGATTTGTCTTTGGATGGTCCACCTATGGAGGGATTGAGAGTTGTTACACCTAGAATTCTTTGGCGTAATTTACATGGATCGAAAGTACCAGAATTTAAGGACATGCTTGAGCGTTGTTTTAGGTTGGAAGAGTATGTGGATCAAATGTGGACACATATGGCTGAATCAATTCGAGGTGTGGCACGGAGGACGTTGGGAGTGGCTTCAGGGAATGTCAAGGATCAGAGAGAGTCTTGGTGGTGGAATGATGATGTACAAGCTAAAGTGCAATTTAAGAAAGGATGCTTTTTGGAATTCACGTCGTGTCCAGAAGGGCCAGATCGGCATATAAACTGGGAGCTATTTAAACTTGCAAAAAGAATGTCTAAACAGGCAGTTGCGGAAGCGAAAACTAAGGCGTATCAAGACATGTATAGGCGTCTAGGTACTAAGGAGGGAGTGAATGAAATTTTTAAACTTGCAAAAGCACGTAGCAAGCACAGTCAAGATAAATCTAATCAATAGCTATACCAAAATAAGTCTTTCAGATTAAATTAAATTGTATCATGAAAAAAATTTCGTTACCATCCTTTTAGCAAATCAAATCTTCTCCTTCAGTAGCTGAAATATTTGTTGAAATATACTTTTAGGATTTTAAGAAAATTTCAAACTAATTTCCCCCCTCTATTGTTCCATTGAGGGCTTCTTTAGCAAATTCATGAGGATTGGTCTCATGAGTATTCTCATAAGTATTGAGAGATTTATAAGTATCCTGATGGCTCATCAGTATTCGATAAATTACCAGTATTTGATTTATCACTTCAATTATCCCTTGCTCAGCAACTTTATTTTTCTCCCCCTCAACAACTGCTTTCTCCCAAATATACTGATTTTCCTTATATTTGAGAGCTTGAGATTCCTCAATACTCTCAAACTTTGACAGCAGGGCTTCGACATATTCTATAAACTTTGAGCATCCATTGTTTAGAATAAATATTCTGCAGTCAACAGTAATGATTAGTTAGAAGTTTTGAGTACCCACACTTGTTGGATTCTTTTAACATGTTGACTATGTTTAACTATATAAACTTTCTTGACACCACTTGTTCTATTGAGATTAGCCTTATCAGAACTAGTAGAACATGATGCATGCTTGTCATTTGAAAGTTTATCAGTATTTTGCACATTTCTAAAATTTAGGAAGAGGATTATAATAATTTTCATATAACTCATGATAATCAAAACAAGTATTAATAGAATGCCAATAGCTGCGGCAATGAAAACATGGATTTTCCCGTTTGACATTCATTGTTCTACCAGCTACATCAGATTTATGTATAACTTTTGGATTCTTTTTGTTTTTCCTACTATCATTAGCAAGATGATTACAATTACCACAATTATAATATTGTTTCCTTGGTGCAAAAGGAATATTTGCTCAATTTTTTTCTTGCTTGTCATTCCTGTTTCTTTTAGGAATTGCTCTAGGTTGAGATATTTCAGTTACCACTTGTTACCCAAGATTTAAACAATAGACTAGGTGTGGAATAATTCTTTTGTTAAGGATTAATGTCAAACTCATATTACCGTATCAACCATTGATCAAATCAACTCGGCTCTTATTGATTAAAAAGAATTGTTACCAAACTCTCTCAAGAAACTAATCGTTCTTAAGAGATGCTTGGTTACAACAATTTCTCTCGTGTTGTACATACATTCGTATAACCTAATATATGTGTTTATATACTACACAACTACGTCCATCAATCACAATATATTCTCTATCAATATTTATCAATTTCTATGTATATCATGTACGATAGAGTAAGTCACTATAAATAAGTTGTCTAGTATCAATCTTCTTCTATTGTCTTTCAAACTCAATCTCCAGCTAGTGATAATACTTGATACTGATGATCAAGAATCTGCATATTGATGCTCTTGTATCCGTCACTGATGCTCTTATCAGGAACTGTCGACTTTATTGTTCCTTGTCGCTTCATAATGATGATCTCCTGATGCATTAATGAATCTGCCTACGTAACACATGTCATGGTTTCACATCCCTGCCAATACTTGGTTGGACTTCTATTTTTTCCCTTGTTGCACACATTTCCTATTAAGTTACACAGACAAACATATATGATCAGGATTTATGTTTTATGATCATATACAGAAACATTCTACTACACATGCATATCGGTAATTGTATCTAAAAGAAAACGAAAGGTCATGTCTACTCAGATTAATCGGCCACACATATATTTTTGTGTCGGGCAACTTGGAAAATGGCTATAGGAAGTAGAACTTCATAATATACTCAACAGATTTGAACTGGATTCAAGAATGCAAGAACTAAAATTGCTTAAAATACTCACCACTCACCTTTCGAGTTAGAGATCTGAACCTAGCAGAAAAATAAAATTATCAAACATAGTGGTAAACTTTAGAGAAGGACAACGCATGCAACAGTTTGATGAAAGGCAGAATATGCTAAAAAGAAATGAGGCTTTTCCATCCGACAATGTTTACAAAATAAAAGTCTACAAACACAACATTAAAAATAACATGTGCACATCTAGTGTGGAAGGGTATTGTAATCCGGTAAATAGCCTTATATGTACAAAAGAATGGAGAACAATACCTGAACTTGAGGTGCTTTCCTTCTGTCAATTTTTCAGGCAATTTCTCAGCAAGTATTGGCCAGTATGGAGATAATTCTTTACGAACCTGAAGACAATTATCAGAATAGTTACGAGCAGTCATGATGATCAATATGTAATCATAAAGAGGTCTGAAAATAACGGAGATAGTAGTGTACCAATTGTATACTTTCCATTTCGAGTCGAATGGATAATCCTTCGGACCTAGTGATATTTTTCTCCTCTAGCAACACCTCTACACAAGCAAGTACAGAGGCAACAACAGAAAAGAAGGGGTCCATGTAGCTGCTGCTCCCGCCCCATCATTCATAAGATTGCAAAATGTAGCAGGAGCATTTGTTAAACCAAAGTTATTCTTTGCACTGGATAGTTGCAACTCTGTAAAAAATCCAGTAATATGTTTCTTACAAAAAACCTGTAAAGCATAATGTAACGTAACTGTAATTACGATAACTCAACACAACAAAAGACAGGAAACAATACGTAAGTATATTACAGGAATCTACAGGTTGGAGATTCGATACGAACAGACAAAGACAATCAAGATATCTGAGACGAGCATCCGTCCACTGAAAGAAGTTCATTAATATGTTCAAGCCTCAGTGAAGAATAAAGTTCTATGTGTTTCTGCTATCAAGATTGCCTGAAGATCAAGTATCAAAGACCAGAAGATTCCAGTATATTTGATTTGATTATTTATAATCAAATTTATCGAAGCAACATCTAACCCGGAATGACTGATCAAGTATGTTATCAAGCAAAGGATTCAAAGAATCATTTCAGTTCGAGTCGTTCGTGAACCCGACCAGTGCACAGAACGTCAGGACGTACGAAAGTATTCAGTGGATTCAATCAACGGATTAATTGATCAAGGCATAATTGAAGCTGCATCAACAAAAGATTAAAATTGAATTTATCCATATATATATGTAAATATATTATTAATTGGAAATTACTTGAATCTACAATTATTCAAGTAATTCATAAAACAATTAATAATATATATATACATATATATATCTTAAATTTAAATTACTAATCTGTTTGACTTTGGTCAAAACTTGCAACACTTATACTTTGCACTTGGAGTATTTGTTTTTCTCTAAGGCACAAGATATATGTGTATTGGAGCGCAAGGTTTGACTAAAATAGTCAAAACCTGCGCCATGGTTACATCCCTGGATTTTGGCTAAGTATAGTATCACTGCAACAGTTAAGAGTCAAGCGCAACATTTGACTTTAGTCAAATGTTGCGCCTCCTGCGTAGCATCTCTCCCAGAACTCACTTAGAATTTATTCCAAGTCCAAAGAACAGATGAAGCGCATCCTTTGACTTACAAGCGCAACATTTGACTGAAACACTTAGAATTATTCTAAGTGATTTCTTACAGTGGTACACTGTACTGGCGCCATCTTTGACTTCATAGGCGCAAGGTTTGACCACAGCTATACATATATGCATTTGGGGCGCAACATTCATATATATATATATATACTCACATATATGTATATGAAAGTGGCGCCACCCCTTTGTATATTTGGACTTTGATTTATTTTTATAAATCGAATCCGTCCGGGATGAACTCAAGTCGTCCAGGACGAACTCGTTAACCATGGTTAGTTGTTCGAAAGCCTATAAATAGAGGTTGATGTTTTCATTTGAAAACAACTACACACTTTGTAAAGTGCACACACTATACACATTCTCGAGAGTTAAGATTAGAATATCAGTTTTATCGAGAGTTTGTAATAGAGTGATTGTAGTCTCTGCAGCCGACACTTGTGTTGGAATTTGTAGCACCCGAGGATTATTTCTAATACAAGAATATTCCCCGACTTGCTGGAGTTATTTATTTACGATTGATTTAACATGGACTGAAACAAGATTATCCGCAATTAAATTAAATCGAAGAAATTGGTACGACGTATTCAACCCCCCCCCCCCTTCTACGTCTGATTGGACCTAACAATTGGTATCAGAGCTTAGCTGATCGATATACAGATCTGAGATCCGTAACCAATCTGAAAAGCTAGCTGTCCGTAGAATCGTAATTTTATCTGATAACAATGTCGACACACAAGTAGGAATCAAAGTACCTCCATTTGACAAGGATGACTACAACAACTGGAAGATGAAGATGTTGCTGTACATCAGAGTTGCTAATCCCATGTTCATTGGGATTCTGGAAAATGGTCCATTTGTGCCTATGAAGATTATTCCTGAATCTGTTGAAAATGGTGTTCGTATTCCACAGAAGTCTGTTCCCAAAGAGAAAAGTGAATACACTGACACTGATAAGGAATATGTTGCACATGATCATAATCTGCAACTCATAATTGTTGAATCAATGACCAAGACAATGACACATCTGATACTAAGTCTGAAAACTTCAAAGCAGATGTGGGACACTATTGAGGCATTGATGGAGGGATCTGAAGAAGTCAGGGAAAACAGATACGATATGCTAATTGCCAGATATGAAACATTTCAGGCAATACCTGGAGAGAACATTTCTCAAATCTATGAGAGGTTCATGCTGTTGTTGAATGAACTCACCCTGCATGGAAAGACTTATCCACAGAAAGAGATTAACAGAAAGTTCTCATTTGTGATGCCACCCCATCTAGTTGTAAAGACAGAGACCATCCGGGAAAGAAGCGACTTCAGAACTATGACTTTGGAAAAGCTGTTTGGAAAACTGAAGACGTTCGAGATGGAACTTGAACAGAGAAAGATCATATATGGTGGTGGATCAACAGAATCCAAGAGTATGGCCTTACAGAAGACCACTGCACTTATTGCTGATCAACCATACTTTGGTTATCAACAATTAGTTGAATATGGTATCAATGATCACACTGTTGCTCAGAGTGATTGTTCATCCATCAAATCTGACCATCCTTCTACCAATACTGAGATTGTGGAAGCTGAAATTGATGAAGTTTCTGGAGAACCGGAGGATGAGTTCTACACTCAGGAAGAGCTGGAGCAGCTGGAAGATAAGTCAATGGCTTATATGGCTGCAAGGTTCAAGCATATCAAGTTCAGGAAGAACCCCCGGTACAAGAAAGCTTCAGGGAACAAGTTTCAGGGTAAAGGAGGATACTCAGGGTCAGGGTCAAAGAGTACTGGCAGTTTCAAACCAAACATGTACGACAAGAGCAAGGTCAGATGCTACAACTGCAATGACTTAAGGCACTTTGCAACAGAGTGCAGGAAACCCAAAGCAGCTCCTGTCAGAAGCAACTCATATGATAAGAAGAATTCTTATGAGGATCTGAAGAAAGAAAATGAGAAGCTAAAAGCTAAGTTGGAAGCAATGGTGGCCAAGCACAAAGGAAGGGCTTACATTGCTGAGGGAAAAAGCTGGGATGACACAGATTCTGATGATGAACCTGTCCAGAGCAATTATGCATTTGCATTAATGGCTGACACTGTCGAGGAATCTCCATCTCAGGTATCTCCTGAAATTTCTGTTGATGACATGACTACTGCTGATTATAAAAAGACTATAAATGAACTAGGTCAAGAGATGTACAACTTGCACACTAGTTTATTAGCTTCAGAATCAGATAACTGTAGTCTCTCTCCAAAGATAGCTAAACTTGAAGAAAGAGTAGATGAATTAGCTTTAGAGAAACTCATGAACACTAACCTTGAAGATAGAATTGAATATCTAGAGAATAAGGAGAAGTGTAGTGCAGAAATTGAGGAGTCCCTTAGGTCTCAGATTGCTGACCTAGAAACTAAGCTTAGGGCCTATCAGAATTCTGCTTTTCTACAGAAAGAGATCTTGGATAGTCAAAGGGTTGATAAGAAGGTTGCTATTGGCCTTGACTATAGTTCTTTGGAAAGTGCTAAAAGAAAGAAGAGAAAAGAGAATGAAGGCATATTTGTTTCAGCAGGAACTGAGAATGCTCCTGAAGGAACAAATATACCTAAAATTCTGAAGAACACCAAGACCCCTATCTTTAGAATGGCACAAACAGAACCTCTGATAGAAGAAGACCTTGTCATCAAGGAAGAGTTGAAAAATGAGGAAGTTGTTAAGCCTCAAGTAAAACAGGAATCACAAGATGTACCTTCTAATTCCCAAGTCAGAGATGACTCAGATAAAACTGGATTAGGAAGTACTAGTTCCAACAAAAAGAAGAACAACAGGAATGGCAAGTTAGATCCTAAGAACACCCATTCTAGGAATTCTAATGCTAGAAAGGTTTGTAATAATTGCAATTCTACTAATCATCTTACTCATGCATGTAAAGTGATTAAAGTAGATAATTCTGTTTCTAGCATGCCTAATACTGTTAACATGAATGCTGTTCATTTGCCATGTGGTAGAGTAGGTTGCATGCTATGTGCTATGAATATGATGTCTGCATGCTTTACCATGTTGAATGCATCTTTTTCTGCACCATCTACCATGAATATGAATATGTCTGCACCTTCTGTTGCCCCTGTGGCAAAGACTGCTAGTCCTTCTAAGAAGAAGGAAACTCCCAACTCCAAGTCTAAAAGCACTTCTGCCAAGACTAAAAAGGAGAAGAGTCCAGTCACCCCTGAACAAGCACATGTTAAACCAGTTTCTGTTGATAATCCTGTTTCTACTAAATCACCTGGACCCAAGAACGTCTGGGTACCAAAGAAAGTTTAATCCATTTGTGAATGCAGGGCACAGGAAGGAAAAGTAAAGTTGTGTGGGTTCTTGATAGTGGTTGTTCAAGACACATGACTGGAGAAAAGTCCCTGCTCACAGATGTGGTGATGAGAACCGGCCCAATTGTAATCTTTGGAGATGACAGCAAAGGTTTTACAACGGGATATGGTAAGCTGAAAGTTGGAAATGTCATCATTGAAGATATCTCTCTGGTAGAAGGACTTAAGCACAATTTACTGAGTATCAGTCAGTTCTGTGACAAAGGATACGACGTAATCTTTCAAAAGGAAGTTTGCTTAATCCAGAACCGGAAGAACAAGGATCTTACACTCCGTGGTGTAAGAAAATCAAGTTTGTTTATAGCCGACATAGACTCAGCAAGTAAGGGGGAGGTCAAGTGTTTCTACACCAAGGCCTCTGCTGATGATAGTTGGTTATGGCATCGGAAGCTCTCACACTTGAACTTTAAGACTATGAACTCTTTAGTCAAAAGGGAACTTGTGAGAGGATTGCCACAGAAAGAATTCTGTCAAGAAGGACTCTGTGATGCATGTGAAAAAGGGAAGTCAAAGAAAGCATCACACAGGAGCAAAGGCATGACTGATATTGGTTCACCCCTTCAACTGATTCATATGGATCTGTTTGGACCAGTCAACATTCCTTCTATATCAAGGAAAAGACATGCTCTTGTGATCGTCGATGACTACTCAAAATACACATGGGTATTATTCTTACATTCAAAGAATGAAGCAGCACTCGTCATCATTGATCATATCAAGAAGATTGAAAAGGAAGCAGATCTGCCAGTAAGGGCAATCAGATCAGATAATGGAACAGAATTTCGTAATGCTGTTCTTAATAACTTCTGTACTGATAAGGGCATCTCTCGTCAGTATTCAGCTCCAAGGACTCCACAACAAAATGGTGTCGTAGAAAGTAAGAACAGAACCTTGATTGAAGCAGCAAGGACAATGATTAGTCAATCAAGACTTCCAATCTATTTCTGGGCTGAAGCTGTAAGCACTGCTTGCTACACTCAAAATCGTACCCTGATTAACAAGGATTTGGATAAGACTCCTTATGAAGTAATGGCCAACAGAAAACCATCACTGAGTTACTTTCATGTGTTTGGTGCAAAATGCTTTGTGTTAAAAGAAGAGCATTTGGGAAAGTTTGATGCCAAAGCTGAAGAAGGCATATTTCTGGGTTATTCTTTGGAGTCTAAGGCCTACAGGGTTTATCTGATCAATGACGACAAGCTGATTAAAAGCTTCAATGTAAGATTTGATGATACCAAACTCCCAAGTCTCCAAAAGGAAAATGAATCTGATTCTCTAGAATTTGAGAATTTAGAAGATATTTATTTAGGAGAAGATCAACCTGAAGCTGATATAAGGGAACCTAATACAAATGAAGGAAATGCTGATCCTGAACCATCTGGAGGAAGTATTGGTAACAATACAAATGATCATCATGGTCACAGTGGTCAAAGTGGAGGATCATCAAATAGAATCTACATCAGCTCAGGGGGAGTAAGTCAAAGTGGATCTACTAGTCATCACACTCAACACAACTATGATTTTGGTGAATCATCAAGATTGAATCTGCCAAGACAAAGGGTATGGAGTAGAGACCATCCTGTTGAACAAATCATTGGTGATCCAGACACAGGAGTGCAGACTAGAAGAGCAACTCAGAATGAATGCAACTTTGCTGGATTCTTGTCTCAGACAGAACCAAAGAAAGTTGAAGAGGCTCTAAGTGATCCAGATTGGGTATCTGCAATGCAGGAAGAACTCAATCAATTCGAAAGGCAGAAAGTTTGGAAGCTGGTGCCAAGACCTAAAGGAAAATCTATAGTTGGCACTAGATGGGTTTTTAGAAACAAACTGGATGAAGATGGTATTGTTACGAGGAATAAGGCAAGACTGGTTGCAAAGGGTTACTCACAAGAAGAAGGAATTGATTATGATGAAACCTATGCTCCAGTTGCTAGGCTTGAAGCAATCAGGATGTTCTTAGCATTTGCTGCACACTCCAACTTCAAAGTATATCAGATGGATGTGAAAAGTGCATTCCTGAATGGTGATCTGGAAGAGGAAGTATATGTTGAACAACCCCCTGGGTTTGAAGACAAAGAATTTGAAGACTTCGTATACTTTCTCTTCAAAGCTCTCTATGGCCTGAAGCAAGCCCCTCGAACCTGGTATGACACTCTTTCCAAGTTCTTACTTGAAAATGGTTTCACCAGAGGTATCATCGATAAAACTCTTTTCCATAAAAAGCATAAGGATGATATAATTCTTGTACAAGTATATGTCGATGACATTATATTTGGTTCTACTAATGATCTTTTGTGCGAGAGATTTGCTAAGTTAATGCAGAGCAAGTATGAGATGAGCATGATGGGAGAATTGTCCTTCTTCCTAGGACTTCAAGTCATTCAGAAGCCTGACGGTATTTTTATCTGCCAATCTAAATACATCAAGGATCTTCTGAAGAAATATGGAATGGAAGAAGCATCTCCTGCCAAAGCCCCTATGCCAACTGCTGTCAAACTTGATCAGGACAAATCTGGTAAGTCAGTTGACATCACGAAGTATCGAGGTATGATTGGCTCTCTCTTATACTTAACTGCTAGTAGACCAGATATCATGTTCGCAACTTGTTTATGTGCTAGATTCCAGGCTGATCCTAAAGAGTCACATCTTATAGCTGTTAAGCGTATTTTTAGGTATCTTAAGGGAACCCCCAATTTAGGGATTTGGTACCCTAAAGATACAGGTTTTAATCTGATTGGCTATACAGATTCTGACTTTGCAGGATGTAAGATTGATAGGAAAAGTACTTCAGGAAGCTGTCAGTTTCTTGGACGAAGGTTGGTGTCATGGTATAGCAAGAAGCAACATTCCGTGTCTACGTCTACAGCGGAAGCTGAATACATAGCTGCTGGAAGTTGCTGTGCTCAAATCTTGTGGATGAGGAATCAACTACAAGATTATGGACTCATGTTGGATAAAATTCCGATTCTGTGTGATAACACGAGCGCCATTGCCATTGCCAACAATCCTGTTCAACACTCCAGGACAAAGCATATTGATATCAGGTATCATTTCCTTCGCGAGCATGTCATGAATGGAACAATAGAGTTACACTTTGTACCTACTGATCAACAAATTGCAGACATCTTCACTAAACCACTAGACGAATCCACTTTCTCTAGACTGGTTGGTGAACTTGGGATGTTAAATATGTCTAATTAATTAGACAAGAAATAACTGCAATTTGTTCGTAAGTTCACAAGTTTTAAAATGTACATATTTTCAGGACTTGTGAATTTACAAAGTGCATCCAGTATTTTACATATTTATCTGATAATTAGTTTTAATTATTTGCCATGATTTATATGATTTGCATGATTTTATGTGATTATGTGATTAATTGATAAGTGGTAGATATTTAGAATTAATTTTCTTGAATTATTTAAGTACTTATATTCAATTAATGAATATTAGTGTTTATTTGATTCATATTTTAATTAAATTTGATTAATGGATTTGAAGCAATTCAAGTTTTTTTTAAGTTGTCCATTAATTAAATCTTAATTAAAATACTTGCAGCATAATTAATTTAGATATTGGTTGACTAATTTTAATTTAGTTTAACTTTATTTAGATTAATTGTGATTTATTCAAGCAATTTATTAAATTATTTTGTTTCGAACAAAATAAGTCAATAAACACTTGAGTGGATTGCATGTACTGAACCCAAGCGCAAGGTTTGACTAAGTCAAAACTTGCGCCCAGGATCAGTACTTGCGACTTGGCTGTTGTGACTTAGTTTTTCTAAGTACACAAGGGTTTCTTGGCTGCAACCGAGCGCAACATTTGACTTAAGTCAAATGTTGCGCCCCTGATATGTACTGTATGTATTCTCTCGTTTTTAACTTGGATATTTCTCCAAGTGCTGGAAGTTGCGCCTCTATACAGTCACATGTATAGAGGGCAACATCGTCAATTTACTCCTTGCGCTTGGAATGAATATTCTGTGTACAGCATAGGGGCTAGTTATGTAATTTCATAACTTGCGCCTATGCCTCACACTCTGTGTATATAGAGTCTCACTTGTTTATTTTTCTTCACATCACATATACACACGCCACACTGATACATACACTTCACGAACTGCTCTTCAAAAACCCGAGAACTGCCACTTTCAATCGACCAAAAACACCTTGAATCCTTGTCTTTTTTCGTTTTTGAGACCAGATTTGAGATTCTCTTGTCAAGGGCTTCAAATACATACCACTCTTTTAACGATCCATTGTGACTTTTCGTAAGGGTTTTTCGAGACTTTAGAACTTCTAGGACAGATTTTTACGTGAGTTTAGCGTCGAAAATTTACGAAACCGATACCATTATTCTTAGAATTTCAAGAAGTACAACATACTGTAATTTCATTGAAATCTGAAATTCTTGAATTTAGGGTTTTTTTCGGAGCGTTATTATTTAATTATTTTCGTGACATAAGTGAATATTTGTTCGTGTTTATTCGTGAAACGAAATTTATAATCATTTTTAATTTTTAATTAAAAATGGCTGCAAATTTTGAGATTCCGAAAACAAATTTCACTATTGTTGAAAATAATAATTTAATTACGCAAGCGAATTATCGACGTTGGGTTCGTTATATGTCTGAATTCTCGTATGCTAGATTTGCTATGACCGAATCTGTTTATCTTAACAAATCTCTTCTACGAGATTTCTTGTCTTCTATTTCTGTTGTGAATGCAGGACAGGTACTTGGCATTACTTGTCAAATTCAGGGACGAACACTATCAATTACTGAAAACACCCTGAACACTGCTCTGCAACTTCCAACAGAGAATTTTGAAGTTGTTCCCGACCGGGCTAAAAGGACAAACTTCTTCTTTGCTATTCATTGCCAGAGGGAGAATGGTGATCTTCCAGGGAAAATGTATGTAAAGCACTTACCTCGAGAATGGAATTTCTTCTTTAATTCCATCTCTCATGTATTTGCACCAAAGACTGGAGGGTTCCATGGAATTACTATCTTCAATCAAGAAATTGGAATTGCAATAGCTCAGAACACAAGAATCAATCTGGGGCATCTGATAATGGGAGCTTTTCAGGACTCTCTAAGAAAGAACAGAAATGTACTTCTCTACCCTCGGTTCTTTCAGATTGTTCTGAATCAAATGCTGACTCCTGCAGAGAGAGCTGTCTATCCAAATATAGACAATGTCATATGCTCCTTCATGACCACAAGGGTAATATCTATGCTGGAGAATCATCAGAACTACACCAACAATGAGGATGTGGTTCTTCCGGAGGCAATGCAAGAATTTCTAAACAACCAGAATTTGCCTCCACCACATATTCAGAATGTTGTTGATCCAGTGGTTCCTGAAGAGGAGGTTCCTGAAAGACAAACTGAGCAAGTTCCTGAGCCACCTAGTCAAGCCAATGCTCCTGAGGCTCAAACTTCTCAAATTCAAGAAGAGGTGATAGTGGAAGATGCACAAACATCCTCTGACAACAATGCTCAATCTGATGGAGAGGATTCCTTACAGGATAATTCCACTAACTCTGAGGATGAAGTGAATACTCCTGTTCAAGTCACTGTAGCTGCACCTTCTGATGATGCAATGGTGGATATTGATGAACTCTTCACCAACACTTACAATCCACTGCTACAGTCAGGTATTCATTCTGATTCTGACAATCTTTCCTTTAGTGCACCTGAATGGGTTCAGAATCTTCTAGATTCCAATCAGCTTTCACCACCTATCACAAGTGCCAATGAATTTGAAATCCCACAAGTTCATAACCAAGGCACCACCTCACAAACAACTGAAGCAGAAACTACTCTACCCCTCAGCCAACCATTTACTATTCCTGAGAGCGAGGGAGAAAGTGCCTTAAGTGCACCACATAAGGAGATTGTTTCTGAAACTGCAGCTCTGTCTCCTAGTCAGGAAAGGAGAATAGAACCTGAGACAACTGCAGATATGTCTATTTCTTCACCACCTCAGCCAAATGATACTCCAATGCACAGTGAGGTTGCACACACAGTTGAAGAATTGACGGTTGCTAACACTTTGTCATCCATGTCAGGGATAGACACTGTTGTTTCTGATCCTATTCAGGGTCAAATGCCTTCACAGGCTTCTGGGGGAAACTTGGATGAATTGCCACATTCTACATCCTTGTCTACCCCCCTGGGAGGAACATTCCCAGATCCATCTAAGGACTCTTCACCTCTCGAAGGTGAACGACAATCTGTTTCTGAGCCCTTCATATCAGGAAGTGTGCCAGTTATAGAGGACTTGTCACAAAGTCTTTCGCCGTCAAAGGCAGTTGTGGGAAACCAGGGTGCTTCACCAATTCAAGGATCACATCCTTCGAGCCCTGTGTCTACCCACCCTGAGATTCCAACTCAGGATCCAACAAAGGACTCACTACTTTCGAGTAGTCGGCAACTTGTTTCTTATGACTCAGATTCATCTGACGAGGAAACTGAGGACGAAGGCTTACGAACCTTCATTGCACCTTCTGTGACCTCTCTAGAAGAGGCTAAGAAGATTTCTCTTGCAGGTACATCCACAGAAGCTGGAACTTCTTTGAGTGAGAGGGAAACACTTACAGAACATGTTATACAGAAACCCTCTGCCTCACTGAGTGCTCTAGTCTTGAGTGAAATGAGAGAAAAACCTGCAGAACGATCTAGTGAGAACCCAACAACCCAACCTACAATTGAATCTGCTATTCCAACTGTATCTGTGACAGAATTTGAAGCTCTAAAGTTCAAAGTTCAACATCTAGAAGCTGAGAATCTTGTTCTACGGGAGGAGTTAGTAGAAATCAAATCAACAATGGAACAAAGGTTGGCTGCCCTGGAGGCTAAATTGCTGGCATCTCAACCTTCCAGAGAGAATTACTTAACTGAGGGGGAGAGAGCAGCAGAAAAAGCAAAAGGAAAGAGGGTGATATTAGGGGTGTCTGAAGAACTGATTGATTCTGCTCCTAGGCATCAATTCAGTTACAGTCATGATGAATACATCCCTGAGTTTGTGGATGACAGGGTGATAAGGATGGTTGGTGCTGAAAATGATGATCTGGAAGAAGGAGAAATCCCAGACAATGAAGTCTTTGCTGATGAACTTGCATATCATAATGACATCTTTCCTCCTCAAGAATTTGAAATTGCAAATCCACAAGACATTGCTGAAGTTTCTAAGGATTTTGCTGAGCAAAGGAGAGCAAGGGAGAAGTTAGAAAATCAAAGACGGATTCGAAGGGAAAGGAGACTTGCCAATCTACACAAGGAAGGAGATGAGTGGGATGCTGCTAGATCAGTGTTTGACTTTCCAGAGGTCACTCAAGATAATGATGATGACGAAGTAAAAGATATCTTTGACTCCTTCAGGAACAACTACAAAGATTTACATGATTATCACGAGGTGTTGAATGATATCATTTCTACTGTGTCTATTGCTGTGCTTCCCAGAAGAGGATGGATGGTAAACATTTCATTTGAGCTACAAAGAGAAGGCCATGGACTCAAGCATGTGTCAAGTCAGTTTCTCAGAGATCTATCTTTAACTGAGCTGTTTGTGGTAAGAAATAAGATCATCTCAACCGGCAGAAAGCATAATGAAGTATTCAGAGATATGGTGGAAGAATGGATCACTGATATTGCAGTTGAAATTCATGACAAACCTTCAGTTATCAAGTATTTCAAGGATGGTATGATTCAGAGTATTGGACTCACTGATGAAGCATTGTCAACATACAATCCTCGTATACTGAAATATCTGGAAACTCAAGTCAGGGAGAAGTGCTCAAGGACTAGCAAGGGAAGACTAACTGCAGAACTGCTATATGCCTATCGTCTGAACTTTGCTGCTCTGAGAGACTTAGACTTATCAGCAATCAATCGTCAACCACCATATCCACTGCCTCCACTCAATCCTGAAATTCCTGAAAATACAAAAGCACCTGTTGTAACCTACAATCCTACTTCTGTGATATTCAAGAAGAAGAAAGACTCTGAGGCCATTGCTATACCACTGACAGAAATTGGAAAATTCTCTTCCAAAAGAATTATTCGTGCTGTTGCTGCTGTCAAGTTATCAGTTGTGAAAGAAGACAAGAGTGTGCTCAAAGATTTGATTGATCTTCTAGAAATAAGAAAAGCTGTAGAGACTGTCCATAACACTTCAAGGGTTCGTGCTCATCCATCAAGAATCATCATGAAAATTGAAGGAATGGAGATGAATGTCACCTTTAAGAAGTTGAAGAAAATGGTTCATGTCCAGACATTAGAGAAGATGAAGAAGAATCTAGAGCAACCTCCACCTGAGAACACACTGGAGCAAGTGGCACTGAGTACCATCACTGCTAGGATTGAAGAAATTGAGAGCAAGCTCACTCAGAAGAAAGAGGAGGAAGCTGCAAAGAGAAAAGCAGAGCAGAAGCTGATTAATGCAAGAGCCAAGAAACCAAGGAGAGATTAGTTCAGGCTAGAGGAACAATGGCTGCTTGTATTTACTTTTGAATTCTGGAAATTGTAAGATATAATCCAGACTGTACTTAGTATTATTTCCTGTTTAAAATAGTATGCTTTTTCATTGTGTCAGTTGAGTTATCCTCTTAAAGGATTTGCTTGTCGAACTCTAACAATCAAATAGGGGGAGATTGTAAAGCATAATGTAACGTAACTGTAATTACGATAACTCAACACAACAAAAGACAGGAAACAATACGTAAGTATATTACAGGAATCTACAGGTTGGAGATTCGATACGAACAGACAAAGACAATCAAGATATCTGAGACGAGCATCCGTCCACTGAAAGAAGTTCATTAATATGTTCAAGCCTCAGTGAAGAATAAAGTTCTATGTGTTTCTGCTATCAAGATTGCCTGAAGATCAAGTATCAAAGACCAGAAGATTCCAGTATATTTGATTTGATTATTTATAATCAAATTTATCGAAGCAACATCTAACCCGGAATGACTGATCAAGTATGTTATCAAGCAAAGGATTCAAAGAATCATTTCAGTTCGAGTCGTTCGTGAACCAGACCAGTGCACAGAACGTCAGGACGTACGAAAGTATTCAGTGGATTCAATCAACGGATTAATTGATCAAGGCAATTGAAGCTGCATCAACAAAAGATTAAAATTGAATTTATCCATATATATATGTAAATATATTATTAATTGGAAATTACTTGAATCTACAATTATTCAAGTAATTCATAAAACAATTAATAATATATATATACATATATATATCTTAAATTTAAATTACTAATCTGTTTGACTTTGGTCAAAACTTGCGACACTTATACTTTGCACTTGGAGTATTTGTTTTTCTCTAAGGCACAAGATATATGTGTATTGGAGCGCAAGGTTTGACTAAAATAGTCAAAACCTGCGCCATGGTTACATCCCTGGATTTTGGCTAAGTATAGTATCACTGCAACAGTTAAGAGTCAAGCGCAACATTTGACTTTAGTCAAATGTTGCGCCTCCTGCGTAGCATCTCTCCCAGAACTCACTTAGAATTTATTCCAAGTCCAAAGAACAGATGAAGCGCATCCTTTGACTTACAAGCGCAACATTTGACTGAAACACTTAGAATTATTCTAAGTGATTTCTTACAGTGGTACACTATACTGGCGCCATCTTTGACTTCATAGGCGCAAGGTTTGACCACAACTATACATATATGCATTTGGGGCGCAACATTCATATATATATATATATACTCACATATATGTATATGAAAGTGGCGCCACCCCTTTGTATATTTGGACTTTGATTTATTTTTATAAATAGAATCCGTCCAGGACGAACTCAAGTCGTCCAGGACGAACTCGTTAACCATGGTTAGTTGTTGGAAAGCCTATAAATAGAGGTTGATGTTTTCATTTGAAAACAACTACACACTTTGTAAAGTGCACACACTATACACATTCTCGAGAGTTAAGATTAGAATATCAGTTTTATCGAGAGTTTGTAATAGAGTGATTGTAGTCTCTGCAGCCGACACTTGTGTTGGAATTTGTAGCACCCGAGGATTATTTCTAATACAAGAATATTCCCCGACTTGCTGGAGTTATTTATTTACGATTGATTTAACATGGACTGAAACAAGATTATCCGCAATTAAATTAAATCGAAGAAATTGGTACGACGTATTCAACCCCCCCTTCTACGTCTGATTGGACCTAACAAAACCATTCATATATCATCATATATATATGGATTTAGGTTCAAAGAAAGGGTGGTAAGGTGAAGGTTGGTTGAAGATGATGTTATGCGGCGTTCAAAACCAGTCTTGAAGTGAATGAATTAGAAAGAACCAAGAAGTAAGGAATATATCGTAGGTTACACAAAAAGATGTTTTTGCATTAATCCAAAGCCCAGAAAGAATCAAGGTTGTATCCTACTTCTAATGTCATGACAATTCTTCCCCCATCAAATCCCAATAATTGAATAAAGCTTCCTCATACACATTGTTCTTATTAGTAAATTAATAATACATATCGTCAACAGATTGAAAAATCCAAAAGGTAGAAAATCAGATGATACAGCAAAAGTAAAAGTTAATGGATCCACAATGTCCTTACCTAAGGAAATATCAAGTTGAGCACATTTATTTGAGATCTTGTTTAAATACTTTCACATAATTACGGGATTTTTTTTTTTAAAGGAAGCGAATAACTACAGAAAGTAGGAAGAAGAGAACCCAACATTTTTAAACTGTATCTACAGGTAACAAGTGATGTAACTAGATAGAAGTCATAAAGCCACTTCTTTGTTGTTTTACCAGGTGATCTCCTCTATTTGCAAATGAAGAGGATTGGGTCTGGCTTTGGATTTATTTCTCGTGAGACTTTAATAATTTATTGTTGTGTTAGATATCATGTGATAATATAGGGTCTGTCAGAGAGGGTATAACTAACGCACTCAAGTAGTGACACTAATATGACAATATCTAACTGGCAAATACATTATAACCAACTACATAACTGATATCATCTTCTAAAGATTCAGCAATTAATATTTACAATGATTGCCAATTAACAACCAAGCATAGAAAGAACTACAAAAGCCATTAAAACCCAGAGGTCCCCTCTATCACATGATTCAAAAATGTAAAATGGCTTTTTTACTTGCACGGAAACAGCAGTAGCAAGAAATATCCTTGCATTATAGCACACATTAACTAATGACAACATATATTGCAACATTGCATTTAACTTTTAAATTTATTTACCTTGGTTTGGCGGCCCAAAGAATTGCCACGAGGCTCCCAGTGAATCTTTTCTGCAGGCATAACTCCACCACTACCATTACCACCATTACCACCACCATCAGCCTAATCAACAGCAACTATTGCACCAACAGCATCCTTTCTAGGCCTTACCCTGGCCGTAGGCTCATAGTATAGGTAGGAGCCGGCTTGGGCCGACCTCTTGGACCCTTGTTATAAGCCTACATTGCCAGCCTTCCCCATACTTTCTTCGGGCCTCTATTTAGCTTGGGTGTCCTTCCCCGGCCTCTTTTACCCAACACAGTTGATGGTCCAATATTGTTCTGCGGTACTGAGTCTTGGACCGATGAAACAAACAGAAGAGGCCCATCATTGATATGAGCAACTGTGGGGTCTTCAGCAGCCGAATAAATAATAGGCCCAGCTTAACCAACAAGAACTATACAGATTGTTTGCAAATATTAAGACAAATGATTAATTTTATATGATTATTTAATAAATTTTATATTTGAAAAATTATTCAATTTTAGCATTATAATTTTATTATTAATTACTTAGTTCAAATTTACAACTTTTATTAGAAGTAATTCTTCCAGAGATGTTATAAAAAATAATATTTTTTCCAAAATTTAGTGTTTTCATGTTCAATAGATTATATTCTATCAATTAATCATTTAAAATTATTTTAGATTTATTTTATGTAAATTTTATTGTCATATTATAAATAATTATTTTACTAATACTCAATGCAACACATATATTGACCTACTGCTAAGTTTAAATGAACTTGCAGTAGGTATGGATTAGTGCCTCTAATACAACATCATTTGCAGTAGGTATGGATTAGTGCCTCTAATACAACATCATTTTGAAACACTCGCGTTCATATCTTGCCTCTACTTCATGAGGAGTTGACCTACTACTAGGATCCGCTCCCATATTTGTCATCCTTTTCACGGGAATGTCGTACTTGTTGTGCGAGTATGATCATAATTAGAAGTACCCTGAGGTATACTAGAATTTATAGAGAACACATCTTCAAAAAATATTCCATCATGAAAATCAACAATAGTGTTTACCACTCTAACGTCTATGTCAAAGTTCATTACTAAAGTTCTAATAGCCATAGTAGTTTCACTAAGCACGAAAAGATGCAATGGTTTATGCACCTAGTTTCTTTCAAGTACCTTTGCAAGGCCCCCCACATAGAAAGATATTTTAAAATTGTCTTTTTGCTTTTCAATAATTTGTAAGGAGTCTTCTCCATATGTTTCCGAAAGACTATATTCAGAATAGGACAAGTCGCATTCAAAGCCTCTCCCCACATAATAAATTATACGGCTAATAGATTTAATATATTAATTTCCTAACCGAGTTATGAAGCTTAAGATAAACTCAACAATTGACTTAAAATATCCATATCTGTTGCCGAGGATAGCCTAGAGCTGAATAATCATTCCCTCTTTCTTAGCAGTGAAACTATCATGGTTGACATGAGGCCTAAGATGGTTAACCCACCTAAGCCCACAACTCTTTTCGCCTCTATTGAAGTCTATAGTACACATCAAATAGTTAAATAACACACACACATATATGCGCACACCAATGCAACTGATAAAGCGATCTATACAGGTCAAACACGTAAAAAAAAATAAAAACTTTACCTATGTATATATTACTAACACTTTTAGGAACATATGCCCATTTGTCTTCCCGGTAGTATTTTTATAGAGTTGATGAGAAGTGATTAAAAAGCGGGGATATATTTATTTCTTAAGAATAATGACATTGTTTACAACAAATCAAACTCACAGGTTCCAAGTATCTATAAAAAAATATCTATTAACATAATTCACCATAACAATATCCAACTTCTACATAGCTGACCCAAACACAATATGAAATTTTAACCACATTAACATATCTAAACAAATGTTATACAATGTATGTAACTATAATGTCTTAATAAATCTACACAACAAAGTATGTATATTTACTGTTACAAGTTTATGTTATAATATATACCTGGAGACTATTAATTTAGAGAATATAGGAGCATTTTCTTCATTGTTTATCATGACCAATATGAGGAGAGTTGCTGCAAACAAGTAATTAGTCACGTGTATATTCGAAGTTTCAAAGTGTAATATTCAAATGTAATAGCACAAAGTTTCAACACAATAAAAATAAGTGAAACTAAAATTATTACATACACTATTTAACACATTCATAGACTCCTTAATCACTTATGAGATCAGTTTTGCTTGCATAGTGGACATATAAATAACTAAATAAGATTTTCACCACTATTGCTCTTTTGGATATTGTATAATGATACAAAGAAGCATTATTCATATTCTTTTACAAATTTTTTTCATATACAGAAGAATCAAACACATAGTTCATAATAAATTCATCAATTTATAAATATAATATCTTAAAATTTAAAATCACTTAAATCAAGGTCTTATATGAAATACATCAGGAATAGAGATCATAACAAATTCATCATATATGTATAGCCTAAATATACAATCATTCAAGTAAGAGATACACAAGGTCATATCTAGCTACTTAAATGAAAAACCACTAACACATGTTTACCAAGCATGAAAGGACCATATATATCATATGTGTTCATGTGGTACATTTAAAATTGTAAAGAGTATAAATATATACCTTAATTAGACAATATAAGAAGGAGCATTGTGAGATGGAACACATGCGATGAGAAGAGAGCTGGAGAGGGCTGAGTGGAGAAATCTGGAGATGGCTCTCCCTGATGTCAAGATTAGGATGAGATCCAACCCCATAAGATGATGAGAAGAGATGGGCAGAGACGGCTGTTATTTGGAATAGGGTTTCTTTTGCACAAATAGGTTACTAGGATGATTATAACCAACTCAAAAGATAGGCTGGGCCTAGCTATTTGGAATATGGTTTTCTTTTGCACAAATAGGTTACTAGGATAATTATAGCTAGCTCAAAAGATGGCCTGGGCTGGGCCTAGTCGCAAAGAAGTTTGTACTTAATTATAATTTTTTTAGAATAAAACCCTTAATAATGTCCTATTTGATTAATTAAGTGTTGATGCAAACAACTAAAATTTTTTTTGCTTTATAAACAATCTATTTTGTACAAGTGTCAAAGTACCCAAACACTAATAGATTAATTTTGATTAAAAGAAAATAAAAATATTGGTTCAATATTAATAATTTATTTTGAAAAAATTCAAAATAACCTTATAGGTTAAAGTTCGTTGTGGTTACTAATAATATGTTACTATTTTGAAGATACATATAGATTATATTGTAGAAAGTTTATCATTTAAATTTTAATATATTCTATTTTTATAAAAAAAATTAATTTAAAAATTAAGTTCTGATAAAATATAGTAACAAGTTTATCAATAATTACAAATTAAATTACAAGTAAAACTTATATTATAATTATGACTTAATGATATTTATATATCATTAAGTTATATATTATATAATTTTTTATTATAAAATAATAAAGAGAAAATGAAATATTTTCAAGTATTTACTAATATAACTACAACATACCTGATTTTTAAGCAAGTTTGAGCATATGTGCATGTTATTAGTGTCTAATGTTATGTACTTGTGGAAAAAAAAAGGTCATGATTTCATCATTCTAGGTAAATTTGCAATTTAATTGTATTAAAATGGAGATACTAGATTATAAATTACATACTTAAGCAGATAAAAACACAGCCCTTCCCACAATTTTTATGAAACCAACCCACATGCCAAGTAAAATAGCTAGATCACACTAACAGAGAACGCACACTCAAGACACATATATAACAGGTTCTAGTTTTTATATTTTTAATCATTTGCTCTGATTTTTATTGTAGTGACCTAAGCAACAAGTTTCGACTTTTGGCATATATTGTGGCTATTTTGTGGGATGTTTTATTGAAGATATAATGTGTAGCAATAAAACAAAAATTGATGTTAATGTAAGTATTTCTAATTTTTCTAATTAAAAAGTTAAGAGTTTAACAAGTGTACTATACCAATCATGCAATCTTAATATTTGTGAATAAAATGGCGGCCTTTCAGATTAATTAGGCAGGTTACTTGTATAATCGATATCTCAAAGACAAGTTGCTCAAGTAGTATTTTTGTGTTTTATTAGAAATTGTAATTTTCTCAAGGACATGTGGCTCAAGTAGTAATTTTGTGTTTTATTAGAAATTGTATTTTGTGTAGAGTAGTTTTTTGAATTGAGAAATATTGAGTGACGGAGGATTTCATGTTTTATGTTCAATATATGTTTATTTGGAATTGAATTCAGTTGTCCGCAAATAATTTCATCAGTATTTAAGTAATTTTATTTTTATTAGAATAAGGAGCAAGTATGTTTTTTAAATGATTTGTGAATTTTTCCAAATTGCATGTGTAAAAAATACACAGAAAATTAATTATATTAGTATTTTTTAAAATATTGAGAATTTTTATTAAGTTTCTGCTTGGATAGCGTTTAAAAAATAGCTATATAAATAAGTGGGCAAGATACAACTTTTATTTCCATAGTGTTTATATAAGAGCTATGCAAGGAAGATTATGAGATACACTTGATACTTGTATAGAGTTTATAGAAGTGCTATTGAAGTAAATTGACTTGCTATATGTTTTTAGAGAGTGGAAAATGAAACGCTATGTAAGCTTATGGTACTTGCATAGCGGTGTCTTGCATAGCGCCTAGAACCGCTATGTAAGTTTAAAAATTACCGCTATATAAGTACAAATGTGTAGTAGTGTTTTGATTTAATTATTAATCGTTTACTTAGCATTTTAAACCCGGGGGGCTTCCGGGAAAAGTTCGCCGTTAAGCTATTTGGGACATTCCAAGCATCTTTTGTGTTTTAACTTTTTCGATCCGGAGTACGGTTTTTCCCGTAAATGATCCGGTATGATCCGATATGTGCAAACCAGATATTTTTATTATTATATTACTTTCAACAAAAATATCTTCAAATGGGACCCACAGATCAATCATGCATACCCTACTTTGATGATTAATTATCTCAAAAACCGATATCGATTGGATCCGTTTTATTAATACTTAGCTATTAAGTATCGTATTTTCATATCATATATGATCCAAAGGGGTACCAATTATTCGTAATTATAAATAACCTTTTTATAACTTTATTACATACGTACAATCATTTCAGTAGTTTCTTTTCACGATTATCGAGAGAAAACAAGTTGCGTTCTTCGCAATCAAATGAGGATTTGAAGATGTTATTGGAATCCGATGGAGGCGTATGAATAGTCAAATCGATGCTCTCGAAGCATAGAATCTAGTTTAATCAACCATATCAGTGCAGATTTCACGGGTAATTTCGGATTTAGTTTTTAAAATTCAAATTATACGTTTTTCAATGATGAATTTCCGGAGATGATTTTGTTTGATTGATTTGCTGATTCCATGTTGTAGAGAATATCCTGCCATTCGTTTTCATATATTATATGTTTATTTTTGAGTCCGATAACATATAGAAACTTAGGTTTGATTCTTGAAGGCTATTCTTGAATGTTCTTAGAGGTGTATGAATGTTCTTAATTGAAATTTAGGGCTTTTCAATCGGTTAGCTCTGGGTTGAATTTGAGGTTACAAACACGTTCATATGGTTAAGGTGAGTTGAATCATGACACTGGATTGAATGTGGGGCTAATATTCGAGCCGCCGGAGTTCTTGAAGATCCGGCGGTGTTCTTCATGTTCATCCCATATTACAGCCAAATCGCACCGTTCCTGTTGATTCCAGTCACATAAACATGTTCCTCGGAGGTTAAGCTTTTGATCTGCATCATTTGGTGCAATTCTGGGCTCGTTGGCGGTGTCCGGCGACGCTCCGGGAATCGTACAAAACACCCACCAAACTTTTAGAAACTTACATTTTAGCCCATGGCTTTAAGTTTTAGAAACTTTACACTTTAAATCTTTTCAAATTATTTTCGAAAATAGTTCTTAAATATTTTCTTATTCAAAAATGAATCTAAATTAATTTATTAATTCATTTTAATTTGTAAATAATTATTATAATTGGTCAGTTAATTTAAATATTAATTGATTAATTATTTTAATTATTAATTAATTGATTTTAATGGATAAATTAATTGGATTTAATTATTCTTTTGATTTAAAAAATTTTGAAAATTAGTTTTGAGCTTGAAATACTTTTCTAAATTATTTTCAAAGCTCATCAGTTGTTCACGAATGATTTCAAGTCGAATTTCGATTATCCGGACTTGATTATCTATTCAAAAATTGATTCTTTTGTTCGTTTTAATCCCGAAAAATGTTTAAAAATTCCAGAAAATTCCCGAAAAATATTTTTATTCTAAGACTTGATTGGACATCAATCGGGATAGGAAACCTTATGTGAAATATGTTGTCTGCTATCTGTTTGACGTGTTATGTGCTGATAGAAGAGTCAGGAAATGGTTTTGATCGTAACTTTTGATCTGTAATTCAGAATTGAGCGAAACGAAAGAGAGATTGAAGCTTCTAAAGTTTGTTCTAATATAAGATAACAATATGGTCGAGTCTAGAATGTGATTATGTTCTAATAAATATGTAGTATGTGATGATATGTGATCTAATTGCTATGACTTGATAATTATATGAATACGTGTTCATTTCTGACACGATAAATGATTTGGGAGACATAGCATCGTGTCTTGATTGATGTTGTAATATGTTATGTGGAATATGGCTTGACTATATGGTAGATTCAAAGCATGATTATGTGTTAAGTGATATCTGATAGGTTTAAAGGAATATATAAGTGGATATCGATATACGTGATATGTATATGCGATAGATTGTTTAGTGATTATAGTATTATCTTATTCTCGTAAAGGATTTGGGCGGGACGTGTGTATGCTCGAAGATATTCAGAAAGTCAAATGATATTGCAAAGTGAATAAGGAATGAAGCGAGGAAGCGAAGCTATGAGGTTATGATGTGCTAGATTGTGAGAGTTGAAAGATGAGACTGAGCTATGAGGTTATGATGTTCTGATTTATCACTTCAATTATCCCTTGCTCAGCAACTTTATTTTTCTCCCCCTCAACAATTGTTTTCTCCCCAAATATACTATTTTTTCTTATATTTGAGAGCTTCATATTCATGAATACTCTCAAACTTTGACAACAGGGCTTCGACATATTCTATAAACTTTGAGCATCCATTGTTAAGAATAAATATTCTGTTTCTTAAGCCATGCAGTCAACAATAATGATTAGTTTGAAGTTTTGAGTACCCACACTTGTTGGATTCTTTTAACATGTTGACTATGTTTAACTATATAAACTTTCTTGACACCACTTGTTCTATTAATATTAGCCTTATCATAACTAGTAGAACATGATGCATGCTTGTCATTTGAAAGTTTATCAGTATTTGCACATTTCTAAAATTTAGGAAGAGGATCATAATAAATTTCATGTAACTCATGATAATCAAAACATGTATTAATAGAATGCCAATAGTTGCCGCAATGAAAACATGGATTTTCCCGTTTGACATTCATTGTTCTACCAGCTACATGAGATTTATGTATAGCTTTTGGCTTCTTTTTGTTTTCCTACGATCAAGAGCAAGATGATTACAATTACCACAATTATAATATTTCTTCCTTGGTGCAAAAGGAATATACTCATAATTATTTGCTCAATTTATTCCTTGTTTGTTATTCCTGTTTCTTTTAGTAATTGCTCTAGGTTGAGATCTTTCGGTTACCACTTGTTACCCAAGGTTTAAACAATAGACTAGGCTAGGGATGGCAATCGGGTCGGATCGGGCCGGGTTTCATGAAATCCATATCCAATCCGTTATATTTCGGATCGGATCGGGTTCGGATTTGGATATTAAAATGTAAAATCCAAATCCAATCCGTCGGGTTTTTTCGGGTTTCGGATCAGATTCGGGTTTCAACCGGATATCTTAAAAAAAATTAAAAATTATAAACCTGTCTGAACTATGATAATTAAGTATTTTTTTTCAAAATTAAGATTATTGGATTGGATTCTATTGGTTTAAATTAGAATAATATAAACTTAAACCATATTAATTTTCATTATTACCAATATACAATATATTTTATACAATATATTATTAATGAAGTATTTGTCTTAAATAGAAACCCTTATTCCTTTGACCTAGTCTATTGATATTGAGAGTATTATATTACATTCATCCAAATAATTAAATATAAATATGTTATATATATAGACACACACACATTCATATTAAATTATTTATAATATATATATATATATATAATATTCGGGTTTTTTTCGGGTTTCGGGTTCGGATAGGATTTCGGGTTTCGGATCGGGTTTCGGATCGGTAGAGGTCATATCCATATCCAAATCCAAAAAAAATCGGGTATAAAAATCAAATCCATATCCATATCCAAATCCAAAAATTCGGGTTCGGTATATCCAAAAATTCGGGTTTCGGATCGGGTATCCGTCGGATCGGATTATTTTGCCATCCCTAAGACTAGTTGTGGAATAACTCTATTGTTAAGGATTAATGTCAAACTCATATTACCGTAACAACCATTAATCAAATCAACTCGGCTCTTATTGATTTATAAGAACTGTTACCAAACTCTCTCAAGAAAATCGTTCTTAAGAGCTTCTTGGTTACAACAATTTCTCTCGTGTTGTACATACATTCGTATAACCTAATATGCGTGTTTATATACTACACAACTACGTCCATCAATCACAACATATTCTCTATCAATATTTATCAATTTCTTTTTATATCATGTATGATAGAGTAATTCCCTATAAATAAGTTGTCTAGCATCAATCTTCTTCTATTGTCTTTCAAACTCAATCTCCAGCTAGTGGTAATACTTGATACTGATCAAATATCTGCATATTGATGCTCGTGTATCAGTCACTTATGCGCTTATCAGGAACTGTCGACTTTATTGTTCCTTGTTGCTTCATAGTGATGATCTCCTGATGCATTAATGAATCTTTCTACGTAACACATGCCATGGTTTCACATCCCTGCCAATACTTGGTTGGACTTCCATTTTTTCCCTTCTTGCACACATTTCCTATTAAGTTACACAGACAAAGATATATGATCAGGATTTAAGTTTTATGATCATATACGGAAACATTCTACTACACATGCCAATCAGTAATTGTATCTAAACGAAAACAAAAGGTCATGTCTACTCAGATTATTCGGCCACACTTATATTTTTGTGTCGGGCAACTTGGAAAATGGATTTACGAAGTAGAACTTCATAATATACTCAACAAGTTTGAACTGGATTCAAGAATGCAACAACTAAAATTGCTTAAAATACTCATCATACTCACCTTTCGAGTCAGAGATCTGAACCTAGCAGAAAAATTAAATTATCAAACATAGTGGTAAACTTTAGAGAAGGACAGCGCATGCAGCAGTTTGATGGAAGGGAGAATATGCTAAAAAGAAATGAGGCTTTTCCATCCGGCAATGTTTACAAAATAAAAGTCTACAAACACAACATTAAAAATAACATGTGCACATCTAGTGTGTAAGGGTATTGTAATCTGGCAAATAGCCTAATATGTACAAAAGAATGGAGAACAATACCTGAACTTGAGGTGCTTTCCTTCTGTCAATTTTTCAGGCAATTTCTCAGCAAGTATTGGCCAGTATGGAGATAATTCTTTACGAACCTGAAGACAATTATCAGAATAGTTACGAGCAGTCATGATGATGAATATGTAATCACAAAGAGATCTGAAAATAACAGAGATAGTAGTGTACCAATTGTATACTTCCCATGTCGAGTCGAATGGATAATCCTTCGGAGCTGTAGTGACATTTTTGTCCTCTAGCAACACCTCTACACAAGCAAGTACAGAATTTGCTATCGAAAGTAGAAAGTAGGAAGGAGAGAACCCACTTCTTTGTTGTTTTACCAGATGATCTCCTCTTTCTGCAAATGAAGAGGATTGGGTGTGGCTTTGGATTTTTTTTTTCGTGAGACTTTAATTTATTGATGTGTTAGATATCATGTGCTAGGGTCTGTCAGAGAGGGTATAACTAACGCACTCAAGTAGTGACACTAATATGACAACATCTAACTGGAAAATACATGATAACCAACTACATAACTGATATTATCTTCTGAAGATTCAGCAATTAATATTTATAATGATTGCCAATTAACAAAGCATAGAAAGAACTAGAAAAGCCATTAAAACCCAGAGGTCCCCTCTATCATATGATTCAAAAATGTAAAATGGCTTTTTTACTTGCATGAAAACAGCAGTAGAAAGAAATATCCTTGCATTATAGCACACATTAACTAATGACAACATATATTGCAACATTGCATTTAACATTTAAAATTTATTTACCTTGGTTGGGCGGCCCAAAGAATTGCCACGAGGCTCCCAGTGAATCTTTGCTGCAGGCATAACTCCACCACTACCATTACTACCATTACCACCACCATTAGCATGATCAACAACAACTATTGCACTAACAACATCCTTTCTAGGCCTTCCCCTGGCCGTAGGCTCATAGTATAGGTAAGAACCGGCTTGGGCCCACCTCTTGGACCCTTGTTATAAGCATACATCGCCAGCCTTCCCCATACTTTCTTCGGGCCTCTATTTAGCTTGGGTGTCCTTCCCCGGCTTCTTTTACCCAACACAGTTGATGGTCCAATATTGTTCTGCGGTACTGAGTGTGGGACCAATGAAACAACCAGAAGAGGCCCATCTTTGGTCTGAGCAACTGTGGGGTTCAGCAGCCGAAGCAACAATAGGCCCTTTTAGATTCAACCCCAGCTCAATAGGCCCTTTTAGATTCAACCCCAGCTGATTCGTCAATCTGTTCACTAGGCCCAGCTTAACCAACAAGAACTATACAGATTGTTTGCAAATATAAAGACAAATGATTAATTAAAAATTTATTGGGCACAGAGAGTAGTTTTACTCAACTAACTAGCATCAATTTCTCTAGAGAATTCAGAGTGTAGTTTTACGAGTTTTGCATTTCTAGTTTTTAAACTATTTTACAATATAATTATTTAATAAATTTTATATTTGAAAAATTATTCAATTTTAGCATTATTATTTTATTATTAATTACTTAGTTCAAATTTACTACTTTTATTAGAAGTACTTATTCCAGAGAGATGTTATAAAAATTAATATTTTTTCCAAAATTTAGTGTTTCTATGTTCAATAGATTATATTCTATCAATTAATAATTTAAAATTATTTTATGTAAATTTTATTGTCATATTATAAATAATTATTTTACTAATACTCAATGCAACGCATATACTTCAAATGAACTTGCAGTAGGTATGGATTAGTGCCTCTAATATAACATCATTTTGCAACACTGGCGTTCTTATCTTGCCTCTACTTCATGAGGAGTGAGGTATACTAGAATTTATAGGGAACACATTCTCAAAAAATGTTGCATCATGAAAATCAACAATAGTGTTTACCACTATAACGTCTATGTCAAAGTTCATTACTAAAGTTCTAATAGCCATAGTAGTTTCACTAAGCACGAAAAGATGCTACAGTTTGTGCACCTAGTTTCTTTCAAGTACCTTTGCAAAGCCCCCCACATAAGAAGATATTTTAAAATTGTCTTTTTGCTTTTCAATAATTTGTAAGGAGTCTTCTCCATATGTTTCCGTAAGACTCTATTCAGAATAGGAAAAGTCGCATTCAAAGTCTCTCCCCACATAATAAATTATACGGCTAATAGATTTAATATATTATTTCCTAACCGAGTTATGAATCTTAAGATAAACTCAACAAATGACTTAAAATATCCATATTAATCATTCTCTCTTTCTTAACAGTGAAACTATCATGGTTGACATGAGGCCTAAGATGGTTAACCCACCTAAGCCCACAACTCTTGTCGCCTCTGTTCAAGTCTATAGTATTCATCAAATAGTTAAATAACACACACATATATACACACACCAATACAACTGATAAAGTGATCTATATAGGTCAAACAGGTAAAAAAAATACAAACTTTACCTATGAGAAGTGATTAAAAAGTGGGGATATGTTTATATTTTAAGAATAATGACATGGTTTACAACAAATTAAACTCCTGGACAAAAATATTTTATGCAATATGTCATAATCACTTTATTTTCAACAGGTTCCAAAGTATCCATAAAAAAATATCTATTAACATAATTCATCATAACAATAACCAACTTCTATATAGCTGACCCAAACACAATATGAAATTTTAACCACATTAACATATCTATTTTAACCACATTAACATATCTAAACAAATGCTATACAATGTATGTAACTATTATAATGTCTTAATAAATCTACACAACAAAGTATGTATATTTACTATTAAGGTATGAAAAATATATTACTGTTACAAGTTTATGTTATAATACCTGGAGAATATTAATTTAGAGAATACACGAGCATTTTCTTCATTGTTTATCATGACCAATATGAGCAGAGTTCTGCAAACAAGTAATTAGTCACGTGTATATTCAAAGTTTCAAGGTGTAATATTCAAATGTAATAGCACAAAGTTTCAACACAATAAAAATAAGTGAAACTAAAATCATTAAATACACTACATAACACATTCATAGACTCGTTAATCACTTATGAGATCTGTTTTGCTTGCATAGTGGACATATAAATAACTAAATAAGATTTTCACCACTATTGCTCTTTTGGATATTGTATAATGATACAAAGAAGCATTATTCATATTCTTTTACCAACTTTTTTCATATACATAAGAATCAAACACATAGTTCATAATAAATTCATCAATTTATAAATATAATATCTTAAAATTTAAATTCACTTAAATCAAGGTCTTATATGAAATATATCAGGAATAGAGATCATAACAAATTCATCATATATGTATAGCCTAAATATACAATCATTCAAGTAAGAGATACACAATGTCATATCTAGCTACTTAAATGAAAAACCACTAACACATGTTTACCAAGCATGAAAGGACCATATATATCATATGTGTTCATGTGGTACATTTAAAATTGTAAATAGTATAAATATATACCTTAATTAGACAAAATAAGAAGGAGCATTGTGAGATGGAACCCATGAGATGACAAGAGACCTGGAGAGGGCTGAGTGGAGAGATCTGGAGATGGCTCTCCCTGATGTCTAGATTAGGATGAGATCCAACCTCATAAGATGATGAGAAGAGATGTGGAGAGGCCGCTGCTATTTGGAATAGGGTTTCTTTTGCACAAATAGGTTACTAGGATAATTATAACTAACTCAAAAGATGGGTTGGGCCTAGCTATTTGGAATAGGGCTTTCTTTTGCACAAATAGGTTACTAGGATAATTATAACAAACTCAAAAGATGGGCTGGGCTCGCCTAGTCGCAAAGAAGTCTGTACTTAGTTATATATAATTTTTTAAAATAAAACCCTTAATAATGTCCAATTTGATTAATTAAGTTTTGATGCAAACAACTAAATTTTTTTTTTTGCTTTATAAAGAAACTATTTTGTACAAGTGTCAAAGTACCAAAACACTAATAGATTAATTTTCATTAAAAGAAAATAAAAATATTGGTTCATCATCAATAATTTATTTTTAAAAAATTCAAAATAACCTTATAGGTTAAAGTTCGTTGTGGTTAGTGATAATATGTTACTATTTTGAAGATACATATAGATTATATTGTAGAAAGTTTATCATTTAAATTTTAATATATTCTATTTTTATAGAAAAAGGAGCAAGTATGTTTTTTAAATAATTTGTGAATTTTTCTAAATTGCATGTGTAAAAAATACACAAAAAATTAATTATATTAGTATTTTTTAAATATTGAGAATTTTTATAAAGTTTCTACTTGGATAGCGTTTAAAAAATAGCTATATAAATAAGTGGGCAAGATACAACTTTTATTTCCATAGTGTTTATATAAGAGCTATGCAAGAAAGATTATGAGATACACTTGCTACTTGTATAAAGTTTATACAAGTGTTATTGAAGTAAATTGACTTGGATGATGCTTACTCTTATAACTTTTCATACGTTATGTAACTATATGTTCTTAGAGAGTGGAAAATGAAACGCTACGTAAGCTTATTGTACTTGCATAGCGCTGTCTTGCATAGTGCCTGGAACCGCTATGTAAGTTTAAAAATGACCGCTATGTAAGTACAAATGTGTAGTGTTCTGATTTAATTATTAATCGTTTACTTAGCATTTTAAATCCCGGGGGGCTTCCGGGAAAAGTTCGCCGTTAAGCTATTTGGGACATTCCAAGCATCGTTCGTGTTTTAACTTTTTCGATCTGGAGTATGGTTTTTCCCGTAAATGATCCGGTACGATTTTTCGGGTATTTTTAAAGTTAATAATTATCTAGTCGTCTCGATATACGTGCAAACAAAATATTTTGATTATTATATTACACTCTACAAAAATATCTTCAAATGAGACCCGCAGATCAATCATACCCTATTATGATGATTAATTATCTCGAAAACCGGTACCGATTGGATCTGTTTTATTAATACTTAGCTATTAAGTATTGTATTTCCATATCATATATGATCCAGAGGGGTACCAATTATTCGTAATTATAAATAACATTTTTATAACTTTATTTCATACGTACAATCATTTCACTAGTTTCTTTTCACGATTATCGAGAGAAAACAAGTTGCGTTCTTCGCAATCAAACGAGGATTTGAAGATGTTATTGGAATCCGATGGAGGTGTATGAATAGTCAAATCGAAGCTCTCGACGCATGGAATCTAGTTTAATCAACCATATCAGTGCAGATTTCACGGGTAATTTCAGATTTAGTTTTTAAAAGTCAAATTATACGATTTTAAATGATGAATTTTCGGAGATGATTTTGTTTGATTGATTTGTTGATTCCATGTTGTAAAGAATCTCCTGCCATTCGTTTTCATATATTATATGTTGATTTTTGAGTCTGATAACATATAGAAACTTAGGTTTGATTCTTGAAGGCTATTCTTGAATGTTCTTGATATGGGTCAGAAATAATATTTAATTATTATTGGATATTAAAAGCCCAAGGATACTAAAGCCCAGTTAAACAGGGGCTGAGACCCTTAAATATTAATTTCGCAATTAATTAATAGAGGCCCAATTGTAGGTCCAGTTACGAATACAAGTTCTATAATCGATCTGATTCTAACAGATAAACATCCCGGAGTGCAGATAAATATCAGCAACGTAAGGATAAGAGTTCTATCTTATCTCTTGTCTCGAGGCATACTTCGATAAGAAGTCTGATATACGGAATCATACTTCCATCCGACTTCTGACTCCGAAGCGCCTATATAAAGGGCTCTACCCCTCATAACTTGGAACTACGTTTTGGACTTGATTCTTCTCCACGCAGAAGATACGTAGGCATCTCGCACCGAGACCAGTCCAAAGCACGAATCGCTCACCCCCTTCGTTTTCTATTCTATAACATTTGGCGCCGTCTGTGGGAAGGCAACAACAACCATGACGAACCCAACCGGACCACGTTCAGAAATCCATGTTCCACGCAGTCGAACAACCACCGGGGTCTCGACTGAATCGACCCCTGTAACCACCTCCCTCCCGCTTGGTACGACCATTGCTCAAACTACTACCCCCCTGACTTTTGGCTCGCTGCCCCCTCTGACTCGAGTAATTGCAACCGTCACCGACACCGGCACGCATTACTCAACCGTCACGACAACCACTCGTGGAGGCACGGGTGATGACTATGTGCACGTAACTGATTACGACTCCTCGGAGTCGGAGCAAGAGCGTGATACCCCTCCTCGAAGGAGGAGAGAAACCGATCATACTCGGCACCGTCGACGCCGCCATAGGCAAGAAACTAATGAGCCCCGGGGGCCAATAACCTATGAGGAAAGGATCCGGGCCCATGAAGAGGAAATCACACGGTTAAAAAGAGACCAGGCAAGGATGCAACCCCCAGAATCTAGGGATGAAAACCCTCGACAAACCGTGATGAATCAAATTCACTTGCTACCAGCAGGCGATCCTGATAAACCGATTCCCCCATTTACGCAAGAAATCATGGGTGCAAGGATTTCCCGAAAATTCAAGCTCCCAACCATTAAAGCTTACGATGGCACGGGTGATCCCGCTAATCATGTTCGGACCTTCATGAATGCTCTTTTGCTCCAACCCGTCACTGAAGCAATCAAGTGCCGCGCTTTTCCTCAAACTTTGAGTGGGATGGCTCAACACTGGTATAGTCGCCTACCCCCCAATTCTATCTCTTGTTTCGCTGACTTGAGCAGGGCTTTCATAGGGCAATTTGTTGGAAGCAAAACGCATGCCAAGAGCTCCGCCTCACTAATGAATTTGCATCAAGGAAAGAACGAATCACTCCGGGAGTATATGAATCGTTTTACCAAAGAAGCCTTGAAGGTCCCAGACCTTGATCAGAAAGTAGCCATGATTGCACTCCAACAAGGCACCACTGACGACAATTTTCGCCGATCCCTAGCCAAGAGGGCTCCGGATAATATGAACGATTTACAAGAGAGAGCCGGAAAGTATATAAAGGCGGAGGAAAGTTTGAGAAAATCCCAGAACAATCAGGGACCGAACACCAACTTCAAGAAACGTGGAAACGACGCCGAGTACAATGCTGAGAACAAATATCCCAAGAGGGACGACGATGAAAAATCTCCTGCTAAGAAGAAGGCGGGACCAAGATTCACGGAGTATGCTAGGCTCAATGCCCCGAGAAGCCAAATCCTACTGGAGATCGAAAAGGATGAAAGTGTAAGATGGCCGAAGCCTATAAGGACCGACCCGGAGAAACGAAACAAAGACCTGTATTGTCGATTTCATAAGGATACAGGACATAAGACTGATGATTGCCGACAGTTAAAGGATGAAATCGAGTTCTTGATCCGAAGAGGCAAGTTGTCAAAATTCACCAAGGATGGAGACAAGAACTATCGAGATAACGACAGTCGTGGAAGAGACCATGATGAGAAAAGAACTCAACCCCGAGGGCCTGTTATTAACATAATCTCCGGAGGACCTACGGCCGCAGGTACTTCAAGCAATTCAAGAAAGGCCTATGCAAGGGAAGTAATGAATATAGTTGGAGAAACCCCGAAGCGGGCAAAAATTGATTACGCGATGGCATTCGATAACATTGACCTCGAGAAAGTAAAGTTCCCCCACGATGACCCCTTAGTAATTACAACAGTGATTGGAAATTCGTCTGTAAAGAGAGTGCTTGTTGATAATGGAGCCTCGGTGGATATCCTATTCTATGATGCCTATGAAAAGATGGGATACTCCGATACTCAACTAACGCCCTCGGATATGCCTATATATGGCTTCAATAATGTGGAAACCAAGATCGAAGGCATGATTCAACTTCCCGTAACAATGGGTACCGAACCTAGGCAAGCCACATGCATAGTAAACTTCTTGGTCGTTAAAGCCTCGTCAACCTATAATGCCATCCCTGGGAGGACTGGAATACACGCTTTTAAAGCAATCCCATCCACTTACCACATGAAAATTAAATTCCCAACTAGGAACGGAATCGGAGAAGAGCTGGGAGACCAGAAAATGGCCCGAAGCTGTTATATCGGAGCATTAAGGTCTGGAGGAACTGGGGGGCAAGTGTTACCCATAGAAGACCTTGATGTCCGAGAATAAGAGGAAAGGAGAGGCAAGCCCGCCGAAGATTTGGTTCCAGTCCAATTATATACGGAAGAACCTGAAAAGGTTACTTATGTTGGAGCATTACTCCAGGAAGATTTGAAACAAGAGTTTGTGAGGTTCTTGAGGAACAATCGTGATGTTTTCGCTTGGACAGCGGCTGATATGCCAGGTATCGATCCTTCATTCATGACCCATAAGTTGAATGTGAACCCCGAGAGGAAACCTATTAAGCAGAAGAAAAGAAACTTCGCCCCTGAAAGGCAAGAAGCCATTAAACAGGAGGTTGATAAGTTGTTGGAAGCCGGTTTTATTGAAGAGATACAATTCCCAGAATGGTTGGCCAACCCTGTTATGGTCAAGAAAGCTAATGGGAAGTGGAGGATGTGTGTAGACTTCACCGACCTAAATGACGCTTGCCCGAAGGATTGTTTCCCTCTTCCGAGAATTGATACACTGATAGATGCAACTGCTGGCCATGAGATGCTGAGTTTCATGGACGGGTTCAGCGGATATAATCAAATCCGAATGGACAAGGACGACGTCCCCAAGGTATCATTTATTACTGACTTTGGTGTGTTTTGTTATTTGGTTATGGCATTTGGACTTAAGAATGCAGGAGCTACTTACCAACGCTTGGCAAACAAGATGTTCAAACATCTGATAGGAAAAACTATAGAAGTATATGTTGATGATATGCTGGTGAAAAGCTTGAGTAAAGCGGATCACCTGGAGCATTTGAAAGAAGCCTTTGAAGTCCTGAGGACGCATAAGATGATGTTAAACCCAGCAAAGTGTGCCTTTGGGGTCGGTTCTGGAAAGTTACTGGGTCTAATGGTCTAAAAGCGTGGTATTGAAGCCAACCCCGACAAGATAAAAGCTATCCTAGATATGGAACCCCCAAAGAGTGTAAGGGATGTTCAGAAACTGACAGGAAGAATTGCAGCCTTGGGAAGGTTTGTATCCAAGTCAGGAGACAAGTGCTTGCCTTTCTTCAAAGCATTAAAGAAGGTTAAGAACTTTGAATGGACGGATGAGAGTCAAGTGGCCTTCGAACATCTAAAGAAATATATGGCAGAGCCACCACTCTTATCAAAACCCGTAGAGGGCGAAATCCTGTACGTATACTTAGCTGTCTCGGAACAAGCGCTAAGCGCCGTCTTGGTTCGGGAGGAATCCAAAGTCCAGAAACCAGTATACAATGTGAGCAAAGTTCTGCATGGAGCGGAGCTCAATTACTCAGTGATCGAAAAGTTTGCTTTGGCCATGATAACGGCCTCGAGGAAGTTGAGACCTTACTTTCAGTCTCATAAGATAGAAGTCTTGACAGACCAACCTCTCCGAAATGTTATACATAGCCCTAAGGCTAGTGGAAGATTGATCAAGTGGGCAATTGAGCTTGGGGAATTTGATATTCGATATAAGCCTCGAACAGCGATTAAAGCTCAGGCCTTAGCTGACTTCCTAGTTGAATGCACCATTAGCAACCAGGAAGTCGGGGGGCAAGGAGACAAGGTAGAAGAACCTACTAAGGAAGAAAAACCTAAAGAATATTGGCTACTATTTTTTGACGGGGCTTCAAAAACAAAAGGTAGTGGTGCAGGACTTGTGCTCCAAAGCCCTGATGGCTTTACAGTGGAATATGCTATTAAGCTAGACTTTCCGACCACTAATAACGAAGCAGAGTATGAAGCATTAATAGCTGGACTTGGTCTAGCTAGAACCTTGAGGGTAAAGAATTTGAAAGTCTGTGGTGACTCAAAGCTTGTAGTCTTCCAAGTGAATGGTGAGTTGAAGCCCGTGAGGAGACTATGCTGAAATATCTAAGGATTGTAAAGATCCAGATGGCACTATTCGAAGAATGCTTGGTAGAATATGTGCCAAGGGAGGAGAACACCAAGGCTGATGCCTTATCACAATTTGCATCCTCCGACGATGAGGTATGCTCAGGAAGCGTTTATTATCAGGTTTTGAGAACCCCAAGCATCGAAGCAAAGTTAGTTGCCCCCATTGACACAGGGGCCACTTGGATGGATGAGATTAAGTTGTACTTACAAAGCGGTCATCTACTTCCTAATGCTGATGAAGCACGGAAGTTACAAGTGAGGGCCCTTAAGTATGTGCTCATTGAGGGGGCCTTATATAGAAAATCATTTGTGATCCCTTATTTGAGATGTTTGAGGCCGGATGAGGCTCGAGAAGCCCTTAGAGAAGTTCATGAAGGGGTATGCGGCCAACACCTTGGTGGAAGAGCATTAGCTCATAAAGTAACTTGCCGTGGATTCTATTGGCCAGATATGCTAAAGCACGCTCAAGACTATGTGAAAAGGTGTGATCGTTGTCAAAGGTTTGCACCCGTTGTACGACAGCCACCTGAGATGCTGACGTCTATCAATACTCCTATCCCCTTTGCAATGTGGGGGATGGATATTCTTGGACCGTTTCCGCTTGCTAGTGCGCAGAGAAAGTTTCTATTGGTTGCGATTGATTATTTCACTAAGTGGATTGAAGCCAAGCCGTTGGCCAAGATAACCACCAAACAAGTTGCTCAATTTGTGTGGGAGAACATTATCTGCAGATACGGGATACCTCGAGTCATGGTTACAGACAATGGGACTCAGTTCAATAACGCTGAGTTTAGAGGTTATTGTGAGGATTACTCGATTGAGTTACGCTTCACTTCAGTTGCCCATCCTCAAGCTAATGGACAAGCTGAGGTGGCCAATAGGATAATCCTTGATGGACTGAAGAAAAGAGTTGAGAAAGCCCAGGGATCATGGGCCGATGAGATACTCCCTATACTATGGGCGTATCGAACAACTTGTAAGGTTTCAACTGGGGCGACCCCCTTTCAGCTGGCTTATGGAGCCGAGGCAGTGGTGCCACTTGAAATCACTCATACGTCCTCCAGGGTCCAGCAGTATGAGCCAGAAGCCAATGAAGAAGGTATGAGACTTGCACTTGATATGATTGATGAGATTCATGACGAAGCTCACGCTAAGATTGTGGAAAACCAGAAACGAGCTTCCTATTACTATAACCTACGAGTTAAGGAGCGATACTTCCGGGAAGGAGATCTGGTACTTAGAAAAATTGAATCTTCTGGGGTAGGCCCCAAAGGCAAGATGGCTCCAAATTGGGAAGGCCCCTACCAAGTTAAGACTGTTACAGGCCATGGCTCATACAAACTCCAAACCTTGGAAGGAGTTGAAGTTCCCAGAAGTTGGCATGCAACCAACTTAAAGATATATTATATTTGATGTCTATTCTGTGATAACAGAAGTTAGTAGTTACCACAAAAATAAGGTCATGTTGACCACTGCCATGTAGTTGATTTCCAAAGATAGTTATTTCTTTTACTATAATAATAAAGTCCTGAGGACTAGCATGTCTATCCAAGTCATTTTTCCTTGTACTCGTGCTTTCTTTGATGAAAAGTTCACAAGTTCAAAATTGAACTTACATGTTTAAAGATAGAAATCCTAGGTATGAAGCAATATGGATAAAAAACTAGAAGTTGAAAAGTGCTAAGTGAGGCTCGAAGCTAAAAGCATGATATGCAAAAGAAGTTAACTTGACAGATAAGTTGACAAATAAATAAAGGAGTTAAACCCCGAAGGGTTGACATAAATATTCGAATAAATATATACAAACTAAAGCCACGCAGGGCTGAAAACACCTAATCTAGGGTAGACCATCATCGAAGATGTCGTCCCCCTCTTTGGCCTCAGCCGCTCTCTCGGGGACCTCTTCGTCCTCCTCCTCCGCTTCCTTTGCTTCCGCATCCTCGGCCATAGGAGATTCGACCCCGTCCTGGGCATCCTCATCTTGGGTGGTGTTTGGATGAGAATCCCCTAAAGCCGCCTCATCTAAGTCGACCGGGGACGACGGAGTCTTCCCCGGGACCGGAGGGACCGGAAACCTCTCCAAGGTAACCCCCTCGATTTGGGAGCCCAACTCCCCGATAATTGTCTCCCAGCAAGCCTTGAACGTATCCGGGAAGCTGGCGTCGTACTCAGCCGCCAAGAGGTCATCAAACTCCTGAGAGGCTTTGTACTCCGCAATCGCCTCCGCGCAAGTCCTCTCCAGTTCGGCCTCTAGGGTCCTCACCCTTTCCTTCTCCTCAGCCAACTCCCTCTCCACTTGCCTGAATCTTTCGAAGTTGGCAGTAGAGGATTCAAGATACCTGTCACGGTCGCGTTCGGCGACCGTCAAGTCCGTCCTCACCGTCCTCAAATTATGAAGGGCGGCTTGGAGGTAAGTATTAACCTGCAAAAAGAAAGAAGTTAACACAATAAAAAGTACTCTAAGTACTAAACATAAGAAAGAAAAAGGAGCTAAAAACACTAAGTAAAGTTGAGATTTTTTTACCGAAGCAACGGCCTGTGCTCCGAGAAGCTCGATTTGCAAATCGTCCGAGGACTCGACCACGTGGGCCTTGTCCCTCGGGGTCACAACGTTCTTGGACCATTCGGCGGCGGCCCGCGAATCGCCCACAATCGTATCCTTGTTTAAAAGGCCCCACTGGACCACGTAAGGATTTGGATCCTCATCGATGGCAGTGGGCCTCGGAGTCAAGAAGGTGGGTACCTTCTCCACGGTCTCAGGATCGCCTTCCTTCCTGGGCCGCTTGGTACGGGCCTTCTCTGCTGGGACGACCTTGGAGGCATGGGCCTCCCTTTTCTTGAATATGTTGCCCAAAGTCGCCAAAGCTGCACAGTATATGGAAAAACGGGTTAAGGCCCATAACCAAAGACAAATAACTATAAAGAAATACTAAGATTAAGGGAGTACCCTTTGGGCCTAAATCGCTAAGCCCATGTGCTTGAAGCGAGGCCTCCGAAATCAGGAGAGAGCAATGGTGAAGGTTGTCTCCTGTAAGAATGCGAATAGCGGCCTCTTCCTCTAAGCCCAACTTAAGATATCTAACGGGCCCATCTTCGGCCCGACTAAAGTTGGAGTAAAAACAGTCTTCCCAACTGGCTCCCTCCATAAAAACATAAAACCATTGTTTTTTCCATAAAGGGAGGGAGTCAGGGGCCGAGTCTGAAACGAATATACTTCGGGCCAAATTCCTGTACTGGATTTTGACCCAACCCTCGTCGTGGGGGGCATTCACAAACTTGAACAAGTATCTAAATACGGCCACACTGGGCTCTAAATTGTGTTTTCTACATTGGACTAAGAAACAGTAAATAAACTTCCACCCGTTGGGCTGAAGTTGGGTAGGACAGACATGGGCCTCGGCCAAAAGCCTGCAAACAAACATGGGTGGGGGAAACCTAAACCCAGCGTAAAGTGTTTCCTTATAAATTCTAAGGGCTCCGGGTTTTGGATAGCAGGACCTATCATTTGGGCCCGGAGCCACAGCCCTGTATGGCCCATTTATCCCAAAAGCCACAGCAAGGGTATCTACGGCTTCTTGGTCATATTTTGAAGGAAACTGATACGATTCTAAATGCAACAAGTTGGGAAAAGCTTCACCAAAATCTGAAAGTAAATCTCTAAGAGAAAAGACACTAGCATGGACTAGGGATTTCTTTTTACCTCGGTTCGCGCGAGGATGAGCATTGGAAGGCTGGGAAAGCTGAGATTGTTGGGAAGAACTTGAATCTGCCATTGATATTCTTCGGATGAATGCTCTAGACCCAGAAAATGATGAAGAAAAGATGAAGATTGCTCGGAAACTGGAAAATCGCTTGAATATCGGCCGGAAACTGGAAAATCGCTTGAATACCGGCCGGAAACTGGGATCTTCTTGGAGATTGCCGAAAAACTCGCCTAAAAACTTACCGAAAAAATTAGAGAGATTTGAGAGAAACTTGGGAAAGTGTTTGGGCTCTAAGATTTGGAAGGAATAGTGAATGAAAACGAGTCCCTCAGTCACTCTATATATAAGGGATCATAACCGGTTCAACAGCCGGTAAACCCTAGGGTTACTGCCTGTATTCGGTAAAATGGGCTTTCTAGCCGGTGGATGGGCCGAGTTTGGGCGGCAAGCCCATGTAATTCAAAATTTTTGAAAGTTCTGGAAGAACGTGAGAAATATCTATATATATATATATATATATATATATATATATATATATAAAGAAAAAAGAAAATATCCTAGGCCTGACAGATATAGATCTTGGCCCACAGGATCTGACTAGTTCAAGTTAGCACCAAAACAATGCTCAGGAAGCACATCTTCCTTGGCGTGCTTATATGAATGCCTCCTTGGCGTGGTTGACCAACGCCAGGGAAGCATTTCACTGTTGAGTCCTGTTGGACCAACAACGCCCAGGAAGCACATCTTCCTTGGCGTGCTTATATGAATGCCTCCTTGGCGTGGTTGACCAACGCTAAGGAAGCATTTCACTGTGGAGTCCTGTTGGACCAACAACGCCTAGGAAGCACATCTTCCTTGGCGTGCTTATATGAATGCCTCCTTGGCGTGGTTGACCAACGCTAAGGAAGCATTTCACTGTGGAGTCCTATTGGACCAACAACGCCCAGGAAGCACATCTTCCTTGGCGTGCTTATATGAATGCCTCCTTGGTGTGGTTGACCAACGCCAAGGAAGCATTTCACTGTTGAGTCCTGTTGGACCAACAACGCCCAGGAAGCACATCTTCCTTGGCGTGCTTATATGAATGCCTCCTTGGCGTGGTTGACCAACGCCAAGGAAGCATTTCACTGTTGAGTCCTGTTGGACCAACAACGCCCAGGAAGCACATCTTCCTTGGCGTGCTTATATGAATGCCTCCTTGGCGTGGTTGACCAACGCCAAGGAAGCATTTCACTGTTGATCCTCTAGGCACCAAAAACGCCCAGGAAGCATGTCTTCCTTGGCGTGCCTAGACAAACGTCTCCTTGGCGTTGGTCACCCACGCCAAGGAAGCATACACGTAATGAAGGGATATTTCAGGAAAATAAGTTATGATTTATTCATAAAGTGCTGAAAATTCCTCAAAAAATATGGGAAAAATCCTGAAAATTCAGGAAAAATCATTAAATTGAGATTTTAATTTCAAGGAATATTTTGAAAATTCTTTAAAGGCTCGAAAAATTCTAGAAAATTGGAATTTAATCGCATAAATTCCAATTTAATTGAATTAAGCCCGGAAAAAATACGAAAATGCTCGAGAGCACCATTACAAGCATAAATCTGAGAAGGATACTTGTTGTACAAACAAAAAAGACCCGTAATAATACAAAAACTACTCGGAAGGTCATAAAAAGGACTCGTGTCCTCCGATATTCCAATCAAAAATAAAGTGCAATCCCGAAGGATACGAACCAGAGCTATCTTTGCTATACAGTCAATTCAAGTCATCTCGAATTATTTCAAAGTAGTCAAGATCGGTGAGATCCTTGCGCTATTTATGAAACTTCAGACCTTGGGTGATAAGAATTGGCAGAAGTTAGCTTTCTCGCATGATGTATGAAGCTCAGAAAGCCGATAAGGTCTCAGCAACTTTTGAAAAGTTTCTACAAAACTTGTCGAAAGTTGGGGGGCAAATGATATGGGTCAGAAATAATATTTAATTATTATTGGATATTAAAAGCCCAAGGATACTAAAGCCCAGTTAAACATGGGCTGAGACCCTTAAATATTAATTTCGCAATTAATTAATAGAGGCCCAATTGTAGGTCCAGTTACGAATACAAGTTCTATAATCGATCTGATTCTAACAGATAAACATCCCGGAGTGCAGATAAATATCAGCAACGTAAGGATAAGAGTTCTATCTTATCTCTTGTCTCGAGGCATACTTCGATAAGAAGTCTGATATACGGAATCATACTTCCATCCGACTTCTGACTCCGAAGCGCCTATATAAAGGGCTCTACCCCTCATAACTAGAACTATGTTTTGGACTTGATTCTTCTCCACGCAGAAGATACGTAGGCATCTCGCACCGAGACCAGTCCAAAGCACGAATCGCTCACCCCCTTCGTTTTCTATTCTATAACAGTTCTTAATTGAAATTTAGGGCTTTTCAATCGGTTAGATCTGGGTTGAATTTAAGGTTACGAACATGTTCATATGGTTGAGGTGAGTTGAATCATGTCACTGGATTGTATGTGGGGCTAATATTCGAGCCGCCGGAGTTCTTGAAGATCCGGCGGTGTTCTTCATGTTCATCCCATATTACAGCCAAATCGCACCGTTTCTGTTGATTCTAATTAATCACATAAACGTGATCCTGGGAGGTTAAGCTTTCGATATGCACCATTTGGAGCAATTCTGGGCTCGTTGGCGTTGTCCGGCGACGCTCCGGGAATTCTACAAAACACCCACCAAACTCTTAGAAACTTACACTTTAGCCCCTGGCTTTAAGTTTTAGAAACTTTACACTTTAAACCTTTTCAAATTATTTTCAAAAATAGTTCTTAAATATTTTTTTATTCAAAAATAAATCTAAATTAATTTATTAATTGATTTTAATTTGTAAATAATTATTATAATTGGTCAGTTAATTTAAATATTAATTGCTTAATTATTTTAATTATTAATCAATTGATTTTAATGGATTAATTAATTGGATTTAATTATTCTTTTGATTTAAAAAATTTTGAAAATTAGTTTTCAGCTTGAAATACTTTTCTAAATTATTTTCAAAGCTCATCAGTTGTTCACTAATGATTTCAAGTCCAATTTCGATTATCCGGACTTGATTATTTATTCAAAAATTGATTCTTTTATTCGTTTTAATCCCGAAAAATGTTTAAAAATTCCAGAAAAAATATTTTTATTCCAAGACTTGATTTGACATCAATCGGGATGGGAAACCTTATGTGAAATATGTTGTCTGCTATTTGTTTCACGTGTTATGTGCCGATAGAAGAGTCAGGAAACGGTTTTGATCATAACTTTTGATCTGTAATTCAGAATTGAGCAAAACGAAAGAGAGATTGAAGCTTGTAAAGTTTATTCTAATATAAGATAACAATATGGTCGAGTCTAGAATGTGATTATGTGCTAATAAATGTGTAGTATGTGATGATATGTGATCTTATTGCTATGACTTGATAATTATATGAATACGTGTTCATTTCTGACACGATAAATGATTTGGGAGACATAGCATCGTGTCTTGATTGATGTTGGATAAAGGTAAATGGTTGATGGAACTCTGATTTGATTGATTGGTTGCTGGTTAGAATAGGTTTACAGGTGGATAGTCCTATAAATAGACGAGACGCTGTCGGATTTTCGATAGAATCTATATGATTATTGAGTTGTAATATGTTATGTGGAATATGACTTGACTATATGGTAGATTCAAAGCATGATTATGTGTTAAGTGATATCTGATAGGTTTAAAGGAATATATAAGTGGATATCAATATACGTGATATGTATATGCGATAGATTGTTTAGTGAATATATTATTATCTTATTCAGAAAGTATCAAATGATATTGCAAAGAGAATAAGGAATGAAGCGAGGAAGCGAAGCTATATTGAGAATAGAGTATAGCCAGAGATTGTCCAGAGGTTATGACGTGCTAGATTGTGAGAGTTGAAAGATGAGACTGAGCTATGAGGTTATGATGTTCTGATTTATCACTTCAATTATCCCTTGCTCAGCAACTTTATTTTTCTCCCCCTCAACAATTGCTTTCTACCAAATATACTGCTTTTTCTTATATTTGAGAGCTTCATATTCATGAATACTCTCAAACTTTGACAACAGGGCTTCAACATATTCTATAAACTTTGAGCATCCATTGTTCAGAATAAATATTCTGCTTCTTAAGCCATGCAGTCAACTGTAATGATTAGTTAGAAGTTTTGAGTACCCACACTTGATGGATTCTTTTAACATGTTGACTATGTTTAACTATATAAACTTTCTTGACACCACTTGTTCTATTAAGATTAGCCTTATCAGAACTAGTAGAACATGATGCATGCTTGTCATTTGAAAGTTTATCAGTATTTGCACATTTCTAAAATTTAGGAAGAGGATCATAATAATTTTCATATAACTCATGATAATCAAAACATGTATTAATAGAATGCCAATAGTTGCCGCAATTAAAACATGGATTTTCCCGTTTGACATTCATTGTTCTACCAGCTACATCAGATTTATGTATAGATTTTGGCTTCTTTTTGTTTTTCCTACGATCATTAGCAAGATGATTACAATTACCACAATTATAATATTTCTTCCTTGGTGCAAAAGGAATATACTCATAATTATTTGCTCAATTTATTCCTTGCTTGTCATTCCTATTTCTTTTAAGAATTGCTCTAGGTTGAGATCTTTCAGTTACCACTTGTTACCCAAGATTTAAACAATAAACTAGGTGTGGAATAACTCTATTGTTAAGGATTAATGTCAAACTCATATTACCATAACAACCATTAATCAAATCAACTCGGCTCTTATTGATTTATAAGAACTGTTACCAAACTCTCTTACATAACAACCATTAATCAAATCAACTCGGCTCTTATTGATTTATAAGAACTGTTACCAAACTCTCTTAAGAAAATCGCTGCTTGGTTACAACAATTTCTCTCGTGTTGTACATACATTTGTATAACCTAATATGTGTGTTTATATACTACACAACTACGTTTATCAATCACAATATATTCTCTATCAATATTTATCAATTTCTATTTATATCATGTATGATAGAGTAATTCCCTATAAATAAGCTGTCTAGTATCAATCTTCTTCTATCGTCTTTCAAACTCAATCTCCAGCTAGTGATAATACTTGATACTGATCAAGTATTTGCATATTGATGCTCGTGTATCAGTCACTGATGCGCTTATCAGGAAATGTCGACTTTATTGTTCCTTGTTGCTCCATAGTGATGATATCCTGATGCATTAATGAATCTTTCTACGTAACACATGCCATGGTTTCACATCCCTGCCAATACTTGGTTGGACTTCCATTTTTTCCCTTCTTGCACACATTTCCTATTAAGTTACACAGACAAACATATATGATCAGGATTTAAGTTTTATGATCATATACGGAAACATTCTACTACGCATGCCAATCAGTAATTGTATCTAAACGAAAACAAAAGGTCATGTCTACTCAGATTAATCGGCCACACATATATTTTGTGTCGGGCAACTTGGAAAATGGCTATAGGAAGGAGAACATCATAATATGCTCAATAGATTTGAACTGGATTCAAGAAGGCAACAACTAAAATTGCTTAAAATACTCATCATACTCACCTTTCGAGTCAGAGATGTGAACCTAGCAGAAAAATTAAATTATCAAACATAGTGGTAAACTTTAGAGAAGGAGAGCGCATCCAACAGTTTGATGGAAGGCAGAATATGCTAAAAAGAAATGAGGCTTTTCCATCCGGCAATGTTTACAAAATAAAAGTCTACAAACACAACATTAAAAATAACATGTGCACATCTAGTGTGTAAGGGTATTGTAATCCAGTAAATAGCCTAATATGTACAAAAGAATGGAGAACAATACCTGAACTTGAGGTGCTTTCCTTCTGTCAATTTTTCAGGCAATTTCTCAGCAAGTATTGGCCAGTATGGAGATAATTCTTTACGAACCTGAAGACAATTATCAGAATAGTTACGAGCAGTCATGATGATCAATATATAATCACAAAGAGATCTGAAAATAACAGATATAGTAGTGTACCAATTGTATACTTGCCATGTCGAGTCGAATGGATAATCCTTCGGAGCTGTAGTGATATTTTTGTCCTCTAGCAACACCTCTACACAAGCAAGTACAGAATTTGCTATGGAATCAAGGTTGTATCCTCCTTCTAATGTCATGACAATTATTGCCCCAGAAAATGCCATTAACTGAATAAAGCATCCTCATACACATTGTTCTTATTAGTAAATTAATAATACATATCATCAACAGATTGAAAATTCCAAAAGGTAGAAAATCAGATGATACAGCAAAAGTAAAAGTTAATGGATCCACAATGTCCTCACCCAATGAAATTTCAAGTTGAGCACATTTATCAGAGATCTTGTTTAAATACTTTTACATAATTGTGGGATATTATTTTTTTTAAAAAGGAAGCGAATAACTACAGAAAGTAGGAAGGTAACAAGTGATGTAACTAGATAGAAGTCAAAAAGCCGCTTCTTTGTTGTTGTACCAGGTGATCTCCTCTATCTGCAAAGGAAGAGGATTGGGTGTGGCTTTGGATTTTTTGCTCGTGAGTCTTTAATTTATTGTTGTGTTAGATATCATGTGCTAGGGTCTCTCAGAGAGGGTATAACTAACGCACTCAAGTAGTGACACTAATATGACAATATCTAACTGGCAAACACATGATAACCAACTACATAACTGATATTATCTTCTGAAGATTCAACAATTAATATTTACAATGATTGCCAATTAACAACCAAGCATAGAAAGAACTACAAAAGCCATTAAAACTCAGAGGTCCCCTCTATCATATGATTCAAAAATGTAAAATGGATTTTTTACTTGCACGGAAACAGCAGTAGCAAGAAATATCCTTGCATTATAGCACACATTAACTAATGACAACATATATTGCAACATTGCATTTAACATTTAAAATGTATTTACCTTGGTTGGGCGGCCCAAAGAATTGCCACGAGACTCCGAGTGAATCTTTGCTGCAGGCATAACTCCACCACTACCATTACTACCATTACCACCACCATTAGCCTGATCAACAGCAACTATTGCACTAACAACATCCTTTCTAGGCCTTCCCATGGCCGTAGGCTCATACTATAGGTAGGAACCGGCTTGGGCCGACCTCTTGGACCCTTCTTATAAGCATACATCGCCGGCCTTCCCCATACTTTCTTCAAGCCTCTATTTAGCTTGGCTGTCCTTCCCCGGCCTCTTTTACCCAACACAGTTGATGGTCCAATTTTGTTCTGCGGTAACCGATGAAACCACAAGAGGCCCATCATTGGTCTGAGGAACTGTGGGGTCTTCAGCAGCCGAAGCAACTATAGGCCCATTTAGATTCAACCCTAGCTGATTCGTCAATCTGTTCACTAGGCCCAGCTTTAACCAACAAGAACTATACAGATTGTTTGCAAATATAAAGACAAATGATTAATTAAAAATTTATTGGACACAGAGTTTAGTTTTACTAAACTAACTAGCATCAAATCCTCTAGAGAATTCAGAGTGTAGTTTTACGAGTTTTGCATTTCTAGTTTTTAAACTATTTAAAAATATAATTATTTAATAAATTTAATATTTGAAAAATTATTCAATTTTAGCATTATTATTTTATTATTAATTACTTAGTTCAAATTTACTACTTTTATTAGAAGTAATTATTCCAGAGAGATGTTATAAAAATTAAAATTTTTTCCAAAATTTAGTGTTTCCATGTTCAATAGATTATATTCTATCAATTAATAAAAATAAAATTATTTTAGATTTTTATTGTCATATTATAAGTAATTATTTTACTAATACTCAATGCAACACATATATTGACCTACTGCTAACTTCGAATGAACTTGCAGTAGGTATGGATTAGTGCCTATAATAAAACATCATTTTGCAACACTCCCGTTCATATCTTGCCTCTACTTCATGAGGAGTTGACCTACTACTAGGATCCGCTCCCATATTTGTCATCCTTTTCACATGATCAGGAATGTCATACTTGTTGTGCGAGTATGATCATAATTAGAAGTACCCCGAGGCATACTAGAACTTATAGGGAACACATCCTCAAAAAATGTTGCATCATGAAAATCAACAATAGTGTTTACCACTATAACGTCTATGTCAAAATTCATTACTAAAGTTCTAATAGCCATAGTAGTTTCATTAAGAACGAAAAGATGCAACGGTTTGTGCACCTAGTTTCTTTCAAGTACCTTTGCAAGGCCCCCACATAGAAGATATTTTAAAATTGTCTTTTTGCTTTTCAATAATTTGTAAGGAGTCTTCTCCATATGTTTCCGAAAGACTCTATTCAGAATAGGACAAGTCGCATTCAAAGCCTCTCCCCACATAATAAATTATACGGCTAATAGATTTAATATATTGATTTCCTAACCGAGTTATGAATCTTAAGATAAACTCAACAAATGACTTAAACTATCCATATCTGTTGCCGAGGATAGCCTAAGTCTATAGTATTCATCAAATAGTTAAATAACACACACATATATACACACACCAATACAACTGATAAAGTGATCTATATAGGTCAAACAGGTAAAAAAATATACAACTTTTACCTATGTATATATTACTAACACTTTTAGGAACAGATGCCCATTTCTCTTCCCCGTAGTATTTTTATAGAGTTGATGAGAAGTGATTAAAAAGTGGGGATATATTTATATTTTAAGAATAATGACATTGTTTACAACAAATCAAACTCCTGGACAAAAATTATGCAATATGTCATAATCACTTTATTTTGAACAGGTTCCAAGTATCCATAAAAAATATCTATTAACATAATTCATCATAACAATAAACAACTTCTACATAGCTGACCTAAACACAATATGAAATTTTAACCATATTAACATATCTATTTTAACCATATTAACATATCTAAACAAATGCTATAAAATGTATGTAACTATAATGTCGTAGTAAATCTACACAACGAAGTATGTATATTTACTATTAAGGTATGAAAAATATATTACTGTTACAAGTTTATGTTATAATACCTGGAGAATATTAATTTAGAGAATACAGGAGCATTTTCTTCACAATATGAGGAGAGTTGCTGCAAACAAGTAATTAGTCACGTGTATATTCAAAGTTTCAAGGTGTAATATTCAAATGTAATAGCATAAAATTTCAACACAATAAAAATAAGTGAAACTAAAATTATTAAATACACTATATAACACATTCAGAGACTCCTTAATCACTTATGAGATCTGTTTTGCTTGCATAGTGGACATATAAATAACTAAATAAGATTTTCACCACTATTGCTCTTTTGGATATTGTATAATGATACAAAGAAGCATTATTCATATTCTTTTGCCAATTTTTTTCATATACATAAGAATCAAACACATAGTTCATAATAAATTCATCAATTTATAAATGTAATATCTTAAAATTTAAATTCACTTAAATCAAGGTCTTATAGGAAATATATCAGGAATAGAGATCATGACAAATTCATCATATATGTATAGCCTAAATATACAATCATTCAAGTAAGAGATACACAAGGTCATATCTAGCTACTTAAATGAAAAACCACAAACACATGTTTACCAAGCATGAAAGGACCATATATATCATATGTGTTCATGTGGTACATTTAAAATTGTAAAGAGTATAAATATATACCTTAATTAGACAATATAAGAAGGAGCATTGTGAGATGAAACCCATGAGAAGAGAGCTGCCATGAGAAGAGAGCTGGAGAGGACTGAGTGGAGAGATCTGGAGATGGCTCTCCTTGATGTCTAGATTAGGATGAGATCCAACCCCATAAGATGATGAGAATAGATGGGGAGAGGCGGCTGTTATTTTGAATAGGGTTGCTTTTGCACAAATAGGTTACTAGGATGATTATAACCAACTCAAAAGATGGGCTGGGCCTAGCTATTTGGAATAGGGTTTTATTTTGCACAAATAGATTACTAGGATAATTATAGCTAACTCAACAGATGGGCCGGGCAGGGCCTAGTCGCAAAGAAGTTTGTCCTTAATTATAATTTTTTTAGAATAAAACCCTTAATAATGTCCTATTTGATTAATTAAGTGTTGACGCAAACAACTAAATTTTTTTTTGCTTTATAAACAAACTATTTTGTACAAGTTTCAAACTACCCAATCACTAATAGATTAATTTTGATTAAAAGAAAATAAAAATATTGGTTCAATATTAATAATTTATTTTTAAAAAATTTAAAATAACTTTATAGGTTAAAGTTCGTTGTGGTTACTAATAATATGTTACTATTTTGAAGATATATGTAGATTATATTGTAGAAAGTTTATCATTTAAATTTGAATATATTCTATTTTTATAGAAAATTTTAATTTAAAAATTAAATTCTAATAAAATATAGTAACAAGTTTATCAATAATTACAAATTCATAATGTTCAATATATTAAAAAAAGTCTATTACTAATTAAATTACAAGTAAAACTTATATTATAATTTTGACTTAATGATATTTATATATCATTAAGTTATATATTATATAATTTTTTAATATAAAATAATAAAAAGAAAATGAAATATTTTCAAGTATGTACTAATATAACTACAACATATCTGGCTTTTAAGAGTGTCTAATGTTATGTACTTGCGCAAAAAAAAAAAGATCAAGTTCATCATTCTAGGTAACTTTATAATTTAATTGTATTAAAATGGAGATACTAGGTTATAATTAAATTACATACTTAAGCAGATAAAAACACAACCCTTCCCACAATTTTTATGAAAACAACCCACATGCCAAGTAAAATAGCTAGATCACACTAATAGAGAACACACACTCAAGACACATATATAACAGGTTCTAGTTTTTATATTTTTAATCATTTGCTCTATTTTTATTGTAGTGACCTAAGCAACAAGTTTCGACTTATGGCATATATTGTGGCTATTTTGTGGGATGTTTTATTGAAGATATAATGTGTAGCAATAAAACAAAAATTGATGTTAATGTAAGTATTTCTAATTTTTCTAATTAAAAAGTTAAAAGTTCAAGAAGTGTACTATACTAATCATGCTATCTTAATGTTTTTATATATTTTTTTTATGTACAGTTTACATATTCTCTGAGATTGAAGACGTATTCTCCCAATAAAATGGAGGTCTTTCAGATTAATTTGGCACGTTACTTGTATAATCGATATCTCAAGGACAAGTTGCTCAAGTAGTATTTTTGTGTTTTATTAGAAATTTTAATTTTCTCAAGGACAAGTGGCTCTAGTAGTAATTTTATGTTTTATTAGAAATTGTAGTTTGTGTAGAGCAGTTTTTTGAATTGAGAAATATTGAGTGACGGAGGATTTCATGTTTCATGTTGAATATATGTTTATTTGGAATTGAATTCAGTTGTCCGCAAATAATTTCATCAGTAATTAAGTAATTTTATTTTTATTAGAATAAGGAGCAAGTATGTTTTTTAAATAATTTGTGAATTTTTCCAAATTGCATGTGTAAAAAATACACAGAAAATTAATTATATTAGTATTTTTTAAAATATTGAGAATTTTTATAAAGTGTTTACTTGGATAGCGTTTAAAAAATAGCTATATAAATAAGTGGGCAAGATACAACTTTTATTTCCACAGTGTTTATATAAGAGCTATGCGAGAAAGATTATGAGATACACTTGCTACTTGTATAGAGTTTTTAGAAGTGCTATTGAAGTAAATTGACTTGGATGATACTTACTCTTATAACTTTTCATACGCTATGTAACTATATGTTCTCAGAGAGTGGAAAATGAAACGCTATGTAAGCTTATTGTACTTGCATAGCGCCTTCTTGCATAATGCCTGGAACGCTATGTAAGTTTAAAAATGACCGCTATGTAAGTACAAATTAAATGTGTAGTAGTGTTCTGATTTAATTATTAATCGTTTACTTAGCATTTTAAACCCCGGGGGCCTCCGGGAAAAGTTTGTCGTTAAGCTATTTGGGACATTCCAAGCATCTTTTGTGTTTTAACTTTTTCGATCTGGAGTACGGTTTTCGTCGTAAATGATCTGGTACAATTTTTCGGGTATTTTCAAAGTTAATAATTATCTAGTCGTCTCGATATACGTGCAAACGAGATATTTTGATTATTATATTACTTTCTACAAAATTATCTTTAAATGGGACCCGCTGATCAATCATACCCTATTTTGATGATTAATTATCTCGAAAACCGGTACCGACTGGATCTGTTTTATTAATACTTAGCTATTAAGTATCGTATTTTCATATCATATATGATCCAAAAGGGTAACAATTATTTGTAATTATAAATAACCTTTTTATAACTTTATTTCATACGTACAATCATTTCACTAGTTTCTTTTCACGATTATCGAGAGAAAACAAGTTGCGTTCTTCGCAATCAAACGAGGATTTGAAAATGTTATTGGAATCCGATGGAGGCGTATGAATAGTCAAATCGAAGCTCTCGATGCATAGAATCTAGTTTAATCAACCATATCAGTGCAGATTTCACGGGTAATTTCGGATTTAGTTTTTAAAATTCAAATTATACGAATTTAAATGATGAATGTTCGGAGATGATTTTGTTTGATTGATTTGCTGATTCCATTTTGTAGAGAATCTCCCTCTATTCGTTTTCATATATTATATGTTGATTTTTGAGTCCGATAACATATAGAAACTTAGGTTTGATTCTTGAAGGCTATTCTTGAATGTTCTTAGAGGTGTATGAATGTTCTTAATTGAAATTTAGGGCTTTTCAATCGGTTAGCTCTGGCTTGAATTTGTGGTTACGAACACGTTCATATGGTTGAGGTGAGTTGAATCATTTCACTGGATTGTATGTGGGGCTAATATTTGAGCCGCCGGAGTTCTTGAAGATCTGGCGGTGTTCTTCATGTTCATCCCATATTACAACCAAATCGCACCGTTTCTGCTGATTCCAATCACATAAACGTGTTCCAGGGAGGTTAAGCTTTTGATCTGCACCATTTGGTGCAATTCTGGGCTCGTTGGCGGTGTCCAGCGACGCTGCGGGAATTTTACAAAATACCCTCTTTAAACCCAAACACTAATAGATTTAATTTTGATTAAAAGAAAATAAAAATATAGGTTCATTATTAATAATTTATTTTTAAAAAATTCAAAATAACCTTATAGGTTAAAGTTCGTTGTGGTTACTAATAATATGTTACTATTTTGAAGATACATATAGATTATATTGTAGAAAGTTTATCATTTAAGTTTTAATATATTCTACTTTTATATAAAATTTTAATTTAAAATTTAAGTTCTAATAAAATATAGTAACAAGTTTCTCAATAATTACAAATTCATAATGTTCAATATATTAAAAAAAGTCTATTACTAATTAAATTACAAGTAAAACTTATATTATAATTATGACTTAATGATATTTATATATTGTAACAACCGGTAATTTTGAACTTTTTCATAAGCACGACACTTATATTCTATGTTATTATGTCGATACGTGGAATCGTTATATAAGAATGTATATATATTCTCTTGTTATGTGGTATTGCAAGTATCACTAATATAATTTCTACGCGATATATTTTGTACGCGAGTAAGATTTCTTGTTACGCGATTTAGTGATAATTGGGATTTATACATGACTTGATGGCATAATTAGATTCTATTTCGTGTATAAATAGTCGTATGCGAGAGATTTCGCTACGCGATTAATTATCTTGCACGATTCGGTGTTAATTTAATAGTTGCGGCTACGCGATTTAATAATAGTAGAGATAATCGTAAATAGTGATAAATTGTAAGGTGAGCAATTATGTGATATGATATACATATATAATTGTAGTGGAAAGTCGTTTCGTTGTGAATTATTACGTGTATTATTGTGTGTAAATTCTTTTTATACATAGATTATATATTAGAGTGTAATACTTGAAAATGCTTTTAAAAATATTTCTTTGTCCAAAATTTTTGATCATGATTTTGTTAAACTTGTAAAATCTCATAGTATTTATAGTATTAATTTGATGATTTATGGAATTGTAGTTTATTTATTAAAATCCATTCATTTTATTCATACTTTTAGTAATTATAAGATTACACTAGTACCCTTGCATGCATTTTGGTAGAGAATAGAGTCCAAGGGCATGACCGACTATTCACACCATTTGACTCTTGTAATTACCACTAAAACCTTGCATGCATTCTCACCTAAAGCCACTAGAAGGATAGAATTGTAACTACCCAAATCCACTCACTTCTAGTCTAGTCAAAAGCACAAGACTTCATCATTTCCTACACCACACTACACACAAAATCAAACCCACCAAACTCTCCTCCCTCTCTCTCATTTCAGCTGAGTAGAAACCCCCTCCCAAACCCTTAAAATTTTCTCTTCATAACCTCATATACACACATATTTTGCAACTCATCCAAGAGAGAAAAATCATCTCCTAGTCACAAGCTTCCATTTAAGGTTAGTTTGAGTACTTGCATGTCATCAAGCCAAGAGTTTTCGACTTTGGTTCTCATGGACCTAGAGTTGAACTCATTGTGGCTTAAATACTTGGACAAGGAGTGGTCTTGAGGGAGTGTATCACCCCCATTTGTCAAGCCATAACCTTGGTTCAAGCCCTCGGCAATGACTCCCAAGGAGCCGAAGGGAATCCATTGATTTGGATGATTTTTGTGGATGGAATGAGATGTTTCTTGCTGGGATCTTTGAGTTTCAGTCTTTACAAGATTGTTTTACAAAGTTTTAAACATTGCATGTCAAGATCTTGCCAAGAAAGTTAGAGTTTATAAGTGCATGTCATGATTTTCATAGTATAAAGTGTATGCTGATTTTGTCACTTTTTAAACTGGTTTTTGATCATTGCATGCCTCGGTTTTTGCCATAAAATGCTAGTATAATATGTGCCATGATTAGTCATGTTCAGTTTTGATGTATTATGTGATTTTATATGGAGTATTAGATCGAAATCATGCTTAGAAATGCTGAAAACCAATCTGCTCTGCTCTGCTGTGATTTTTGGCTTCGGTAATTTGATTTTTGAGGCTTGATTTGTGTTGTAATTTCTTGTATAAGGCTATACAATAGTGGTATATAGATTATAGACTAGAGTTGTTGGCTTGGTTGTTGTTGAATGGTGTTAAGATGGGTGATAAGGTGGAAGGAGGCACACACTAGCACTGGACAGATTTTTGCACATAGAAACTAGGAGTTTTGGTGTTGATTTGGTTGGGTTTTGCTGGTCCCAAGTGTCCAGGAGTTGGGAGTGAGTTTTGTTATGATTCCAGTAGTCTTAAATCACCAAAGCCCCTGCATTTAGGTAGGTATACACACTCAAAACAGTAGATACCCCAAAACAGGGCAGAATTGAACAATCTGTGTTCTTGTGAGGTTTTCACCTTGTCATGAGTGAGGCCTTCATGGGGCCTTGGCTTAACTGAGTTTAGTGAACCCTTAGGAAGCCTAACAAACCATTAGAACCCAAAACCTAGTGAGAAAATAGAGTTTTAAATCAGTAAACACAAGGCAGTTGGGAAACAGGGTAGTTTTCAGCAGTGTCAACTTTGTGTAATAACCTGGGAAGTTTCATATGGGGCCTTGGAGTGAAACCAAGTCTGATAGGTAGCCTTAAGAGTTGGGAATCCATGGGAATTGATTTGGTAGGAATGCACTTAGTACACATTAAATTATCTCAGTTAGGATGCAGGTAGTGCAGAGAGGTTGCAACAGAGAACCTCACTGTGCCCTTTGAACATTTTAAACCAATTTGTGTGAGGCCTTTGTATTGTATCAATTGCACAAGTAAGTTTAGAGTCTTAGAAACCTATTAGAAGTAAATTAGAGTGAAGGCCCTAGTTAGAGCATCTTATTTTCACTAAGTAACCGAGAGCAACCTTAGAGAGCCATTGGAGAGTTGTAAGTGCAACTCTTGCATGATTGTCAAGGGTATAAGGGCTGAGTTTTGCAAGCACTTTTAGGATTAAGATAAGGTCAGTATGAGGAGTTTAGAAGTTTAGAAATTAGCCTTTATGTGCTACTTGCTTATGTGTTTAGGAGTTTAAGTATGTAGTATATATATATATAGTTAATAAATCATGCCATGCCATTATGTGACTATGTGAATTAGGTGACTATGTGGAGTATGTGAATACATGATTATGTTAATTGTCTTTCATATGTATAAATGAGCATGTATACCTAAAATTAAGTACGTGTAATGACTCTTATAGCGATAGTTAGCTAATAATAGAGTATTAGGTTACGTAACTAGAGAATAGGCGCGTGTAATATAAATTAGACTTAAAATGCCGTTTAGTGACGAGGTTAATATAATGTGTAGGTTCCGAGGCGAAAGGAAAAGCTCGTACCATCAAGATTGAATAATCTCAGAATCTTGCAAAGGCAAGTTACTACATCCTTAACTTTACAATTGTTGCAAATATATGTGCACCCGTGAACTCATAAATCGTTATGAATATTTAGTTGCGATAATCACCATACCTATTATGTTCGCAAATACCTTGACATAAAAATTCCGATCATACTAGTACCTTCCTTTCAAATATATCCTTACACTTGTACCCAAAATGTTAGATTCCCTATTAAAAACTTCCAATAACACCATGACATGTATACTTTCATAAATACCGAATAACACTTGATAGAATTGACTTTCTTTTGACTTTGGAACTTATCCCCTTAAGTCCAATATGCGTTGACACATTATTAGTGAACTTGAACCCTTTTGCCATATTTCAATAAAAGATGATATAAACCTTTTTCCGGCATCCATGTTATAAATCAAAATGAATTATAAAATGTTTTCTTTAGTGATTTGGACTAGACGCAAGTCCTTTTCACATATTATTAGGCTCACATATAGCCTAGGGATCCCATTATATTTGAGAACCCAGCGCGGTTCGGGATTACTTCGCGGCTGATCACCGGCTGTAATCCGTAGCGTCCTAAAATGAATTTTGATGATGATATGATTATAACATGTTGCCATATTGCCACGATGCCATGATTTCTATACCATGATTATCCATGTGTTTTGCCATGTCCATTCATCATATTATCATGAACCTTAATGAATGCTTTATCATTTATTCTTAAATTTGTTTCGGACACCTTTGATATTATTATGATGCCATGTGTTTAGGACTGTTAGTACTTGCTGAGCGTCTTTGCTCATGTTCTCGTATTTAACCCCTTTTACAGCTAGCAAATATGGTACGCACAAAGCAAACAGCACGTAAATCGACCACTGGCTACGCAGAGAATTGTTTAAGGGCGAAGGTAGCATATATGATATAAGCGGCTTTCGCTATTATGTTTTGTACTAGTTAGATGGGCTGAACCACACTCTGAACTTATAAGATCTTTTGGGACTTTATTTCACCTTTTTGGACTTGTAATTAACTAAAGGTTACCCTTTTGGGATTTAAATTATGTAATCCTAATTTCCGGATTTATTATTTATCTGTCTCTTGTTCATATTATATCAATTCGTGTGTGTGTGTTGGTTTGGGGCGTGACATTTTTGGTATCAGAGCCAGGTTTAGAGTCCCTGGACAGCCCAATTAGGATCATAGGGTGTATAAGTATATTATATATATATATATCGGGAGTATTATTATGCGTCGTTCGATTTAATCGTATCTAACCCTTTTGTATATATATATATATATTATTGACAGCAACGTGCGCACTCATCTTCGGTCCCGCCGCCTGAACCTATTCCCTTTTCTGTCTATGCTGACTTGAGGTTGGAGCTCGACACTATCCAAGGGAAGTATGACAGGCTCATGGAGCGCATCGAGGAAGTCTATTCGAGTGATCATATCATGGGTGACGGACCTAAGGAGAAGACCATCTCTAGGCTTGAGTCATTGATCCAGGTGGCCACATCCAGGTTGGAGAAGATGCCAGTACACCGTGACCGGTCCAGCCAGCTCACTGTGCAGATGATAGCGGATGAACTTAGGAGCATGGTCAAGATGCTGCGTGAGGACACGACCCCTGACATCCCTAGGACCCGTGAGGAGGAGACCGAGGAGGAGGACGAGGACTAGAGGACGTGACCTTTAGTTGCTTAGGCTGTTCCTTTTATCACTATGTTGTTTATTTCCATTTCTAGACTTTCGTACTATTTTGATTCGGATCTGTACTCGTATTTCGTACTTTGACATTCGTACCTTTCAGTTTCGAACCATGTTTTAATTCAGTAATGCACTTTCCTCGATTCCTATATTGCCCTTTAAATTGCTTATAACCATGCATCATTCCTATTGATTATATCGAACTGCATACCATGATAATTGTGAATAATCCCGTAACCTCGTATCATTTAAAATTGTATAACTCTTATTTCAGAATATGGCACCTAAAAGAGCTCGAGGAAGACCCTCTAATAACCGAGAGAATGAAGAAGGAAACCGAAACGCGAACCAGAACCTTGACATAACACAACTTCTAGAATTGGTACGCCAACAAACAGCCACTATTGCCCAACAACAACAACTTCTTCAACAAATGCAACCACCACAACCACCTCCAGGAAATGTCACCACTTTCAAAACCTTCCAATCCGTAAAACCCCCAGAATTCATAGGAACCCAAGATCCGGTTGAAGCTCATGCTTGGTTAAAAGAGATGGAGAAGGCTTTTGCCTTGACAAATGTTGGAGATAATCAGAAGGTGGAGTATGCTGCTTATTTTCTTAAAGGAGAATCGAACTATTGGTGGGAAACAGCAAAAGCTTTAGAACCCGAAGGAATTATTACTTGGGACAGATTTAAGAGAATGTTTTTGGATAAGTACTTTCCTCGCTATATGCAAACACAAATGGAGATGAAGTTCTTTGAATTAAAACAAGATAATATGACAGTTGGGGAGTATGAGAAGAAGTTCACTGAACTATCTAGATTTATGGGAGAGTATGTTGATTCTGAAGAGAAGAGAGCGAAGAGATTTCAACAAGGACTAAAGCCGTGGTTGAGAAGTCGGGTGGTAGCTTTTGAATTGACTACTTATGCTGAAGTAGTTCAAAAAGCAATGGTAATTGAAGGCGAAAGTGAGCAGAATCAGAAGGAGAAAGGCAACAAAAAGAGAAGATTTGAATCGGGAGAAGAAGGCACAAGTTACAAGGGCCAGAATCAAAAAGTTAATCAAAGGTTTAAACTTCAAAGTGGACCCGGAAACTTCAAGAAGAGAGAATCTGGGAACAAGTCACAAGAAAACAGATTTCAATCGAGTGGACAGAAACCCCTGCAAGGATCAATTCCGGAGTGTAAAGTTTGTAATAAGAAGCATACGGGGATTTGCAACAAGGCGAACGTAGTTTGTTACAAGTGTCATGCAAAAGGCCACTATGCTCATGAATGTAAGAATCAGAAGGCCAATGTCACGTGCTACAAGTGTGGTAGAGTGGGACATGTGTCAAGGGAATGCAAAGGAGCGGTTAACAATCAATTGCTACAAATGACTGCTATGCCGTATCCGATGAATCAAGCAACTCCTATGCCAGCACCATCATTTCCAATGCCTTTCAATCAACCTCAAATGGCATCATCCTCATCTCATCCAGCTTTGACCTATCCGGCACAAGCAAGGACTTTCAACATGAATGTAAAGGATGCAATTCAAAGTTCTGATGTAGTTTCAGGTACGCTTTCTGTGAACGCTGCTAGTGCTAAAGTATTGATTGACTCGGGAGCTACAAGGTCATTTATTTCGAAGTCTTTTGTTGATAAGTGGAATTGTGAAACCCAATTGATGCAGGAACCCCTATCTGTTGTCTTAGCTAATAAAGATAGAATATCTGTAGAACATGTGTTCCCCCATTGTACAATAGTGATAGCCGGACACGTTTTTCCTGCGAGTCTTATTCCTTTCCAGTTAGGCGAATTCGACGTGATATTAGGGATGGATTGGTTGACAAGCTTCAATGCTCAAATAGATTGCAAGAATAAAAGGGTGGTATTGAGTTCACCACAAGGCAAGAAGGTAACATTCAAGGGTCAAAGGCAAACTCAAAGATTTCTTACTTCGATGCAAGCAAAGAAGATGATTCGGAAGGGATGCGAGGCGTATTTGGCATATGTAATTGATAAGAGTAAAGAAGTTTCTAGCCCTGAAGACATTCCAGTAGTAAGAGATTTTATAGATGTGTTTCCCGAAGAACTTCCTGGCTTACCCCCGGACCGACAAATCGAGTTTACAATAGAACTTGCACCCGGCACCGAACCTGTTTCGAAGGCTCCTTATAGAATGGCTCCGTCAGAGATGAAGGAATTGGCGAAGCAAATACAAGAGCTATTAGACAAGGGATTTATACGGCCAAGTGTTTCACCTTGGGGCGCACCGGTCTTGTTTGTGAAGAAGAAAGACGGGAGTATGAGACTTTGTATAGATTATCGAGAATTGAACAAATTGACGATTAAGAATAGGTACCCTTTGCCTAGAATTGATGATCTGTTTGACCAACTCAAGGGAGCTTCTTGTTTTTCGAAAATTGATCTACGGTCGGGATACCACCAATTGAAGATTAAGGCTGAAGACATACCGAAGACAGCTTTTCGAACACGATACGGACATTACGAATTCCTTGTTATGGCTTTTGGATTGACGAACGCACCGGCTGCTTTCATGGACTTAATGAATCGGGTATTCAAGGAATATTTAGACAAATTCGTCATAGTTTTCATCGATGATATTTTGGTGTATTCAAAGACGAAAGCTGATCACGAAGAACATCTAAGAATAGTGTTGGAAGTGTTGCGAAAGGAGAGATTGTATGCCAAATTCTCGAAATGTGAGTTTTGGTTGACGGAAGTAAGATTTCTCGGACATATTGTTGGAAGTGAAGGGATTAGAGTGGACCCGAAAAGATTGAGGCTGTGATGAATTGGGAGAGACCAAAGACGCCAACAGAAGTAAGGAGTTTCATGGGATTAGCAGGATATTACCGAAGGTTTGTGAAGGATTTTTCCAAGATTGTCGTACCATTGACCAAATTAACAAGGAAGAATGAGAAGTTTGAATGGACGGAGAAGTGCGAAAATAGTTTTCAGGAATTAAAGCAAAGATTAGTAACTGCACCGGTTTTAGCATTACCCGATGACAAGGGAGATTTTGTGATATACAGTGACGCCTCTTACAAAGGACTTGGATGTGTGTTGATGCAACATGGAAAAGTAATAGCGTACGCTTCGAGACAACTTAAGCCACATGAACAGAAGTACCCAACTCATGATTTAGAATTGGCTGCGATAGTTTTTGCTTTGAAATTGTGGAGACACTACTTGTACGGGGAGAAATGTGAGATATATACAGATCATAAGAGCCTGAAGTACCTTTTCACTCAAAAAGAGCTAAATATGAGACAGCGCCGATGGTTGGAGTTGATCAAAGACTATGATTGTTCGATACAATATCATCCTGGGAAGGCCAACGTGGTAGCGGACGCATTAAGCAGAAAAGAGAAGTTAAATGTGATTTCAATGCCAAAGGAGTTGTCAAATGAAATTGAGAAGTTGCAATTAGAGTTTTGTGAACTTGGAGGGGCAGAAGAAATGTGTTATGCCATTACCTTTAAACCAACTCTGTTAGAGAAGATAAAGAAATATCAAGACGAAGTGATAACTCGAGAAGATAATCAGTTGACGGGAGAAGAAATTTGTACACAGAAAGATGAGCAAGGTGTGTTAAGATTTTCATCAAGAATTTGGATTCCGAATGTGACTGAATTGAAGAATGAAATTTTGCAAGAAGCACACAACTCTAGATTTTCGATTCACCCGGGAAGCACCAAGATGTACCAAGACTTAAAGAAGAATTTCTGGTGGCCGAACATGAAAAGAGAAATTGCAGAATGGACTTCAAAATGTGATACATGCCAAAGGGTAAAAGCCGAACATCAGAGACCGAGTGGTCTGATTCAGCCATTGAAGATTCCAGAATGGAAGTGGGAAAATATTGCCATGGACTTTGTAGTAGGATTACCTCGAACGCGTTCTGGACACGATGCAATTTGGGTAATAGTTGACCGTCTTACGAAATCGGCACATTTTCTTCCAATTAATGAGAAATCTTCTTTAGACAGACTAGTTCATATGTATATACGCGAAATCGTGTTGAGACATGGTGTACCTATATCAATAGTTTCAGATCGGGACCCACGATTCAATTCGAGATTTTGGAGGCAATTTCAAGAACATTTAGGGACGAAGTTGAACATGAGCACGGCATATCATCCACAAACTGACGGCCAAAGCGAACGAACAATCCAAACCATTGAAGATATGTTGCGAAGCTGTGCCATTGACTTTTCGGGAAGTTGGGACGAACATTTACCCCTTGTGGAGTTTTCATACAATAATAGTTACCATTCCAGCATTGGCATGCCACCATACGAAGCTTTATATGGACGGAAATGCAGAACACCGACGAATTGGGATGAAGTTGGAGAAGGGAAGGTTTTAGGACCTGAATTGGTACAACAAATGAAGGACACCATCACAGTAATCAAGAAGAGACTAATTGCTGCACAAGACAGACAAAGGAAGTACGCGGACCCCGCTCGAAAAGATGTGAAGTTTGAAATTGGGGAAGCTGTATTGCTAAAAATATCACCGTGGAAGGGTTTGACCAGATTTGGTAAGAAAGGAAAACTAGCACCAAGATACATTGGACCTTTTGAAGTCTTGAACCAAGTTGGAAAAGTTGCCTACGAGTTAGCATTGCCACCACAATATCAGTACGTGCATAATGTGTTTCATGTCTCATTACTCAAGAAGTATAATCCGGACGCCAATCATGTGATAGAAAGTGAACCAGTGGAGATCCAGACTGATTTATCATATGAAGAACATCCCGTACAAATACTAGATCGGCAAGAAAGAAAACTTAGGAAGAAATCAGTAAGCTTGGTAAAAGTATTGTGGAGGAATCCAAGGGTAGAAGAAGCCACTTGGGAGCTAGAGTCTGATATGCGGAATCGGTATCCTCAATTATTCTCCTAGATTCTGAGGACAGAATCCTATAAGGGGGAGAGGATGTAACAACCGGTAATTTTGAACTTTTTCATAAGCACGACACTTATATTCTATGTTATTATGTCGATACGTGGAATCGTTATATAAGAATGTATATATATTCTCTTGTTATGTGGTATTGCAAGTATCACTAATATAATTTCTACGCGATATATTTTGTACGCGAGTAAGATTTCTTGTTACGCGATTTAGTGATAATTGGGATTTATACATGACTTGATGGCATAATTAGATTCTATTTCGTGTATAAATAGTCGTATGCGAGAGATTTCGCTACGCGATTAATTATCTTGCACGATTCGGTGTTAATTTAATAGTTGCGGCTACGCGATTTAATAATAGTAGAGATAATCGTAAATAGTGATAAATTGTAAGGTGAGCAATTATGTGATATGATATACATATATAATTGTAGTGGAAAGTCGTTTCGTTGTGAATTATTACGTGTATTATTGTGTGTAAATTCTTTTTATACATAGATTATATATTAGAGTGTAATACTTGAAAATGCTTTTAAAAATATTTCTTTGTCCAAAATTTTTGATCATGATTTTGTTAAACTTGTAAAATCTCATAGTATTTATAGTATTAATTTGATGATTTATGGAATTGTAGTTTATTTATTAAAATCCATTCATTTTATTCATACTTTTAGTAATTATAAGATTACACTAGTACCCTTGCATGCATTTTGGTAGAGAATAGAGTCCAAGGGCATGACCGACTATTCACACCATTTGACTCTTGTAATTACCACTAAAACCTTGCATGCATTCTCACCTAAAGCCACTAGAAGGATAGAATTGTAACTACCCAAATCCACTCACTTCTAGTCTAGTCAAAAGCACAAGACTTCATCATTTCCTACACCACACTACACACAAAATCAAACCCACCAAACTCTCCTCCCTCTCTCTCATTTCAGCTGAGTAGAAACCCCCTCCCAAACCCTTAAAATTTTCTCTTCATAACCTCATATACACACATATTTTGCAACTCATCCAAGAGAGAAAAATCATCTCCTAGTCACAAGCTTCCATTTAAGGTTAGTTTGAGTACTTGCATGTCATCAAGCCAAGAGTTTTCGACTTTGGTTCTCATGGACCTAGAGTTGAACTCATTGTGGCTTAAATACTTGGACAAGGAGTGGTCTTGAGGGAGTGTATCACCCCCATTTGTCAAGCCATAACCTTGGTTCAAGCCCTCGGCAATGACTCCCAAGGAGCCGAAGGGAATCCATTGATTTGGATGATTTTTGTGGATGGAATGAGATGTTTCTTGCTGGGATCTTTGAGTTTCAGTCTTTACAAGATTGTTTTACAAAGTTTTAAACATTGCATGTCAAGATCTTGCCAAGAAAGTTAGAGTTTATAAGTGCATGTCATGATTTTCATAGTATAAAGTGTATGCTGATTTTGTCACTTTTTAAACTGGTTTTTGATCATTGCATGCCTCGGTTTTTGCCATAAAATGCTAGTATAATATGTGCCATGATTAGTCATGTTCAGTTTTGATGTATTATGTGATTTTATATGGAGTATTAGATCGAAATCATGCTTAGAAATGCTGAAAACCAATCTGCTCTGCTCTGCTGTGATTTTTGGCTTCGGTAATTTGATTTTTGAGGCTTGATTTGTGTTGTAATTTCTTGTATAAGGCTATACAATAGTGGTATATAGATTATAGACTAGAGTTGTTGGCTTGGTTGTTGTTGAATGGTGTTAAGATGGGTGATAAGGTGGAAGGAGGCACACACTAGCACTGGACAGATTTTTGCACATAGAAACTAGGAGTTTTGGTGTTGATTTGGTTGGGTTTTGCTGGTCCCAAGTGTCCAGGAGTTGGGAGTGAGTTTTGTTATGATTCCAGTAGTCTTAAATCACCAAAGCCCCTGCATTTAGGTAGGTATACACACTCAAAACAGTAGATACCCCAAAACAGGGCAGAATTGAACAATCTGTGTTCTTGTGAGGTTTTCACCTTGTCATGAGTGAGGCCTTCATGGGGCCTTGGCTTAACTGAGTTTAGTGAACCCTTAGGAAGCCTAACAAACCATTAGAACCCAAAACCTAGTGAGAAAATAGAGTTTTAAATCAGTAAACACAAGGCAGTTGGGAAACAGGGTAGTTTTCAGCAGTGTCAACTTTGTGTAATAACCTGGGAAGTTTCATATGGGGCCTTGGAGTGAAACCAAGTCTGATAGGTAGCCTTAAGAGTTGGGAATCCATGGGAATTGATTTGGTAGGAATGCACTTAGTACACATTAAATTATCTCAGTTAGGATGCAGGTAGTGCAGAGAGGTTGCAACAGAGAACCTCACTGTGCCCTTTGAACATTTTAAACCAATTTGTGTGAGGCCTTTGTATTGTATCAATTGCACAAGTAAGTTTAGAGTCTTAGAAACCTATTAGAAGTAAATTAGAGTGAAGGCCCTAGTTAGAGCATCTTATTTTCACTAAGTAACCGAGAGCAACCTTAGAGAGCCATTGGAGAGTTGTAAGTGCAACTCTTGCATGATTGTCAAGGGTATAAGGGCTGAGTTTTGCAAGCACTTTTAGGATTAAGATAAGGTCAGTATGAGGAGTTTAGAAGTTTAGAAATTAGCCTTTATGTGCTACTTGCTTATGTGTTTAGGAGTTTAAGTATGTAGTATATATATATATAGTTAATAAATCATGCCATGCCATTATGTGACTATGTGAATTAGGTGACTATGTGGAGTATGTGAATACATGATTATGTTAATTGTCTTTCATATGTATAAATGAGCATGTATACCTAAAATTAAGTACGTGTAATGACTCTTATAGCGATAGTTAGCTAATAATAGAGTATTAGGTTACGTAACTAGAGAATAGGCGCGTGTAATATAAATTAGACTTAAAATGCCGTTTAGTGACGAGGTTAATATAATGTGTAGGTTCCGAGGCGAAAGGAAAAGCTCGTACCATCAAGATTGAATAATCTCAGAATCTTGCAAAGGCAAGTTACTACATCCTTAACTTTACAATTGTTGCAAATATATGTGCACCCGTGAACTCATAAATCGTTATGAATATTTAGTTGCGATAATCACCATACCTATTATGTTCGCAAATACCTTGACATAAAAATTCCGATCATACTAGTACCTTCCTTTCAAATATATCCTTACACTTGTACCCAAAATGTTAGATTCCCTATTAAAAACTTCCAATAACACCATGACATGTATACTTTCATAAATACCGAATAACACTTGATAGAATTGACTTTCTTTTGACTTTGGAACTTATCCCCTTAAGTCCAATATGCGTTGACACATTATTAGTGAACTTGAACCCTTTTGCCATATTTCAATAAAAGATGATATAAACCTTTTTCCGGCATCCATGTTATAAATCAAAATGAATTATAAAATGTTTTCTTTAGTGATTTGGACTAGACGCAAGTCCTTTTCACATATTATTAGGCTCACATATAGCCTAGGGATCCCATTATATTTGAGAACCCAGCGCGGTTCGGGATTACTTCGCGGCTGATCACCGGCTGTAATCCGTAGCGTCCTAAAATGAATTTTGATGATGATATGATTATAACATGTTGCCATATTGCCACGATGCCATGATTTCTATACCATGATTATCCATGTGTTTTGCCATGTCCATTCATCATATTATCATGAACCTTAATGAATGCTTTATCATTTATTCTTAAATTTGTTTCGGACACCTTTGATATTATTATGATGCCATGTGTTTAGGACTGTTAGTACTTGCTGAGCGTCTTTGCTCATGTTCTCGTATTTAACCCCTTTTACAGCTAGCAAATATGGTACGCACAAAGCAAACAGCACGTAAATCGACCACTGGCTACGCAGAGAATTGTTTAAGGGCGAAGGTAGCATATATGATATAAGCGGCTTTCGCTATTATGTTTTGTACTAGTTAGATGGGCTGATCCACACTCTGAACTTATAAGATCTTTTGGGACTTTATTTCACCTTTTTGGACTTGTAATTAACTAAAGGTTACCCTTTTGGGATTTAAATTATGTAATCCTAATTTCCGGATTTATTATTTATCTGTCTCTTGTTCATATTATATCAATTCGTGTGTGTGTGTTGGTTTGGGGCGTGACATATATCATTAAGTTATATATTATATAATATTTTATTATAAAATAATAAAGAGAAAATGAAATATTTTCAAGTATTTGCTAATATAAGTGCAACATATCTGACTTTTAAGCAGGTTTGAGCATATGTACATGTTATTAGTGTCTAATCTTATGTACTTGTGCAAAAAAAAAAAAAGGTTATGATTTCATCATTCTAGGCAAATTTGCAATTTAATTGTATTAAAATGGAGATACTAGATTATAAATTACATACTTAAGCAGATAAAAACACAGCCCTTCCCACAATTTTTATGAAACCAACCCACATGCCAAGTAAAATAGCTAGATCACACACTAACAAAGAACACACACTCAAGAGACATAAATCACAGGTTCCAGTTTTTATATTTTTAATCATTAGCTGTGATTTGTATTGTAGTGACCTAAGCAACAAGTTTCGACTTATGACAAATATTGTGGCTATTTTGTGGGATGTTTTATTGAAAATATAATGTGTAGCAATAAAACAAAAATTGATGTTAATGTAAGTATTTCTAATTTTTCTAATTAAAAAGTTAAGAGTTCAACAAGTGTACTATACCAATCATGCTATCTTAATGTTTTTATATTTTTTTGTGTAAAGTTTACATATTCTCTGAGATTGAAGACGTATCCTGGGAATAAAATGGCGGCCTTTCAGATTAATTGGGCAGGTTACTTGTATAATCGATATCTCAAGGACAAGTTGCTCAAATGTTTTGTCTGAATAGTGAGTGAGTGTGTTATTTTGTATGATTTTGGGGTTAAAAGATTTGAGGGGAACGAAATTTTGACTAAGTACGGGAAATATTGGGGGGAGGGACAAAAGAGGGGTTGCCGCGCGGTTTTCATTTTTAATTCAAAGAAGATAGACATCGGTTCCTATATTAACTGATGTCAAGAAAGTAATAGACATCGGTTAATTTTTAGCCGATGTTAATAACCGCTTTTACATCATGGCCAAAGTCGACCGATGTCTATACCCTAATGTCTATTCTACTTTTTCTAGTACTGTATGTGTGTCCACTTGCTCCGTCAAGGCATGTCTTAGACTTGAACCAGCTCCCATGATTTCTCGTATGTTGAAGATCCATGAAATATATTTAACTATGGATGTATACATTTATATCATTTCTATAATATTAATGTTCAACTAGCCTTTTTTTAGGAGCAATTAACACTTTTCCCCAGTTAACTTTGGCTGTTTTTTGTGATTTGGTCTCGAACTTTGAATTATAGCAAGGTACATCCCATAACTTATGAATTTCAATCACATTTCACCGGTTTAAATAATTTCCGTCAAATATTAACGGTCAACGTCAAAGGTAGAAAGTTTTAATTTTACAGTTAGCACTTTGCACCCTTCAACTTTCGTCATTTTTTCGATTCGGTCTCATATTTTTATATGTCGACAGAATGCCTCCCCAACATAAAAATTTAATCATTTTGTAACCTTTTTAGGAATTCCCGTTAAATATTAACATTTAACGTTAAATGACATGGGTAAAACCAGATTATTATTTGATTTTAACAGATAATGTTAAATATATTGGGTATGAGTAATTAAACATTAATATATTTTTCTTTTCATTTTCTAAAATTAAACACTCATATCCAATGTCGCACAATTTAATAATACACTATATTATATATGTATCAGCATTACACTTCTTAGTTAAGTTATCCTTAATTCTCCTCAAACAACCAAAATATTGCCTTTTTAATAATAAACCGCCGGTATATTCATCGGACATGCTCTGAGACTCTCGTCCTTAATTAGTCAACAAAACTTGTACTAACATGCTGCTCTATCACTTCCCAAATAATTACATGTCCATCTACTGAGATATTCTCATCACATAATCCTGAATTAGTGAACTCTATCCCTCCGGCTGACTACAACTTAGGTTTAAAGCCCCCATCAATTAATCTCTAAATAATTCCAGCATGGATGACAGGTGTGACCGAGAAAGAAAGGGATGAAGAGTGAGGTGTTTGGTTTGGTAATATCTCAATACCGTCATGGATTCCAATGTTGTGGTTCAAAGAATCGAGACAATGAGAGAAATGATTGAGTTTTATTGATGAGAGAGGTGTGAGCCGGAGGGTGGAAGGTGATGGATTTGGAGTAGTAGCCTGATCTCGTCAATGATTCCATCGGCTCATGAAGGATGAAATCGAGGGACATGAAGAAGTTGAGAGATATTATGTTTAATAATTTTAATAATTAACGTATGAGTTAAAGATACAAATAAATATAATTGCACCTAATCACAATTCCAGTTTTCTCCATGCCATTTAACATTAAATGTTAATATTTGACGGGAATTCGTTAAAAGGTTGCAAAATGATTAAAATTTTTATGGTGGGGGATGCATTCTCCCGACATATAAAAATATGAGACCTAATCGAAAAAACGACAAAAGTGATGGGTGCGAAGTGCTAATTGTAAAATTAACACTTTCTCAACTGTTCGTTAACATCGAGCTTCAGGTACTGCTTTAATGGCCAATTTCTGAAATTATAAGCAACATTCAGGCTCTAATTTTTCTTTTTACAGCTTTTTTGAAGAAAACAGACGCGAAAACAAGTACGATCAAGCTGAACAAAATCAGACATTCAAGCTTAGAAAAATCAAGAGAAAAATCTTCGATAATAGGTACGATCTTATATTTCGTAGCAAAATCTCTACTAATATATTTGTTATGCATCTCGTTTAGTGAATGCATGTTTGTATTTTCGAATTTCTAGGGTTTTATATATTTTTGTACTAAATACTAACAATTAACTACTAATGTTCTTCATAACAGCTTCCTTTATGTTCCTGGACTTGGACTTGTCATTTTAGTTGATCTTATGTGATATAATCAACCTAATTCATTAGAATGATGCATACTTTAAACTCTCCATGTAGAGAGAATGTTCTTAATGCAATTAGCTAGTGTTATTAACTCATGAGCCTTAGGATAATAGTGGAAAATTTTATTCTTATACTAGTGCTTAATACTTGGCCCTAACTCAAGCTAAAGTGAATTTAAGCTTATTTGATATGTCCACACGTAGTTTTTATTTAAGCTTATTGGATATTTCTATTTATGTTCTCATTGGAGTAACAAATAGATCATATAAACTTTTGGAGAAGTGGAAGATATGTCCACACGTAGATTTTATTTAAGCTTATCAGATATTTTTGCTATTTCTTAAATGTTTTAAAGGATGCTTGTGTAGCCTAAAGTAACAAATTTTTATTTTAAACATTTTAAAGGTTGAACCTAAGGAAGAAGTGGAAGATCAATCTGAGGAAGAAGCAAGTCAAGCAGAAGGACAAACAAATCAACCAAATCAGTCTCAGGAACAACAAGAAAGTCAAACTGAAGAAGATGAATCTGAGGAACAAGCAAATCCAGCTCAGAATGAACAAAATGAATCTGAAGATGGAGTTCAGGATCAAGTTCGCAATGCTCAACCAAAGAAGAAATTTACTAAATTCAAAACAAATAAGGTATAATAACTCATTTTCTTTGTAGTTAATAAAAGATGCAATTGCGCTATCTACTATAATAGAAAATTGAAATATTTTCTTAACAGGAAAATGCATTAGAAAATGGACAAAGAAAAAGGAAGGCAGGAACACTTTATCCAGGTTTCAAGTATTTGAAAAAGGATGTTCAAGTATCACATCACTAAACTTTCTCTATTATTCCCAAACATCTTAAACAGTTCAATGTTATAATTCACTAAACTTCCTCCATTATTCACTATATTATTTTACTTTTCACATCACTATCACCCAACTTCTAATTTATTGTTCCATTATTAATAAATTGTCTTTATTAACAGAAACAAGAAGGAGCTAAACATATTAATAAAGAAAAAGCTGAAGTTAAAATCAGGATTTCCCCAAGACATCTTTATGAGATGATATACTTTCTCACACCAGAGCAAAGGCAATGGGTTAGGAGAACTGGTTTTGGATTTCTCTTGGATTTTCAACTTGAAATGTTGCCAGCAAAACTTGCCTACAATGTCCTACAAATTTTTGATCACAACACAGTCTCTTTGAAGCTTAAGAATAATGATATTGACATTACAGAGGAAGACGTGTCTGACGTGCTTGGCTTACCATATGGAGGTTTGCGAATTATATTGGATTCAGATGAAAAGTATTTGGAAGAACAATTAGCTGGCATGCACAATTCAACACTCACAAAGATGATGAGCAAATCACAACTCAAATGATTGTTCAAGTGATGAGAAATCAAGCCGTTAATGATAATTTCAAATTGACCTTTATTCTAGTAATGGCAAATTTTCTTATTGGAACAAGAGGGGCTTCATATATTGATAAGCAACTACTGAAGATATATAATTGATAATCTTGACAATCTGCAGAAGTACAATTGGTCAGAATTTCTTATAAGTTATCTTGTACTAGCTACTGAAAGTTGGAACAGAACAACAACAACTTTTTTTAGGGGATCTCTCATTTTCCTAACCGTAAGACGTCATTTTCTTAAAATATCTTTTTCTTGATATCTTTAATTTGTAGCTCTTCTATGTCGACGGTGTAAGACACAAAAGAACAAAGCTAGTCGAATGACAATTTCCTTCTTATATTGGTTGGACTGGAGAAATTTTGAAAGAAAGACAAGCTATTGAAGTTTTTCATGGTCCATTTGGAGTTGGATCAATTGTACCTCCACTTAGAGAGTTTATACGTCAAACTGAAGCTCTTGAAAGCAAGGTATAATTTTGTATAGCAAATTATATGTATACCTACATATTCAACCATTTTTATATTCATATTAAATGACTGTCTTATTATTTCTTAATTATATAAAAATGATAAGAACAATGTTGAGAGTAGTTAATGAGACGCTTACTCAGGCCCGAGCCAATCCCGAGCAGTTCTCTCTCACACCAGAGCATGTTCGTGTTTTAGCACGTGAAGATGTAGAAGCTGAGCAGACTGCTCTTCCGGCTGACCATCCAATTGCGAGAGAAACACAGCAAGCAATTATCCAGGTGGGAGTAGAAGTGCTCAACAATTTGTACAAGACAGACGGACCTGGAGCTAATAAGGTATAAAATTTAGAATTAATAGTGTATATATATATATATATACATACATAAATATATATACATATATATATAGGCTCATGATCAAATAGAAACCAATCTTAAAATAAAAACTAAAAACACTATTGAAACTCGTTAAATTACTAAAGATACTCACTTACACTGAATTATAACCCAACATAGTAACCTCCCACCCAGATTTGCCCCGTTCTTTCCCCTCCTTCCACCTTCTCTCTTTCATCAACCCCACTTCATCTCCCTCCTCTCCTTCCACCTCTACTACCACATCTCTGCCACACACTCATACTAACACTGCCACCCATGTCATTGTTTTCGATTTCACCATCACCACCACCTCTGCCTCATGCTCTTGATATGTTTACAAAAATCGATGATATTATGATATACCATTTAGTGATATCAGCTATACATTTTAGTGATATTTGCTTTAGAAATTAGTGATATTTGCTGTAGAAATTACTGATATTCGTAAAAATCTCCAGAACTTGATGCAAACCTCCAGATCTGTTCTTGTTTGTTGATTCTAGTGGCGATGGCGGTGGTAGAGAAGAAGGTGGTGGACATGGAGGGGGCGAGGGCATGGAGGATGCGGGGGTGGGGGGTTGAGATGGTGGAGGTGGAGTTCGAGATGGAGTTATGACGGATGTAACCCCTGAGATAGCGGGTGGAGGTGAAGGTGTTGGTGGTAGAAGTGTCGAGGTGGAGGTGATGATGACAAAGGTCGAGATAAAGGTGGTGGAATCGGTGGAGTGGGGCGGATGTTGGTGGTAGAGACAGTGGAGGAGGAATGGAGGGATGGTGGACGTGAGCGGAGTGGCAGTGGGCGACAAATATGGAGGGAGCGGCAGAAATGTTGTTGTGGGAAGTGGAGGTTTAGCCGGAGAAGATGGAGGTGGAGGTGGGGTTGTTAAAATATTTAGTGATATTGTGTTTAGAATTTAGTGATATTGCAGCGGGGTGTTTAGCTTGTAGAATAAGAGGGTTTGTATTGGAGTAGTACTATATATATATATATATATATATATATATATATATATATATATATATATATATATATATATATATATATATATAGGGTAGCACTCCATAGCATACCCTCTTATATGGAATTACGTAGCACACCATTATAAATATATTAATAATATATATTCTATTATATTTTTTATGAAATATAATTGCAAATTTTGATTATTAAACCGAAAACGAAGTTATTCAATTTTTTTATTCCAAAGATCATCTAAAATTATGCAATATCTCAACATGATTCTATAACAGAATAATAATCATCCAGAATTATTCTGTTGTAGAATCAGTTTCAAAAATATACTTTTTTTAATGAAATTTTAAGTTTAAATTACTTAAAATAGATTTATTTTATAGTATTCTATATTAGAATTACATTTTATATGTATTTTATAACAGAATTTATAACAAAATTGATGATTTATAGTGGCGCAATACGTAACTCCATATAAGTAGTCCCTCTCTGGAATGTTGGCATATATATATATATATATATATATATATATATATATATATATATATATGGGGAAGTGCTCAAATACAAACTAGATTATTGTACACACTACAAACTTAATATAAGCCCTTGGATGAATCTAATCCAAGGCCCCGAAGGGGCAACCACACAGCACTTAATATACACCCTGCCACACATGATCCACAGAATCCCCTCCGTTTTTAATTTGAATTTTTCCGTCAATCGGTGAACTTTTTTTGAAATCCGACTCTACTGTATTTTTGTTCATCTCGCAACGATCAATTTCCATACCATATGTGCTACATTTCGATTTGATTTAGAAACTTTTTAATTTTAGTTGGTAGTTTGTAGGCTAAGAAGGTTTGTACCAGAGTAAGACCATATATATATATATATATATATATATATGTTCTCTTATATATAAAATATATATGTAGAATTAATAGTAATTATGATATATAATATATATTATGATTTTGGGAATATAGGGTTATGCACCTCCAAAATATATGACTACAGGTTATTATTCCACATAATCAAATGCCAATAGTAGTTAAATATAATGCAAATGTGTTAGAATTTTACAATAGAAACTTGATCACATTTTCTAATCCTGACTTAATGTCTTCTTATATTGGTCACCTACCTTACAAAAGCCATATCTATGACTTTGGATTTGTTCTCCAATTACCTACCCAAAAAAGCATAGTGTAAATAGCTTGAAGTTGGATAATCTCTACTTGAGAGAGTCTCCAACCTTTGTTACATTTAATTAAACCTATAGTATTCATCATATCTCAACAATCAATGAACATAAACACAATAAATTTTATTTCTCAAGATTTGTGTATTGCTTTCCATCCTTCACATAATATTTTAGAATATCTTATTGTAATACGTATATATTACAAGTCATAAGCCCACCACTCATCACATATATAATGATCACCAATTTTAATATTATTCATTAGCTTAAATAGCTCTAAAAATAAGTTGGATAAATTGATAGCTTACTAAAGTGGCACTTAACACTATTAAAATGAAATACAATAAACTTGCTAGTCTATTATGTATACATTTACTGTTGTAAGAATTCTTACGAGTACTTGCATATGTGTCCACTTGCTCCGTCAATGCATGTCTTAGACTTGAACCAGCTCCCATGATTTCTCGTATGTTGAAGATCCACGAAATATATTTAACTATGGATGTATACATGTATATCATTTATATAATATTAATGTTCAACCAGCCTTTTTTTAAGAGTAATTAGCACTTTTCCCCAGTTAACTTTGGCCATTTTTTGCGATTTGGTCTTGAACTTTGAATTATAGCAAAGTACATCCCATAACTTATGAATTTCAATCACATTTCAACGGTTTAACTAATTTCTATCAAAAATTAACGGTCAACGTCAAAGGCAGAAAGTTTTAATTTTACAATTAGCACTTTGCACCCATCAACTTTCGTCATTTTTTCGATTCGGTCTCATATTTTTATATGTCGACAGAATGCCTCCCCAACATAAAAATTTAATCACTTTGTAACCTTTTTAGAAATTCCCGTCAAATATTATTATTTAACGTTAAATGTTAATATTTGACGGGAATTTGTTAAAAGGTTGCAAAATGATTAAAATTTTTATGGTGGGGGATGCATTCTGCCGACAAATAAAAATATGAGACCGAATCGAAAAAAATGCAAAAGTTGATGGCTGCGAAGTGCTAATTGTAAAATTAACACTTTCTCAACTGTTCATTAACATCGAGATTCAGGTACTGCTTTAATGGTCGAATTTTGAAATCATAAGCAACATTCAGGCTCTAATTCCTCTTTTTACAACTTTTTTGAAGAAGACAGAGGCCAAAACAAGTACGATCAAGCTGAACAAAATCGGTCCTTCAAGCTGAGAAAAATCTTTGAAAACGGGTACGATCTTATATTTCGTAGCGAAATCTCTACTAATATATGTGTTATGCATCTCGTTTAGTGAATGCATGTTTGTATTTTTGAATTTCTAGGGTTTTATAATATTTTTGTACTAAATACTAACAATTAACTACTAATGTTCTTCATAACAGCTACTATTTAAGTTTTATCACTGCAAAGCTACTCAGTTATGGCTAAAACTAGAGGAGGTATGTTAATTTAGGTTTTTATGTTTTATTTTAACGTTTCTGTAATTTTTAGTAATATTTGTATACTGATTTGTTGGTTATTATATAGTTGTTCATAAGTTGATTTTATGTTGATTTGTTGATTTGTATGTTTAAGGTGATTTCGTGATAGTATGTTGTTGATTTGTTGGTTTGTTAATTGGTTGAATATACATTTGGTTGATTATATAGTGATATATTAGTATACTGATTTGTTGATTATATAGTTGTTCATAAGTTGATTTGATGTTGATTTGTTGATTTGTATGTTTAAGGTGATTTCGTGATAGTATGTTGTTGATTTGTATGTTTTCATTAAGATTTTCTTCATAAAATTAGTGATAAATTTGTGTACAATTAGTGATTAGTTAAGATTAATATCATTTAGTCCATAATTTAGTGTGCTCCATAATGTGAATGACTTCTTAGTTAAGATTAATGTCATTTAGTTTATAATTTAGTGATGTCCTTGTGTGAGTATCAAGATGTTAGAGAATCATTAATTAGAAGGGAATCCTTGTCTTCTAGAGACAGAGGCTCTACATATTCTAAGTGTTGTTTCCTTTGCTTCCTTTATGTTCCTCGACTTGTCATTTTAGTTGATCTTATGTGATATAATCAACCTAAATCATTAGAATGATGCATACTTTAAACTCTGCATGTAGAGAGAATGTTCTTAATGCAATTAGCTAGTGTTATTAACTCATGAGCCTTAGGATAATAGTGGAAAATTTTATTCTTATACTAGTGCTTAACACTTGGCCCTAACTCAAGCTGAAGTGAATTTAAGCTTATCTGAATATATCTTAAAATAGAATATGAGCAGCTTCAATGAATATAACCAATCACTTATCTTAATCAGTTCACATAACACAATCATCAAAATAAACTTCTATTCCATTAATGAACTGAGATGGTTACAAAGGAAGATTGAACTGATTTTATAGATAAACAAAATCGATTACGTAGTTAATCTAAGACTTATACTGATTGCTTACTCTCTAGATGGGAGCTAGTATCAATTATGTCATGATGAGCAGACTAGCCTACACCAAGGGGTGAAGTTGAAGTTTTAGATGAGCCCCAAATATTTAAAAAAGAACTAAGGAACCATAATCTCTAAGGACTAGAGCTATCATTTGTCATCTTCTTCTTCAGACTTGGATCTTACCCTTCCAACTCCCGCCTGTGGTAGATCTTCGACGTAGAGATGGAAAAAGACATTATATTCTCTCTTAATGTTAATGCCTCTATGCGACGACGCTCGGCTTCCTCCTCTCTTCATCTTTCTTCAAGACGAGTCTCCAGTTTAAAGAACTAGGCTCCGAATAATCTCCCCAGGAGAGATTATCAGCAACCTCTTCAGGAAGGTGATGAGGATGGAATAGATGACTATGCACATGCACTGTAAGTACAAAAGGATCGTGGTATATGCTGCCCGGGAATACATTATGAACTGGGAAAAAGGCTCCATTTTGGCGACGATAAAGTTGTGTGTAGGCCATTTGGGTGTTTAGGGTTTTAGAGAGCTCTAAAGGTTAACTAATTGGTGAGATTTGAGGGTCTATATATAGATCAATGAGCCGTAGGGAGCTTAAGAGTTTTTATAGAGAACCGTGTTTTATTAAATGCAAAACGCATAATTTTACACGATTCTATGCAAGTAATAAGTCAAAACACTTCAAATACTGCTATTTCAAAGATTAAGATAAAGCTAATCAATAGCTATACCAAAATAAGTCTTTCAGATTAAATCAAATTGTATCAGTAAATATCATGAAAGAAATTTCGTTACCATCCTTTTAGAAAATCAAATCTTCTCCATCAGTAAATGAATATTTGTTGAAATATACTTCTAGGATTTTAAGAAAATTTTAAACTAATTTTCCCTATCTATTTTTCCATTGATGGCTTCTTTAGCAGCTTCATCAGTATTGGTCTCATCAGTATACTCATAAGTATTGAGAGAGAGAGATTTATCAGTATCCTGATGGCTCATCAGTATTCGTTAAATTACCAGTATCTGATTTATCACTTCATCAATTATCCCTTGCTCACCAACTTTATTTTTCTCCCCCTCAACAACTGCTTTCTCCCAAATATACTGTTTTTCCTTATATTTGAGAGCTTCAGATTATTGAATACTCTCAAACTTTGACAACAAGGCTTCGATATATTCTATAAACTTTGAGCATCCATTGTTTATAATAAATATTTTGCTTCTTAAGCCATGTAGTCAATAGTAACGATTAGTTAGAAGTTTTGAGTACCCACACTTGTTGGATTCATTTAACATGTTGACTATGTTTAACTATATAAACTTTCTTGACACCACTTGTTCTATTGAGATTAGCCTTATCAGAACTAGTAGAACATGATGCATGCTTGTCATTTGAAATTTTATCAGTATTTGCACATTTCTAAAATTTAGGAAGAGGATCATAATAATTTTTATATAACTCATGATAATCAAAACATGTATTAACAGAATGCGAATAGCGGCCTCAATGAAAACATGGATTTTCCCGTATGACATTCATTGTTCTACCAGCTACATCAGATTTATGTATAGCTTTTGGCTTCTTTTTGTTTTTCCTACCATCATTAGCAAGATGATTACAATTACCACAATTATAATATTTCTTCCTTGGTGCAAAAGGAATATACTCATAATTATTTGCTCAATTTATTCATTTCTTGTCATTCCTGTTTCTTTTAGGAATTGCTCTAGGTTGAGATCTTTCAGTTACCACTTGTTACCCAAGATTTAAACAATAGACTAGGTGTGGAATAACTCCATTGTTAAGGATTAATGTCAAACTCATATAACCGTAACAACCATTAATCAAATCAACTCAGCTCTTATTGATTTATAAGAACTGTTACCAAACTCTCTCAAGAAACTAATCGTTCTTAAGAGCTGCTTGGTTACAACAATTTCTCTCGTGTTGGACATACATTCGTATAACCTAAAATATGTGTTTATATACTACACAACTACGTCTATCAATCACAATATATACTCTATCAATATTTATCAATTTCTATGTATATCATGTATGATGGAGTATTATTCCCTATAAATAAGCTGTCTAGTATCAATCTTCCTCCATTGTCTTTCAAACTCAATCTCAAGCTAGTGATAATACTTGATACTATTCAAGTATGTGCATATTGATGCTCTTGTATCAGTCACTAATGCGCTTATCAGGAACTGTCGACTTTATTGTTCCTTGTTGCTTCATAGTGATGATCTCCTGATGCATTAATGAATCTTTCTGGGTAACACATGCCATGGTTTCACATCCCTACCAATACTTGGTTGGACTTCCATTTTTTCCCTTCTTGCACACATTTCCTATTAAGTTACACTGACAAACATATATGATCATGATTTAAGTTTTATGATTATATACGAAAACATTCTACTACACATGCATATCAGTAATTGTATCCAGAAGAAAACGAAAGGTCATGTCTACTCAGATTAATCGGCCACACATATATTTTTTTGTCGGGCAACTTGGAAAATGGCTATAGGAAGTAGAACTTCATAATATACTCAACATATTTGAACTGGATTCAAGAATGCAACAACTAAAATTGCTTAAAATACTCATCATACTCACCTTTCGAGTCAGAGATCTGAACCTAGCAGAAAAATTAAATTAATAAACATAGTGGTACACTTTAGAGAAGGACAGCGCATGCAGCAGTTTGATGGAAGGCAGAATATGCTAAAAAGAGATGAGGCTTTTCCATCCGGCAATGTTTACAAAATAAAAGTCTACAAACACAATATTAAAAATAACATGTGCACATCTAGTGTGTAAGGGTATTGTAATCCGGTAAATAGCCTAATATGTACAAAAGAATGGAGAACAATACCTGAACTTGAGGTGCTTTCCTTCTGTCAATTTTTCAGGCAATTTCTCAGCAAGTATTGGCCAGTATGGAAATAATTCTTTACGAACCTGAAGACAATTATCAGAATAGTTACGAGCAGTCATGATGATCAGTATGTAATCACAAAGAGATCTGAAAATAACATAGATAGTAGTGTACCAATTGTATACTTGCCATGTCGAGTCGAATGGATAATCCTTCAGAGCTATAGTGATATTTTTGTCCTCTAGCAACACCTCTACACAAGCAAGTATAGAATTTGCTATGGAATCAAGGTTGTATCCTCCTTCTAATGTCATGACAATTCTTCCCCCATCAAATCCCATTAACTGAATAAAGCTTCCTCATACACATAGTTCTTATTAGTAATTTAATAATACATATCATCAACAGATTGAAAAATCCAAAAGGTAGAAAATCAGATGATACAGCAGAAGTAAAAGTTAATGGATCCACAATGTCCTCACCCAAGGAAATATCAAGTTGAGCACATTTATCTGAGATCTTGTTTAAATACTTTTACATAATTGTGGGATATTATTTTTTTTAAAAGGAAGCGAATAACTACAGAAAGTAGGAAGAAGAGAACCCAACATTTTTAAAATGTATCTACAGGTAACAAGTGATGTAACTAGATAGAAGTCATAAAGCCACTTCTTTGTTGTTTTACCAGGTGATCTCCTCTATTTGCAAATGAAGAGGATTGGGTCTGGCTTCGGATTTATTTCTCGTGAGACTTTAATAATTTATTGCTGTGTTAGATATCATGTGATAATATAGGGTCTGTCAGAGAGGGTATAACTAACGCACTCAAGTAGTGACACTAATATGACAATATCTAACGGGCAAATACATGATAACCAACTACATAACTGATATCATCTTCTGAAGATTCAGCAATTAATATTTACAATGATTGCCAATTAACAACCAAGCATAGAAAGAACTACAAAAGCCATTAAAACCCAGAGTTCCCCTTTATCATATGATTCAAAAATGTAAAATGGCTTTTTTACTTGCACGGAAGCAGCAGTAGCAAGAAATATCCTTGCATTATAGCACATATTAACTAATGACAACATATATTGCAACATTGCATTTAACTATTAAAATTTATTTACCTTGGTTGGGCGGCCCAAAGAATTGCCACGAGGCTCCCAGTGAATCTTTGCTGCAGGCATAACTCCACCACTACCATTACCACCATTACCACCACCATTATCCTGATGAACAACAAATATTGCACCAACAGTGTCACACCCCAAACCAACACACGCACACGAATTAATATAATATGAAAAAGTGACATAATATTAAATCCGGAATTAAGGATTACATAATATAAATCCCCAAAAGATAATGCTAAGTCAATTACAAGTCCAAAGAGCAATTACAAATCCCAAAAGAGTGAAATACATGTCCCAAAAGATCTTATAAGTTCAGAGTTTGGATTAGCCCATCTAACTAGTACAAAATATAAAAGCGAAAGTCGCTTAAATCATATATAACTACCTTTGCCCTCAAATAGTTCTCGGCGTAGCCAGTGGTCGACTTACGTGCGGTTTGCTTCGTGCGTACCATAGTTGCTAGCTGTAAAAAGGGTTAAATACGAGAACATGAGCAAATACGCTCAGCAAGTACTAGCAGTCCTAAGTTACATGGCATTAAATTAATACCAAGGGTGTTCGAAACAAAATCAAGAATAAATGATAAAGCAATCATTACGGGTCATGATAATATAATAAAAAGGCAAGAAAGAACACATAGATAATCATGGTATAGAAATCATGGCAATATGGCAACATGTTATAATCTTATAATCATCAAATTCATTTTAGGACGCTACGGATTACATCCGGTGATCAGCCGCGAAGTAATCCCGAACGGCACTGGGTTCTCAAATATAATGGGATCCCTAGGATATATGTGAGCCTAATAAAATGTGAAAAGGACTTGCGTCTAGTCCAAATAACTAAAGAAAACATTTTAAAATTTATTGATTTATAACATGGATGCCGAAAAAGGTTTAATCTCATTTTATTAAAACATGGCAAAGGGATTTAAGTTCACTAATGATGTGACAAACGCATATTGGACTTAAGGGCGTAAGTTCCATGGTCAAAATAAAGTCAATTCTATCAAGTGTTATTCGGTATTAATGAAAGTGTGCGTGTCATGGTATTATTGGAAGTTTTTAATAGGGAATCTAACATTTTGGGTACAAGTGTAAGGGTATATTTGAAAGGAAGTACTAGTAGGATCGGAATTTATATCAAGGTATTTGTGAATATAATAGGCATGGTGATTATTGCAACTAAATATTCATAAGGATTTACGAGTCACGGGTACACATATATTTGCAATAATTGTGAAGATAAGGATGTAATTACTTGCCTTTTCAAGATTCTGGGATTATTCAATCTTGATGGTACGAGCCTTTCCCTTCACCTCGGAACCTACACATTATATTAACCTCGTCACTAAATGGCACTTTAAGTCTAATTTATATTACAAGCGCCTATTCTCTAGTTACGTATCCTAATACCTCTATTATTAGCTAAGTATCGATATAAGAGTCATTAAACGTACTTAACTATAGGTATACATGATCATTTATACATATGAAAGACAATTAACGTAATCATGTAATCACATACTCCACATAGTCACATAATTCACATATTCACATAATGACATGGCATGATTTATTAGCTAGTTATATATATATATATATATATATATATATATATATATATATATCGTATACTATATACTTAAACTCTTAAACACATAAGCAAGTAACACGTAAAGGCTTATTTCTAAAGTTCTAAACTCCCCATACTGATCTTATCTTAATCCTAATAGTGCTTGCAAAACTCAGACCTTATACCTTTGACAATCATGCAAGAGTTGCACTTACAACTCTCCAATGGCTCTCTAAGGTTTCTCTCGGGTACTTAGTGAATATTAAGTGCTTCTAAGTAGGGCCTTCACTCTAAATCACTCCTAATAGGTTGCTAAGACTCTAAACTTACTTGTGCAATTGATATAATACAAATCCCTCACACTATTTGGCTTAAAATGTTCAAAGGGCACAGTGAGGTTCTCTGTTGCAACCTCTCTGCACTACCTGCATCCTAACTGAGATAACTTGATGTGTACTAGGTGCATTCCTACCAAATCAATTCCCATAGATTCCCAACTCTTAAGGCTACCTCTCAGACTTGGTTTCACTCCAAGGCCCCATCTGAAACTTCCCAGGTTATTACTCAAAGTTGACACTGCTGAAAACTACCCTGTTTCCCAACTGCCTTGTGTTAACTGATTTTAAACTCTGTTTTCTCACTAGGTTTTGGGTTCTAATGGTTTGTTAGGATTCCTAATGGTTCACTAAGCTCAGTTAAGCTAAGGACCCATGAAGGTCTCACTCATGACAAGGTGAAAACCTCACAAGAACACCGATTGCTTAATTCTGCCCTGTTTTGGGGTATCTACTGTTTTGGGTTTGTATACCTATCTAAATGCAGGGGCTTTGGTGATTTAAGGCTACTGAATCAAGACTAAACTCAACTCTCAACTCCTGGACACTTAGGACAAGCAAAACCCAACCATATCAACACCAAAACTCCTACTTTTTATGTGCAAAATTCTGTCCAGTGCTAGTGTGTGCCTCCTTCCACCTTATCACCCATCTTAACACCATTCAACAACAACCAAGCCATCAATTCTACTCTATAATCTATATGTGACTACTGTATAAACTTGTACAAGAAATTAAAACTTGTATAAGCTTGTAACCAGGAGATGATTTTTCCCTCTTGGATGGGTGGTAGATTATGTGTGTAATTGAAGTTATGAAATGAAATGTATAAGGGTTTGGGAGGGGGTTTCTACTTGGCTGAAATGAGAGAGAGGGAGGAGAGTTTGGTGGGTTTGATTTTTGTGAAGTGGAGAGAGTGATTGTTTTCTTTTTTTTTTTTTATCATCATGACTTGACCAAGAGTGTTAGTGGATTTGAGAATTGACTAGCCTATCCTTCTCCCAAGCTTTGATCAAATTGCATGCAAGGTTTTAGTGGTAATTACAAGAGTCAAAGAGGGCGAATGGTCGGTCATGCCCTTGGACCCTATTCTCCACCAAAATGCATGCAAGGGTACTAGTGTAAACTTATAATTATTAAAAGTATGAATTAAATGAATGGATTTTAATAAATAAACTACAATTCCATAAATCATCAAATTAATACTATAAATACTATGAGATTTTACAAGTTTAACAAAATCATGATCGAAAATTTTGGACAAAGAAATATTTTTAAAAGAATTTTCAAGTATTACACTCTAATATATAATCCATGTATAAAAAGATTTTACACACAATAATTCACGTAATAATTCACAACGAAACGACTTTGCACTACAATTATATACGTATATCATATCACGTAACCGATCATATTGCAATTTACCACTAATTACGATTATCTCTACTATTATTAAATCGCGTAGTCGCAACTATTAAATTAACACGGAATCGTGCAAGATATTTAATCGTGTAGTGAAATCTCTCGCATTTGACTTTCTAAACACGAAATAGAATCTAATTATGCCATCAAGTCATGTATCGATCTCAATTATCACTAAAACGCGTAACAAGAAATCTTATCCGCGTACACACTTATATAACGATTCCATGTATTCGACATAATAACATAGAATATAAATATCGTTCTTATGAATTAGTTCGAAATTACCAGTTGTTACAAACAACATCCTTTCTAAGCCTTCCCATGGCCGTAGGCTCATAGTATAGGTAGGAACTGGCTTGGGCCGACCTCTTGGACCCTTCTTATAAGCATACATCGCCAACCTTCCCCATACTTTCTTCGGGCCTCTATTTAGCTTGGGTGTCCTTCCGTGGCCTTTTTTACCCAACCCAGTTGATGGTCCAATATTGTTCTGCGGTACTGAGCCTGGGACCGATGAAACAACCAGAAGAGGCCCATCATTGGTCTGAGCAACTATGTGGTCTTCAGCAGCCGAAGCAACAATAGGCCCATTCCCATTTAGATTCAACCCGAGCTGATTCGTCAATCTGTTCACTAGGCCGAGCTTAACCAACAAGAACTGTACAGATTGTTTGCAAATATAAAGACAAATGATTTATTTAAAAATTTATTGGACACATAGTGTAGTTTTACTAAACTAACTAGCATCAAATCCTCTAGAGAATTCAGAGTGTAGTTTTACGAGTTTTGCATTTCTAGTTTTTAAACTATTTAAAAATATGATTATTTAATAAATTTTATATTTGAAAAATTATTCAATTTTAGTATTATAATTTTATTATTAATTACTTAGTTCAAATTTACTACTTTTATTAGAAGTAATTATTCCAGATAGATGTTATAAAAATTAATATTTTTTCCAAAATTTAGTGTTTTCATGTTCAATAGATTATATTCTATCAATTAATAATTTAAAATTATTTTAGATTTATTTTATGTAAATTTTATTGTCATATTATAAATAATTATTTTACTAATACTCCATGCAACACATATATTGACCTACTGCTAACTTCAAATGAACTTGCAGTAGGTATGAATTAGTGCCTCTAATACAACATAATTTTGCAACACTCGCGTTCATATTTGGCCTCTACTTCATGAGGAGTTGACCTACTACTAAGATCCGCTCCCATATTTATCATCCTTTTCACATGATAGGGAATGTCGTACTTGTTGTGCGAGTATGATCATAATTAGAAGTACCCTGAGGTATCTAGAATTTATAGGGAACATATCCTCAAAAAATGTTGCATCATGAAAATCAACAATAGTATTTACCACTATAACGTCTACGTCAAAGTTCATTACTAAAGTTCTAATACCCATAGTAGTTTCACTAAGCACGAAAAGATGCAACTGGTTGTGCACCTAGTTTCTTTCAAGTACCTTTGCAAGGCGCCCCACATAGGAAGATATTTTAAAATTGTCTTTTTGCTTTTCAAAAATTTGTAAGGAGTCTTCTCTATATGTTTCCGAAAGACACTATTCAGAATAGGACAAGTCGCATTCAAAGCCTCTCCCCACATAATAAATTATACGTCTAATAGATTTAATATATTAATTTCCTAACCGAGTTATGAATCTTAATATAAATTCAACAAATGACTTAAAATATCTATATCTGTTGTCGAGGATAGACTAGAGCTGAATAATCATTCTCTCTTTCTTAGCAGTGAAACTATCATGGTTGACATGAGGCCTAAGATGGTTAACCCACCTAAGCCCACAACTCTTGTCGCCTCTGTTCAAGTCTATAGTATTCATCAAATAGTTAAATAACACACACATATATGCACACACCAATACAAATGATAAAGTGATCTATAAAGGTCAAACAGGTAAAAAAAATACAAACTTTACCTATGTATATATTACTAACACTTTTAGGAACAGATGCCCATTTGTCTTCCCCGTAGTATTTTTATAGAGTTGATGAGAAGTGATTAAAAAGCGGGGATATATTTATTTTTTAAGAATAATGACATTGTTTATGTTTGTACCCAGATTTGACAAACGTCAAGACATGACGGGAAGTTCACTAACACGACATGAAGTACCGACGACACGACGTGTGTAGGCTGATAAGGCAAGAGACTAAGTCTCAACTACCCACCTTTTTAGGGGAAGCATTCAAATGGCAGTTGGAGTCTTCAAGAGGTGCCAGCAATATAGGAGGGAGTTACATGCACGTGGAGCTAAAGTAGGAGAAAGAATAGGAGTTGGAGATGTAGTGGGATTCTAAATGGTGGAGCTATAAATACAACACAAGATGAAGATAACTACAACTCATCTTGTTGCATTATCTACATATATTCTCTTTGCAAACAAAAATATAAGTAACACACATATTATACTTATCTTCTTCAAGTAGTACTTCTACAAGCCCACTACCTCATCTTCTACACCAAATTTCTCTTATAACCTCAACCGAGCTTCATGTCACAAATAACCTACACACATACACATACATACATTAACATACGATAGCTAGGCTTCTTCATCTTCCATACTCTGAGCTCTACATCTTCATCTCCCTCAAGTCTTCCTGCCGACGGGTACACACTGTCGCCGACGGGTACACACGCTGCCGCCGACGGGAACATCTTCTGATGACGACGAGTGCTGTTTTTTATGCTTGTATCTTGTATTTCTCATGCTTGTAAGCTCATACTTGATCATTATAGTGGATATTTGGCTGAGACACTCCCACCCGCGGTTTTTAACCTTTTACAAGGGGGTTTTCGCGTCACCAACATTGCTTGTGTTCTTGTCTCTTATTTTCTTTTCGATATCTTTTCATTCGATCTTTTAATTATTCATACATAAGAACACATACTCCATTGTTATAGAAATTAAATAGGCTTGGCTTTTAACCCCGCAAATTTTGGTAAAAACAATTGGCGCCGTCTGTGGGAAACTAGCGAAGCAACTACACGGTTTCTATGACAATGGAGGAAGATCTACACCACGATGAAGGCTCCTGACAAGGGGCTGATCCAACGAACAATGATACAACGATGGCATGGCTTCTCCCACTAGACAATTATGAACAGGAGTGGATCATTACACTCAGAGAACGAAGCTCTCAAGATCGACTTGAGCTCCATGAAATAATCCAAAACAACGACGAAATAAGACCAAATCAGGTGTGGTACGACGCCTAGACATGGACGACATCTACGTTGAAGATCTAAACAACAAGGGAGCACCTCTCATTAACGATTATAAAACGGAGGAGACGAATGATGGACATGAAAAATTTACATCGACATCAGTCCTTTGACATAGGGAAGCATGAACATACTGAGAAGACTTCTGGTTACAAACATGTAGTTGTCCGACGGGTTGGCTGGGGTTATTTGACGGGTTGCCTGAGCTGAAAGAACGCGTAGCTCAACACACACAATTGAGGTCTACGGTACTGATCTTTAAAGCATTACGAAATCCATCTATAAGTAAGGATTTAGGAATTGCACCGATACGTCCAACATTACAATGGTTCAGGGGACTGCCCGACGAGTTGATCAACTTGTGCATATATAGCCGACGCCGTCAACCTACAACAAGTGATAGTTTGAGAAGATGACGGCGTACATGTGTCACATCGTTCAGTGGTATACAAAGACTCTAAGAGGAACCTTATCAAAATTAAATAAAGTTAAAGTGACCTTAAATGAACATGACATGTATGACGGGAACAAGTTACACTCATCTTACCATGTCTGACGGATACTAGTAAACCACACGTGACGCAACACAACCAACAAGACATGGATGACATCTACACGACAAAAAGCAACACCACAAGAGGACATGACGTGACACCAAAGAGAGAGACCGACATAATTGATTTTTTGACAGAAAGAATGGACATCTTCGCTTGGGAACACGACGACACGATGGGTAGCAGCCTCGACATGAACATAAACAAGTTAAATGATGACAACTCAAACCACATACATGTCAAATGGAAATCAAACAGCATTATGATAATCACTCGAAAAGCAGACAACTAATTCAAAAGGGACATCATACATGAAGTCGAGTTTCCAGGATGACTAGCAAACATGGTGACAGTGTAAAAATAACAACGTGACAGTTGGACATGAAGTCTTGACATGATGATCGACGTGACAGCTAGACATGAACTCTAGAAACATGACAGATCATGTCGAATACATTATCACCTATGAGTCACAAACAACGATCGAGTCACATATTTTGCTAATTTTCTGGCTGATTTCAGTCCAAGTCTACTATCTCAACAGGACATGATTGGGACTTCTCCTAAAATCACCACAAGGGGACAATATAGCATGTTCAAAACATGGTTGACATCGCTGTTGGAAATGTTGCTACTTTAATGATGCACTATATTTAAATCTTTATCACAACATAATGATACATGTGGACGAATCACAAGTCCCTGGGGGCTGGAACACGTCGAATTAAACAGTTTATCACATGTAAGTGAACTCATCCCCTTTATTCTCTTAGTCTTTAGCATTATGATAATAAGTTGATTATGATCTTTACACGGGCTTATGCCATTTAGATGACATTTCATGCTTCGAATAAATGTTTGCTTGAATGATTTGTGATCTAAGCATAATGATACATGTGCTTGTTTTCTACATGACTTGCTACTCTACTTGATTTGATATATGTGATGAAATATGATTATGCAAGTGCTTACAAGTTGTCTTCATATCTATTTGTTTAAAGTTAGCAACTTCATTATCATCTTTATTGTGACATGAAGTTGTGTAGATACACACTAGAAACATATCTAATATACAAGGAGGGCTGATCACCCATCCTACTACGGTTGATCATTATCTAAAGATGATGACGAAAAGACTACACATTACACAAAGAACTAACGACGCCACGAATAATGATGCATTTCAACATTATGTATTTAAACATTACATAATCACAATTACAATTACGAGCTAAGTTTCAAGAGGGGAAGGCCTTTTAACTAGCCTACGAATGCATGCATCGACGTTTGAAAATAAACAAATTTGTCGAATACAACAACGTTTGAAAATTATATATTTGTCGAATACATATACTACATGCATCAACGTTTGAAAATTATATATTCATAGAATATATATATTTGTCGAATACATATACTACGTGCATCAACGTTTGAAAAGTAAATTTGTAGACTACAATTACGCATATTACAACTTTAGATACATCGACGTATTTAACATACATGTCGACGAAAACTCCACAAAATCATGCAAGTCACGACCCTTGGTCGGAAACATGAATTACAACGTACATTTACACATGTCATCACCTACAAGTGTCATGACAGATTGCATTGACTACATGTCGCACATTACAATTACAAGTGACATATTACGGTTACAATCAACATATCACGTTATAGTCACGATGACGAGTTACAAATCATGTCTACAGGTTACATATTACGAACGGAAGACATACTACAAAACACTTTACGTGTTGGTACTCCTATTCATTACATCATGGTCACTTCAAATTTAGGGGTCACATGGAACAATTTCATGCCACGAACACATAGAAATACGCAGCCGACAATCACAAGATTATATACGACATCTTGCACATCATACAACTTGACATGTTAATATTACAACGCTGATTAAAACTATATCCAAGCCTACAAACAACTAAAGCGAATATAAAATGTTCTCATCTTAGAACGAAAAACTAACGACAACAAAACAGCTACTCAACGATGTTTTTATCATTGGAAGATTTAGACAACAATGACAACATTACAATGACACAACGAGATTGAGACTCGATACAATACAATAGCGAACAAGATAAATCGACAAGACATGATCACATGTTGCAAGCGTCAGTACTTTAACATAACATCGGTGTTCCTATTTGCCATGATCTGAAGAAAACGGAGTGTTCTAGAAGTAATTTTATTGGTTGCATGCCTCCACCCAATAAAATTAGGGGCTATTGTTTGTACCCATATTTTACAAACGTCAAGACATGACGGGAAGTTCACTGACACGACATGAAATACCGACGACACGACGTGTGCAGGCTGATAAGGCAAGAGACTAAGTCTCAGCTACCCACATTTTTAGGGGGAGCATTCAAATGGCAGTTGGAGTCTTCAAGAGGTGCCAGCAATATAGGAGGGAGTTACATGCACGTGGAGCTAAAGTAGGAGAAAGAATAGGAGTTGGAGATGTAGTGGGATTCTAAATGGTGGAGCTATAAATACAACACAAGATGAAGATAACTACAACTCATCTTGCTGCATTATCTACATATATTCTCTTTGCAAACAAAAATATACGTAACACACATATTATACTTATCTTCTTCAAGTAGTACTTCTACAAGCCCACCACCTCATCTTCTACACCAAATCTCTCTTATAACCTCAACCGAGCTTCATGTCACAAATAACCTACACACATACACATACATACATTAACATACGATAGCTAGGCTTCTTCATCTTCTATACTCTGAGCTCTACATCTTCATCTCCCTCAAGTCTTCTTGCCGACGGGTACACACTGTCATCGACGGGTACACACGCTGCCGCCGACGGGAACATCTTCTGATGACGACGAGTGCTGTTTTTTATGCTTGTATCTTGTATTTCTCATGCTTGTAAGCTCATACTTGATCATTATAGTGGATATTAGGCTTGGACACTCTCACCCGCGGTTTTTAACCTTTTACAAGGGGTTTTCCGCATCACGAAATTGCTTGTGTTCTTTTCTCTTATTTTCTTTTCGATATCTTTTCATTCGATCTTTTAATTATTCATACATAAAAACACATACTCCATTGTTATAGAAATTAAATAGGCTTGGCTTTTAACCCCGCAAATTTTGGTAAAAACAGTTTACAACAAATTAAACTCCTGGACAAAAATATTTTATGCAATATGTCATAATCACTTTATTTTCAACAGGTTCCAAGTATCCATAAAAAATATCTATTAACATAATTCATCATAACAATAACCAACTTCTACATAGCTGACCCAAACACAATATGAAATTTTAACCACATTAACATATCTATTTTAACCACATTAACATATCTAAACAAATGCTATACAATGTATGTAACTATTATAATCTCTTAATAAATCTACACAACAAAGTATGTATATTTACTATTAAGGTATGAAAAATATATTACTATTACAAGTTTATGTTATAATACCTGGAGAATATTAATTTAGAGAATACAGGAGCATTTTCTTCATTGTTTATCATGACCAATATGAGCAGAGTTCTGCAAACAAGTAATTAGTCACGTGTATATTCAAAGTTTCAACGTGTAATATTCAAATGTAATAGCACAAAGTTTCAATACAATAAAAATAAGTGAAACTAAAATTATTAAATACACTACATAACACATTCATAGACTCCTTAATCACTTATGAGATCTGTTTTGCTTGCATAGTGGACATATAAATAACTAAATAAGATTTTCACCACTATTGCTCTTTTGGATATTGTATAATGAGACAAAGAAGCATTATTCATATTCTTTTACCAATTTTTTTCATATACATAAGAATCAAACACATAGTTCATAATAAATTCATCAATTTATAAATATAATATCTTAAAATTTAAATTCACTTAAATCAAGGTCTTATATGAAATATATCAGGAGTAGAGATCATTAAAAATTCATCATATATGTATAGCCTAAATATACAATCCTTCAAGTAAAAGATACACAAGGTCATTTCTAGCTACTCAAATGAAAATCCACTAACACATGTTTACCAAGCATGAAAGGACAATATATATCATATGTGTTCATGTGGTACATTTAAAATTGTAAATAGTATAAATATATACCTTAATTAGACAAAATAAGAAGGAGCATTGCGAGATGGAACCCATGAGATGACAAGAGACCTGGAGAGGGCTGAGTGGAGAGATCTGGAGATGGCTCTCCCTGATGTCCAGATTAGGATGAGATCCAACCCCATAAGATGATGAGAAGAGATGTGGAGAGGCCGCTGCTATTTGGAATAGGTTTCTTTTGCACAAATACGTTACTAGGATAATTATAACTAACTCAAAAGATGGGTTGGGCCTAGCTATTTGGAATAGGGCTTTCTTTTGCACAAATAGGTTACTGGGATAATTATAACAAACTCAAAAGATGGGCTGGGCTGGCCTAGTCGCAAAGAAGTTTGTACTTAGTTATAATTTTTTTAGAATAAAACCCTTAATAATGTCCAATTTGATTAATTAAGTGTTGATGCAAACAACTAAATTTTTTTTTGCTTTATAAACAAACTATTTTGTACAAGTGTCAAAGTACCAAAACACTAATAGATTAATTTTGATTAAAAGAAAATAAAAATATTGGTTCATTATTAATAATTTATTTTTAAAAAATTCAAAATAACCTTATAGGTTAAAGTTCGTTGTGGTTAGTGATAATATGTTGCTATATTGAAGATACATATAGATTATATTGTAGAAAGTTTATCATTTAAATTTTAATATATTCTATTTTTATAGAAAATTTTAATTTAAAAATTAAGTTCTAATAAAATATAGTAACAAACAAGTATCAATAATTACAAATTCATAATGTTCAATATATTAAAAAAAGTCTATTACTAATTAAATGACAAGTAAAACTTATATTATAATTATGACTTAATGATATTTATATATCATTAAGTTATATATTATATAATTTTTTATTATAAAATAATAAAGAGAAAATGAAATATTTTCAAGTATTTGCTAATATAACGGCAACATATATGACTTTTAAGCAAGTTTGAGCATATGTACATGTTATTAGTGTCTAATGTTATGTACTTGTGCAAAAAAAAAAAAGGTCATGTTTTAATCATTCTAGGCAAATTTGCAATTTAATTGTATTAAAATGGAGATACTAGATTATAAATTACATACTTAAGCAGATAAAAACACAGCGCTTCCCACAATTTTTATGAAACCAACCCACATGCCAAGTAAAATAGCTAGATCACACTAACAGAGAACACACACTCAAGACACATATATAACAGGTTCTAGTTTTTATATTTTTAATCATTTGCTCTGATTTGTATAGTAGTGACTAAGCAAAAAGTTTCGACTTATGGCATATATTGTGGCTATTTTGTGGGATGTTTTGTTGAAAATATAATGTGTAGCAATGAAACAAAAATAATTTTTCTAATTAAAAAGTTAAGAGTTCAACAAGTGTACTATACTAATCATGCTATCTTAATGTTTTTATATATTTTTTTTTGTGTACAGTTTACATATTCTCAGAGATTAAAGACGTATCCTCTGAATAAAATGGCGGCCTTTGAGATTAATTAGGCAGGTTATTTGTATAATCGATATCTCAAGGACATTGCTCAAGTAGTATTTTTGTGTTTTATTAGAAATTGTAATTTTCTCAAGGACAAGTGGCTCAAGTAGTAATTTTATGTTTTATTGGAAATTGTAGTTTGTGTAGAGTAGTTTTTTGAATTGAGAAATATTGGGTGACGGAGGATTTCATGTTTTATGTTCAATATATGTTTATTTGGAATTGAATTCAGTTGTCCGCAAATAATTTCATCAGTAATTAAGTAATTTTATTTTTATTAGAATAAGGAGCAAGTTTGTTTTTTAAATAATTTGTGAATTTTTCCAAATTGCATGTGTAAAAAATACACAGAAAATTAATTATATTAGTATTTTTTAAATATTGAGAATTTTTATAAAGTTTCCACTTGGATAGCGCTTAAAAAATAGCTATACAAATAAGTGGGCAAGATACAACTTTTATTTCCATAGTGTTTATATAAGAGTTATGCAAGGAAGATTATGAGATACACTTGCTACTTGTATAGAGTTTATAGAAGTGCTATTGAAGTAAATTGACTTGGACTCTTATAACTTTTCATATGCTATGTAACTATATGTTCTTAGAGAGTGGAAAATGAAACGATATGTAAGCTTATTGTACTTGCATAGCGCCTGGAACCGCTATGTAAGTTTAAAAATGACCGCTATGTAAGTACAAATGTGTAGTAGCGTCTGGATTTAATTATTAGTCGTTTACTTAGCATTTTAAACCCCGGGGGGCTTCCGGGAAAAGTTCGCCGTTAAGCTATTTGGGACATTCCAAGCATCTTTCGTGTATTAACTTTTTCGATCCGGAGTACGGTTTTCCCCGTAAATGATCCGGTACAATTTTTCGGGTATTTTTAAAGTTAATAATTATCTAGTCATCTCGATATACGTGCAAACCAGATATTTTGATTATTATATTACTTTCTAAGAAAATATTTTCAAATGAGACCCGCAGATCAATCATACCCTATTTTGATGATTAATTATCTCGAAAACCGGTACCGAATGGATCTGTTTTATTAATACTTAGCTATTAAATATCGTATTTTCATATCATATATGATCAAAAAGGGTACCAATTATTCGTAATTGTAAAGGGTTAATTATCTAATTGGTCACTGAAGTGGACTTAATGTATCAAATTATTTTTGAATGTTACCAAAACCAAGTATAAGGTTATGACTTCTAATATTTATGATAATATATTTAGATTTTATCAAGTTTATTTATTATTTATTTTTAATTAAAACAAAGAAAATAACTATATAATAAAATATAAATAATAAATAAACTTGATAAAATCTAAATATATTATGTTAAATACTAGAAGTCATAACGTTTTAGTTGGTTGTGGTAACATTTAAAAATAATGTGTAAAACTGTGTAAATAATATTTTTACTGCTTGAACTCATATTTCAAGGTACCTGTTTGATATTTATGGCCACTTCAGTGACCATCTTGATACCGTTTTGAGTTCAGTGACCAACTTGATACATTAAGCCTACTTCAGTGACCAACTTGATAATTAACCCTAATTATAAATAACCTTTTTATAACTTTATTTCATACGTACAATCATTTCACTAGTTTTTTTTCACGATTATCGAGAGAAAACAAGTTGCGTTCTTCGCAATCAAACGAGGATTTGAAGATGTTATTGGAATCCGATGGAGGCGTATGAATAGTCAAATCGAAACTCTCGATGCATAGAATCTAGTTTAATCAATCATATCAGTGCAGATTTCACGGGTAATTTCGGATTTAGTTTTTAAAATTCAAATTATACGAATTTAAATGATGAATTTTCGGAGATGATTTTGTTTGATTGATTCGCTGATTCCATGTTGTAGAGAATCTCCCTCCATTCGTTTTCATATATTATATGTTGATTTTTGAGTCCGATAACATATAGAAACTTAGGTTTGATTCTTAAAAGACTATTTTTTGAATGTTCTTAGAGGTGTATGAATGTTCTTAATTGAAATTTAGGGCTTTTCAATCGGTGAGCTCTGGCTTGAATTTGAGGTTACGAACACGTTCATATGGTTGAGGTGAGTTGAATCATTTCACTGGATTGTATGTGGGGCTAATATTCGAGCCGCCAGAGTTCTTGAAGATCCGGCGGTGTTCTTCATGTTCATCCCATATTACAACCAAATCACACCGTTTCCGTTGATTCCAATCACATAAACATGTTCCTGGGAGGTTAAGCTTTTGATCTGCACCATTTGGTGCAATTCTGGGCTCGTTGGCGGTGTCCAGCAACGCTCCGGGAATTTTACAAAACACCCACTTTAAACCCAAACACTAATAGATTTAATTTTAATTAGAAGAAAATAAAAATATTGGTTCATTATTAATAATTTATTTTTAAAAAATTCAAAATAACCTTATAGGTTAAAGTTCGTTGTGGTTACTAATAATATGTTACTATTTTGAAGATACATATAGATTATATTGTAGAAAGTTTATCATTTAAGTTTTAATATATTCTACTTTTATATAAATTTTAATTTAATAATTAAGTTCTAATAAAAAATAGTAACAAGTTTATCAATAATTACAAATTCATAATGTTCAATATATTAAAAAAAGTCTATTACTAATTAAAAGTAAAACTTATATTATAATTATGACTTAATGATATTTATATATCATTAAGTTATATATTATATAATTTTTTATTATAAAATAATAAAGAGAAAATGAAATATTTTTAAGTATTTGCTAATATAAGTGCAACATATCTGACTTTTAAGCAAGTTTGAGCATATGTACATGTTATTAGTGTCTAATGTTATGTACCTGTGCAAAAAAAAAAGTCATGATTTCATCATTCTAGGCAAATTTGCAATTTAATTGTATTAAAATGGAGATACTAGATTATAAATTACATACTTGAGCAGATAAAAACACAGCCCTTCCCACAATTTTTATGAAACCAACCCACATGCCAAGTAAAATAGCTAGATCACACACTAACAAAGAACACACACTCAAGACACATAAATCACAGGTTCCAGTTTTTATATTTTTAATCATTAGCTGTGATTTGTATTGTAGTGACCTAAGCAACAAGTTTCGACTTATGACAAATATTGTGGCTATTTTGTGGGATGTTTTATTGAAAATATAATGTGTAGCAATAAAACAAAAATTGATGTTAATGTAAGTATTTCTAATTTTTCTAATTAAAAAGTTAAGAGTTCAACAAGTGTACTATACCAATCATGCTACCTTAATGTTTTTATATTTTTTTGTGTAAAGTTTACATATTCTTTGAGATTGAAGACGTATCCTCGGAATAAAATGGCGGCCTTTCAGATTAATTGGGCAGGTTACTTGTATAATCGATATCTCAAGGACAAGTTGTTCAAATAGTATTTTTGTGTTTCATTAGAAATTGTAATTTTCTCAAGGACAAGTGGCTCAAATAGTAATTTTATGTTTTATTAGAAATTATAGTTTGTGTAGAGTAGTTTTTTGAATTGAGAAATATTGAGTGACGGAGGATTTCATGTTTTATGTTTAATATATGTTTATTTGGAATTGAATTCAGTTGTCCGCAAATAAATTCATCAGTAATTAAATAATTTTATTTTTATTAGAATAAGGAGGAAGTATGTTTTTTAAATAATTTGTGAATTTTTCCAAATTTCATGTGTAAAAAAAAACACAGAAAATTAATTATATTAGTATTTTTTAAAATATTGAGAATTTTTATAAAGTTTCTACTTGGATAGCGCTTAAATAGTTTATTTCCATAGTTTTTATATAAGAGCTATGCAAGGAAGATTACGAGATACACTTGCTATTTGTATAGTGTTTTTCATACGCTATGTAACTATATGTTCTTAGAAAGTGGAAAATGAAACGCTATGTAAGCTTATTGTACTTGCATAGCGCTGTCTTGCATAGCGCCTGGAACCGCTATGTAAGTTTAAAAATGACCGCTATATATGTAAGTACAAATGTGTAGTAGTGTTCAGATTTGATTATTAATCGTTTACTTAGCATTTTAAACCCCAGGGGGCTTCCGGGAAAAGTTCGCCGTTAAGCTATTTGGGACAATCCAAGCATCTTTTGTGTTTTAACTTTTTCGATCCAGAGTACGGTATTCCCCATAAATGATCCGGTACAATTTTGCGGGTATTTTAAAAGTGAATAATTATCTAGTCGTCTCGATATACGTGCAAACCAGATATTTTCATTATTATATTACTTTCTACAAAAATATCTTCAAATGGGACCCGCGGATCAATCATACCCTATTTTGATGATTAATTATCTCGAAAACCGGTACCGATTGGATCTCTTTTATTAATACTTAGCTATTCAAAAATTGATTCTTTTATTCGTTTTAATCCCGAAAAATGTTTAAAAATTCTAGAAAATTCCCAAAAAAATATTTTTATTCCAAGACTTGATTTGACACTAATCGGGATGGGAAACCTTATGTGAAATATGTTTTCTGCTATCTGTTTGATGTGTTATGTGCCGATAGAAGAGTCAGGAAACAGTTTTGATCGTAACTTTTGATCTGTAATTCAGAATTGAGCGAAATGAAAGAGAGATTGAAGCTTGTAAAGTGTATTCTAATATAAGATAACAATATGGTCGAGTCTAGAATGTGATTATGTGCTAATAAATATGTAGTATGTGATGATATGTGATCTAATTGCTATGACTTGATAATTATATGAATACGTGTTGATGTCTGACACGATAAATGATTTGGGAGACATAGCATCGTGTCTTGATTGATGTTGGATAAAAGTAAATGGTTGATAGAACTCTGATTTGATTGATTGGTTGCTGGTTAGTATAGGTTTACAGGTGGATAGTCCTATAAATAGACGAGACGCTGTCGGATTTTCGATAGAATCTATATGATTATTGAGTTGTAATATGTTATGTGGAATATGACTTGACTATATGGTAGATTCAAAGCATGATTATGTGTTAAGTGATATCTGATAGGTTTAAAGGAATATATAAGTGGATATCAATATACGTGATATGTATATGCGATAGATTGTTTAGTGATTATAGTATTATCTTATTCTCGTAAAGGATTTGGGCGAGACGTGTGTACGCTCGAAGATATTCAGAAAGTCAAATGATATTGCAAAGCGAATAAGGAATGAAGCGAGGAAGTGAAGCTAAATTAAGAATAGAGTATAGCTAGAGATTGTCCAGAGGTTATGATGTGCTAGATTGTGAGAGTTGAAAGATGAGACTGAACTATGAGGTTATGATGTTCTGATTTATCACTTCAATTATCCCTTGCTCAGCAACTTTATTTTTCTCGCCCTCAACAATTGTTTTCTCCCCAAATATACTGCGTTTTCTTATATTTGAGAGCTTCATATTCATGAATACTCTCAAACTTTGACAACAGGGCTTCGACATATTCTATAAACTTTGAGCATCCATTGTTCAGAATAAATATTCTGCTTCTTAAGCCATGCAGTCAACAGTAATGATTAGTTAGAAGTTTTGAGTACCCACACTTGTTGGATTCTTTTAACATGTTGACTATGTTTAACTATATAAACTTTCTTGACACCACTTGTTCTATTAATATTAGCCTTATCAGAACTAGTAGAACATGATGCATGCTTGTCATTTGAAAGTTTATCAGTATTTGCACATTTCTAAAATTTAGGAAGAGGATCATAATAAATTTCATGTAACTCATGATAATCAAAACATGTATTAATAGAATGCCAATATAGTTGCCGCAATGAAAACATGGATTTTTCCGTTTGACATTCATTGTTCTACCAGCTACATGAGATTTATGTATAGCTTTTGGCTTCTTTTTGTTTTTCCTACGATCAACAGCAAGATGATTACAATTACCACAATTATAATATTTCTTCCTTGGTGCAAAAGGAATATACTCATAATTATTTGCTCAATTTATTCCTTGTTTGTTATTCCTGTTTCTTTTAGGAATTGCTCTAGGTTGAGATCTTTCAGTTACCACTTGTTACCCAAGGTTTAAACAATAGACTAGCTGTGGAATAACTCTATTATTAAGAATTAATGTCAAACTCATATTAACGTAACAACCATACACTACAAGAAATAATGCATTTACCTACTAATAAGTTAGCCACCATTATGTAAACGTGGGTAAAAGCCATCTTTAGTTACTAATATTTATATTTGTATACTATTGGTAGCTAAGTGTGTGAATATGGGATTTAGTTTTGATAGACGTGTCCCACCATTAATGTTGTATTAAAAAATTTCTCTTTCTAATTTATTTTCCAGTTGCTATGTTATATGAGAATATAACTTGAGTGGTAACTCTTCTTAACGAGACTTTATCTGTCATTATTATTTATATTTTCGGTGCTTATTTTCTTGAATCATTGTTGGATAATTAATTTCAATTCTTAACTATTTGAATATATATAATTATTTTAAGATATATACAACTTATTCCTTAAAGTGATATTTAACTTATAGCACATCACAAATTTTTTATACTAGTACTTTTGAATATACAGGTGTCTATATTTCTTTATTATTGTCTTATGATAAGAAAAAGGAGGAATATTGGTTACCTGGATTAAATTAAATTAAAATGAGAAGATAGAAAGAAATAACATATTTACATGAACATCAGGTATATATAATTGAAATCAAGTTGAAATTTTCCTTATTTAAGCTAAGCACTTTATTTTCAATCATTTTTATTTCATAATTTTATATTTTAATGTCTAAAGTTGTATTAGATGTTTAAAATTAAATTTTTTAAGCAACCCATTAAAATAAATATTTACATTATTGTCTCTAAAAATAAAAATAAAAATGTACTTGTCTTCAATTAAAAATAACTTGTTTAAAATTAATTTTGTAGCTAATTAGATAAATATGTACGTGTTTTAAACACTAAATACTTGGGTATTGTTGGAACCAAGATTCTGCCGGATGCGGATATCCCGATAGGACCTGCAAAGGAGAAGAATGCGAGGGATTGTCCCCCCGATTCACCTCCGGTGTGAGAATAAGTCAGTGGTTCCAGGTGAGGTTTAATGGAAACTGCAAGTGTTTGTGTGTGTAGAGATCAGTGAATCATTATCTCATATTACCGGGGTATTTAAAGGGGGTGATTTCCATGTTGTAACGTCGTCTCCCTGATGTGGTAGGAGAGTAATGGAGTTTTAATGCGGCGTGATCCCCGCCTCCGACCGTTACAAAGATAGTGCTGGAGTAGTTTAAATGATGGGCTGGACCTCTTGGGCCTGTCCTCCAACATGTCCCCACGCTTCGTTCAGGTCTGTGCGTGGCCGAAGTCTGAGTAGTCTCGTCGACCGACGAGAAGAGAAGTCAGATTGTAAGATCGTGGAATCGGGTCTTGGAAACAAAGGTCTGTAGAGAATGGCCCCCGAAGCCTGATCAGTCCCGAGGCGTCATCGACCTGCGAGGGAGGTCGAGTCTTATCGCTCCGAGTGGTCGATTCTGGCCACTAAGGGCCTAACTAGTGATGTCCCGGAGCTGACGAAGAGCCCGGGACCTCGTTCCTTCATCTCCCCGACTGATCGCTTGGTATATACTGGCCGGTCATCACAGTATTGCTGCGAGCCAATTGGTTATCTTCCCTTATCGCCAATCGGGAAAATGATTTCAAAGATCGGTTGCATCGGACGGAGGTTCTTCGGTCATACCGAAGGGCGAATAGAGGCCAGTCAAGACGATACTCAAGGCTAGAGATCAGGGGGTCGCTATTGAGAACGACGCGTCGGTCATTTGTGCTCATGAGGTCGGTCAGGACCATAGACTTCTTGTCGAAAGCACGGGCGACCTGCTAGGCCATCCGGAAGTAGCTCCGGCTTCTAAACTTTTATATTATTGGTGTGCCTTCGGGCATCGGGCATTTTTGATTGTGTTCGGGCCCCATTTTCAGGGTGTTATTTTATGCATCTTTGGCTTAAATGTATGTTGCCTTAGCGTATTTTTCCCTTAGTGCTTCTTGGGTGTTCATAACCTCAGCCAGTGCGCGTTTGGCTATTTTTTTTTAATTTGCCTCGAGCGTAATCGTGATGTATGTCTTCGACTGACCGATCTCAGTACATGTGTTTATAGTATGTCTTCGACCGACTGGTCTCGATACGCGTTTTTGTATGTGCGTTTTCAGCCGATGAGGCTTCGGCCCATGTGTAATTGGTGTTGTACGTCTTTAGCCGATGAAGCCTCGGTACACGTGTATTCGACTTAGCTGTTAGCGTACGTCTTTAGCCAATGAGGCTTCGATACAAGTGTGTCGAATGATAATTTATCATGTACGTCTTGAGCCGATGTGGCTTCGGTGCATGACTGTCGTTCTCAAGTATTTGGAGGGTAACTTAACACAAGAGGTCTGATCGGGTGTATGTCATAGCGTCTCGATACATGCTTTTAATTGTGATGTATGTCTTCGACCGAAGCGTCTCGATACATCTCTTTCAATTGTGATGTGTGTCTTTGACCGAAGCGTCTCGACACATGTCTTTCAATTGTGATGTGTGTCTTTGATCGAAGCGTCTCGACACATGTCTTTTTAATTGTGATGTGTGTCTTTGACCGAAGCGTCTCGACACATGTTAGGAAGGCGGCGATGGCCCGTTCGGCCAATTGGCTCGTTATTCAATTTTCATCCTTGTATGTCTTTAGCAGCTTTTCGCTTCGATACAAGGGTACCTTGTCAATTCCCCCAATATTTGGGGGATTGTTTTTATCTTAATAATATAGATGTACGATCGGCCTATCGCGCCTATTATAGATAAAAACAAGCATGCAAATATTTAATTCGATCTTCGGCGGACTCATATCTTTAATCGGGTTGCCCCAAGATATGGGTTCGGTTCGGAGTTAACTGTAAATGTACTAAGCGCTAGTGTACTCAAATAAATCAAGCATATACCGAGAACTATAATGGTCGTTCCTACGGTTCATGGCTGCCCACGGTTTCTATCTTTCTACGAATACTTTCACCGCGCAGATAGATTTCATCCAAGGATTTGGGCGGTATATCGTAAAGAGAAGACCAGAGCTTTTTACCTTTAACTGGGTCTAAGCCCGCCGTCAGGAATCCTGCAGCTTTGACTTTGTTTAAGTTGGTGATCATCCCTGCCTCCTCCTTGAACCGGGTCAGATAATCCCCTAACTCCTCGTTCGGCCTCTGCCTGCAATGGATGAGCGCTTCGGTATCTTTCACCCTTCGACACAGACAGGAATAGTGCCTCAAAAATTTCTTCTTCAACTGATCGTACGAGCTGACCGACCTGGGCCTTAGGGACCGATACCACATTATCACCGATCCCTTCAGATAGGTCTTAAACATCTTGCATAACATAATATCACAGTGGCCATACCCGTCATGAGGGACTCGTACTTGTCACAGTGGTCGATCGGGTCTTCCTGGCCATCGAATTCGGTCATCTTCGGGAACTGCCTCCCTGGTGGTGGTCGGAACTGCTCGATCTCCTCGACTACAACCGGCTCATGAGTTAACTTTTTGTCTCCGAACATAGCTTTCTCCATTCGGGCCTTCGACGTCTGGGCCTTGACGGCCTGTTCCTCTCTCCACTTTAACAGCATATGTTGTTGCTCTTTAGGGGTCGGCAAGAGGCCTTCGGGGCTGCTGTCGAAGTTCAGGGCTACAAGTGTGATGGGAGGTCGTTGGTTTCCGGTGAGAGGAGTGTTATTTGGGTTGGGTGGTATTTTATCACTGTTGTTTGTCATCGCCTCAGATTACACAAAGCTTGTTTGCAGTTCCCACAGACGGCGCCAATGTTGGAACCAAGATTCTGCCGGATGCGGATATCCCGATAGGACCTGCAAAGGAGAAGAATGCGAGGGATTGTCCCCCCGATTCACCTCCGGTGTGAGAATAAGTCAGTGGTTCCAGGTGAGGTTTAATGGAAACTGCAAGTGTTTGTGTGTGTAGAGATCAAGTGAATCATTATCTCATATTACCGGGGTATTTAAAGGGTTTGATTTCCATGTTGTAACGTCTCCCTGATGTGGTAGGAGAGTAATAGAGTTTTAATGCGGCGTGATCCCCGCCTCCGACCGTTACAAAGATAGTGCTGGAGTAGTTTAAATGATGGGCTGGACCTCTTGGGCCTGTCCTTCAAGAGGTATTATTTTCTTATAAGATATATCTTTATATTTAAATTATTATATATAGATGATAAGCAATAAAATACTTGGACTATTGCCGTCAATAAAGATATGATAATATTTTTCTTGTACAAGGCTTAAACCCATTTCTATATATCTCTAAACTCATTATTTATAATTTAATCTTTAAATAATTTTATTTATATTTTAATATTAACTATTATATTTGTTAAATTATATTAAACAATCAATTATATGTTCTCTCAGAATATTTTAATTTGTTTGTGTTTGTCTGGCTGTATGACCGTATCTTATATTGTAACGTAATTGGTTCAAACATGCAAATAGGTGTGGCTGACTTGTGAGGAGCATGACTTGGCGCACGTCACTTATAGTGCCCCCCACTTATGGATGTTGTAAGTTGTAACCGTTCATGGCATATCTATTCTACCGGACTTTATTTTCGCTAGTATGAATTTGCTTGATTTTTTTTTTGGCTACTTTTTTAATTTTAAAATTTAGAATCCGGATTTCTTTTCCTTAAATTATCGGAGCTATCTCGATCTTCTTCTTGTCTATATTCTCTGTTAGAGATTAGAGCGCCCGTCATTATTTGTACTCTGCGCATTTTAGGTAATTATATTTAAAAATAATATATTTTTAAAATTAACTTATTTCTCATTTATTTGCAAATTTTACGGACTAATATTATTAATAAGTTATTTTCAGCGTAGTTGATTTGTTATTTGACTTGTATTATAATTGAATATCAAGATATCAGTTTATACTAGTCTTAAATCAAGCTAAGCTTTTAAGCAGCAACCATCGAGATTTTTGTTTCTCGTCCAGATTTTGGAGGTTTATCATAACTTAAAAAAGTGCTTATTACTTATAAATGAGATCTTATTTATGAAAATTAATTTTTCCTTTATGTATTTAGATAATAATATAATAATAAAATTATAAATTATGAATTTTCTTTTAAAGTGGTTAATTACATTTTTATAAAATCAAATTTGAAAAATAAAAATAATCATGAAAAAAGATGATCCAATTCATTTCGAGTCATTCACTCGTTAACAAACAAGCCTATAGCGTTAGAGTTAAAAATAGTATATTGTGATTCGTGTTCGTATTAGAGTAAAATTGGGTAAAGTCAGAATTTGTTTGTTTTGGAGTTGGCCACATTATGAAGAACAAATAATGTTTATTTTTTATGAAACAAATCGATAAAAGGTAATTTGATAATGATGACTAGATCAAATTTTAGTACTATAAATTATCCCATACTTATGACAAAAAATAAAAAATAAAAACTTATCCGAGACTTATTATATTATACTCCCTCCGTCCCTTCTTAGTTGTTATTTTGATTTTTTACACGTAATTTAAAACGATTTAAAAACTTACTTACACTTATTATTTTTAAAATTTCATTAAAAATGAATATTTAGTGTTTACATGTATTTTTATATTTTATTTAAGACTTTGTATAGTGGTTATATGTGACGAAAAATCAGTTAACTCGGCTGAGTCTTATTTTTATTTTCTCACCCGATCCGTATTGTGTAAATCGATTTTGTAAATAAATAAACCGTCATAACTCGGTTTTACTCCGAGTACTCGAACTTTGATTTTTTTTTGCCTAAAACATAGGTAATTATTTGAGAATTTATATGTGGTAAATTATTAAAAATTATTTATATTATATTATCAAAAATTGTGATGGGAAATTAAGAACCAAATAAAACTTTTCTATTTTATTCTTAATAATGTATAAATTTTCAATACAAGAATATTATATTAATATTTAAGTAGTATTTACATTAATATTATTTATTTAATAAATTTATTTCAAAACTATTCAATCGAATGCATAATCTATATTATCCCCGTCTCTTTTTAGTTGTCACTTTGAGTTATTGCACTTATCTTAAGGTGATTGGAAAACATGTTTCTACTTATTATCTTAAATATTTCTTTTTATGAATAAAATAAATTATAAACTTTAATTGAGAAAAAGAAAATGAAGTATAAATTTTTATTACTATCATTATTATTTTATTATTTATAATAATATTATTATTGAATTAATTATTTTAAAATTCGTAAGGCTTTAATAATTTATTTAAGATTAAATAGTTTTTATTTTATTCCTTTGAATTCTAATTAGGATTGTAATATTTAGGACGTCTATATTAGGTCTTATAATTTGAGTAGAAGTTTAGAGAAAATTCAGTATTTTCTTAAAATATTTCTTAAAATATCATATGATTTTATTATTATTTTCTTCTGGTTTTTCAAAAAATACAGGAGAAGTTGAAGTCCCAAAATTTGATGAATGTTAAATGCTCTGTTGACAAGAAGTTCAATTTTCCCGGCTAAAATCCTAAATATTTTGGTTGAGCGGGAAAGCAGTAGATAAGGCTAATTGCAGTTTTCTTCTCCGTAGATGTAGTTGCAAGAGTTGTACTTGTACTTCTCTTTGGCCATTTTCTTTGTGGTCTACTCATTAATGGTCTATATCTTTTAGTCTTCTTCTGCCTTTCGTCTTCACGTTGACAAACACTTCTTTTATTCTGGGTTCTCTATAGATTATGTATATGTATTTGCTTGTTATATGTTTTGGCAATCTTGTATTTGTTGGTTTAGATTCTATGCTTCAATCATAGATCTTTCTGATAAATTCAAGTATGTGCCCCAACTATTTGATAATATTACTCCATTAGAAACCATACATATTTAGAGGGGTGTATTGGATTGGGATTTTAAAGCATTTTTTTGCATTCATGAAATCCTGAGGGTATTCGATTGGGATTGTTTGAAATCCATTAAAATATTGAGGTATTCAATTGGGATTTTAAATTATGCTACACAATCTGGTGGTATTCAATTGAGATTTTAAATTATGCTTTAAAATCCGATGGTATTCAATTAGGATTGTTTAAAATCCATTAAAATCTGATGGTATTCAAATGCTGATGGATTTTTTTTCATTTCATAAAATGATAGATTTTGTGGCATTTTTCAGTGTATTTTAAGTTTTTTGAAATCCCACCAAATTCAATGAGATTTTGAAGCATTGTACCTAAATCCTATCAACTCGGCGACATTTCATCAAGAATCCGCACAAAATCAAAATCCCATACAATCCATTAAAATCCATAGACTAAAAACAATGTATTAAAATTCCAGTCGAATACACCCCCGTTAGCCTTTGATTTTGCAATTACAAAATCTTAATATACTGGAATTTTTCTATTTTGGCAGATTCTTGAAAGTAATAGACTTGGTGGTGAGAAGTTCACCGTAAAGGGTTGATTATAGAACCCAATGGAAACCATCCTTGGACATTGAGAAGTGAAGATGAAGTTGACTTCTCATAAGGTATATAATTTGCCTCATACTTAAATCTTTTTAATGGATGAGGAATCATGAAACTAAAACAGGGGTAGTCTTTTGGAGATGCCAAAACAAGATTTACAGTGATAATTATCTTATCGTTCTTAGTGTATAATTATTGTTTATATCTTTTTCTTGCGGTGAATCATGCAACAATTGGAAGGGAAAGCAACTAGAAGTGGTGTGCAATTTTGGAAGCCTATAATTTAAAGGTAAAAGATTGTTTTGTATTTATCATCTGATAGTTTGTCACAAGGAATTACAATTATATTTGAAGGCACTATAAGACACCAAATAAGAAAGGTGTATTTTGTTGTGTTTGTTTTCTTTCTTTATCTCAATATGACAGTGTTATTTATTTTTGATCAATGTGTTAATTATACAGGAATTGTGATTGACTTTAATGATAATACCACTGAAGTTGATATAACAGGAAAGTGCATTTTTGTTATAGTACTTCATTGACATTGCTGGCCGGAGGCAGGAGTATTGGGATGGCTATCACAAATATGAATTACAAAGTCTCCAAAAATCAGTGTCACATGCAATGCTTTGATGGGGCTATATTCAGATATTCTTGTTGATTTAAAATATTTATGTATTTTAATTTTTCTTTAGACTTCCTTTTATATGTACACTTTTAATGTACCATTTTTGTTTAAACTCATTGTAGTTTTACGGTTTGCTTTGTAAGAATTGAATGATAAAATTATATTTACTGTTGATTTGTTTTTTTATCTTTTATCAGCAAATAATATACATACATAAATAAATAAATAAAAATATATATTAATAAAAAATGTTAAATATTATATCAAAAAGATGCCAAGTGTTAGCATCTTCTATGCTAACAAAGCATTTTTGTAGTTCCTTCTATGCTTTGTTAATGATTGCCAATTAACAAAGCATAGAAGGAACTACAAAAGCCATTAAAACCCAGAGGTCCCCTCTATCATATGATTCAAAAATGTAAAATGGCTTTTTTAATTGCATGAAAATAGCAGTAGAAAGAAATATCCTTGCATTATAGCACACATTAACTAATGACAACATATATTGCAACATTACATTTAACATTTAAAATTTATTTACCTTGGTTGGGCGGCCCAAAGAATTGCCACGAGGCTCCCAGTGAATCTTTGCTGCAGGCATAACTCCACCACTACCATTACTACCATTATTACCACCATTAGCATGATCAACAACTATTGCACTAACAACATCCTTTCTAGGCCTTCCCCTGGCTGTAGGCTCATAGGATAGGTAAGAACCGGCTTGGACCGACCTCTTGGACCCTTGTTATAAGCATACATCGCCAGCCTTCCCATACTTTCGCGCCTCTATTTAGCTTGGGTGTCCTTCCCCGGCTTCTTTTACCCAACACAGTTGATGGTCCACTATTGTTCTGCGGTACTGAGTCTGGGACCAATGAAACAACCAGAAGAGGCCCATCATTGGTCTGAGCAACTGTGGGGTCTTCAGCAGCCGAAGCAACAATAGGCCCTTTTAGATTCAACCCCAGCAGATTCGTCAATCTGTTCACTAGGCCCAGCTTAACCAACAAGAACTATACAGATTGTTTGCAAATATAAAGACAAATGATTAATTAAAAATTTATTGGACACAGAGAGTAGTTTTACTAAACTAACTAGCATCAAATCCTCTGGAGAATTCAGAGTGTAGTTTTACGAGTTTTGCATTTCTAGTTTTTAAACTATTTAAAAATATAATTATTAAATAAATTTTATATTTGGAAAATTATTCAATTTTAGCATTATTATTTTATTATTAATTACTTAGTTCAAATTTACTGCTTTTATTAGAAGTACTTATTCCAGAGAGATGTTATAAAAATTAATATTTTTTCCAAAATTTAGTGTTTCCATGTTCAATAGATTATATTCTATCAATTAATAATTTAAAATTATTTTATGTAAATTTTATTGTCATATTATAAATAATTATTTTACTAATACTCAATGCAACACATATACTTCAAATGAACTTGCAGTAGGTATGGATTAGTGCCTTTAATATAACATCATTTTGCAACACTCGCGTTCATATCTTGCCTCTACTTCATGAGGAGTTGACCTACTACTAGGATCCGCTCCCATATTTGTCATCCTTTTCACATGATCGGGAATGTCGTACTTGTTGTGCAAGCTATGATCATAATTAGAAGTACCCTGAGGTATACTAGAATTTATAGGGAACACATCCTAAAAAAAGTTGCATATATCATGAAAATCAACAATAATGTTTACCACTATAACGTCTATGTCAAAGTTCATTACTAAAGTTCTAATAGCCATAGTAGTTTCACTAAGCATGAAAAGATGCAACAGTTTGTGCACCTAGTTTCTTTCAAGTACCTTTGCAAAGCCCCCACATAAGAAGATATTTTAAAATTGTCTTTTTGCTTTTCAATAATTTGTAAGGAGTCTTCTCCATATGTTTCCGTAAGACTCTATTCAGAATAGGAAAAGTCCCATTCAAAGTCTCTCCCCACATAATAAATTATACGGCTAATAGATTTAATATATTATTTCCTAACCGAGTTATGAATCTTAAGATAAACTATACAAATGACTTAAAATATCCATATCTGTTGCGCAGGATAACCTAGAGCTGAATAATCATTCTCTCTTTCTTAGCGGTGAAACTATCATGGTTGACATGAGGCCTAAGATGGTTAACCCACCTAAGCCCACAACTCTTGTTGCCTCTGTTCAAGTCTATAGTATTCATCAAATAGTTAAATAACACACACATATATACACACACCAATACAACTGATAAAGTGATCTATATAGGTCAAACATGTAAAAAAAAATACAAACTTTACCTATGAGAAGTGATTAAAAATTGGGATATATTTATATTTTAAGAATAATGACATGGTTTACAACAAATCAAACTCCTGGACAAAAATTATGCAATATGTCATAATCACTTTATTTTCAACAGGTTCCAAGTATCCATAAAAAATATCTATTAACATAATTCATCATAACAATAACCAACTTCTACATAGCTGACCCGAACACAATATGAAATTTTAACCACATTAACATATCTATTTTAACCACATTAACATATCTAAACAAATGCTATACAACGTATGTAACTATAATGTCTTAATAAATCTACACAACAAAATATGTATATTTACTATTAAGGTATGTAAAATATATTACTATTACAAGTTTATGTTATAATACCTGGAAAATATTAATTTAGAGAATACTGGAGCATTTTCTTCATTGTTTATCATCACCAATATGAGGAGAGTTGCTGCAAACAAGTAATTAGTCACGTGTATATTCAAAGTTTCAAGGTGTAATATTCACATGTAATAGCACAAAGTTTCAACACAATAAAAATAAGTGAAACTAAAATTATTAAATACATTATATAACACATTCATAGACTCCTTAATCACTTATGAGATCTGTTTTGCTCTCATAGTGGACATATAAATAACTAAATAAGATTTTCACCACTATTGCTCTTTTGGATATTGTATATTGATACAAAGAAGCATTATTCATATTCTTTTACCAATTTTTTTCATATACATAAGAATCAAACATATAGTTCATAATAAATTCATCAATTTATAAATATAATATCTTAAAATTTAAATTCATTTAAATCAAGGTCTTATATGAAATATATCAAGAATAGAGATCATGACAAATTCATCATATATGTATAGCCTAAATATACAATCATTCAAGTAAGAGATACACAAGGTCATATCTAGCTACTTAAATGAAAAACCACTAACACATGTTTACCAAGCATGAAAGGACCATATATACCATATGTGTTCATGTGGTACATTTAAAATTGTAAAGAGTATAAATATATACCTTAATTAGACAATATAAGAAGGAGCATTGTGAGATGGAACCCATGCGATGAGAAGAGACCTGGAGAGGGCTGAGTGGAGAGATCTAGAGATGGCTCTCCATGTCTAGATTAGGATGAGATCCAACCCCATAAGATGATGAGAAGAGATGGGGAGAGGCGGCTGCTATTTGGAATATGGTTTCTTTTGCACAAATAGGTTACTAATATGATTATAACCAACTCAAAAGATGGGCTGGGCCTAGCTATTTGGAATAGGGTTTTCATTTGCACAAATAGATTACTAGGATAATTATAGCTAACTCAAAAGATGGGCTGGGCTGGGCCTAGTCGCAAAGAAGTTTGTACTTAATAATAATTTTTTTAGAATAAAATTCTTAATAATGTCCTATTTGATTAATTAAGTGTTGATGCAAACAACTAAAATTTTTTTTGCTTTAAAAACAAACTATTTTGTACAATTGTCAAAGTACCCAAAAACTAATAGATTAATTTTGATTAAAAAAAATAAAAATATTGGTTCAATATTAATAATTTAGTTTTAAAAAAATTAAAATAACCTTATAGGTTAAAGTTCGTTGTGATTACTAATAATATGTTACTATTTTGAAGATACATATAGATTATATTGTAGAAATTTTATCATTTAAATTTTAATATATTCTATTTTTATAGAAAATTTTAATTTAAAAATTAAGTTCTAATAAAATATAGTAACAAGTTTATCAATAATTACAAATTCATAATGTTCAATATATTAAGAAAAGTCTATTACTAATTAAATTACAAGTAAAACTTATATTATAATTATGACTTAATGACTTTTAAGCAAGTTTGAGCATATGTGCATGTTATTAGTATCTAATGTTATGTACTTGTGCAAAAAAAAAGGTCATGATTTCATCATTCTAGGTAAATTTACAATTTAATTGTATTAAAATGGGGATATATACTAGATTATAAAATACATACTTAAGCAGAAATAAACACAGCCCTTCCCACAATTTTTATGAAAGCAACCCACATGCCAAGTAAAATAGCTACATCACACTAAGAGAAAACACACACTCAAGACACATATATAACAGGTTCTAGTTTTTAAATTTTTAATCATTTGCTCTGGTTTTTATTGTAGTGACCTAAGCAACAAGTTTCGACTTATGGCATATATTGTGGCTATTTTGTGGGATGTTTTATTGAAGATATAATGTGTAGCAATGAAACAAAAATTAATGTTAATGTAAGTATTTCTAATTTTTCTAATTAAAAAGTTAAGAGTTCAACAAGTGTACTATACCAATCATGCTATCTAATGTTTTTATATTTTTTTTTTGTGTACAGTTTACATATTCTCTGAGATTGAAGACGTATCCTCTGAATAAAATGGAGGCCTTTCATATTAATTAGGCAGGTTACTTGTATAATCGATATCTCAAGGACAAGTTGCACAAGTAGTATTTTTGTGTTTTATTAGAAATTGTAATTTTCTCAAGGACAAGTGGCTCAAGTAGTAATTTTATGTTATATTAGAAATTGTAGTTTGTGTAGAGTAGTTTTTTGAACTGAGAAATATTGAGTGACGGAGGATTTCATGTTTTATGTTCAATATATGTTTATCTGGAATTGAATTTTCATCAGTAATTAAGTAATTTTATTTTTATTAGAATAAGGAGCAAGTATGTTTTTTAAATAATTTGTGAATTTTTCCAAATTGCATGTGTAAAAAATACACAGAAAATTAATTATAATAGTATTTTTTTAAATATTGAGAACTTTTATAAAGCTTTTACTTGGATAGCGTTTAAAAAATAGCTATATAAATAAGTGGGCAAGATACAACTTTTATTTCAATAGTTTTTATATAAGAGCTATGCAAGGAAGATTATGAGATACACTTGCTACTTGTATAGAGTTTATAAAAGTGCTATTGAAGTAAATTGACTTGGATGATACTTACTCTTATAACTTTTCATACGCTATGTAAATATATGTTCTTAGAGAGTGGAAATATTGTACTTGCATAGCGCTGTCCTGGAACCGCTATGTAAGTTTAAAAATGACCGCTATGTAAGTACAAATTAAATGTGTAGTAGTGTTCTGATTTAATTATTAATCGTTTACTTAGCATTTTAAACCCCGGGGGGCTTCCGGGAAAAGTTCGCCGTTAAGCTATTTGGGACATTCCAAGCATCTTTCGTGTTTTAACTTTTTGGATCCGGAGTACGGTTTTCCCCGTAAATGATCCGGTACGATTTTTCGGGTGTTTTTAAAGTGAATAATTATCTAGTCGTCTCGATATACGTGCAAACCATATATTTTCATTATTATATTACTTTCTACAAAAAAAAATCTTCAAATGGGACCCGCAGATCAATCATACCCTATTTTAATGATTAATTATCTCGAAAACCGGTACCGATTGGATCTCTGAAAGGCCTTATTCAAAGGTATATGTCTAATCCTATTTTGTACAACCAGTGATAACTCAACTAGTGTCTGATAACCACTCAACTTGTAACTCAACCTGGAACCGTCTTTGATAAGTTATGTCAGTAGATAGTAGATAGTTTAGTTGGAATCAGTTCAAGAAAGTCTAGTAGATACAAGAATCAGAATGTCAGAAGAATTCCAAGATATCAGCTACAAGCCATTGGAAGAAGTTCATTTCAAATGATCAAGCCTCAGTGTCAAATAAACTGTGTAGCAGTTCAAGGAGTTCGGAAGGTATGAAGATTCAAGTATTTATTTCATCAGAGATTCCATATGTGTACTGAAATGAAGAAGAACTAGAAGACAAAGATTCGAAGACCCGACCACAGCTCAAATGTTTAATTGATGGAGAATATTCAATTTAGTTAGGCACAGATGAACCAGACAGTACATTTGTGTGTCAGCTATTTATATTGAATATTTAACATCAAAGGAAGGTGATCGTTCAAGCCGTGTGATGATCAAGACGAAGGCTCAAGACATTTGCTTTCTGGAATATAGAGTTTTTAATTAATTCTTTGTTAAATAATTAATCTCTATTAATTTATTTAGTTGTTAAATTAATTCAATTAGAATTAATTTGATAATTAAGTTTATTAATAAGTTAATTGATTTAGAATTAATTTACAAAAAGAAAGCAAAAGAATAAAGGCCAAAAGGAAGGACAAGGAGACCGCCGCTCAAACCTGTCTAGCTATGAGGAAAAAGAATTATCACCAACGCTATGGAAAGTGATATAATCTTAAAGCTGGAACCCCGGATGGAATTGATTTATTATTTGCAAGGCAAAAGGAGTCCGGTTCCCGGCCCTCTAGAGACCGCAGCTTGGACTGTAAGGATTTATTTATATTAATAAATATTTTAATTAATTAGAAAATTATATTTATAAATGTCTAATAATATTAGATATTTATTTATATAATTTCTGGATTAAATTAAATATTTATTAATTAAAGATTATAAGCTGTGCGGGATTTAAAGCATTTCTAAGGAGCTGGCTAAAGGACGAAAGTTTATAAACTTTCGTATTACTGACAGCGAGCGTTCTGCCGAGTGCATATGTCATGTGCCAAGACAATGAGATTGTCTTACCGAAAGCTATTGACAAGTGCAAGACAATCTCCTTGGAATTGTCTTACCGAATGTTGAAGGATGTCTACAAGACAATCAGAATTGTCCTACCTTCCCTCTTGCAAGACAATCAGATTGTCTGGACGAAGGTTGTATCTTGCCAAGACAATTGAATTGTCTTACCGAAGGTATGAATTGTCTTCCCTTGTGTCAGAATTGTCTTGCCCCTTCCAAATTGTCTTTCTGGCAGGTTTTAGGCTTGTTAGGCAATCTAGAATTGTCTTCCCTTGTCCTGGAATTGTCTTGCCCCTTTAGAATTGTCTTTCTGGAAGGTTTTAGGCTTGTTAGGCAATCCAGAATTGTCTTCCCTTGTTCTAGAATTGTCTTGCCCTTCTTGTTTTGTCTTTGCAAGCTCATTTGTCTTGTCTTTCAATTGTCTTACAAGTACAAATGCTTTGCCTATAAATATGGCTTTGCATTCTTCATTTTTAGTGTTCATTCTCTTTGATTTCAAAGCATTGTTAAGCTTTCAAGTTGTTCGTAACTTGCTTGTTATATCCACAGTTTTTTGTGCTTTGATCACTCGATTGTTTTAATCCCTAAATTAGAATACTTCCTGTCAAATTTATTCTAGAATATTTAGTGGACATTAAAACTGAACCTTAATTAATTTAATAACGACTTTCAAGTTTAAATTACTTTTTACTTGAACCTTGTTTATTTAATTAATTAAAATCTGATTATCCAGTTATATTTAAATCAGATTTATTCCGCGCGAATTTTGTGACGATTATATTCAACCCCCCCCTTCTACAATCGTATCGGGACCTAACAATTGGTATCAGAGCGGTTGATATAATCTACCTTATCAGATCCTACACTCACTCTGAAAATTTCTAAAAATTCCAAATAATTTTTTATTCGAAATAATTTTATTCCAAAAATTATTTCTGACCGAAAATTATTTTTCCTTCAAAAATCCAATCTTTTCCCAAATAATTTTTTATTCGAAATAATTTTATTTCAAAAATTATTTCTGATCGAAAATTATTTTTATTTCAAATCTTTTTCCAAATAATTTTTAATTCGAAATAATTTTATTCCAAAAATTATTTCTGATCGAAAATTATTTTTCTTTCAAATCTTTTTCTAAATATTTTTTAATTCGAAATAATTTTATTCCAAAAATTATTTTTGATTGAAAAATATTTTTCTTTCAAAATCCAAATCTTTTCCCAAACACTCAAACACCTAATCTTCAACCATGTCTACCGCAAAAATTAGCAGCATTAAAATCCCACCTTTTGACAAGGCTAATTTTGGTCTCTGGACGAGACACATGCTTTTGTTCCTCCGGGCGGCGAATAAAAAATACATAAATATTTTGACGAAGGGTCTTTCGCCCCCAATGAATATTATCCTGGAACATACTGAAGATGGAGTTACTATTCCTCACAGAACCTATCTGAAAACACCTGCTGAGTTCTCGGATGAGGATAATGAGCTGATAAATCTAGATGTAACTCTACAGCTCATTCTGATCGAATCATTGGATCCAATAATGTACAATAATGTTGTCAATTGTACAAGTGCTAAGCAGATATGGGACACTCTGCAAATTATCAATGAAGGATCTGAGGAAGTACGGGAAAACAAGAAGGAAATTCTTGTGGCTCAATACGAGCAATTTGGTTCTAATCCCGGAGAAGGAATTTTTGAAGTATTCATCAGATTCAACAATTTGATAAACAATTTGAATCTGAATGGGAAATACTACGACAACAAAGAGGTGAACCTAAAGTTTTTGCTGACACTCCCTGAGCATCTGGAGCATAGGATAACCGCCATCAGAGAGAAAGCAGAGATTTGACAGAGATCTCATTGGAACAGCTGTATGGGGTTCTGAAAACCTATGAATTGGAACAGGCTCAAACTAAACAGAGATACGGATGGGGAAAGACACTGAACACGTCTACGTCTGTCAGCAATTCTACTGCCCTCATAATACAATCACCTCTTGTGAAAGAAAGGAAGGTTGTTGTACCTTCAAGAAGCTCCCAGGAGTATGTTGTGCCGGAAATGGGACATACTTCATTAAGTACGGGAGATGATGAATTTTACTCGATGGAAGAGTTAGATCAGCTGGAGGATGAATCTCTTGCTATGTTTGCCAGGAAGTTTGGTAACATGAGATTTAGGAAGAATCCCTCCTACAAGTTTAAATCTTCTGGTAGTAAATTTCAGAAAGGGGGATCTTCATCCACAACATCAAAAGGGGCTTACAAGACTGGGATGGTTGATCGAAGCAAGTTTAAATGTTTCAACTGTGATGAGCCTGGTCACTTTGCATCAGAGTGCAAGAAGCCCAATCAGCTGGCAAAGAAGAAAGAATCTTATGACGAGCTAAAACAGAAGTATGAGGCTCTGCTAAAGAAGCATCAAGGCCAAAGCAGCCAAGGGAAGTCCTATGTGGCAAAAGGAAAAAGCTGGGATGACACAGATAGTGATGAGGAGGAAGAGCGGGGGAATGTTGCTCTAATGGCTTTCATGAAACCTTCTACACCTCCACATCGCACTGGCGGATTTCCGGTAGATCCTACTTGCCCTAAACTTTTTATGCAATTAGGACTTGAACATGATGATGCTCTTAATAAGCTGAAAGCTTTAACTCTAGAACACAAAGCTTTAAAGCTGGAGGTTCATGAGTTAAAAGAAAAACTAGTGCTCACCCCTAAAATTGAACAACTAACTAGTCAGTTATTGACTCAGACTAATAAAGTCGAAGTGTTAGAATTTAGGGAGAAAAAGTTGAATGAGCAGTTAGCTGAAGAAAAGGTTAGGTGCCTTGCTTATAAGGAGTCGACTAATATTGTTAAGAACCTAGTGGACCAACAAGTGATTAAAAGGAAAGTTGGTATAGGTTTCGATTACAACAAGTCGGTAGGTAAGGCTAGTAACATAACTCCTTTTGTTAAGAGTGCTGAAGACAGGGGTATCCCACATGTTTTAAAGGATGCTCCCAAACCTTTATTCAAAACCCCTGTCGCAGAACCATTACTTGATCTGCCCGTGATTATTCAATATGAAATGAATTTAGAGGATATTGAGAATGAGAGGGAGATCTTGGCATCTGTAGAGCCAATGCAAGTTGAGGGCACATTCAGTTCGCCCAAAGCTGGCATAGGTGCCAATGGCTTAAAGAATAATTTTAACAAGCCTAATAAGTTTGTTAAATGCAGGAATGATAACAATACATGCTCTTCTACTAATAACACTAGAGCTTCTGAAAATGTTAATGTAGAAACTATTAAACCCCCTGTTGTTCTGAATAACATGCCTACTATTCCTTTAGTTGATATGTGCCATAAACCTTGTGGTGTTGATAATTGCATGTTGTGTGCGTTTAATGTAATGTCTGCTTATTTCAAAAGTTTGCATGCTAACAAAGAAAACACAACACCTAGAAAGCACATGAATAGTAAGTTTGCAAAAACCAAGACTACTGGTCCTTCCCCTATCAAGAAGGATACTTATGTTCCTAAGCCTAAACCTAAAGTGTTCAAGGCTATTTGTAGGAAAGTAAGTACAGTCAAGGTGGATGCTGATGTTATTCGAACAGGATCTATTGTCAAAGCTGACAAAGGTCAATTCTTTAAGTATGCCGGGCCCAACCAAGTTTGGGTTCCGAAGAAGGTTTAATTCGTTTGATATGTGCAGGGAGCCAAACAAGGTTGAAAAGGTTGTATAGATCCTCGATAGTGGATCTTCTAGACATGTGACCGGTGATAGAGCCCTGCTATCAAATGTGATTGAGAGAGCTGGTCCGATTGTCACCTTTGGAGATAACAGCAAAGGTCGTACTACGGGATATGGCAATTTATTTGCTGGAAATGTTATCATTGAAAATGTTTCTTTGGTTGAAGGACTCAAGCACAATCTTCCGTGACAAGGGATTCCAAGTAAACTTTGTCAAGGAGAAGTATTTGATATCTCAAACTAAAGATGACCGTCTTGCTCTCTGTGGAGTAAGAAAAGCTAACTTGTACGTAGTTGATCTCAAATCAGGAACCAATGATGAAGATAATTGTTTCTATTCAAAGGCTGCACCTGAAGATAGTTGGCTATGGCATAAGAAGTTGTCTCACCTTAATTTTAAAATTGTAAACTCTTTGGTCAAGAGGGATTTGGTGAGAAGACTGCCTCCTTTGGAATTCACTCTACAAGGACTTTGTGAGGCATGTCAGAATGGGAAGGCTAAGATAGCATCATACAAAGGCACAGACACCAGTAACATTACTAAACCACTTCAACTATTACATGTGGATTTATTTGGTCCAGTCAATGTGATGTCTTTATCAAGAAAGAGATATGCCTTGGTGATTGTTGATGACTTCTCTAAATTCACATGGGTTTTATTCCTACATTCTAAGGATGAAACTCCACAATTGGTAATTGATCTTATCAAGTAGATCGAGTTGGATTCGAATGATAAACTTCGTGTCAGAGCAATAAGGTGCAATAATGGAACCGAGTTTAAGAATAAAACTCTCAACAGATTTTGCTCCGACAAGGGATAACAAGACAATATTCAGCGCCAGGGACTCCGCAACAGAATGGAGTAGTAGAAAGGAAGAATCGTACCTTGATTAAAGCTGCAAGGACAATGCTAAGCAAATCAAGGTTGCTCATCTACTTTTGGGCTGAAGCTGTGAATACTTCTTGTTATACTCAGAATCGAACTCTGATCAACAAGGAACACATGAAAACTCCTTATGAGCGTATGAACGGAAAAAAACCAACGGTCAAGTACTTTCATGTATTTGAGCTAAATGCTTTGTGCTTAAGGATGGAAATGAACATCGTGGCAAGTTTGAACCCAAAGCACTTTAAGCAATTATTTGTTGGTTATTCTCATCAAGCATATAAGGTGTTTATCATTGATTAATTACAAGTCAAGGAAAGTGTCAACGTTACTTTTGATGACACTAAACTCCCAAATATCCAAATTGAAGATCCATCTGAGTCACTAAAGTTTGATAATTATCTGGACTCAAACTCAGATGATGATGATGAAGCACCTGATGCTGCAACAGGTAATGACAATAACAACGTTGATATTGATCCAGGTATTGGTGGAGAAAACAATGGAAACACTGTGGACTCTACTAATGCTAGTGGTGGATCATCTAGTCAACCTGGCAGCAACTCAGGAGGAGATGGTGGATCAACTGGTCAAACACAGCATCTCAATGATAATTCTGGCGAATCATCAAGATTATATCTTCCAAGGGAGATGATCTGGAGTAGAGATCATCCCTTTGAACTAATCTTTGGTGATCCAGATGTTGGTGTTTAGACTAGGAGTGCAACTCAGAATGAATGTCTATATTTGGGTTTTCTATATCAGGAAAAACCGAAGAAAATTGAAGATGCACTAGCCGATCCGGAATGGGTTCTTTCCATGCAAGAAGAGCTCAATCATTTTGAGAGACTAGAAGTCTGGGCCATGGTTCCAAGACCATAGATAAAGTCTGTTATTGGAATTGGATAGGTCTACCAGAATATGCTTGATGGTGATGGCATTGTTGTACGGAACAAAGCCATACTGGTTGCTAAAGGTTACTCCCAAGAAGAGGGAATTGATTATGATGAAACCTACGCTCCAGTTGCACGTCTTGAGGCGATCAGAATTTTTTCTTGCATTTGTTGCACATTCCAACTTTAAATTCTATCAGATGGATGTGAAAAGTGCATTTCTGAATGGAAAACTTGAAGAAGAAGTATATCTAGAACAGCCCCTGGCTTTTAAAATCTAGAATTTGCTGATTTTGCCTACTTCTTGTTTAAAGCTGTTTATGGCCTCAAGCAGTCGCCAAGAACCTGGTATGACACACTCTCTGAGTTTTTAATTGGAAACAATTTCATTAGTGTTGTCATAGACAAAACTCTCTTTCACAAATTGCATGATAATAATATGATATTTTTTTCAAGTATATGTTGATGATATTATATTTTGTTCTACTAACGATATCTTGTGCAAGAGATTTGCTAAGTTAATGCAGAGTAACTATGAGATGAGTATGATAGGTGAACTGTCATTCTTTCTTGGTCTTCAAGTAAGTCAGAAAGATGATGGGATCTTCATTTGCCAATCAAAATATGTCAGAGATCTTCTGAAGAAATACAATATAGAAGACTCTTCATCGGCAAAGACACCCATGACCACTGCCGCTAAGCTTGACCAGGACATATCTGGTAAGAAAGTTGATATTTCAAGCAATAGAGGTATGATTGGCTCATTACTTTATCTCACTGCTAGTAGACCTGATATAATGTTTGTAACATATTTATGTGCAAGGTTTTAGAGTGATCCTAAAGAGTCACATCTTATAGATGTTGAAAGAATTTTTAGATATCTTAAGGGTACACCTATTTTAGGTATCCGGTACCCTAAGAACACTGGTTTTGACCTAACAGGCTATACAGATTCTGATTATGCAGGATGCAGGATTGATAGGAAAAGCACTTCTGGAAGCTGTCAGTTTCTAGGACGACGGTTGGTTTCCTGGTACAACAAGAAACAACACTCAGTATCTACCTCGACAGCGGAAGCAGAATATATTGTGGCAGGTAGCTGTTGTGCTCAGATCTTATGGATTAGGAATCAGCTTAATGACTATGGACTTGTATTAAACAAAATTCCCTATATTTTGTGATGATACAAGTGCGATAGTCATTTCCAACAATCTTGTACAATATTCGAGAACCAAGCACATTGACATAAGGTATCATTTTATTAGAGAACATGTCATGAATGGAACTATGGTGTTACACTTTGTACCATCAGTCGATCAGTTTGCTGACATCTTCACTAAACCACTTGATAAATCCACTTTCTCAAGATTGGTTTGTGAACTTGGAATGTCAAACATGACATGAGCTCTTGTAAATAGTTTTTATGTTTATTTCTATTTTAATTTTGTTGCATGCTTGTAAAGTATCTCTTATTGGTATCTATGTTGTGAATACTAATATTGTGAATATTTCTGTGGTTGGTAAATATTCAAGTAATTGACGGTTGCAATAACTTTGTCATCCATATCAGGGATAGACATTGGAATTGCTGGTTCTTTATTGAACCAAGTGCCTTCATAGGTATCCGAGGGAAACTTGGACACGTTGCCATCTAAAAACGTCCTTGTCTACCCTCCTGGAAGGAACATTTCCGGATCCCCTAAGGGATCTTTCGCCCTCGAAGGTGAAAGGCAATCTACTCTGGTAGAAGATTCTTCTAAGGATCATATGCCTTAACAGGTATCCGAGGGAAACATAGGTTTCATGCCATTGAAAGGCCTAATGTCTACCCTCCCAGAATCAAACTCTGGATCCTTTAAAGGATTTACTACTTTCTGAAAGTAGTTGGCAACTTATGGACTATGACTTGGATTTATCCGACGAGTCTACGAGGACTGGAAATTACGAACTCCCATTGCACCACCAATGACCTTCCATGAGGAGGCAAAGGTGATCTTAATTGCAGGTACATCACACCATCTATGGAAGCTCAAGATTTGTGTGGAGTGAGACACTTACAGAACTTGTGAGTGACACCTTTACCTATAAACTGAGAGATATTTTGAGTGTCGAGTGATACACCTGCAGAATGTTTTTGTGAGACACCCACTGTTTACCAAATTTAAACCTTATTGTTCAAAATTGGTATCTATAATGTTTTATCTAAGTGGATGCTTACTATGGTTACTTTTCTACTGGATGCACCTTCTATGAAGCCCTGTCTTCTTCATACTGGATTCTGTCATTCAATGTTTTATCTAATCAGTTGGTATCATTATTGATAACAATTGAGGATTCCTCAACTAAGGGGGAGAATGTTCAATGATGTTAAAGGGGAGAATGTTCTGAGAGAATATTCTATGATCCATGCTCTAAGGGGAAGAATGTTCTATGCCTCACTTAGGGGGAGTGCAGAGTCACATAGGGGAAGAATAATATTGCCAGAACCCATGGAAGGAGAATATCAATGTTCTGATCTATTATCTAACGGGAAGAATATTATGAACCTATGAGGGAGAAGATTAAGGGAGAATTACATGTTATATCTTGGAAGGAGATTGCAAGGCCTCTGGGGAGATTTAAAGGTCTTAAGAGATTGAAAGGTATTCCAGAAGAAGTAGCTGTCTAAAGAAAAATGGAGACTGGTACAATGTTATATGTATTACCAGAAACCATCTACTATGTACATTTTAATGTTTTATGTTTCTCTTATCAATTGGGATTGTTTCCTAATAGGTTGAGTTGGTATTAATGTTTATTGAGTCATAGAAAGTTGTTAGTTGTTGTTAGTTGAGTTATCCTCATCTGAATTTGTGTGTTAGTGTTTAACAAACAAATAGGGGGAGATTGAAAGGCCTTATTCAAAGGTATATGTCTAATCCTATTTTGTACAACCAGTGATAACTCAACTAGTGTCTGATAACCACTCAACTTGTAACTCAACCTGGAACCGTCTTTGATAAGTTATGTCAGTAGATAGTAGATAGTTTAGTTGGAATCAGTTCAAGAAAGTCTAGTAGATACAAGAATCAGAATGTCAGAAGAATTCCAAGATATCAGCTACAAGCCACTGGAAGAAGTTCATTTCAAATGATCAAGCCTCAGTGTCAAATAAACTGTGTAGCAGTTCAAGGAGTTCGGAAGGTATGAAGATTCAAGTATTTATTTCATCAGAGATTCCATATGTGTACTGAAATGAAGAAGAACTAGAAGACAAAGATTCGAAGACCCGACCACAGCTCAAATGTTTAATTGATGGAGAATATTCAATTTAGTTAGGCACAGATGAACCAGACAGTACATTTGTGTGTCAGCTATTTATATTGAATATTTAACATCAAAGGAAGGTGGTCGTTCAAGCCGTGTGATGATCAAGACGAAGGCTCAAGACATTTGCTTTCTGGAATATAGAGTTTTTAATTAATTCTTTGTTAAATAATTAATCTCTATTAATTTATTTAGTTGTTAAATTAATTCAATTAGAATTAATTTGATAATTAAGTTTATTAATAAGTTAATTGATTTAGAATTAATTTACAAAAAGAAAGCAAAAGAATAAAGGCCAAAAGGAAGGACAAGGAGACCGCCGCTCAAACCTGTCTAGCTATGAGGAAAAAGAATTATCACCAACGCTATGGAAAGTGATATAATCTTAAAGCTGGAACCCCGGATGGAATTGATTTATTATTTGCAAGGCAAAAGGAGTCCGGTTCCCGGCCCTCTAGAGACCGCAGCTTGGACTGTAAGGATTTATTTATATTAATAAATATTTTAATTAATTAGAAAATTATATTTATAAATGTCTAATAATATTAGATATTTATTTATATAATTTCTGGATTAAATTAAATATTTATTAATTAAAGATTATAAGCTGTGCGGGATTTAAAGCATTTCTAAGGAGCTGGCTAAAGGACGAAAGTTTATAAACTTTTGTATTACTGACAGCGAGCGTTCTGCCGAGTGCATATGTCATGTGCCAAGACAATAAGATTGTCTTACCGAAAGCTATTGACAAGTGCAAGACAATCTCCTTGGAATTGTCTTACCGAATGTTGAAGGATGTCTACAAGACAATCAGAATTGTCCTACCTTCCCTCTTGCAAGACAATCAGATTGTCTGGACGAAGGTTGTATCTTGCCAAGACAATTGAATTGTCTTACCGAAGGTATGAATTGTCTTCCCTTGTGTCAGAATTGTCTTGCCCCTTCCAAATTGTCTTTCTGGCAGGTTTTAGGCTTGTTAGGCAATCTAGAATTGTCTTCCCTTGTCCTGGAATTGTCTTGCCCCTTTAGAATTGTCTTTCTGGAAGGTTTTAGGCTTGTTAGGCAATCCAGAATTGTCTTCCCTTGTTCTAGAATTGTCTTGCCCTTCTTGTTTTGTCTTTGCAAGCTCATTTGTCTTGTCTTTCAATTGTCTTACAAGTACAAATGCTTTGCCTATAAATATGGCTTTGCATTCTTCATTTTTAGTGGTCATTCTCTTTGATTTCAAAGCATTGTTAAGCTTTCAAGTTGTTCGTAACTTGCTTGTTATATCCACAGTTTTCTGTGCTTTGATCACTCGATTGTTTTAATCCCTAAATTAGAATACTTCCTGTCAAATTTATTCTAGAATATTTAGTGGACATTAAAACTGAACCTTAATTAATTTAATAACGACTTTCAAGTTTAAATTACTTTTTACTTGAACCTTGTTTATTTAATTAATTAAAATCTGATTATCCAGTTATATTTAAATCAGATTTATTCTGCGCGAATTTTGTGACGATTGTATTCAACCCCCCCCTTCTACAATCGTATCGGGACCTAACAATCTCTTTTATTAATACTTAGCTATTCAAAAATTGATTCTTTTATTCGTTTTAATCCCGAAAAATATTTTAAACTTTCAGAAAATTCCCGAAATATTATTTTTATTCCAAGACTTGATCTGACACAAATCGCGATGGGAAACCTTATGTGAAATATGTTGTCTGCTATCTGTTTCAGGTGTTATGTGCCGATAAAAGAGTCAGGAAACGGTTTTGATCGTAACTTTTGATTTGTAATTCATTATTGAGCGAAACGAAAGGGAGATTGAAGCTGTTAAAGTTTATTCTAATATAAGATAACAATATGGTCGAGTCTAGAATGTGATTATGTGCTAATAAATATGTAGTATGTGATGATATGTGATCTAATTGCTATGACTTGATAATTATATGAATACGTGTTGATGTCTGACACGATAAATGATTTGGGAGACATAGCATCGTGTCTTGATTGATATTAGATAAAAGTAAATGGTTGATGGAACTCTGATTTGATTGATTGGTTGCTGGTTAGAATAGGTTAACAGGTGGATAGTCCTACAAATAGACGAGACGCTGACGGATTTTCGATGGAACCTATATGATTTTTGATGTGACACCCCTAGATCTGGGGTTATCAATCTAGGTTGTTACAATCATCATAATTCCCAATTAATGATACTTATCTCCATATGTCCACTTATCACAGTTATAACCCCATCAATACGTATGCCAACAGATTATAGTTCTCAGAAACAACAATACATATCTTAAGTTGTGAAAACATCAGAATAGAAATCATTACAAACCAAGTTAAATCCTTCCCTAGGATAGAGGCTAATACCTTTCCTACGTGGAACAGTATTAGACACAAAAGGTTCTTAGTATTTTAAAGGTTACATATCCAAAATGATTCAACCCTAACTGACCACACCTACTACCTGGGGTGGAGTGCTCGCGATCATCCTATGGAATAGCTGCGCGTTTCCCACGCGCTTCCTGGGGGTAAGCTTTGTCGGGGCCATGCTGTTGATCTGTTGTGTTGTGATATATATATATATATAGATATGCAGAAAAAACAAGAATGAGCGATATAGCTCAGCAGTAGCATAATAACATATAGCATAATCTCAGTTCATTAAAATATAAAAAGGAACTGTCCGGTTATAATCGTACCGTATTCTTTTACTTATCGAGGAACTAAAGTTCTCTGCTTAAACTTAGTTCGTTTTACCCTCTCGATAGTACGTCAAGGATTTCGTCATTCACTGATCACACACTATCGGTAATTCAGCACCTAGGCTTTCATTACAGTGCGTATCACAATTCCAAATGGAATAAAGGGACTTTACAGGAGTATACCCCGATACTTGCTGATCAGGCATCGTATCGTCAATTCAATCTTTTCTACTAGTAGATGGACGACTTCCTTTTCGGTTATCACCCAGACCGCATATGGGTCTATTATGCTTTTCGGGCATCTATTTCATTGCCGAGCAGATATTATGCTTTTCGGGCATCTATTTCACTGCCTAACATAATAATATTTTTCACAAGTACTTTCAATCCCGAGATGATTCTACCTTATAACTGGATCGACAAGAATCATCGTTCCCCGAGTAATTATCCACTCGTTGGTAGATTGTCTATCATATTACACCTACCTCCGGAATTATTAAGGGAGGTAGTAGATACTTGTGTGTTGACTTTAGTCAACTGATAGAGTAAGCGCTTTAACTTAGAAGTTATGATTTGGGAGTGGGTCGGAATTTGATTTGAAATATCAATGTAAAGAGGGAACCTTATTAAGGTGTACAATATTTGAAGTCAGAGTGATGTAAGAAGCTTATTGGTCGCTCCTTTGCTTACAGCTATAGTGTTAAATATTCTTTGAGAACTCCTTTTATAAAGAAAAAGGCTTAGGAAAACTGAGGTTTGTCTAGACAATCGTATACCTCTTTTGATTCCTTTTTAAAAAAGGTTTTATGATTTTTAAATCACTCGTACAATATGCATTCATTTCTTAAGTCACTGGAAATATTTAATCATAGGTTAAATTAGCTTTAACCTCGTGGTTTGGAAAGCTTTTATAAATCGATGAATGTTTTGAAATTCGTATTTGAAACCCATGTTTGATAATATATTATTGATTCATAAAATACTTAATGGAAATACTTGAGTTTATTTAATAGTTCCAAAAAGCGTTCATATCCAGTTATTCGAATACTTGTTATCATTATATGAAAATATACTGTCTCCGGTGCTTTCCGGGTTTTTGGATGACAAATTTAAAGGACATTCCAACTCCCATTTGATATTTGGATAATGGTACATACTCTTCTACCCTTGGCCTTGTACGCCTTGGGCCATCTTGGTATGTACAAATATATATATTTATGTACACAATGTCGTTACGTCTCAATTGCATAATCTTTGCGCTTTAATGCAAATTCAATTAGCAGTTATGCATATAATTATATCACAACAACAACAGTTATCAAAATATCCATATGTAGGGATTTTCAAGTTTGGAAAACTTGCCTGGGGATCTCGAGGTGGGGTGATTCCGGGATTCGGGACGAAAATCTAGAATAATCAATATCGTCCGATTAGTCCCTTAACAAGGATTACTATCACATTTTACGACTCTCGAGATTTATTAATCGTACGAAGTTGACTCATCCTAGACCTTGGATCTACTTAACATATTTACTACGTATTCAAGTGTCAATCACATTGACCATTAATACCTTAACGCATTAATCAATATGTACTTAAGTTTTTTATTATTCGAGCGATTCTCTGCTCGCGACCTCACTGCGCAGCCCCTACTCAATCATTTTTATAAACTCGAAATTTCAACATTTTCAATCAATTCTTTTTGGGTTGTTTTCTACACTCCAAGGGCCTTCTTCAAAAAAATCACCAATGTCTAGTTCACTGTTTAAGTAGCCAGAATTCAGTAGCAAAATCACTAAACCGTTGCGATTTTTATCGCGTGTGCTTGCTAGACTAAAACGGCCATAACTTTTTAACCACAAATCCAATCAAGATGATCCTTATATGCTTAGAAACTACAAAACAAGACCTTTACTGTCATGGTCAGTGGTCTTTAAGGTATCACATTTTTCTGTCCGAAAATGGGGAGCAAACAGCCCAGTGGTCAACAAACCCATCACACATGCTCCTACTTAACATGCTTCTTAATTTCAAGCCAAATCATTTAATCACATGGACATTCCATAATCACTAACAACACTTAATCTACATATTTTGAACCATATTAGTTCAAGCTCATGACAACCACAATGTAGCCTAGCAATCATCTAGCAAAATCTTGGCCAAGAACACAACCATTACATCAAAACTCATGCTACTAACACCACTTACAAATCATTCAAAAACCTTGCCATAAATTGAAAGATGGAAGAGTATTATACCTTTCTTGGAATGGTGTTAACACTAACTAAGGGTTTGTGAGCTTGGATGAACCTTGATCTCTTACTAACTAGCTTGAAACTCCATGAAAACACAAGAAAAACATAGTTACTTACTATTCACCAAGACACTAGCTCATTTATTTGACATGGCTATACTTGGTGGGTTGCCATGAAATTAAAATCTCACCTTAGTTATACCTTAAGGAAGCTTGGGATAAATTTTGAGGATTTATGGAGCTTGGATGGGTGGAGAAAAAATTTTCTCCTTCACCCTTTTCTTACTAGTTCTTGCTTGGTGCTTGCTTGCTTGTGCTAGATACTTAGTTAAACACTTGCTTGCATGTGTTCCTCTCATCATTACAAGTACCCAATGCTTGCACCAACACTTCACTCCAAGCTTGCAATTGTCAAAGCAAATCCCATGAATTTAGGAAGCATGTGCACTAGTTACTATTCTAGTTTAGTTAATGTAATGCTAGTTCATTTTCCAAGTATCTTGGTTAGCTTCCTAACTAGCTAGTTGCATGGCATTTGCATGGGGTTTGCATGGGGTTTGCATGGGGTTTCAAGTTGTCTTGCCAACTTATGAATTTATCAATCCTTCGCTATAATGTTAGTGCGACATTTATTCTTGTATATTCCATTGCGTTGGAATTCCTGATATCGTTCTTGATCATCTCATAGTTTCATCTTTTGTTCCATAATAATATAAAATCTCTTACTTAAAGAATCGCTACCATACCATAATCCAACACATGCATATTTATAGCTATTGCAATCGCGATAAAATTACTCCTCCTGATTTATCCGAAATCTTTACATTGCTAACGAGGTCTTACATGAACTCTCTTGAGTTACACCATCTCATTTAATCAAATAAGGTTTTAAAATATTACAAATTTTGGGGTTCTTACAGTCTGCCCTCCTTAAAAGGATTCTGTCTCGGAATCAGGTTGAGAACAAGTAAGGGTATCTTTCTTGCATGGCGCTTTCTAGTTCCCAAGTTGACTCTTCCACGTTGTGATATCTCCATAAGATTCTCACCAGTTTGACGACCTTGTTCCGGAGCACTTGTTCCTTTCGATCCATTATCTCGACTGGTTGCTCGATGTTGGACAGGTCTGGCTGGAGATCTACTTGATCGTATTCCACTATGTGCTTAGCATCTGCATTATATTTCCTCAGCATTGACACATGGAATACATTATGAACTTGCTGTAGGTTTGGTGGTAGTGCTAACTCATAGGCGACGGGTCCTATGCGCCTTAGGATCTCAAACGGTCCGATGAACCTCGGACTGAGTTTCCCCTTCTTCCCGAATCTCATCAATCCTTTCCAAGGGGATACCTTCAAAAACACCATGTCCCCCACTTCATATTCCTTATCTTTTCGTTTCGGGTCCGCATATTGCGCTGTCTATCCTGGGCGGCAACCAAGCGCCCTCTAACTAACTTTATGATATCTCTTGTCCTTTGAACTAGATCAGGATCTAGTATCTCCTTTTACCCGACCTCGTCCCAACACAAGGGAGAGCGGCATCGTCGCCCATACAAGGCTTCGTATGGAGGCATGCCGATACTAGCGTGGTAACTATTGTTATAAGCGAACTCTATCAGTGGTAGGTGCTCATCCCACGATCCTTTGAAGTCTATGACACAGACTCTAAGCATGTCTTCTAAGGTTTGAATGGTTCTCTCACTTTGCCCATCCGTTTGGGGGTGGTAGGCGGTGCTCATGTTGAGTTTTGTCCCCACACATGTCTAGAAACTTCTCCAAAATCTTGAATTGAATCGAGGGTCCCTATCTGACACTATGGCAACAGGTACCCCGTGTCGGACCACAATCTCCTTCAGATATATGTCTACCAATCTGTCGACGGTATAGGTTTCCTTGATTGGAAGGAAGTGCGCTGACTTGGTTAGTCGATCTATGATTACCCATATAGCATCGTGATTCGTCTTTGTCATTGGTAATCCTACCACAAAATCCATGGCTATGTGTTCCCACTTCCATTCGGGAATTTCCAATGGTTGTATGAGTCCACTGGGTCGTTGATGCTCTGCTTTCACTCTTTGACAGGTCAAACATTTACTCACCCATTCTGCCACGTCCTTTTTCATATTGGGCCACCAGTAATACTCCTTCAGATCCCTATACATCTTGGTGCTCCCTGGGTGAACGGTGTATCTGGAATTATGCCCTTCGTGCAAGATCTCATCCTTTAATTCCTGGACGTTTGGAACCCAAATTCTATAGGTATACCTTACGATCCCGTCCTTATCCTTTTCGCACGCTGCTTCCTCTCCTGTCATAAATGCTCTCCCTTCGCTCCTTATTCTCTCTTGGCACAACTTGACCTTCTCCAGTAATTCTGGTTGTAACACAATCTCATACAGTCCCTCAGTGCTCTTTCCAGACATCTTGACATCAATTTCTAGCTTTTCAAATTCTCGAACTAACTCCTCAGATGTCGTGACCATTTTGAGTCTCTCCTTCCTACTGAGGGCATCGGCCACCACATTGGCCTTACCCGGATGGTATAGGATTTCGCAGTCATAATCTTTTATCAACTCTAGCCACCTTCTTTGTCTCATATTCAACTCTTTCTGGTTAAAGATGTACTTAAGGCTCTTATGGTCTGTATAGATTTCACATTTTTCTCCATATAGATAGTGCCTCCATATCTTCAAAGCGAACACTACGGCTGCTAATTCTAAGTCGTGGGTGGGATACCTTATCTCATATTCCTTCAACTGTCTGGACACGTACGCGATTACTTTTTCGTGCTGCATTAGCACGCAACCTAAACCCTTATGCGACGCGTCGCTGTAGATCACAAAATCCCCTTTTTCATCCGGTAGGGCTAACACCGGAGCTGTTACCAACCTTTCCTTCAGTTTCTGAAAACTCTCCTCGCACCTATCTGTCCAGACGAACTTTTCTGTCTTTCGAGTGAGCCGAGTCAATGGTCCTGCTATTTTGGCAAAGTCTTTAACAAATCTTCGATAATACCCGGCTAGTCCTATGAAGCTTCTAACTTCGGTGGGCGTAGTTGGTCTTTCCCAATTTGATACCGCTTCTATCTTGGCGGGGTCAACTAGTATACCTTCCTTGTTAATGACATGGCCTAAGAATTGCACTTCTTCTAGCCAAAATTCGCATTTGGAGAATTTAGCATACATCTTCTCTTTTCGAAGAATCTCTAGAACCACTCGCAAGTGATTTGTGTGTTCTTCTTCCGTTCTTGAATAAATCAGGATGTCATCGATAAAAACTATCACGCATACGTCCAGGTATTGTTTGAATACCCGATTCATTAGGTCCATGAATGCTGCGGGCGCATTTGTTAATCCGAAAGACATTACTAAGAACTCATAGTGCCCGTATCTAGTACGGAATGTCGTTTTTGGGATATCTTCAGATTTAATCTTTAACTGGTGGTAACCTGTTCTTAGGTCGATTTTTGAAAAGTGTACAGCATCTTTTTATTGATCAAACAGATCATCAATCCTAGGCAACGGGTACCTATTCTTAATAGTTAGTTTGTTCAACTCCCGATAATCTATGCACAGTCTCATACTGTCGTCCTTTTTCTTTACAAATAACACCGGAGCACCCCAGGGTGAAACACTGGGTCTAATCATCCCCTTATCTAACAATTCTTGTAGCTGAGTGGCTAACTCCTTCATCTCCACGGGAGCTAGTCGATACGGGGCCTTAGAGACAGGTGCAGTTCCTGGAGCTAAGTCAATTGCAAACTCTATCTCTCGGTCAGGGGGTAATCCGGGAAGGTCAGTTGGGAATACATCCTCGAATTCGTTTACCACGGGAATATCTTGAATTTTAGGGAACTCTCTTTTGGTATCGATCACTTGAGCTAGGTAAGCCTCACACCCTCTTCGTAGTAACCGATTTGTTTGTGCCATGGTTAGATATTTCTTGTTTTGCCTTTGTCCCTTAAACACTATCTTCTTCTTTTCGGACTTTTTCAAATAAATCTTTTTCTTTTCGCAATCTATATGTGCTCCATTTCTGGCTAGCCAATCCATTCCTAGAATGACATCAAATTCTCCTAGTTTGAAAGGGATCAAGTCTACCTGGAAATTCTCTCCTTCTATCTCTAGGTTGCAATCCAGATGTATTTGACTGAGAGGAATTAATTCCTGATTAGCTATCTCTACCGTTAATGACTCTTTTAATAATTCAGCTTTAAGGTTTAATCTAGATGCAAAATCCCTAGATATGAAAGACCTGGTAGCTCCAGAGTCAAATAATGTATTTGCACGAGTCGAATTTAGCAAGAGAGTACATGCTATCACATCTGTGTGCCTCACAACATCTTGCACCGTCATGTTGAAGGTCCTAGCAGTTGGGGGTCTGTTAGAGGCGGCCCCGCTGATTCTCGAGCCGGCAGGATTTGCTGAGGGGCAGTTCTTCTTCATGTGCCCCATCTTTCCGCATTCAAAACACTTGGGTCCTCCTTGGGGGCAGTTGTTTGAGTAATGCCCAGTCTTGTTACACTTGTAGCACACCACAGATTTTAGGGTGCATTCCCCCAGGTGTCTTTTGCCACAAGTTTTACAATCAGGGAGCGGAGGTCGAGACTGACTAAAGTGAGACATCCCTCCCTGCCTGCCGCTCTGGCCTACGCTTACGCTCTCAGCCCTCCTGAATCCCGTGTTCTTTGTTGGTTGTGACACCGTTCCTCTTGCCGTCTTGCTAGAAAAACTCCCACCAAAAGAACTTTTTCCCCGGCTATCAAACTTCCTTTTCTTTACTTCCTTGTTCTTCAGCGATTGCTCACTACCAGCTTCCACAATCGATGCCTTCTGCACTAGGGTGGCGTAGTCAGTAATCTCAAGCATCGACACCCTATTCTGGATCCACTGCTTTAAACCTAGTTGAAACCTTCGAGCTCGCTTGGCCTCAGTATTGACAAATTCAGGCACAAACCTTGATAGTTCCGTAAACTTGGCCTCATACTCAGCCACCGACATATTTTCTTGTTTCAGTTCAAGGAACTTGAGCTCCATCTGGGACTCCATGAACCTTGGGAAGTATTTTTCCAAGAACAATTCGGTGAACCTTTCCCAAGTTACTACTCCGGCTGGTTCCATACCCTTTTTGGCTTCCCACCAATAGTTGGCCTCCCCTTTCAGTAGGTAGGTGGCAAAGATGGTCTTTTGGGCGGCTCCAGTGCCCATTATCTCAAAGGATTTCTCCATTTCTTTTAACCAGGCTTTTGCCTCGACTGGGTCTGCAGTCCCTAGGAACTCTGGAGGCTTAAGGGATTTGAAAGCCTTAAAGGCATTTGCCACTGCCATGTTAGGTCCTGGTGGTGGGTGTGGCTGAGGTGGCTGGGTGAGATTCTGTCGGAGCAAGTTCATGAATTGCTCCATAGGGTTTGCCCCTGGGGCTCCTTCTACTGGGGTTTCCTCAGCCACTTCCTCTTCGTAGTCCTCATGGTCGAACTCATTGGGGTCAGTCCGCTCTTGGTTATTACTGCTTTGGCTACCTGATTCGTCTGGGTGGCCTCTAGTACCTACTCTGCGTCGCGGAGGCATCTTTCTGGTAGCATAATAACACTCATGTTAGTCCTTACAAGTTTCAATCATTTCTTTACCACAATCATTTATTGCTCAATTATTCATCGATGTAAAGGTCTAAATTATCTCATCACATCATTTTGCCCATTCAGTACACATATATGTATGCAGAAATTTAAGGGTAGAGATAAAACGAAACGTAACTTAATATTATACAATAACGTGCCCCATACTTGGGTCCATCCGAATAAGTTCTTAAAAGACAACGTACACTAACGGAATACAAAAGAAATAAAACCAACATTCGGTTACAGGTCTTTCCAGTCAGTGGAACACAAACTATAAGCTAGGCTATTGCCTTACAACAAAACCACTAATCATCACATGACTGGGAGAACTACTGCCCATCTCTCAACGGCCTCGGACTCGGGTCGCATCCCTGACTCGACGCATCGCGTCTGATATGATCCTAGCGACGTCTACACGGTCCACTGGTCCACGAGGAGGCATCAAACGACGAACCCTAGTAAGGGCCCTCTCCTCGATCCGGCGCATAACACCCCTCATCCTATGGGTGCTCCCATCCACTGTTCCGCCCTGGAACATAAGCCTCGACTCCCTCTCTGCTGTGAGCTGCAGCCTCAGCTCGGCTGCCCGAGCCTCTGCCGCAGTCAGGTACCCTGCATACCGATCAGCCATCCAATTGTACAGGACCAGGGGTACCATTGCCACCGGGGCTGGTGGTGGGGTAGGGTCATCGTCAGCACTCACCTCCATGCCTACTGGTGCCGTCTCCTCACTAGCCTCATCCTCGAGGGGTAGAGGGCTCATAGGAACTAGAGGTGGGGTGGGGGTCCTCTCAGCACGGGGAGTATGAATATCAGTGTACTCCTCTTCGGGTTCTTCAGGGTCTGTCTCGGTGTCATCTTCTGAGTCATCATCAGATATGTCTATGGGTTCCTCCCTAGGATCGTCCTCTCGGGCTAGCAGTGCCTCATCATGCTCTCTCTCGAACTCCTCTGGGTCCTCTAGCTCCTCTGGGTCCTCTAGCTCAGCTACCTACAAGTCAAGTCACAAATGTGTTACTAGGTTCATCACTAAATTCCATTTTAGGTTCTACTTGTCGTCACTACCCCTAGTAGCTCGACTATAACTCGATGTGAGTCTGTTACGATTTATTAACTATTGTTTCTGAGACTTATAATCGAACGCTCTGATACCATTTCTGTGACACCCCTAGATCTGGGGTTATCAATCTAGGTTGTTACAATCATCATAATTCCCAATTAATGATACTTATCTCCATATGTCCACTTATCACAGTTATAACCCCATCAATACGTATTCCAACAGATTATAGTTCTCAGAAACAACAATACATATCTTAAGTTGTGAAAACATCAGAATAGAAATCATTACAAACCAAGTTAAATCCTTCCCTAGGATAGAGGCTAATACCTTTCCTACGTGGAACAGTATTAGACACAAAAGGTTCTTAGTACTTTAAAGGTTACATATCCAAAATGATTCAACCCTAACTGACCACACCTACTACCTGGGGTGGAGTGCTCGCGATCATCCTATGGAATAGCTGCGCGTTTCCCACACGCTTCCTGGGGGTAAGCTTTGTCGGGGCCATGCTGCTGATCTGTTGTGTTGTGATATATATATATATATAGATATGCAGAAAAAACAAGAATGAGCGATATAGCTCAGCAGTAGCATAATAACATATAGCATAATCTCAGTTCATTAAAATATAAAAAGGAACTGTCCGGTTATAATCGTACCGTATTCTTTTACTTATCGAGGAACTAAAGTTCTCTGCTTAAACTTAGTTCGTTTTACCCTCTCGATAGTACGTCAAGGATTTCGTCATTCACTGATCACACACTATCGGTAATTCAGCACCTAGGCTTTCATTACAGTGCGTATCACAATTCCAAATGGAATAAAGGGACTTTACAGGAGTATACCCCGATACTTGCTGATCAGGCATCGTATCGTCAATTCAATCTTTTCTACTAGTAGATGGACGACTTCCTTTTCGGTTATCACCCAGACCGCATATGGGTCTATTATGCTTTTCGGGCATCTATTTCATTGCCGAGCAGATATTATGCTTTTCGGGCATCTATTTCACTGCCTAACATAATAATATTTCATTGCCGAGCAGATACTTGTGTGTTGACTTTAGTCAACTGATAGAGTAAGCGCTTTAACTTAGAAGTTATGATTTGGGAGTGGGTCGGAATTTGATTTGAAATATCAATGTAAAGAGGGAACCTTATTAAGGTGTACAATATTTGAAGTCAGAGTGATGTAAGAAGCTTATTGGTCGCTCCTTTGCTTACAGCTATAGTGTTAAATATTCTTTGAGAACTCCTTTTATAAAGAAAAAGGCTTAGGAAAACTGAGGTTTGTCTAGACAATCGTATACCTCTTTTGATTCCTTTTTAAAAAAGGTTTTATGATTTTCAAATCACTCGTACAATATGCATTCATTTCTTAAGTCACTGAAAATATTTAATCATAGGTTAAATTAGCTTTAACCTCGTGGTTTGGAAAGCTTTTATAAATCGATGAATGTTTTGAAATTCGTATTTGAAACCCATGTTTGATAATATATTATTGATTCATAAAATACTTAATGGAAATACTTGAGTTTATTTAATAGTTCCAAAAAGCGTTCATATCCAGTTATTCGAATACTTGTTATCATTATATGAAAATATACTGTCTCCGGTGCTTTCCGGGTTTTTGGATGACAAATTTAAAGGACATTCCAACTCCCATTTGATATTTGGATAATGGTACATACTCTTCTACCCTTGGCCTTGTACGCCTTGGGCCATCTTGGTATGTACAAATATATATATTTATGTACACAATGTCGTTACGTCTCAATTGCATAATCTTTGCGCTTTAATGCAAATTCAATTAGCAGTTATGCATATAATTATATCACAACAACAACAGTTATCAAAATATCCATATGTAGGGATTTTCAAGTTTGGAAAACTTGCCTGGGGATCTCGAGGTGGGGTGATTCCGGGATTCGGGACGAAAATCTAGAATAATCAATATCGTCCGATTAGTCCCTTAACAAGGATTACTATCACATTTTACGACTCTCGAGATTTATTAATCGTACGAAGTTGACTCATCCTAGACCTTGGATCTACTTAACATATTTACTACGTATTCAAGTGTCAATCACATTGACCATTAATACCTTAACGCATTAATCAATATGTACTTAAGTTTTTTATTATTCGAGCGATTCTCTGCTCGCGACCTCACTGCGCAGCCCCTACTCAATCATTTTTATAAACTCGAAATTTCAACATTTTCAATCAATTATTTTTGGGTTGTTTTCTACACTCCAAGGGCCTTCTTCAAAAAAATCACCAATGTCTAGTTCACTGTTTAAGTAGCCAGAATTCAGTAGCAAAATCACTAAACCGTTGCGATTTTTATCGCGTGTGCTTGCTAGACTAAAACGGCCATAACTTTTTAACCACAAATCCAATCAAGATGATCCTTATATGCTTAGAATCTACAAAACAAGACCTTTACTGTCATGGTCAGTGGTCTTTAAGGTATCACATTTTTCTGTCCGAAAATGGGGAGCAAACAGCCCAGTGGTCAACAAACCCATCACACATGCTCCTACTTAACATGCTTCTTAATTTCAAGCCAAATCATTTAATCACATGGACATTCCATAATCACTAACAACACTTAATCTACATATTTTGAACCATATTAGTTCAAGCTCATGACAACCACAATGTAGCCTAGCAATCATCTAGCAAAATCTTGGCCAAGAACACAACCATTACATCAAAACTCATGCTACTAACACCACTTACAAATCATTCAAAAACCTTGCCATAAATTGAAAGATGGAAGAGTATTATACCTTTCTTGGAATGGTGTTAACACTAACTAAGGGTTTGTGAGCTTGGATGAACCTTGATCTCTTACTAACTAGCTTGAAACTCCATGAAAACACAAGAAAAACATAGTTAGTTACTATTCACCAAGACACTAGCTCATTTATTTGACATGGCTATACTTGGTGGGTTGCCATGAAATTAAAATCTCACCTTAGTTATACCTTAAGGAAGCTTGGGATAAATTTTGAGGATTTATGGAGCTTGGATGGGTGGAGAAAAAATTTTCTCCTTCACCCTTTTCTTACTAGTTCTTGCTTGGTGCTTGCTTGCTTGTGCTAGATACTTAGGTAAACACTTGCTTGCATGTGTTCCTCTCATCATTACAAGTACCCAATGCTTGCACCAACACTTCACTCCAAGCTTGCAATTGTCAAAGCAAATCCCATGAATTTAGGAAGCATGTGCACTAGTTACTATTCTAGTTTAGTTAATGTAATGCTAGTTCATTTTCCAAGTATCTTGGTTAGCTTCCTAACTAGCTAGTTGCATGGCATTTGCATGGGGTTTGCATGGGGTTTGCATGGGGTTTCAAGTTGTCTTGCCAACTTATGAATTTATCAATCCTTCGTTATAATGTTAGTGCGACATTTATTCTTGTATATTCCGTTGCGTTGGAATTCCTGATATCGTTCTTGATCATCTCATCGTTTCATCTTTTGTTCCATAATAATATAAAATCTCTTACTTAAAGAATCACTACCATACCATAATCCAACACATGCATATTTATAGCTATTGCAATCGCGATAAAATTACTCCTCCTGATTTATCCGAAATCTTTACATTGCTAACGAGGTCTTACATGAACTCTCTTGAGTTACACCATCTCATTTAATCATATAAGGTTTTAAAATATTACAAATTTTGGGGTTCTTACATTTGAGTTGTAATATGTTATGTGGAATTTGACTTGACTATATGGTAGAGTCAAAGCATGATTATGTGTTAAGTGATATCTGATAGGTTTAAAGGAATATATAAGTGGATATCGATATAAGTGGTATGTATATGCGATAGATTGATTAGTGATTATAGTATTATCTTATTCTCGTAAAACAGTAAAAGATTTGGGCGAGACGTGTGTACGCTTGAAGATATTCAGAAAGTCAAATGATATTGCAAAGCGAATAATGAATGAATCATGGAACCGAACCTATATTGAGAATAGAGTATACCCAGAGATTGTCCGGAGGTTATGATGTGCTAGATTGTGAGAGTTGAAAGATGAGACTGAGCTATGAGGTTATGATATTCTGATTTATCACTTCAATTATCCTTTGCTTAGCAACTTTATTTTTCTCCCCCTCAACAACTACTTTCTCCCAAAAGATACTGTTTTTTCTTATATTTGAGAGCTTCATATTCTTGAATACTCTTAAACTTTGACAACAGGGCTTCGACATATTATATAAACTTTGAGCTTCCATTGTTCAGAATAAATATTCTGCTTCTTAAGCCATGCAGTCAACTGTAATGATTAGTTAGAAGTTTTGAGTACCCACACTTGTTGGATTCTTTTAACATGTTGACTATGTTTAACTATATAAACTTTCTTGACACCACTTGTTCTATTGAGATTAGCCTTATCAGAACTAGTAGAACATGATGCATGCTTGTCATTTGAAAGTTTATCAGTATTTGCATAATTCTAAAATTTAGGAAGAGGATCATAATAATTTTCATATAACTCATGATAATCAAAACATGTATTAATAGAATGCCAATAGCTTCCGCAATGAAAACATGGATTTTCCCGTTTGACATTCATTGTTCTACCAGCTACATCAGATTTATGTATAGCTTTTGGATTCTTTTTGTTTTTCCTATGATCATTAGCAAGATGATTATAATTACCACAATTATAATATTTCTTCCTTGGTGCAAAAGGAATATACTCATAATTATTTGCTCTATTTATTCCTTGCTTGTCATTCCTCTTTCTTTTAAGAATTGCTCTAGTTTGAGATCTTTCAGTTACCACTTGTTATCCAAGATTTAAACAATAGACTAGGTGTGGAATAACTCTATTGTTAAGGATTAATGTCAAACTCATATTGATTTATAACAACCATTAATCAAATCAACTCAATTGTAACAACCATTAATCAAATCAACTCAGCTCTTATTGATTTATAAGAACTGTTACCAAACTCTCTCAAGAAACTAATCATTCTTAAAAGCTGCTTGGTTACAACATGGATTTTCCCGTTTGACATTCATTGTTCTACCAGCTACATCAGATTTATGTATAGCTTTTGGATTCTTTTTGTTTTTCCTATGATCATTAGCAAGATGATTACAATTACCACAATTATAATATTTCTTCCTTGGTGCAAAAGGAATATACTCATAGTTATTTGCTCTATTTATTCCTTGCTTGTCATTCCTCTTTCTTTTAAGAATTGCTCTAGTTTGAGATCTTTCAGTTACCACTTGTTATCCAAGATTTAAACAATAGACTAGGTGTGGAATAACTCTATTGTTAAGGATTAATGTCAAACTCATATTGATTTATAACAACCATTAATCAAATCAACTCAATTGTAACAACCATTAATCAAATCAACTCAGCTCTTATTGATTTATAAGAACTGTTACCAAACTCTCTCAAGAAACTAATCATTCTTAAAAGCTGCTTGGTTACAACAATTTCTCTCGTGTTGTACATACATTCGTATAACCTAATATATATCAATATTTATCAATTTCTATGTATATCATGTATGATAGAGTAATTCCCTATAAATAAGCTGTCTAGTATCAATCTTCTTCTATTGTCTTTCAAACTCAATCTCCATCTAGTGATACTACTTGATACTGATCAAGTATCTGCATATTGATGCTCTTGTATCAGTCACTGATGCGCTTATCAGGAACTGTCGACTTTATTGTTCCTTGTTGCTTCATAGTAATGATCTCCTGATGCATTAATGAATCTTCCTACGTAACACATGCCATGGTTTCACATCCCTGCCAATACTTGGTTTGACTTCCATTTTTCCCTTCTTGCACACAATTCCTATTAATTTACACAGACAGACATATATGATCAGGATTTATGTTTTATGATCATATACAGAAACATTCTACTACACATGCCAATCAGTAATTGTATCTGAAAGAAGACAAAAGGTCTTGCCTACTCAGATTAATCGGCCACACATATATTTTTGTGTCGGGCAACTTGGAAAATGGCTATAGGAAGTAGAACTTCATAATATACTCAACAGATTTGAACTGGATTCAAGAATGCAACAACTAAAATTGCTTAAAATACTCACCATACTCACCTTTCGAGTAAGAGATCTGAACCTAGCAGAAAAATTAAATTATCAAACATAGTGGTAAACATTAGAGAAGGACAGCGCATGCAGCAGTTTGATGAAAGGCAGAATATGCTAAAAAGAAATGAGGCTTTTCCATCCGGCAATGTTTACAAAATAAAAGTCTACAAACAGAACATTAAAAATAACATGTGCACATCTAGTGTGTAAGGGTATTGTAATCCTGTAAATAGCCTAATATGTACAAAAGAATGGAAAACAATACATGAACTTGAGGTGCTTTCCTTCTGTCAATTTTTCGAGGCAATTTCTCAGCAAGTATTGGCCAGTATGGAGATAATTCTTTACGAACCTGAAGACAATAGTGTTTACCACTATAACGTCTATGTCAAAGTTCATTACTAAAGTTCTAATAGCCATAGTAGTTTCACTAAGCACGAAAAGATGCAACTGTTTGTGCACCTAGTTTCTTTCAAGTACCTTCGCAAGGCCCCCCACATAGGAAGATATTTTAAAATTGTCTTTTTGCTTTTCAAAAATTTGTAAGGAGTCGAAAGACACTATTCAGAATAGGACAAGTCACATTCAAAGCCTCTCCCCACATAATAAATTATACGGCTAATAGATTTAATATAAATTCAACAAATGACTTAAAATATCCATATCTGTTGCCGAGGATAGCCTAGAGCTGAATAATCATTCTCTCTTTCTTAGCAGTGAAACTATCATGGTTGACGTACATGAGGCCTAAGATGGTTAACCCACCTAAGCCCACAACTCTTGTCGCCTCTGTTCAAGTCTATAGTATTCATCAAATAGTTAAATAACACACACATATGTGCACACACCAATACAAATGATAAAGTGATCTATATAGGTCAAACCGGTAAAAAAAAATACAAACTTTACCTATGTATATATTACTAGCACTTTTAGTCACAGATGCTCATTTGTCTTCCCCGTAGTATTTTTATAGAGTTGATGAGAAGTGATTAAAAAGCAGGGATATATTTATTTTTTAAGAATAATGACATTGTTTATGTTTGTACCCATATTTTACAAACGTCAAGACATGACGGGAAGTTCACTGACACGACATGAAGTACCGACGACACGACGTGTGCAGGCTGATAAGGCAAGAGACTAAGTCTCAACTACCCACCTTTTTAGGGGGAGCATTCAAATGGCAGTTGGAGTCTTCAAGAGGTGCCAGCAATATAGGAGGGAGTTACATGCACGTGGAGCTGAAGTAGGAGAAAGAATAGGAGTTGGAGATGTAGTGGGATTCTAAATGGTGGAACTATAAATACAACACAAGATGAAGATAACTACAACTCATCTTGCTACATTATCTACATATATTCTCTTTGCAAACAAAATATACGTAACACACATATTATACTTATCTTCTTCAAGTAGTACTTCTACAAGCCCACCACCTCATCTTCTACACCAAATCTCTCTTATAACTCAACCGAGCTTCATGTCACAAATAACCTACACACATACACATACATACATTAACATACGATAGCTAGGCTTCTTCATCTTCTATACTCTGAGCTCTACATCTTCATCTCCCTCAAGTCTTCCGGCCGACGGGTACACACTGTCGCCGACGGGTACACACGCTGCCGCCCACGGGAACATCTTCTGATGACGATGAGTGCTGTTTTTTATGCTTGTATTTTGTATTTCTCATGCTTGTAAGCTCATACTTAATCATTATAGTGGATATTTGGCTGGGACACTCCCACCCGCAGTTTTTAACCTTTTACAAGGGGTTTTCCGCGTCACCAAAATTGCTTGTGTTCTTGTCTCTTATTTTCTTTTCGAAATTTTTTCATTCGATCTTTTAATTATTCACACATAAAAACACATACTCCATTGTTATAGAAATTAAATAGGCTTGGCTTTTAACCCCGCAAATTTTGGTAAAAACAGTTTACAACAAATTAAACTCCGGGACAAAAATATTTTATGCAATATGTCATAATCACTTTATTTCAACAGGTTCCAAGTATCCATAAAAAAATATCTATTAACATAATTCATCATAACAATAACCAACTTCTACATAGCTGACCCAAACACAATATGAAATTTTAACCACATTAACATATCTATTTTAACCACATTAACATATCTAAACAAATCCTATACAATGTATGTAACTATTATAATGTCTTAATAAATCTACACAACAAAGTATGTATATTTACTATTAAGGTATGAAAAATATATTACTGTTACAAGTTTATGTTATAATACCTGGAGAATATTAATTTAGAGAATACAGGAGCATTTTCTTCATTGTTTATCAAGACCAACATGAGCATATAGTTCTGCAAACAAGTAATTAGTCACGTGTATATTCAAAGTTTCAAGGTGTAATATTCAAATTTAATAGCACAAAGTTTCAACACATTAAAAATAAGTGAAACTAAAATTATTAAATACACTACATAACACATTCATAGACTCGTTAATCACTTATGAGATCTGTTTTGCTTGCATAGTGGACATATAAATAACTAAATAAGATTTTCACCACTATTCCTCTTTTGGATATTGTATAATGATACAAAGAAGCATTATTCATATTCTTTTACCAAATTTTTTCATATACATAAGAATCAAACACATAGTTCATAATAAATTCATCAATTCATAAATATAATATCTTAAAATTTAAATTCACTTAAATCAAGGTCTTATATGAAATATATCAAGAATAGAGATTATAACAAATTCATCATATAAGTATAGCCTAAATATACAATCATTCAAGTAAGAGATACACAAGGTCATATCTAGCTACTCAAATGAAAAACCACTAACACATGTTTACCAAGCATGAAAGGACCAAATATATCATATGTGTTCATGTGGTACATTTAAAATTGTAAATAGTATAAATATATACCTTAATTAGACAAAATAAGAAGGAGCATTGTGAGATGGAACCCATGAGATGACAAGAGACCTGGAGAGGGCTGAGTGGAGAGATCTGGAGATGGCTCTCCCTGATGTCTAGATTAGGATGAGATCCAACCCCATAAGATGATGAGAAGAGATGTGGAGAGGCCGCTGCTATTTGTAATAGGGTTTCTTTTGCACAAATAGGTTACTAGGATAATTATAACTAACTCAAAAGATGGGTTGGGCCTAGCTATTTGGAATAGGGCTTTCTTTTGCCCAAATAGGTTACTAGGATAATTATAACAAACTCAAAAGATGGGCTGGGCTGGCCTAGTCGCAAAGAAGTTTGTACTTAGTTATAATTTTCTTAGAATAAAACCCTTAATAATGTCCAATTTGATTAATTAAGTGTTGATGCAAACAACTAAATTTTTTTTTACTTTATAAACAAACTATTTTGTACAAGTGTCAAAGTACCAAAACACTAATAGATTAATTTTGATTAAAAGAAAATAAAAATATTGGTTCATTATTAATAATTTATTTTTAAAAAATTCAAAATAACCTTATAGGTTAAAGTTCGTTGTGGTTAGTGATAATATGTTACTATTTTGAAGATACATATAGATTATATTGTAGAAAGTTTATCATTTAAATTTTAATATATTCTATTTTATAGAAAATTTTAATTTAAAAATTAAGTTCTAATAAAATATAGTAACAAACAAGTATCAATAATTACAAATTCATAATGTTCAATATATTAAAAAAAAGTCTATTACTAATTAAATTATAAGTAAAACTGATATTATAATTATGACTTAATGATATATATATATATATATATATATATATATATATATATATATATATATATATATATATATATATATATATATATATATATATATATATATATATATATATATATCATTAAGTTATATATTATATAATTTTTTATTATCAAATAATAAAGAGAAAATGAAATATTTTCAAGTATTTGCTAATATAACTGCAACATATCTGATTTTTAAGCAAGTTTGAGCATATGTACATGTTATTAGTGTCTAATGTTATGTACTTGTGCAAAAAAAAAAAAGGTCATGATTTCATCATTCTAGGCAAATTTGCAATTTAATTGTATTAAAATGGAGATACTAGATTATAAATTGCATGCTTAAGCACATAAAAACACAGCCCTTCCCACAATTTTTATGAAACCAACCCACATGCCAAGTAAAATAGCTAGATCACACTAACAGAGAACTACACACTCAAGACACATATATAACAGGTTCTAGTTTTTATATTTTTAATCATTTGCTCTGATTTGTATTGTAGTGACTAAGCAAAAAGTTTCGACTTACGGCATATATTATGGCTATTTTGTGGGATGTTTTATTGAAAATATAATGTGTAGCAATAAACAAAAATAATTTTTCTGATTAAAAAGTTAAGAGTTTAACAAGTGTACTATACCAATTATGCTACTTAATGTTTTTATACTGAGATTGAAGACGTATCCTCTGAGTAAAATGGCGGCCTTTCAGATTAATTAGGCAGGTTACTTGTATAATCGATATCTTAAGGACAAATTGCTCAAGTAGTAATTTTGTGTTATATTAGAAATTGTAATTTTCTCAAGGACAAGTGGCTCAAGTAGTAATTTTATGTTTTATTAGAAATTGTAGTTTGTGTAGAGTAGTTTTTTGAATTGAGAAATATTGAGTGACGGAGGATTTCCATGTTTTATGTTCAATATATGTTTATTTGGAATTGAATTCAGTTGTCCGCAAATAATTTCATCAGTAATTAAGTAATTTTATTTTTATTAGAATAAGGAGCAAGTATGTTTTTTAAATAATTTGTGAATTTTTCCAAATTGCATGTGTAAAAAATACACAGAAAATTAATTATATTAGTATTTTTTAAATTGAGAATTTTTATAAAGTTTCTACTTGGATAGCGTTTAAAAAATAGCTATATAAATAAGTGGGCAAGATACAACTTTTATTACCATAGTGTTTATATAAGAGCTATGCAAGGAAGATTATGAGATACACTTGCTACTTGTATAAAGTTTATAGAAGTGCTATTGAAGTAAATTGACTTGGATGATGCTTACTCTTATAACTTTTCATACGCTATGTAACTATATGTTCTTAGAGAGTGGAAAATGAAACGCTATGTAAGCTTATTGTACTTGCATAGCGCTGTCTTGCATAGTGCCTGGAACCGCTATGTAAGTTTTAAAATGGCCGCTATGTAAGTACAAATGTGTAGTAGTGTTCTGATTTAATTATTAATCGTTTACTTAGCATTTTAAACCCCGGGGGGCTTCCGGGAAAAGTTCGCCGTTAAACTATTTGGGACATTCCAAGCATCGTTCGTGTTTTAACTTTTTCGATCTGGAGTATGGTTTTCCCCGTATATGATCCGGTACGATTTTTCGGGTATTTTTAAAGTTAATAATTATCTAGTCATCTCGTTATACGTGCAAACCAGATATTTTGATTATTATATTACTTTCTACAAAAATATCTTCAAATGAGACCCGCAGATCAATCATACCCTATTTTGATGATTAATTATCTCGAAAACCGGTACCGATTGGATCTGTTTTATTAATACTTAGCTATTAAGTATTGTATTTCCATATCATATATGATCCAAAGGGGTACCAATTATTCGTAATTATAAATAACCTTTTTATAACTTTATTTCATACGTACAATCATTTCACTAGTTTCTCTTCACGATTATCGAGAGAAAACAAGTTGCGTTCTTCGCAATCAAACGAGGATTTGAAGATGTTATTGGAATTCGATGGAGGCGTATGAATAGTCAAATCGAAGCTCTCGACGCATAGAATCTAGTTTAATCAACCATATCACTGCAGATTTCTCGGGTAATTTCGGATTTAGTTTTTAAAAGTCAAATTATACGATTTTAAATGATGAATTTTCGGAGATGATTTTGTTTGATTGATTTGCTGATTCCATGTTGTAGAGAATCTCCTGCCATTCGTTTTCATATATTATATGTTGATTTTTGAGTCTGATAACATATAGAAACTTAGGTTTGATTCTTGAAGGCCATTCTTGAATGTTCTTAATTGAAATTTAGGGCTTTTCAATCGGTTAGATCTGGGTTGAATTTAAGGTTACGAACACGTTCATATGGTTGAGGTGATTTGAATCATGTCACTGGATTGTATGTGGGGCTAATATTCGAGCCGCCAGAGTTCTTGAAGATCCGGCGGTGTTCTTCATGTTCATCCCATATTACAGCCAAATCGCACCGTTTCTGTTGATTCTAATCACATAAACGTGATCCTGGGAGGTTCAGCTTTCGATATGCACCATTTGGTGCAATTCTGGGCTCGTTGGCGTTGTCCGGCGACGCTCCGGGAATACTACAAAACACCCACCAAACTCTTAGAAACTTACACTTTAGCCCCTGGCTTTAAGTTTTAGAAACTTTACACTTTAAACCTTTTTAATTTATTTTCAAAAATAGTTCTTAAATATTTATTTATTCAAAAATAAATCTAAATTAATTTATTAATTGATTTTAATTTGTAAATAATTACTATAATTGGTCAGTTAATTTAAATATTAATTGATTAATTATTTTAATTATTAATCAATTGATTTTAATGGATTAATTAATTGGATTTAATTATTCTTTTGATTTAAAAATTTTTGAAAATTAGTTTTCAGCTTGAAATACTTTTCTAAATTATTTTCAAAGCTCATTAGTTGTTCACAAATGATTTCAAGTCCAATTTCGATTATCCGGAGTTGATTATTTATTCAAAAATTGATTCTTTTATTCGTTTTAATCCCGAAAAATGTTTAAAAATTCCAGAAAATTCCAGAAAAAATACTTTTATTCCAAGACTTGATTTGACATCAATCGGGATGGGAAACCTTATGTGAAATATGTTGTCTGCTATCTGTTTGACGTGTTATGTGCCGATATATAGAAGAGTCAGGAAACGGTTTTGATCGTAACTTTTGATCTGTAATTCAGAATTGAGCAAAACGAAAGAGAGATTGAAGCTTGTAAAGTTTATTCTAATATAAGATAACAATATGGTCAAGTGTAGAATGTGATTATGTGCTAATAAATATGTAGTATGTGATGATATGTGATCTAATTGCTATGACTTGATAATTATATGAATACGTGTTCATTTCTGACACGATAAATGATTTGGGAGACATAGCATCGTGTCTTGATTGATGTTTGATAAAAGTAAATGGTTTATGGAACTCTGATTTGATTGATTGGTTGCTGGTTAGAATAGGTTTATAGGTGGATAGTCGTATAAATAGACGAGACGTTGTCGGATTTTCGATAGAATCTATATGATTATTGAGTTGTAATATGTTATGTGGAATATGACTTGACTATATGGTAGATTCAAAGCATGATTATGTGTTAAGTGATATCTGATAGGTTTAAAGGAATATATAAGTGGATATCGATATACATGATATGTATATGCGATAGATTGTTTAGTGATTATTTTATTATCTTATTCTCGTAAAAGATTTGGGCGGGACGTGTGTATGCTCGAAAATATTCAGAAAGTCAACTGATATTGCAAAGAGAATAAGGAATGAAGCGAGGAAGCGAAGCTATATTGAGAATAGAGAATAGCTAGAGATTGTCCAGAGGTTATGATATGCTAGATTGTGAGAGTTGAAAGATGAGACTGAGCTATGAGGTTATGATGTTCTGATTTATCACTTCAATTATCCCTTGCTCAGCAACTTTATTTTTCTCCCCCTCAACAATTGCTTTCTCCCAAATATACTGCTTTTTCTTATATTTGAGAGCTTCATATTCATGAATACTCTCAAACTTTGACAACAGGGCATCGACATATTCTATAAACTTTGAGCATCCATTGTTCAGAATAAATATTCTGCTTCTTAAGCCATGCAGTCAACTGTAATGATTAGTTAGAAGTTTTGAGTACCCACACTTGTTGGATTCTTTTAACATGTTGACTATGTTTAACTATATAAACTTTCTTGACACCACTTGTTCTATTAAGATTAGCCTTATCAGAACTAGTAGAACATGATGCATGCTTGTCATTTGAAAGTTTATCAGTATTTGCACATTTCTAAAATTTAGGAAGAGGATCATAATAATTTTCATGTAACTCATGATAATCAAAACATGTATTAATAGAATGCCAATAGTTGCCGCAATTAAAACATGGATTTTCCCGTTTGACATTCATTGTTCTACCAGCTACATCAGATTTATGTATAGCTTTTGGCTTCTTTTTGTTTTTCCTACGATCATTTGCAAGATGATTACAATTACCACAATTATAATATTTCTTCCTTGGTGTAAAAGGAATATACTCATAATTATTTTCTCAATTTATTCCTTGCTTGTCATTCCTGTTTCTTTTAGGAATTCCTCTAGGTTGAGATCTTTCAGTTACCACTTGTTACCCAAGATTTAAACAATAAACTAGGTGTGGAATAACTCTATTGTTAAAGATTAATGTCAAACTCATATTACCATAACAACCATTAATCAAATCAACTCGGCTCTTATTGATTTATAAGAACTGTTACCAACCTCTCTCAAGAAAATCATTCTTAAGAGCTGCTTGGTTACAACAATTTCTCTCGTGTTGTACATACATTCGTATAACCTAATATGTGTGTTTATATACTACACAACTACGTCTATCAATCACAATATATTCTCTATCAATATTTATCAATTTCTATGTATATCATGTATGATAGAGTAATTCCCTATAAATAAGCTGTCTAGTATCAATCTTCTTCTATTGTCTTTCAAACTCAATCTCCAGCTAGTGACAATACTTGATACTGATCAAGTATTTGCATATTGATGCTCGTGTATCAGTCACTGATGCGCGCTTATCAGGAACTGTCGACTTTATTGTTCCTTGTTGCTTCATATTGATGATCTCCTGATGCATTAATGAATCTTTCTACGTAACACATGCCATGGTTTCACATCCCTGCCAATACTTGGTTGGACTTCCATTTTTTCCCTTCTTGCACACATTTTCTATTAAGTTACACAGACAAACATATATGATCAGGATTTAAGTTTTATGATCATATACGGAAACATTCTACTACACATGCCAGTCAGTATTGTATCTAAACGAAAACAAAAGGTCATGTCTACTCAGATTAATCGGCCACACATATATTTTGTGTCGAGCAACTTGGAAAATGGCTATAGGAAGTAGAACATCATAATATGCTCAACAGATTTGAACTGGATTCAAGAATGCAACAACTAAAATTGCTTAAAATACTCATCATACTCACCTTTCGAGTAAGAGATGTGAACCTAGCAGAAAAATTAAATTATCAGACATAGTGGTAAACTTTAGAGAAGGAGAGCACATGCAGCAGTTTGATGGAAGGCAGAATATGCTAAAAAGAAATGAGGCTTTTCCATCCGGCAATGTTTACAAAATAAAAGTCTACAAACACAACATTAAAAATAACATGTGCACATCTAGTGTGTAAGGGTATTGTAATCCGGTAAATAGCCTAATATGTACAAAAGAATGGAGAACAATACCTGAACTTGAGGTGCTTTCCTTCAGTCAATTTTTCAGGCAATTTCTCAGCAAGTATTGGCCAGTATGGAGATAATTCTTTACGAACCTGAAGACAATTATCAGAATAGTTACGAGCAGTCATGATGATCAATATATAATCACAAAGAGATCTGAAAATTACGGAGATAGTAGTGTACCAATTGTATACTTGTCATGTCAAGTCGAATGGATAATCCTTCGGAGCTGTGGTGATATTTTTGTCCTCTAGCAACACCTCTACACAAGCAAGTACAGAATTTGTTATGGAATCAAGGTTGTATCCTCCTTCTAATGTCATGAAAATTCTTGCCCCAAAAAATGCCATTAACTGAATAAAGCATCCTCATACACATTGTTCTTATTAGTAAATTAATAATAAATATCATCAACAGATTGAAAAATCCAAAAGGTAGAAAATCATATGATACATCAAAAGTAAAAGCTAATGGATCCAAAATGTCCTCACCCAATGAAATTTCAAGTTGAGCACATTTATCAGAGATCTTGTTTAAATACTTTTACATAATTGTGGGATATTTTTTTTTAAAAAAGGAAGCGAATAACTACAGAAAGTAGGAAGGTAACAAGTGATGTAACTAGATAGAAGTCATAAAGCTGCTTCTTTGTTGTTTTACCAGGTGATCTCCTCTATCTGCAAAGGAAGAGGATATAACTAATGCACTCAAGTAGTGACACTAATATGACAATATCTAACTGGCAAACACATGATAACCAACTACATAACTGATATTATCTTCTGAAGATTCAGCAATTAATATTTACAATGATTGCCAATTAACAACCAAGCATAGAAAGAACTACAAAAGCCATTAAAAACTCAGAGGTCCCCTCTATCATATGATTCAAAAATGTAAAATGGCTTTTTTACTTGCACGGAAATAGCAGTAGCAAGAAATATCCTTGCATTATAGCACACATTAACTAATGACAACATATATTGCAACATTGCATTTAACATTTAAAATTTATTTACCTTGGTTGGGCGGCCCAAAGAATTGCCACGAGACTCCGAGTGAATCTTTGCTGCAGGCATAACTCCACCACTACCATTACTACCATTACCACCACCATTAGCCTGATCAACAGCAACTATTGCACTAACAACATCCTTTCTAGGCCTTCCCCTGGCCATAGGCTCATAGTATAGGTAGGAACCGGCTTGGGCCGACCTCTTGGACCCTTCTTATCAGCATACATCGCCAGCCTTCCCCATACTTTCTTCAGGCCTCTATTTAGCTTGGGTGTCCTTCCCCGGCCTCTTTTACCCGACACAGTTGATGGTCCAATATATTTCTGCGGTACTGAGTCTGGGACCGATGAAACCAGAAGAGGCCCATCATTGGTCTGAGGAACTGTGGGGTCTTCAGCAGCCGAAGCAACTATAGGCCCATTTAGATTCAACCCCAGCTGATTCGTCAATCTGTTCACTAGGCCCAGCTTTAACCAACAAGAACTATACAGATTGTTTGCAAATATAAAGACAAATGATTAATTAAAAATTTATTGGACACAGAGTTTAGTTTTACTAAACTAACTAGCATCAAATCCTCTAGAGAATTGAGAGTGTAGTTTTACGAGTTTTGCATTTCTAGTTTTTAAACTATTTAAAAATATAATTATTTAATAAATTTAATATTTTAAAAATTATTCAATTTTAGCATTATTATTTTATTATTAATTACTTAGTTCAAATTTACTACTTTTATTAGAAGTAATTATTCCAGAGTGATGTTATAAAAATTAATATTTTTTCCAAAATTTAGTGTTTCCATGTTCAATAGATTATATTCTATCAATTAATAATTTAAAATTATTTTAGATGTATTTTATGTAAATTTTATTGTCATATTATAAATAATTATTTTACTAATACTCAATGCAACACATATATTGACCTTTCGAATGAACTTGCAGTAGGTATGGATTAGTGCCTCTAATAAAACATCATTTTGCAACACTCCCGTTCATATCTTGCCTCTACTTCATGAGGAGTTGACCTACTACTAGGATCCGCTCCCATATTTGTCATCCTTTTCACATGATCGGGAATCTGGTACTTGTTGTGCGAGTATGATCAAAATTAGAAGTACCCTGAGGTATACTAGAACTTATAGGGAACACATCCTCAAAAAATGTTGCATCATGAAAATCAACAATAGTGTTTACCACTATAACGTCTATGTCAAAGTTCATTACTAAAGTTCTAATAGCCATAGTAGTTTCACTAAGCACCGAAAAGATGCAACGGTTTGTGCACCTAGTTTCTTTCAAGTACCTTTGCAAGGCCCCCCACATAGAAGATATTTTAAAATTGTATTTTTTCTTTTCAATAATTTGTAAGGATTCTTCTCCATATGTTTCCGAAAGACTCTATTCAGAATAGGACAAGTCGCATTCAAAGCCTCTCCCCACATAATAAATTATACGGCTAATAGATTTAATATATTAATTTCCTAACCGAGTTATGAATCTTAAGATAAACTCAACAAATGACTTAAAATATCCATATTTGTTGTCGAGGATAGCCTAGAGCTAATAATCATTCTCTCTTTCTTAGCAGTGAAACTATCATGGTTGACATGAGGCCTATGATGGTTAACCCACCTAAGCCCACAACTCTTGTAGCCTCTGTTCAAGTCTATAGTATTCATCAAATAGTTAAATAACACACACATATATACACACACCAATACAACTAATAAAGTGATCTATAAAGGTCAAACAGGTAAAAAAATATACAAACTTTACCTATGTATATATTACTAACACTTTTAGGAACAGATGCCCATTTGTCTTCCCCGTAGTATTTTTATAGAGTTGATGAGAAGTGATTAAAAAAAAGTGGGGATATATTTATATTTTAAGAATAATGACATTGTTTACAACAAATCAAACTCCTGGACAAAAATTATGCAATATGTCATAATCACTTTATTTTGAACAGGTTCCAAGTATCCATAAAAAATATCTATTAACATAATTCATCATAACAATAAACAACTTCTACATAGCTGACCTAAACACAATATGAAATTTTAACCACATTAACATATCTATTTTAACCATATTAACATATCTAAACAAATGCTATAAAATGTATGTAACTATAATGTCGTAGTAAATCTACACAACAAAGTACGTATATTTACTCTTAAGGTATGAAAAATATATTACTGTTACAAGTTTATGTTATAATACCTGGAGAATATTAATTTAGAGAATAGAGGAGCATTTTCTTCATTGTTTATCATCACCAATATGAGGAGAGTTGCTGCAAATAAGTAATTAGTCACGTGTATATTCAAAGTTTCAAGGTGTAATATTCAAATGTAATAGCACAAAGTTTCAACACAATAAAAATAAGTGAAACTAAAATTATTAAATACACTATATAACACATTCATAGACTCCTTAATCACTTATGAGATCTGTTTTGCTTGCATAGTGGATATATAAATAACTAAATAAGATTTTCACCACTATTGCTCTTTTGGATATTGTATAATGATACAAAGAAGCATTATTCATATTCTTTTACCAATTTTTTTCATATACATAAGAATCAAACACATAGTTCATAATAAATTCATCAATTTATAAATGTAATATCTTAAAATTTAAATTCACTTAAATCAAGGTCTTATATGAAATATATCAGGAATAGAGATCATGACAAATTCATCATATATGTATAGCCTAAATATACAATCATTCAAGTAAGAGATACACAAGGTCATATCTAGCTACTTAAATGAAAAACCACTAACACATGTTTACCAAGCATGAAAGGACCATATATATCATATGTGTTCATGTGGTGCATTTAAAATTGTAAAGAATATAAATATATACCTTAATTAGACAATATAAGATGGAGCATTGTGAGATAAAACCCATGAGAAGAGAGCTGGAGAGGACTGAGTGGAGAGATCTGGAGATGGCTCTCCCTGATGTCTAGATTAGGATGAGATCCAACCCCATAAGATGATGAAAAGAGATGGGGAGAGGCGGCTGTTATATTAATTAGGGTTGCTTTTGTAAATAGGTTACTAGGATGATTATAAACAACTCAAAAGATGGGCTGGGCCTAGCTATTTGGAATAGGGTTTTGTTTTGCACAAATAGATTACTAGGATAATTATAGCTAACTCACACTATACCATAGATTGCCTTTAGCAACCACTCAAAAGAAATTTTCCTTAAAATCGTTGCTATTGAAAAATTGAAAACAGTCTATTGCAATGGGGAAAAAAACGTTACAATAGAATCAAATTTTCGTTAAAAAATTTGAAAGGGCTGTATAAACAAAGGTCTTTTGCAACGTCACAACCAGGCGTTGCACTAGATGAGATTTTTGGGGCCAAAAATATTGGCGGGCCAAGGAAAGTAATAGTGGCGGGATAATGAAAAATTAAAATTGCCGGGGTTAATTAAAAAAACAAACAAAATAAAGGAGTTACCTAAAACAGAACCCACTCAATTAACCTCATAAACACCAGACTAGAAGCTGGCCATGGAGAGAGAATACAAATGCGACAGAGAGAAACGATTGAAGAAGGCGAGAGAAGGATCGAAGAAGGCTGGTGATAGATGGATCAATCTTCTTTCCGTAATAACTTGAACTTGAGGTATGTAATGGTTTAGATGTGTTTTTAATTGAGTTTGCACATGTGTTTAATAGAATTTGTTCATGTGTTTAATCGATTATATGTTGTTAATTTGGTCTTACGTTTGTTGAATTAAGAGTTTACGTTCTTAATCAAGTCTTAGTTATGTTTAATTAAGAGTTCATATTTAGGGGTTTTGTTTTATTTCTTAATTTAGGGGTTTAATTTATATCCAAGTAATGGAATAATCACACACCCATGGTAATAATTATTTTTCGTCTTCTCATGGGGTTGCATAGTCTAAACATTCTGTTAACTCTGGTAGCAACATTGTTAACTAAGTCATTAGTAGTTGTCCATGTAATAGAGCCAGAGCCAGCGATTACATAGGACTTGGGATCTTTGATCTTTAATGGAAACATGGAGTTGCTTTTTTCAGGTTAAAATGATTATCCCCAAACTTAACTTGAGGTTTGTTTTTGAATTATTATGTGCCTTAATTTAATTTCTGATATTATTTATATGTTGTTTGATATAATGTGTGGTTTATAATTTGATGTGTGGTTTATATTAATTAGTGTTTAAACTTTATATATATGGTCCCTAGTTAGTATAATATCGCAGCAGATGATAGATACTAGCCTCCATTTTTTCTGACTTTTTACCCCATAATTTATTGACATATATTCTTGCTTTTAGGAATGAATGCTATATCTTGCCATTTAATATCTTGGTTTCAGGGTTTATTTGCAAAAGAACCTGGACATCAGGAAGAAGCTCTTTAGATAATGAGGCTTTTATGTGGTGATGTAGCCTCAATGAGAATCTTAATAGGAAATTCCTTGTTTTTGAAGCAGCACAACAGGTTCGTGAAATAACATTAAGTGTTGTGTTTTATGTAAGGTCAAAGGTGGTAACAACAAATAATAAAAGATGCCATTATATTTATTGCTGACTAGATATTTTATTAGTTTTTCATACATGTTCCTGCAATGCCCTAACTATTCACCAACACTTAGTTTTGTATAGACTATGTATATTGCCACTGCTATATATTTTTCCTCAGTTTCCTGTTTTCCTTCAGGTCTGAGATTTAATGAAATAACTTTCTACAGGCGGATGCTATATAGGGTCTTTATTTGTCCACAGATCATTTTAGTTAATAAGGTTATATAACTAGAAGCCAATGGTAAATCAATTGTGTTTATCTATTGCCTATTAATCTGAAAGATGCATGTGCAAGCTTGTTTTTTGTTTTTTGGCCATTTATTATATGCCGACTAATAGGCTGTATTAGTCATTTTTAGGTGATGTGTGAAGCTGTCATATATAACAATCTGAAAAAAATTTCATTTTTTTGAAAAAATATAAGTATTCTTTTCTAACCTTATCGACTAACTTTTTTCTTTGTTTACTGTGTCATGCTTTTGAAGTCTCGACATATGCCAGAGTTTGACAAAGCTGTGACTTGTACCATGAAAAATTTTGAGGTATTAATCCCTCGTGTATCTATAACCGACTTAATGACTGAGTTAACTTCTAAAGACAATTTCTTTCCAAAGGCTGCAGACGCATTCTACAGGTGGTGTGGTTCAGCTACTTATACAAGAGATGTGTCAGTCCCACTACTATCTATAAGTTCTTTGGACGATCTAGTTTGCACAGCTGAAGCAATTCTATGGCACGAATGCAGGTTAAGATGTTTTCAGTTCTGTGATTGATTGGTATTTATTTCCTCAACCTGCATTATCTGCAATTAATTTTTCAACATAGAGCTTATACTTCTCTGTCTTCACAGAGCAAATAAAAGCATCATTTTTGCAACAACAAAGCACGATCTCACGTACAGTCTCACTATCCTCACCTTAGAGATACACAATGCTAGCTAGATTTATCCTGTGGTTAAGACGCGGCAAATCTAGTTGTAATGCGCTCTGTTTTCACTTTATCATCACTGTGTTATATAGAACTTTACATGTGTATATTGTTATTCTATTACTTTGACCATGCAATATTGCAGATGTGCTACCAGATTTGGTTGGAGCCTAGAAGCCTTTGTCTCAAAAGCAACAACTCTCTGTAGGATTATATGAATTTGTACGATCTACCAAATTGATGTTGAGGAACTTGCTCTGTGCCAGGCTTTCAACAATCTTATTGAGGGTGCTTTGCTGGTTTCCAACAGAATCCCAACAGATGTGCTCTTGCAATAATCGATTATGATGGGCCTGATATGACAAGTCTTTTGTTACTGATTGATAAAAAATTTTAGTGTAATAATATGTTGGTGTATTTTATATATTAAAAATTCTAGATTGAGGATTGTTTGTACTAATGCCAGTAACAATGGTAATGCTCTTGGTTGTGGTTGTGTAGGCATGGATAAATTTGTTGTTGGTAACATTCTTAGTTGTTTTTACGATGTTCTTGTAATGAACCTTCAATGGTGGATTAATATATATTGGAAATGGTTATATCAATTTTTTTTATTCATATTGTTGCAATATATGGTTATAATGTTGCTTTAGAGGTTACTTTTTCTATTGTAAATCATTTAAATAACAATGCATTCGGACCAAAATTGTTGCCATAGGTACTATATGGCAATGTTTAAACCAAAAAAAAGTATTACAAATTTTGTTGCAATAAAAGAACAAACTACAGCAATGATTTAAATATCATTGCTAAAGAGGAAAAGTTGTTGCAATATGTGGTTCTGGCAATAATTTAAACTTGTTGCAATACATGTGTTATTTCATTGCATAAAGGGCCCTATGGCAACGGGGGCAAACTTAACGGTCGATTTTTTGAAAATCATTGCAATAGACTCTACTGCAATGATTTTTTATATTATAGCAACTATTTTCAGGGGTTGCTAAATGCAATCTATGGTGTAGTGTCAAAAGATGGGCTGGGCTAGGCCTAGTCGCAAAGAAGTTTGTCCTTAGTTATAATTTTTTTAGAATAAAACCCTTAATAATGTCCTATTTGATTAACTAAGTGTTGACGCAAACAACTAAAATTTTTTTTGCTTTATAAACAAACTATTTTGTACAAGTTTCAAAGTACCCAAACACTAATAGATTAATTTTGATTAAAAAAATAAAAATATTGGTTCAATATTAATAATTTATTTTTAAAAAATTTAAAATAACCTTATAGGTTAAAGTTCGTTGTGGTTACTAATAATATGTTACTATTTTGAAGATACATATAGATTATATTGTAGAAAGTTTATCATTTAAATTTGAATCTATTTTATTTTTATAGAAAATTTTAATTCAAAAATTAAGTTCTAATAAAATATAGTAACAAGTTTATCAATAATTACAAATTCATAATGTTCAATATATTAAAAAAGGTCTATTACTAATTAAATTACAAGTAAAACTTATATTAGAATTATGACTTAATGATATTTATATATCATTAAGTTATATATTATATAATTTTTTAATATAAAATAAAAAAAAGAAAATGAAATATTTTCAAGTATGTACTAATATAACTGCAACATATCTGGCTTTTAAGAGTGTCTAATGTTATGTACTTGTGCAAAAAAAAAGGTCATGATTTCATCATTCTAGGTAACTTTACAATTTAATTGTATTAAAATGGAGATACTAGATTATAATTAAATTACATACTTAGGCAGATAAAAACACAGCCCTTCCTACAATTTTTATGAAAACAACCCACATGCCAAGTAAAATAGCTAGATCACACTAATAGAGAACACACACTCAAGACACATATATAACAGGTTCTAGTTTTTATATTTTTAATCATTTGCTCTATTTTTATTCTAGTGACCTAAGCAACAAGTTTCGACTTATGACATATATTGTGGCTATTTTGTGGGATGTTTTATTGAAGATATAATGTGTAGCAATAAAACAAAAAATGATGTTAATGTAAGTATTTCTAATTTTTCTAATTAAAAAGTTAAGAGTTCAAGAAGTGTACTATACTAATCATGTTATCTTAACGTTTTTTTTTTTTTTTGTGTACAGTTTACATATTCTCTGAGATTGAAGACCTATCCTCTGAATAAAATGGAGGCCTTTCAGATTAATTAGGCACGTTACTTGGACAAGTTGCTCAAGTAGTATTTTTGTGTTTTATTAGAAATTGTAATTTTCTCAAGGACAAGTGGCTCAAGTAGTAATTTTACGTTTTATTAGAAATTGTAGTTTGTGTAGAGTAGTTTTTTGAATTGAGAAATATTGAGTGACGGAGGATTTCATGTTTTATGTTGAATATATGTTTATTTGGAATTGAATTCAGTTGTCCGCAAATAATTTGCATGTTTAAAAAATACACTGGAAAATAAATTATATTAGTATTTTTTAAAATATTGAGAATTTTTATAAAGTTTTTACTTGGATAGCGTTTAAAAAATAGCTATATAAATAAGTGGGCAAGATACAACTTTTATTTCCAGCGTGTTTATATAAGAGCTATGCAAGGAAGATTATGAGATACACTTGCTACTTGTATAGAGTTTATAGAAGTGCTATTGAAGTAAATTGACTTGGATGATACTTACTCTTATAACTTTTCATACGCTATGTAACTATATGTTCTTAGAGAGTTGAAAATGAAACGCTATGTAAGCTTATTGTACTTGCATAGCGCTTTCTTGCATAGCGCCTGGAACCGCTATGTAAGTTTAAAAATGACCGCTAGGTAAGTACAAATTAAATGTGTAGTAGTGTTTGATTTAATTATTAATCGCTTACTTAGCATTTTAAACCCCGGGGGGCTTCCGGGAAAAGTTTGTCGTTAAGCTATTTGGGACATTCCAAGCATCTTTTGTGTTTTAACTTTTTCGATCTGGAGTACGGTTTTCCTTGTAAATGATCCGGTATTTTCAAAGTTAATAATTATCTAGTCGTCTCGATATACGTGCAAACTAGATATTTTGATTATTATATTACTTTCTACAAAAATATCTTTAAATGGGACCCGCAGATCAATCATACCCTATTTTGATGATTAATTATCTCGAAAACCGGTACCGATTGGATCTGTTTTATTAATACTTAGCTATTAAGTATCGTATTTTCATATCATATATGGTCCAAAAGGGTAACAATTATTCGTAACTATAAATAACCTTTTTATAACTTTATTCCATACGTACAATCATTTCACTAGTTTCTTTTCACGATTATCGAGAGAAAACAAGTTGCGTTCTTCGCAATCAAACGAGGATTTGAAGATGTTATTGGAATCCGATGGAGGCGTATGAATAGTCAAATCGAAGCTCTCGATGCATAGAATCTAGTTTAATCAACCATATCAGTGCAGATTTCACGGCTAATTTCGGATTTAGTTTTTAAAATTCAAATTATACGAATTTAAATGATGAATTTTCGGAGATGATTTTGTTTGATTGATTTGCTGATTCCATGTTGTAGAGAATCTCCCTCCATTCGTTTTCATATATTATATGTTGATTTTTGAGTCCGATAACATATAGAAACTTAGGTTTGATTCTTGAAGGCTATTCTTGAATGTTCTTAGAGGTGTATGAATGTTCTTAATTGAAATTTAGGGCTTTTCAATCGGTTAGCTCTGGCTTGAATTTGAGGTTACGAACACGTTCATATGGTTGAGGTGAGTTGAATCATTTCACTGGATTGTTTGTGGGGCTAATATTCGAGCCGCCGGAGTTCTTGAAGATCCGGCGGTGTTCTTCATGTTCATCCCATATTACAACCAAATCGCACTGTTTCTGTTGATTCCAATCACATAAACGTGTTTGAGGGAGGTTAAGCTTTTGATCTGCACCATTTGGTGCAATTCTGGGCTCGTTGGCGGTGTCCAGCGACGCTGCGGGAATTTTACAAAACACCCTCTTTAAACCCAAACACTAATAGATTTAATTTTGATTAAAAGAAAATAAAATATTGGTTCATTATTAATAATTTATTTTTAAAAAATTCAAAATAACCTTATAGGTTGAAGTTCGTTGTGGTTACTAATAATATGTTACTATTTTGAAGATACATATAGATTATATTGTAGAAAGTTTATCATTTAAGTTTTAATATATTCTACTTTTATATAAAATTTTAATTTAAAATTTAAGTTCTAATAAAATATAGTAACAAGTTTATCAATAATTACAAATTTATAATGTTCAATATATTATAATTATGACTTAGTGATATTTATATATCATTAAGTTATATATTATATAATTTTTTATTATAAAATAATAAAGAGAAAATGAAATATTTTCAAGTATTTGCTAATATAAGTGCAACATATCTGACTTTTAAGCAAGTTTGAGCATATGTACATGTTATTAGTGTCTCTGCCCTGGTGAAGGTTCATCAAAGATGCTGAACTTTTGGCGTGGGTCTTACTTCCAATGAATTGACCTATGAAAGCTCGACTCAAATCAGCAAACGAAGATATCGAGTTAGGGGGTAGACGACTATACCAGTGTTGTGCCATCCCGCTCAAGGTTTGGAGAAAAGCTCGACACTTGATAGCCTCTGTGACTGGTTGCAACAACAATGCATTCATGAAGGTCCGTACATGATTAGCGGGATCACCCGTTCCGTCATACGCCTTGATAGTGGGCAACTTAGACTTCCGAGAAATTCTTGCTGCCATGATCTCCTCAGTGAATGGCGGGACAGGATTGTCAGGGTCACCGGGAGGCAATAGATGGATTCGGGTCATACCTGTGTTCTGAGGGGTTTCAACCCTCGGTTCGGGAGGTTGCTGCCTTGCGGCCATGTCTCTCCTTAATTGATCAATCTGCTGTTCGAAGGCTCGAATTCTGGCTTCATATTACTGATGCGTAGGTCCTCGGGACTCGGGATTGTTTTGTCTAGTATGGTGTTGGGAATCTCGGCCCTGGTTTCCGTCTCTCCTTCTACGTGGGGGAATATCATAATCCCTCTCCGACTCTTCAGAGGAGTCGTTGTCTGTGTAAACTTCATACTCATCCGTTTGTCCTCTTGTGGTCGTCATGACTGTTGAGTAGTGAGTTCCACCAGCGGTGGTTGTTGCCACGAGGCTAGTTATAGGGGCAACGTGCCGCATATCAACGGAGCTGTGCTTTGGGGAGCAGTGATGGTTGGATTCGAGGTTCCAGCCGTGTGGGTGGAGACCGGAATTGGCTGAGTGGAGGTTCCAGCGGTGACATGAGTGGAGGGTGGATCTTGGGTTGCATTGTTGTCTCCGGTTGACGGAGGATGGACTTCTGAGCGTAAACTCGCAGGTCTGACCATGGTTGTTGTCTTCTTCCCACAGACGGCGCCAAATGTTATGGATCGAAAAACGAAGGTGAAGCGTCGTGCTTTTAAGACTGTTCTCGAAATTCGAGATGCCTACGTATCTTTAGCTGTGTAAAGAATCAAGTCTGAACGTAGTTCTAGTTTCGAGGGGTAGAGCCCTTTATATAGAGGTCTCGGTGTTAGAGATTGTATAGAAGTATGATTCCATGTATCTGAAACCTCATAGAAGTAGGCTTCTTGTGTTGTGATAAGATACGACTCCTATCTTTTAAAATCAACGTTTATCTAGGACACTAGATGTTTATCGTTGAAGAGTTAGAATACTCATAGAACGCCGATGTTCTAGAGCCTTCTATTCAGTTTCCTATACGGAACAGGAGTCGTGTATTCGGGCCAGCTTGACAGGGCTGGTTATTGGAGTCCAGCCTCGAGTGGGCTCGAAGCTCAATTCTTGGACTTTGACAGTCCAAGTAGCTCAATCGTGGACCTGCTTGTGGGCCTTATTAATTAATTACGAAATTAATTAATATTTAAGTGTCTCAGGCCCTAATTAATTGGGCTTTCGTATTTTTGGGCTTTTAATATCTAATAATAATTAAATATTATTTTTGACCCATATCAAAACCATAGAAAGATATTATAAACCAAAGAACAAACATGTCAAAAAACTTAAGAGTAAAAAAAATACAGGATATTGTATTCTTGTATTAGGTATTTTTTATTCTTCACTTTTGATTTTTATTTGTACGTGTTTACAGTGTACGTGTTCACAGAACTGCGTACGTGTTTACAGAACTTGACTAGGTTTGAAGATTGAAGATAGAGACCTGTTTTCTGATTTTCACGCCGTGTCTTTTCTACCCATATATATATATATATATATATATATATATATATATATATATATATATATATATATATATATATACATGTTACATTTTAGACATGCTAACGAGCTAGTTGGTTAGAAACATATGAATTTGATAAAGGCAAGTAAAACAAATAACTAGGCCGGCATAGATCACAAGAACAAACATAATGCTTCATATTTTCAAAGGGTGTCACCCAAATATATCTGTAACTGATTAATTGTAGCCCTTAATATTCTTTTAGGAATATTAAACTCAATATGTTATCATTTGAATATGTTATCATCTTTAATTGTAATTAAGGGTCTTGGTTCGAGGTATATAACGAAGGTAATCCATGAGGTTTGAGAGTTCCGGGCTGAATTTTTTACTAGTGAATACAAAGAAGGTATTCCACTAAAGTCTACAACTCTTATGGCATCTATTTAAACCTATAGTTGTAACAACCGGTAATTTTTGAACTATTTCATAAGCTCGATATACATGTTCTAGGTTATAATAATTGAATACGTGGAATCGTTATATAAGTGTATATATATTCTCCTATTATGTGGAATTGCAAGTATCACTAATATAATTTCTACTCGAAATATTTTGTACGCGGGTAAGATTTCTTGTTACGCGATTTAGTGATAATTGAGATTGATACGTGACTTGATGGCATAATTAGATTCTATTTCGTGTTTAGAAAGTCGTATGCGAGAGATTTCGCTACGCGATTAAATATCTTGCACGATTCAGTGTTAATTTAATAGTTGCGACTACGCGATTTAATAATAGTAGAGATAATCGTAATTAGTGGTAAATTGTGATACGAGCGATTATGTGATATGTTATATGTATATAATTGAGGTGCAAGTCGTTTCGCCGTGTATTATTACGTGAATTATTGTGTGTAAATTCTTTTTATACATAGAATATATATTAGAGTGTAATACTTGAAAATTCTTTTAAAAATATTTCTTTGTCCAAAATTTTCGAACATGATTTTGTTAAACTTGTAAAATCTCATAGTATTTATAGTATTAATTTGATGATTTATGGAATTGTACTTTATTTATTAAAATCCATTCATTTTATTCGTACTTTTATTAGTTATAAGTTTACACTAGTACCCTTGCATGCATTTTGGTGGAGAATAGGGTCCAAGGGCATGACCGACCATTTACCCTCTTTGACTCTTGTAATTACCACTAAAACCTTGCATGCATTTTCACCTAAAGTCACTAGAAGGATAGATTGGTAACTACCCAATTCCACTCACTTTCTAGTCTAGTCAAAGAACAAGACTTCATCATTTCCTACACTACACACAAAATCAAACCCACCAACTCTCTCCAATCTCTCCTCCCTCTCTCTCATCAGCCGAATACAAAACCCCCTCCCAAACCCTTATACAGCATTTCATAACTTGAATTACACACATAATCTACCACTCATCCAAAAGGTAAAAATCATCTCCTAGTCACAAGCTTTCAATCAAGGTTAGTTTGAGTACATGCATGTCACCAAGCCAAGGGTTTCGACTTTGGTTCTCATGGACCTAGAGTTGAACCCATTGTGGCTTAGATACTTGGACAAGGAATGGTCTTGAGGGAGTGTATCACTCCCATTTGTCAAGCCATAATCTTGGTTCAAGCCCTCGGCAATGACTCTCAAGGAGCCGAAGGGAGTCCATCGATTTTGGATGATTTTGTTGAAGTAATGAGATGTTTCTTGCTGGGTTCTTTAAGTTCTAGTCTCTACAAGAATGTTTTGCTGAGTTTTAAACATTGCATGTCAAGATTTTTGCTAAGAAAAGTTAGAATATAAGTGCATGTCATGATTTTCATAGTATAAAGTGTATGCTGATTTTGTCACTTTTAAACCGGTTTTTAATCAATGCATGCCTCGGTTTTTGCCATAAAATGTTAGTATAAGATGTGCCATGATAAGTCATGTCTAGTTTTGGTGTATTGTGTGGTTTTATATGGAGTATTAGTTCGAAATCATGCTTAGAAATGCTAAACACCAAACTGCTCTGCTCTGCTGAGATTTTTGCTTCGGTAATGTGATTTTTGAGGCTTGATTTGTGTTGTAATTTCTTGTACAAGGTTATACAGTAGTCATATATAGATTATAGAGTAGAATTGTTGGCTTGGTTGTTGTTGAATGGTGTTAAGATGGGTGAAAAGGTGGAAGAAGGCACGCACTAGCACTGGACAGAATTTTGCACTTAGATAGTAGGAGTTTTGGTGTTGATATGGTTGGGTTTTGCTTGTCATAAGTGTCCAGGAGTTGAGAGTTCAGTTTAGTCTTGATTCCAGTAGCCTTAAATCACCAAAGCCCCTGCATTTAGATAGGTATACACAATCAAAACAGTAGATACCCCAAAACAGGGCAGAATTGAACAATTAGTGTTCTTGTGAGGTTTTCACCTTGTCATGAGTGAGGCCTTCATGGAGCCTTGGCTTAACTGAGCTTAGTGAACCCTTAGAAAGCCTAACAAGCCATTAGAACCCAAAACCTAGTGAGAAAACAGAGTTTAAAATTAGTAAACACAAGGCAGTTGGGAAACAGGGTAGTTTTCAACAGTGTCAACTTTGAGTGATAACCTGGGAAGTTTCAGATGGGGCCTTGGAGTGAAACCAAGTCTGAGAGATAGCCTTAAGAGTTGTGAATCCATGGGAATTGATTTGGTAGGAATGCACTTAGTACACATCAAGTTATCTCAGTTAGGATGCAGGTAGTGCAGAGAGGTTGCAACGGAGAACCTCACTGTGCCCTTAGAACATTTTAAACCAATTAATGCAAAGCCCTAGTGTTTAATCAATTGCACAAGTAAGTTTAGAGTCTTAGAAACCTATTAAGAGTGGTTTAGAGTGAAGGCCTAGCTAGAAGCACTTTATTTTCACTAAGTACCCGAGAGCAATCTTAGAGAGCCATTGGAGAGTTGTAAGTGCAACTCTTGCATAATTGTCAAGGGTATAAGGTCTGGTTTTTGCAAGCACCTTTAGAATAAAATTAAAAGAAATACATGAAATTATTGTAATATAAGTTGATATTACATAAAAAAAAAGGGTTAATTTTATAACTACCTAACTTAGCTATTGGGCTTTCAAATAAATGGCCCAACTTTTCACATATTACAAGCTTACAGTTTATGGTTTCGTTTTTTTAAAATTACGGTAGTATAACAGAAGGAGCCCAGCTCCCCTCAACCGCGGCTCTCTCTCTCTCGCGCCTCTCTCTCTCTCAACCGCGCTTCTCTCTCGCGCATCTCTCACTCTAACCGCGCCTCTCTCTAGCAACGCTCGGAAACTCGCTCTCACACGCAGCTTCTCATCTCTCTCATTCACACTTCTCCATCACGTAGCTTCTCCATAAATTCTTCCTCTGCGTTTAATTGGCCCCGCAGGGGCAGTTTGACAGTGAATTTGAGTTGAATTGGACCGGCGACAAGTGTCAACAACTGAGATTTGTAAGTGAATTTATGTGTTTAATGTATGTATGTATGAATAATGTAAATTGATATAGAGATAGCAAACTGAGATTAAGAGTTTTGTTCTAGAAAAGCAGTATGTATCTACGTTATTTATCTGTATATATCCATGATTGTAGTATATATTGGTTGTCGAGAGTTGTGCTTGAATTGTATATGATGGGGAACAAACATTAATAAAAGTTGCAAATGAGGTTGCAAAAGTTGCAGCTGGTAAAAGTTGTTGAATAATCATATAAAATTCAGTTGCGTATTAATCTTATGCAGTCGTGAGGTGACAAAAGCATATGATCACATATGAACATTAATAAAGTTGCAAACAAGGTAGCAAAAGTTGCAGCTGGTAAAAGTAGTTGAAGAAATACATATAAAATTCAGTTCCGTATTGATCTTATGCAGTCATGAGTGTTTGTTTGAGTGTAGTTTTGTGTTTTCGGAAGTGAATGCATACTTATGATATGATGTTTGTGATTAAATGAGACTTTGTTGATGATGTTTGTCATGCTTTATTAAATTAAGTATTTAGTATTTTGTGACATTCCGTTGAGGAGGCACCGTAGGGGCTCACATTTTTTAATAGTGTTTATGTTTATGAGTAGTATGTTAATAAGTACTGTTGGCTGAGATATGCTCCCGATCCCACATGTATTCCTGCACCAATTTATTCTAGTATATATGTTGCAAATAGTCTAGGTACTTGCACACACGAGACCATTCTAAAATATGTGAATGACATGTTGAGTATCTTTAGTCAGATGGTATATAAAAGTCGTGATACATTGCATGGTACGTTGAAACAATGGATGAAAGAATCCTGGAAGAATTGACTCTCTCTAGTGCATTAATGGGATATATACTTGGGATATTTCAAACCTATATATTTTAGGGTAGTAAGGCATCTACAAAGGCCATTTGACATGAATCTGGATATTATAAAAATCCAGATTTGTTTTAACAATAATCTTCGAAGAGCTCTAAGGATCCACAAATGCTGAATAAATTTCACATTTTGGACGACTTTGACACCTTCGGCTGAGGGTTTTATATCTAGATTTAGGTTTCATGTAATGAATTATCTAGATCAATTAGGAGTTATTTCAATTAACAATGTAATTAGGGCAGCTCAATATTTTTATGCTAGATATGAAAGACATATTGTATAAGTTGTGCAAAAAGAATCAATACAATTGAGGCTTTATTGAATTTCAATAGTGAAATGCTGATTTTATTCATTTATAGAATCATTCTGAATAGAACCGATATGATATTTATTAATTTGATTATATTACGTGGAATTGGACCCGTAGGGGCACTTATATCAACTATCAGATTGAAAAATATGTGCAAGTGATCATAGTTGCAACCATGTTTGCAATCTTTGCAACCAAAGTTGCGGAAGTTGCAACCATTGTTGCAGAAGTGGCAACTACTATTTATGCATGAATACTAACTGCAATTGAGAGAATTGTCAAATTTCTATGTTATATTTAGTTGCAGAAGAAATGGAAAACACCTATTGTGCAAGTGACCATAGTTGCAACCTGTGCAACCATAATTACAGAAGTTACGACCATGGTTGCAGAAGTTGCAACCATGGTTGCAGAAGTGACAACTACTATTTATTCATGAATATTAGCTGTCATTGAGATAATTGTCAAATTTCTATGTTATATTTGGTTACAGAGAAATATAAAACACCTATATCAAGTATCAGATTTAAAATATGTGCAAGTTACCATAGTTGCAACCATGTTTGCAACTTTTGAAATCATAGTTGCAACCTTTGCAATCATAGTTGCAAAGGTTGCAAAAAAATTTCCGACCTCTGCAAACAAAATTATAATATGATTTAATTGATAGTTTCTTTTTTGAAATATTACTATTTAGATGGTTGCCCCTATGGGGTCTATCGTACATATAATAATCAACTGAAACAAAATTTATTGAAAAGATATGAAATATATTATGTGTGAATTGCTAATTTGAGAGTTGAAAAATACTAGTGAAAACGATGACACATGTTTATAAATTTTCAAGTTCTTTTGACTTTGAGTAGAATTACATGTTCTTTAAGTTTCAAAAAAATTGCATTTAAACAGAAAAAGTATGTCATAAGTAGAATATGTGGTTTTGCAACCTTTGCAACTATGGTTGCAGCCTTTGCAACCATGGTTGCAACTTCTGCAACTATGGTTGCAAAGGTTGCAAAGGTTGCAAATAAATTTCCAACTCCTACAAACAATATTATAATATGATTTAATTGATTGTTTTTTTTTTTTGAAATGTTACTATTAAGATGGTTGCCCCTGAGGGGCCTATTGTACATAAAATCATCAACTGAAACAAAATTTGTTAAAAAGATATGAAATATATTATGTGTGAATTGCTAATTTGATTGAGTTTAAAATACTAATGGAACCGATGACATATATTCATATATTTTTAAGTTCTTTTGACTTTGAGTAGAATTACATTTTCTTTAAGTTTTAAAAAGATTGCTTTTAAACAGAAAAAGTATGTCATAAGTAGAATATGTGGTTTTGCAACAATAGTTGCAGCCTTTGCAACTATGGTTGCAAAGGTTGCAATCATAGTTGCAAAGGTTGCAAATAAATTTCCAACTCCTACAAACAAGATTATAATATGATTTAATTGATAGTTATTTTTTGAAATATTACTATTAAGATGGTTGCCCCTGCGGGGCCTATTGTACATAAAATCATCAACTGAAATAAAATATATTCAAAACCGTAGAATTTCAAAATAATGAACATCATCAACACTAATAACTGCATAAAGTTTTAATTATCGAATTGATCAAACCAAAATAACTACAAAAAACTGTCATTAAACAAAGAACTACTTGATGTCATTAAACAAAGAACTACCACTTAATGTCATTAAACAACGAATACAAGTGATTCTTTCACATCTTTCGTCTTTTTCTTTCGCTCATATTGTTGTTGGAGGCTTTTTTGATGGAACCTTTGCAGTGTTATCAGAATCACTTTCATAGCCGTGTATTTGCTTTGCCATTCCATACGAATAAAACAATAAGGCAAGCCTGCTTCTATGAGTAGCAATATCTAGTTCATCATTAGGGAAATCCGGCATAGTAGCATAATACTCGGCATATGATAACATGTATATCCCACTGTCACTGCATCAAGAAAAACATATCAAACTAAATCATAACATATAATATGATTATGCAGTACATAAACTTATTAATAAACTTGAATAGTTTTGTCACTTACATAGACGATGATGTAAAATCAAAATGATGCAAAATCACTCCAAACCAATCAAGAGATGACTTCTCAGAATATGCATCTGCTGTGAAACCAGATCTTTTCAGATATTGAATGATTCCCTAAATTGAGAGGCGGTTTGATATCATTATTTTTCTTTGCATAGAATGCAGTTGTCCTGAAAGAATGTATGTATAGCATGTGTTAGTCATAGTTATAATTACAAGTTGCAAATGTGTTGCAACCTTTGCAACCATAGTTGCACAAGTTGCAAATGTGGTTGCAACCTTTGCAACCATAGTTGCACAAGTTGCAAATGTGGTTGCAACATTTGCAAGCATAGTTGCAGAAGTTACAAATGTGGTTGCAAAGGTTGCAAACCTATGAAAATATACATTTAAGACTAGTGCCCCTGCGGGGCCTATACTGAAATTCAAAATAAGAATAAATAGGACTAGTAAAATACATTTATGTGTGTCTGCGTGTGTGTGAAGTCCTATTTTTTCTTCATATTCATCCCACTATCCAACCAAGTTATGAAACTTGTGCTATCTTCTAAACTTGGCAAGTGCCCGACGTTGTCGTCTAAAGCAGAAAATCCTTTTAGATTCTTCAAACCTGAAGTCGAACAAAAATCTTGCAAAAATGGTGAGTTCAAATATGCAGAAGGTTTAAGGGTCCTTTTTTGCAACGGCAGGGGTGATATTACTTCCCTAAAACATAGTAAATAAAGATAAGTAACTAGAAACTATTCCAGAGAACATAGTAAATAGGCCCGGCATGGTCAATAATTGGACTATAATAGTTGTTCTTCTTCTCCCCAGCAGGGGTATAAGGTGATGGGAATCAGCCAGGGTTTAAAATAACACAATCAATTAGGGTTTTTGTTGGAAGATTGGGGGGGACAGTGAAGAGATGGCGGCTTTCAACGTGGTCTAGAGGAGAAGAAGATGAGATACTTCGACAATAATTGGACGAATGGATTAGTTGCCTTTGTCAGAAGAAGATGAGCTACTTTGACAATAATTGGACGAATTAATTGGTTGCCTTTGTCAGAATATCCCCACACCATCGTAGTTCGATGTATTATAGACACAACTGTCTATCTATGTATTGTGACAATTAATGGACCATAACAAATAACAAAGTGTCTACGAATATGGCTGAATGTTAAACAAACTACTCAATTTCATTGCTTCTAAAGGATGACCTAATGGACATACATAAGAGACACAAACTCACTATATATTATCTAGGTGATACAGAGACTTCTGAAAAACCTCAACTACTTAATCAACTACTCCTAATATTACTGACCAGTATCCCACTTTCGTAAATTATTGATCAGTTATCACAACTATTATTGACTACTTCCTAGAGTGATTATTGACTCCAAAAGACTAGTTCAACTAGAAAGAAATAGGATGTACTAATTTTTCAACAAACATAAAATATCAAGTCTATTATCAAATGGCAGATAACAAGAAGTATAAAAGTAATTAGCAACTAATTTATTAACTTAAATCAAAATTAAACAAGTGCTTTCATTTATATACACATAACTAGCTTGAGCAATCACAAAATCAATCCGATACTCCAATCTAAATCATGTGTGTGAGTGATAGATAGAGAGGAGGAGGAGGGAGAGAGATAGAGACAGTACAGATCGGGATAATTGTAGCAACAAATGATGAAGAGGCTCGTCGGAATAGTTTCGAGGTCGCCGAACTTTAAACTTTCGTGAATGAAGGAGAAGAAAAGCAGTAGAGACAAATGAAAACAGTAAAGAATAAGCAAGTGTCGTATAATTGAAAAGAAGGGAAGTTAAAATCGAAGACAGACGTAATAATAAGAAAACTAGTATGTTTGCCCGCGTTGCGGGTGGAACAATTAAATTCGGTTCCCAACATAACAATAGAATTTTATATTTATAAAATAAAGTTTTTTTTCTATGTTAATTAAATATGTTGAATTAATTATTTAATTGATAAGTAATTTTTATGTTAATAACCTCTTTTTTGGTAATTCTTTTTGATCTTGTCTTTTTTGAAAATTGTTTTTTTCATTGGTTGTTGAAATGTAATAAATTAGCAATGATAAAAATGAAATAATATAAATTTTGAAAAAATTAGACATATATTTTTGCCCGCGTTGCGAGTGGAACAATTAAATTCTTTTTCCATATGACAAAAGAATTTTATATTTATAAAATAAAGTTTTTATAATAAATCTATAATTATATTTAATTAATTAATAGATTGATAAGTAATTTCTATGTTAATAAACTGTATTTATTTGGGGAATTATCTTGTATATTGTTTTTTCAATCTTATTTTCAAAAATACTACCTTATCCAATCTTATTTTCAAATCTCTAAAATATTTTCAAAAATACTACTTTTTTGAAAATATTTTCCAAAAATACGGTGGTTGCATATGCAACCATATATGCAACTACAAATCCTGATTTCAAGTTTCAGTTTTCAAATGTCATTTTCGACCTCATCTTTGGAGTCCATATATATATATATATATATATATATATATATATATATATATATATATATATGGACTCCAAAGATGAGGTCGAAAATGACATTTGAAAACTGGAACTCGAAATCAGGAATTCAGTTGCATATATAGTTGCATATGGTTGTATTCAGTTGCATATGGTTGCATTCAGTTGATTCTATTGCAATCTAATGGCCCCGCCAGGGGCACACCATACATCCGTTGCAACTTACAGTTTTCAGTTGCATTTAGTTGCATATGAGGTTGCATTTAGTTGCATATGAGGTTGCATTCAGTTGATTCTATTGCAATCTAATGGCCCCGCCAGGGGCACCCATACTTCAGTTGGAACTTACAGTTTTCAGTTGCATTTAGTTGCATATGAGGTTGCATTTAGTTGCATATGAGGTTGCATTCAGTTGATTCTATTGCAATCTAATGGCCCCGCCAGGGGCACCCATACTTCAGTTGGAACTTACAGTTTTCAGTTGCATTTAGTTGCATATGAGGTTGCATATGAGGTTGCGTGCAACCTCATATGCAACCTCATATGCAACGGAAAACTGTAAGTTGCAACTGATGTATGGGTGCCCCTGGCGGGGCCATTTGATTACAATAGAATCAACTGAATACAACCCATATGCAACCATATATGCAACTGAATTCCTGATTTCAAGTTCCAGTTTTCAAATGTCATTTTCGACCTCATATTTGGAATCGATATATATATATATCGATTCCAAATATGAGGTCGAAAATGACATTTGAAATCTGAAACTTGAAATCAGGATTTGTAGTTGCATATATGGTTGCATATGCAACTACAGTATTTTTGAAAATATTTTAGAGAAGGTAGTATTTTTGAAAATAAGATTGGATAAGGTAGTATTTTTGAAAATAAGATTGAAAACGTGATTATTAATAAAAAAAAAGCCCTATTTATTTTGCTTTTTATTTTTTCATCTTCTCTTTTTATCTTTGTATTTTTGCAGATAAGTTTTTGTTTTTGATTAGAATTCCTGTTTTAAGAATTTAATATACATTCCATGCATATTTATATTGTTTTTAGTGTTAACCAATAACGAATAGATTTTTTATTATAAGATTGCTAGAAAAGTATTTATTCGAAAGACATATAAAATTTAATCAATATAATTTTTTACAAAATTAGACAAAATTAGTCGGAACTTTTCTGGATCTTCATTATATATTAAAGTGAATTTTGAATTTTGTTCATAAAAAATTAGTATGTTTATAGCCTTGTCTTAAAAATGATACATTAATCACGATTAGGGGTGTCAATCGTTTCGTTTCGTATACTTTCGTTTCGTGTATTTTCATGTTTCGTGTACTCGAAGGTGAAACCCGTATCCGTCCGTTATTAATTTCGTGTACCTAATTTAAAACCCGTATCCGATCCGAAACGTTTCGTGTATATTTGGTGTACTTTTCTTGTATATTATATATAAAAATATTAATATATTTTTTAATCAAAAAATGGATCTGATTAAGCACCATTTGAGGGGTGTCGTATCGTTTCATGTTAGCGTGTTACGTGTCAAATTGTCAGGCCTAATCACGATTAAGCACCAATTGATTTCCAATTTTTTGATTAATCTGAGTAAATTCCCCATAGATCCGAGTGATCCCCTATCTTTTCGAATAATCTTTGTTTAATCTTTGTTTCGTTGTTTCGGCCATAGATTCCATTTTTTGACTACGACGACGGGGTCTATCATCTATGTATGTGAAAGAATTTATATGAAAAGTTATTTTATGAATTTTCTCAATTATACAACTTAAGGAAATATATTTGTAATTCAACATTGCTAATAGATAATTTTTTTTTACAATTTTGGCTTATATTTTATTATTTTTGTTGTTTTGTTTTTTCTCATTGTTATTACTCAATGATTAAGACAGTTATGTAATTTCGTTGTTATTTGTTTTTTTTATATAAATAATTGTTATAAAAAATAAAAAAATTATTAAAAAAAGTGATGGACATATATAATGACAAATGAGTTTAAAAGTTAAAAATAGATTAACGTTGTAACAAAGTTTTGTATCAATTTATACATATCAAAATAATTTCAAAAATGAAACAAAATAGTTATTTTAATCAAGAAACATAAAAGCCTTGATACACGTTTTTGTTTGTCTGGCACTTATGTTTCTTCTCTTTCATGTTGTTGAAGTCAAGGCCTGTAAAATGAGGTTCACTCTGCAATCTGAACAAAATCTACATCATTAGTTAAAATCTTTTCACTGAAGGTGAACCTATGATAACACAAAAATTGAACACACACAAAAAAAAAATGTTGTTCCCCAAAAAGTAGTGATCACATTAAACTTGGCATGGACTTCTTATACAAAAAGAGGCAACAGGATACGTAAAGTGTAATGACCCGGATTTTTAAAAAAAAAAAAAATATTTTTATTAGTATTAAAAGTGATTTTCTTTAAAGTAGGGAATAAGATTTAATATTTTATTCCAGTTTAATGAGTTTTCAAAGTTTTATATTTAAACCCCGGGTTATTGTGTTATTGATAAATGATTATATTTTTAAAACTGATTTTCATATATTGTTTCGAAAATTTTAGATGATTATTATGTGAATATATGTGTGGTGTGAGTAAGTGGTATTGGTGGATTTGTTGGTTAATTAGTTACGGTTAATTATGAGTATTATATGATTAATATATGAATTTTTGTGAATTTTATATTATCTGGTTTATTGCGTTAACTGCTCATATGTGTTCGTATTTGAGAAATTTCAATTTCTATATGCTCAGGAGAAAATATAGTTTATTTGGATATTTTCATATCGATTTATGGAATGTTAGATGATTTTATAATCGATTTACGGATTTAATTGCGTATATTTATATTTATTGATTAATTATTTGACTTCCGTAAAACCGTCCACTCGTAACGAGGTAGCAAATTTTCTTCCCGGAAGTTTCAACAAAACTCACCTTTAGCCTAATTGGAATATTCCGGACACTTTTCGTGTTTTGACTTTTTCGATCCGGAGTACGGTTTTCCCCGGAGTCGGTCCGGCGGAGTTTTTCGGGTATTTTAATTGTTGATAATTATCCAGATTGTCTCGATAAACGTGAAACTAGATATTTTGATTCATCCTTATCTTGTAATAATTGCAGTGGGACCTGCATACTAATGATTGAGTTAAAAAGCCCCGTTTTGATGATTATCTCGTAAACCGGTACCGATTGGACCCCGCTTTATTAATATAAAGCTATTAAATATCGTATTTTCATGTCATAAATGATCCAAAGGGGTACCAATTATTTGTAAATATCAATAGACCTTTCTAGAGCTTATTTTCACCCGTAAAAATCATTTCACCAGTTTCTTTCCATGAATACCGAGAGAAAACGAGCGGTGTTCTTCGTGTTCTTCATAATCAAACGCAGATTTGGAGGTGTTATTGGAATCCGATGGAGGCGTATGAATAGTCAAAACGAAGCTATCGACGTGTAGATTATAGTTTAATCATTCGTTTGTGTGCAGATTCAACAGGTAAATTACTATTAATTGTTGAAAATTCGAGTTATATTGATTTGAAATATGAATTTTTGCAAACGTGGTTGTTTGATTGTTTTGATGATTCCATGTTGTAGAACGTGTTTTTCTCGTCGTTTTGGTATATTATATGTTGATTTTTGAGTTCCATAACACCTATAAAAAGGGGTTTGATTCTTGGAGTTGTGTTCTTGGAGGTTATGAATGTTCTTAATCGAATTTGGGCGTTTCTTTGTTATTGATTCTGGGTTGTTCTTGGTTATACCATTAGAAAGGTCTAGTTACAAGGAGCTTGTAGGTGTCTTCAAAACTAGCAAAGGAGGTCGGAATCAAACGCCGGAATCTGGAGAAGACTCGCCGGCGGCGAGATTTCTCCGAGATTTTCCGGACAAATTACGCATCCTTTGCTAATTCTGATGGTATAGATCGATTCCTGGCAGTAAAATCTTGTGATCTGGAGGTTTTGGTGCGTGTTGAAGCGCTGTAGCGCCGTTTCCGGCGAATCAACGGCGGCTGGGGGGTGCCGCTGCGAAAATTGCAATTAGGTCCCCCTAGTTGTGAAGATGATGAAGGTTTGACACTGGAGTTTGATTATTGACATTCTAGCTCTCGAACTTTTGAAAGTTTACACCTGGCACCCTGCCAGACAATTTCAGTATGTTTACATTTTAAACCTTCTCAAATTTATTTCAAAAAAATTCATTTTAGTGATTTATTTTAATTTCAAAAATAGTTTTTAATTATTTCTTTATTCAAAAATAAATCTAATTTGATTTATTAATTAATTTTAATTAGTAATTAATTATTTTAATTGGTCAATTAATTTAAATATTAATTGATTAATTAATTTAATTAATTGTTAATTGATTTTAATTGATTAATTAATTGGATTTAATTAATCCTTTTTAATTTAAAAATTTCGAAAAATAGTTTCGAGCTTTAAAATATTTTTCCAAATTATTTTCAAGGCTCGATAATTGTTTATGAATGATTTCAAGTCAAATTTCAAGTATTTGGGACTTGATTATTTATTCGAAAAGTGATTCTTTTATCGATTTTAATTCCGAAAATTGTTTAAAAATTCTGGAAAATTCCCGAAAAATCATTTTTAACCCAAGACTTGATTTAATATCAATTGGGATGGGAAACCTTATGTGTTGTGTGTTGTCTGCTATGGGTTGGATGTGTTATGTGCCGATATAAGAGTGAGAAAACGGTTTTAAACATATCTTTTGATCCGTAAGTCGGAATCAAGTGAAACGAAAGAGAGATAGAAGCTCGTGAAGCCTATTTCAATATGACATGATAATATGGTGGAGTCAAGAATGTGATGAGGTGTTGTTAAATATGTAGAATGTGATAATATGTGATCTAATTGCTATTAAGTGATGATTACGTGATATACGTGTTTATTCATGATATTATACACATGTGATAAACGATTTGAGTGACATAGTATCATGATTCGTATGATTGATATTGAATAAGAACATGTGGATTATAGGAATTGGAATTGGTTGATTAGTTGTTGGTTGGGAATAGGTTGACAGGTGGATAGTCTTATAAGTAGACGAGACGCTGTCAAATTATCAATAGGATTTATACGATAATTGATTTGTGATATGTTATGTGGAATATGATTTGACTATATGATAGAGTCAAAGAATGATTATGTGTTACGTGATATTTGGTTAGTTTAAAGGGGTATATAAGTGGGTATCGATATACGTGATATGTATATGCGATATATTGTTTAGTGACTATGGTATTATCTTATTCTCGTTAAGGATTTGGACGAGGCGTGTACGCTCGAAGATGTTCAGAATGTCAAGTGGTATTGCAAAGCGAATAAGGCACGAATCGAGGAAGCGAAGCTAGATTACGAATAAAGTATAGCCAGAGATGGTATAGAGATTATGATATGCATAGATTGTGAAAGTGGAAAGATGAGATAGAGATGTGAGACTGGAGTCAGATTTAAGGCAAGTATCCTGCACCCTGCTTTTGGATATATTGCAAATATTCTGATTCATTCTTTTGATGTGTTGCAAGTATCCTAAACCTTTCTCTTGGATATATTGCAAATATTCTGATTCATTCCTTTGGTATATGTTTCAAGTATTCATACCTTTCTTTTCAATGTTCGAAAGTGCGAGTATTCTGACCCATTCTTTCTAATCTCCAAGTTTCTAAAGAATTTCCGTTTTACAAATTAATTCGAAGTTCAGATTGTCATTGAAGCATGTGTTGCTCAGTGATAGTTAGAGCTTTGAATGAATTGGGATCTTCTTGATTATTCAACCCGCCATTGTCATGCTGGTTTAGCAGGCTAAATTCAGTTGCTTAGCCGATAATGGAGGATATTGAATAGTTAGGGATTTCCTGAACTATGATTTATGAAAGGATGAACTGTGACTTATGAAAAGTTTATTATCAAAGTTTGATTTGAAATTATTCTGTTGTTGATGATATTTATGATGATGTTCTGTTGATTTACACTGACCTGTTAAACTGAATTAGAGAATTGGATTATTGTTTTTATATAAACATGTGGACCAGATGAGTGGTCAGACCAAATGAGTGGTCATGATAGGCCAATGAGTGCCTTGGATCCAGTGATAGAGCATGGCGGGGCCTGCTCGGGGTTAGGTATGACTGATCAGCATCCTAACCTTGGTTTTTAATTAAAATGTGATAGTCCAATTCAATAATTCTCTTGTGAAGGATTGAATTCCTCAGGTTTCTATTGCTGCAAGGTATTGTGATTCTTTTATACAATACCTGAATTTGTGAACTCAGGTTGAATCTTTTTATATCTTGAACTCGAGAATTTCTGCTATATCACTTCAGAACTTTCATTGTTATTATTACTTGCTGAGCATTGTTGCTCACTCTTGCTATTCTCTTTTAACCATTTCAGAAAGGATTAAAGATGAATGGCTAGTCTATGATTGCGAGTAAAGTTAAGGCTAGGCGAGGAGTCAGAGGTGTTAAGGATCCAGTGGTCGAGAAGTGTCCAGGAAGATTGATAAGGTTGATGCTAGCTCGAGTTGTGCTATTGAGATTCAGATGTAAGTCATAGCTGGAATAGTTGACAGTGATTCTTCTTATCGAAGATGATCTGATTTGGTAAGAGATGTTGGGTAATAATAGTGGTTGATTCTAATTTCAATACTGTAACCTGGAAGCGATCCTGTTGTTTTGGGGGTGAAGATGTTCTCTTTCAAATCTTTCATTTAACGTCTTTCAGATCTTTTATTATGGCTTTCAAGTTTGAATTTCAGGTTTTAAATTCTCTGATTTTATTATCTTTTGAAAAAAAAATTACAGGTTTTTAAAGTGTTTTAAAAATGATTTTAAGTGGTGACGTCAGGATCCAGACCCCCGGATTCATGGACCGTCACAGTTGGTATCAGAGCAACAGGTTACAAGTTATTGAAATTTGAATATAGATTATAGTTTTAAGTTTTATAGAAAATAGACGTTGTGTGACCATATATAGAGGTATTGTGAGACTAATTGGTAATAGTCTAGAGAGGTGATATGAATAGAGTCTAGTTAGACGATTAAGCTGAGTGTATAGGTTTAGAGAGATTTTGATTCCTAAGTTTAAACATTTCATTTCTAGTATGTTGGCTTATTTAGAATTGTGAATCGTGAGAAAGGTCAGTATTAGACCTAGATAAGAGAATTTTGATAGTGAATGATTGAGTTGAGAATGGTAAAAATGCAGAGTTCAGAGTATTCTGACTATACTGCATAGTTGAAAATGGTCTACTGTATTGATTTGAGAATGATAAAGATGCATGGTTCATAGTATGTTGACTATGTCAGATATTTGGAAGATGTATATGATTTTAGTGAGATATGAAGAGTTAGTGTAGAATACGAGTTGTGCTGAATTAGAAGGAGAGATTGGTAGATAAAGGTTGATAGATGAGGAGTGCATGATAGAGAGTAGGTGGAGTTGAGTCAAGTTATTAGAAATGATATCTACGAGTAAGTTAGAACGTTAGTCCTCGACGACAACGCTTTAAGTAAGCGGGACAAGGTGGGCCCATAACCCACAGGTTGATGATCCAGACAATCGAAGATACGTTACGTGTTTGTGCTATGGATTTCAAAGGCAATTGGGATACAGTAGAAGAATGTAAACTACATGGGCCAGAGTTATTACGGATGATAACGTCTACGATGACATCTTACGAGGCTAATACGAGTCAAATCGTTTGATATTTAAGAACGTTGAAAAGAAGACATATATTGTACAATGATTTATTGAAGTAGAGTCGGAATCTGAGAAGACCTTGGCAATACCTCTCTTCAACTAAAGATTCTTTTGATTGTTTTCTCATCAGTGAGATATTATCATGATATCTTTTCTACAAAAGTTTTGATAAATGAGATCTTCAATTTCTCAAATTCTAATATGATATTGGTATTGATTATTGGTATGAGTTGGAAGGCAAAGATGTGTGATAAAGGCTGTTGTGAAGAGACAGTGATGTTCCTTGATATTGTTTGACATTTCTTGACATTCCTTGATACCCTTTCATCTTCCTTGATATCCCTTAGTGTTCTTTGATATTGTTGACATTCCTTGATATTCTCTGATATTCCTTAACATTTCTTCAATTTGATTGGGATGAACAACCCTATTTATAGGGGACACAAGGTATACCTGTCTGTGTGATAGGAGTTGGATGGGACGCCATCACTTGTGTGTGTTGTGATTACAAGAAGGTTAACAACCTTTAGTAGTGTCTAATGTGGACACGCAACACCAAGTTCGTCGATCATATAGATCTCTCAATCACTCCTTTATTCAAATGTGACTTATCCTGAAAGCATTTTGTTCCATTTTAAATTCCCAAAGATTGATGCCTGAAAAATGAATTTTGCAATTGTGAAAGTTGATTCTCCTATTTCTTTAAAGCTAAAGGTATGCCAAGGTTGATCAAAAGGTGGATGACGATACGATATTACGAAGTGTGTACGTTTTAGTTTCTTCGGAGGATTCCGAGGACGGAATCCTTATAAGGGGGGTAGAATGTAATATCCCATATTATTAAATTCAAATTTGATTATTATAAATCTATTTGTCTAGATATTATTGTTGTCTCTAGTTGAATATTGATGTGATTATGTGAATAGTTGTATGTGATTATACTTGTTTTGTGGATTGATATGGATTTTACAAATTATGCGTCCTCCTTCTTTCTCTGATTCCGAGGACGGAATCCCTATAAGGAGGGTAGATTGTAATGACCCGGATTTTAAAAAAAAAAAAAAATATTTTTATTAGTATTAAAAGTGATTTTCTTTAAAGTAGGGAATAAGATTTAATATTTTATTCCAGTTTAATGAGTTTTCAAAGTTTTATATTTAAACCCCGGGTTATTGTGTTATTGATAAATGATTATATTTTTAAAACTGATTTTCATATATTGTTTCGAAAATTTTAGATGATTATTATGTGAATATATGTGTGGTGTGAGTAAGTGGTATTGGTGGATTTGTTGGTTAATTAGTTACGGTTAATTATGAGTATTATATGATTAATATATGAATTTTTGTGAATTTTATATTATCTGGTTTATTGCGTTAACTGCTCATATGTGTTCGTATTTGAGAAATTTCAATTTCTATATGCTCAGGAGAAAATATAGTTTATTTGGATATTTTCATATCGATTTATGGAATGTTAGATGATTTTATAATCGATTTACGGATTTAATTGCGTATATTTATATTTATTGATTAATTATTTGACTTCCGTAAAACCGTCCACTCGTAACGAGGTAGCAAATTTTCTTCCCGGAAGTTTCAACAAAACTCACCTTTAGCCTAATTGGAATATTCCGGACACTTTTCGTGTTTTGACTTTTTCGATCCGGAGTACGGTTTTCCCCGGAGTCGGTCCGGCGGAGTTTTTCGGGTATTTTAATTGTTGATAATTATCCAGATTGTCTCGATAAACGTGAAACTAGATATTTTGATTCATCCTTATCTTGTAATAATTGCAGTGGGACCTGCATACTAATGATTGAGTTAAAAAGCCCCGTTTTGATGATTATCTCGTAAACCGGTACCGATTGGACCCCGCTTTATTAATATAAAGCTATTAAATATCGTATTTTCATGTCATAAACGATCCAAAGGGGTACCAATTATTTGTAAATATAAATAGACCTTTCTAGAGCTTATTTTCACCCGTAAAAATCATTTCACCAGTTTCTTTCCATGAATACCGAGAGAAAACGAGCGGTGTTCTTCGTGTTCTTCATAATCAAACGCAGATTTGGAGGTGTTATTGGAATCCGATGGAGGCGTATGAATAGTCAAAACGAAGCTATCGACGTGTAGATTATAGTTTAATCATTCGTTTGTGTGCAGATTCAACAGGTAAATTACTATTAATTGTTGAAAATTCGAGTTATATTGATTTGAAATATGAATTTTTGCAAACGTGGTTGTTTGATTGTTTTGATGATTCCATGTTGTAGAACGTGTTTTTCTCGTCGTTTTGGTATATTATATGTTGATTTTTGAGTTCCATAACACCTATAAAAAGGGGTTTGATTCTTGGAGTTGTGTTCTTGGAGGTTATGAATGTTCTTAATCGAATTTGGGCGTTTCTTTGTTATTGATTCTGGGTTGTTCTTGGTTATACCATTAGAAAGGTCTAGTTACAAGGAGCTTGTAGGTGTCTTCAAAACTAGCAAAGGAGGTCGGAATCAAACGCCGGAATCTGGAGAAGACTCGCCGGCGGCGAGATTTCTCCGAGATTTTCCGGACAAATTACGCATCCTTTGCTAATTCTGATGGTATAGATCGATTCCTGGCAGTAAAATCTTGTGATCTGGAGGTTTTGGTGCGTGTTGAAGCGCTGTAGCGCCGTTTCCGGCGAATCAACGGCGGCTGGGGGGTGCCGCTGCGAAAATTGCAATTAGGTCCCCCTAGTTGTGAAGATGATGAAGGTTTCACACTGGAGTTTGATTATTGACATTCTAGCTCTCGAACTTTTGAAAGTTTACACCTGGCACCCTGCCAGACAATTTCAGTATGTTTACATTTTAAACCTTCTCAAATTTATTTCAAAAAAATTCATTTTAGTGATTTATTTTAATTTCAAAAATAGTTTTTAATTATTTCTTTATTCAAAAATAAATCTAATTTGATTTATTAATTAATTTTAATTAGTAATTAATTATTTTAATTGGTCAATTAATTTAAATATTAATTGATTAATTAATTTAATTAATTGTTAATTGATTTTAATTGATTAATTAATTGGATTTAATTAATCCTTTTTAATTTAAAAATTTCGAAAAATAGTTTCGAGCTTTAAAATATTTTTCCAAATTATTTTCAAGGCTCGATAATTGTTTATGAATGATTTCAAGTCAAATTTCAAGTATTTGGGACTTGATTATTTATTCGAAAAGTGATTCTTTTATCGATTTTAATTCCGAAAATTGTTTAAAAATTCTGGAAAATTCCCGAAAAATCATTTTTAACCCAAGACTTGATTTAATATCAATTGGGATGGGAAACCTTATGTGTTGTGTGTTGTCTGCTATGGGTTGGATGTGTTATGTGCCGATATAAGAGTGAGAAAACGGTTTTAAACATATCTTTTGATCCGTAAGTCGGAATCAAGTGAAACGAAAGAGAGATAGAAGCTCGTGAAGCCTATTTCAATATGACATGATAATATGGTGGAGTCAAGAATGTGATGAGGTGTTGTTAAATATGTAGAATGTGATAATATGTGATCTAATTGTTATTAAGTGATGATTACGTGATATACGTGTTTATTCATGATATTATACACATGTGATAAACGATTTGAGTGACATAGTATCATGATTCGTATGATTGATATTGAATAAGAACATGTGGATTATAGGAATTGGAATTGGTTGATTAGTTGTTGGTTGGGAATAGGTTGACAGGTGGATAGTCTTATAAGTAGACGAGACGCTGTCAAATTATCAATAGGATTTATACGATAATTGATTTGTGATATGTTATGTGGAATATGATTTGACTATATGATAGAGTCAAAGAATGATTATGTGTTACGTGATATTTGGTTAGTTTAAAGGGGTATATAAGTGGGTATCGATATACGTGATATGTATATGCGATATATTGTTTAGTGACTATGGTATTATCTTATTCTCGTTAAGGATTTGGACGAGGCGTGTACGCTCGAAGATGTTCAGAATGTCAAGTGGTATTGCAAAGCGAATAAGGCACGAATCGAGGAAGCGAAGCTAGATTACGAATAAAGTATAGCCAGAGATGGTATAGAGATTATGATATGCATAGATTGTGAAAGTGGAAAGATGAGATAGAGATGTGAGACTGGAGTCAGATTTAAGGCAAGTATCCTGCACCCTGCTTTTGGATATATTGCAAATATTCTGATTCATTCTTTTGATGTGTTGCAAGTATCCTAAACCTTTCTCTTGGATATATTGCAAATATTCTGATTCATTCCTTTGGTATATGTTTCAAGTATTCATACCTTTCTTTTCAATGTTCGAAAGTGCGAGTATTCTGACCCATTCTTTCTAATCTCCAAGTTTCTAAAGAATTTCCGTTTTACAAATTAATTCGAAGTTCAGATTGTCATTGAAGCATGTGTTGCTCAGTGATAGTTAGAGCTTTGAATGAATTGGGATCTTCTTGATTATTCAACCCGCCATTGTCATGCTGGTTTAGCAGGCTAAATTCAGTTGCTTAGCCGATAATGGAGGATATTGAATAGTTAGGGATTTCCTGAACTATGATTTATGAAAGGATGAACTGTGACTTATGAAAAGTTTATTATCAAAGTTTGATTTGAAATTATTCTGTTGTTGATGATATTTATGATGATGTTCTGTTGATTTACACTGACCTGTTAAACTGAATTAGAGAATTGGATTATTGTTTTTATATAAACATGTGGACCAGATGAGTGGTCAGACCAAATGAGTGGTCATGATAGGCCAATGAGTGCCTTGGATCCAGTGATAGAGCATGGCGGGGCCTGCTCGGGGTTAGGTATGACTGATCAGCATCCTAACCTTGGTTTTTAATTAAAATGTGATAGTCCAATTCAATAATTCTCTTGTGAAGGATTGAATTCCTCAGGTTTCTATTGCTGCAAGGTATTGTGATTCTTTTATACAATACCTGAATTTGTGAACTCAGGTTGAATCTTTTTATATCTTGAACTCGAGAATTTCTGCTATATCACTTCAGAACTTTCATTGTTATTATTACTTGCTGAGCATTGTTGCTCACTCTTGCTATTCTCTTTTAACCATTTCAGAAAGGATTAAAGATGAATGGCTAGTCTATGATTGCGAGTAAAGTTAAGGCTAGGCGAGGAGTCAGAGGTGTTAAGGATCCAGTGGTCGAGAAGTGTCCAGGAAGATTGATAAGGTTGATGCTAGCTCGAGTTGTGCTATTGAGATTCAGATGTAAGTCATAGCTGGAATAGTTGACAGTGATTCTTCTTATCGAAGATGATCTGATTTGGTAAGAGATGTTGGGTAATAATAGTGGTTGATTCTAATTTCAATACTGTAACCTGGAAGCGATCCTGTTGTTTTGGGGGTGAAGATGTTCTCTTTCAAATCTTTCATTTAACGTCTTTCAGATCTTTTATTATGGCTTTCAAGTTTGAATTTCAGGTTTTAAATTCTCTGATTTTATTATCTTTTGAAAAAAAAATTTACAGGTTTTTAAAGTGTTTTAAAAATGATTTTAAGTGGTGACGTCAGGATCCAGACCCCCGGATTCATGGACCGTCACATAAAGTAGATAGATATAACACATGTCAAAGGTTCATAGATTCCTAACACGAACATTATCGAACCTGTATAATTTTGCATGTTAGGTAAATAACTGTTGCAGGTATATATATTTCAAAACATATATTTAAATAACCAAATCAAAGCATATATCTTCTTATTATACAGGTGGAAATCATTCAGATTTACCCGACAGATAGAGGCTTCTTAGGATCGCCAGTGGAATATCCTTTTAAATAGAAATAAAAACTAACAATATAAACAATACCAATAACTGAGGAGATGACAGGGTACTTGATCCCTCCCAACGTCATGAATGTCAAGAACAAAGGCATCCACTCCATGGAGTTCTGGTGACCTCTCTTCACCATTTAACACAGTCAATGACCCGATGAGAAATTTTGAAAGCTTAGAACATTCACGTTGAAAACAATACAATATATATTTGAAAACATAAAAAAGAGAAATAGTACCTGAACACAGTTAAAGAGATTAGCATTTTCATTTTCAGATTGTAAAGCATACATTGCAGGTAGAGCAACCTTATACCTGCAAATTTTATTCACAATATCATATGCACATTATCGACTGAAACGATAGAAAAAACCCTGAAAGAGATGTATACAGATAAAATAAATCCTTTTTACGGGCTTTGCCAACTTGAGCAGCCATCCAGAAATTAAAGAAACCGGAGATGTCAACAATTATAACAATGTAACGGCAACATATCAACTTCAGCTGTGTCCATCATCTTTCAGAAAGATTGGCAATGAGTCTCTTCTGAAAGCTTTTCTTTCAAGGTGTGATATCCATACATATCACTATATCAGGAGCACCAACACTGGCACCCTCTTGGAGCAAGATCTCTGCAACCTGAACAGCTCCCCGCACCGCACTCCAGTGTAATGCTATTTGTCCAGTATGATCTGCAGCATTCACATCTCTGCCATGCTGCCAGAAGAAATTAATGATAACAAAATCTGGAACTGCAATAGCATACAAAATTAAAACAATTTCAATTCAATCTCGCGTACCAGATTAATAAACTCTTGGTCTTTTAAATATCAGAAGCTGAAAATTTTACAACCACAATACAAAAAAAAAAGGATAAACCACAAATAAAAAAAGGGTAATATTATGATAAACCACAAACAAATAAATGAGCTACATAAGGATAAACCTGAATGTGGAAATAGTGTAAGATCTGAATTAAACTATCAATATTGATGGAAGAATATAGTGATATTAACTCGAAATAGTCCATCATGTAATCATTCTGAGTAGAAGCCAAATCAATATTATTTTTTCCGCAAACCAACCTGTGTAATGTAGCTCAATATAGCATCATATTTATTATAAGAATTCCTAATATTCGGGGTCCACTCTCAATAAGCCATCCTACAATGTTCAGAATTAATTATGAATATGAGGTTACTGGCATTGAGTCACATATGGAAGTGGTAGACCAAAATAGGGAATCACACCCAACAACGAAAAATGAATAGCCTTCCAAGTGAAAGCTCTGTACTACTGTGTCATTGTTCACTGTCTTAATTTCTACAAATCCTTTATATGTAGCATTTACGATGGATGTATGCATTTGAAGTGATTTTTTCTGCGGCCTAATGAGAAAATCAAGCTTGTAAGCCTCTTTGACTTTGAACTTATCCAAATTTCATTAGGCCAGCGACAAAGGATCATCCTGAGTGAATGACTACAGCAAAGCAGTTTACATCTTTTAATTATTACATACCTCATTAGGTTCAAGAATAGATGCATCTGGATTGGCTGGCAAATATTCCGCATGCAAACTATTCTTTTTCATCTCCAAAGCCGCAGAACCTGAAAAGAACATGTCTCAAATTTTCTTCCCGGCACTAAAATTTAACATGTTTTCATTATAGAATTGCATTGCAATATTCCTACAGATCTCAGCAAACGGTTTAGTCTGGACTCCCACGGCTGAATTGAATCTGGTATTTGTCCAAATAGCCTGTTAAAAGCTCAAATCTCTACAAAGAAACAAAGCTTTTTCACAACGAAAGGAGGCATTTCAGATTAGACTAATAAGGTGGGAAACAGTCAATGAATTATAAAAATGAATAAATCAACATGTCTACACACTCACAGACAACCTCTTTTTTTTAACACATCACCATATTTTCAAGTTGTAAGGTGAATCAATTCATTATAAGAGGCAGCACAAAATTAATAATTCTATTAAATGAATAAAATTAATAGATGAAATAATCCGGAACAACTTCATGGGTGGTCATGTGGTCAGAATTAATATGGCCAAAAGCAAACTCATCTTTACCTAATAGAAAATACAGGCAAAGATAACTAATTACAGGAGCAAACAACAAATAGACAACAAAATATCATACAAAATTATAACAGGTAGAGGTATCAAAAACAGAGATGGGTCACAGAAAATTACAAAACTTTTCAGACGATTCCATCCTCACCTGAGCCAGTATATTATGATGTGGATCATGGTGCAATGGTGTCAACTTCCCAGCAGGACCGAACCAAACATTAATCGGCCTAAGCTCCCACCACCAGTATAACAGTAGTATGGGACAACAATGTCCTTCTGTAACCCAGGTATCTGCATTAATGATTATAAAAAGAAAAGTGAGACTGCAGACTTAAGTACCTAACTTACATGTAATGCAAGAATTCTATACAACAACTTATACACATCAGAAGATATGCATGCTTGAAAGTAGAGACTGAAGAAGTACTGTCATTGATCCGAATCCTCTCGAGAAACTCCAAAAATGTGATTAGTTCTTGCTTTCATTCTGTGTTTACTAGTTTTTCCCAACCTTGTAGGTACATAAAGCAAGTATTCTTTTCCAAAGGCAAAGTAAAACATTTCACGAGTTTAAAGAGAGACAAATACGTATATACAACTTGAGGTAACCGATTATAAACTAATAGTTAAGTCAAGTTTACTTACTGCCAGTTCCTTGAATAATAAAGAATATCCAAACTCAAAAATCCAAAACAGGACCGCATACCATTCCTGGATGTGAGAGTGCATTATCCAACTAACACAGTTTAAAAAAGTGAATTACAATTGATATAGACCTATTTAATGCAGCAGTGTCATGTACTCCTTCCACTATTACCAATATGTTACAGATATATGCATGATATCCAACAATTACAAATCGAAGAAGATAAGATCATTATTAAAAAAGATAAGAATGTGGGAAATACATAACCATGAGTACAACGAAGATTTGCAACAATCAGCTCCATCGACAAATATAGTGAAACAACAATAAGAGTCTTATGTAAAAACTACATCTGAAACACTACAAAAACAAAGAACTGATACAATCAATGGAGTCGTTTCGGATTAGACTAAAAAGCAGGCAAGAATTAAAGGGAGAGAAGAAGATTTAACTGTAACAATCGGAATGAGTTTCGAAAAGTTCGGATGTATTACATGATTTAATGCGACATCTCGTCCAGGGATGAATGAGCAGCGCATATCGAAGCTCAATCAAAGCGGGAAGAAGCAAGAAGGGACGGAAACTTTACCCCATCACCAGCATTTAAATCAGACCCATCACCGGGTTCCATCAATTAAAGCACAGACAACTACAGCTGAGAAGCTGCAGAAATCAAAGAATGATGCAAGAAATCAGTACATATAGATTGTAGATAATAAGCTGAAAAATGTGAAGATGCAAGAATGAAAGTTTACCCCCAAAACCTAAGCCCTGATTTTGAATGAAGATTTTCAAGTGCGATACACAATTTGAGGTGAGGAAAAATACGGGAGAGGGATGACCAACACGTGGGAGTATACAGATGGAATGAGCGGCTTGGATGTGATAAACGTATGGGTAGAAGTATAGCTCAGTGGAAGATTTGATAATACGGTAGATACGGCTGGGTAAAGTAGTCATTTCAATGGTATTTTGGCAACAGGCTTTATAATATAGATAGATAGATGATAATATAAAACTAAAAGAATAAATAAGTAATAGTAAATTTGTAAACATAAGTTAAAAGTATATGTATTCTTATAAATTTCTCTAAAAAAAAAACTCTCGCATACAAATACAAATTAACCAAAAATATTATACATTGCAGAATCTTCAACATCAGGGACAGTACCAGAATCTTTAAAATTTAAACTGGCCAGGATCTTGAACATAAATCACTCTATATCAGGCTCACTAATTTCTCCTCTCATCTTTGTAAAAATCATTTTGTAAAATTTTGTTATTCAAAATATGAATACATCTGAGAGATATATAACGAGCATATGATATCATGAAATATATTTCAAAAATACATAAAAGATTAACAAAAGGCTGATCATAATAAATAATGTTGCGAATAATATAATAATGCTACTAAACAAGCACAATGACAAAGGTTAAAATTAAGACATGACCAAAAGGACGAGACAAGAGATTACTAATGCACAAATAGTTCTGCCTTAAAAAAATAATATAACTTCTAATTTTATTTTTATTTAATTTAAAATTAGATTTATTATCGATAAATATTTTTTTATCATTTTAAATATACTAGATTTTAACCCGTGCGAAGTACGGGCGAGTATATAATTCATAATTTATTATTTATAAGTTGAATTTTAAAATTATCTTAGTATTTTAGTATAATTGGAACATCAATTTATAAGTATTTTTAGTATTAATATATGTTATTAATAATAGTTATATTTTTTTCAACTAATTATATTTAAGAGGATATTGATAAGGTTTTTGTCTTGTAAATGATGAGTGTTTTTAGTATTTGAAATTGTTTAATAAAAAACAGTAATAGACCTACATATGTTGTAGACTTTAGTTGCATAAAAAGAGTACTAAACCAAAAAGAACATGACCAAACCAAAAATTCGTACGGCTACAAATTTTACCAATTATATCCATACTAGCCTTTAACCCGTGCGAAGCACGGGCGGGTATATAGTTTGTAATTTATTATTATAATTAAAATTTTAACATTATTTTATTAGTATTTTAGTATTAGTGGATTGAATTTTAATTAAATTATATTATTCAACTGACTATATTTTCTCCCGATTACTTAAAAATGGAAAAACCCTAATTTGTATATATATATATATATATATATATATATATATATATATATATATATATATATATATATATATATATATATATATCAGGATTTTAGTACATTTAATCCGAATTTAGCACACGTAAATTTAAAAATAAAAAATATCAGAAAATTCAAATATTTTCCAAACATAACCGATCGTGTAATACCTTTGAAAGATTCAGTAATCTAACCAATCGAATTTCAATGTAATTTTGTAATTTTGGTTTTTTTGACAACAATAACTTTTAAGATTAGAGTTAGAAAGGGTTATGTAATGGTTCGTGTTTATATTGAAATAAAACACGTTAAAATTAAAAAAAAAGTTATATAAAGCTTCTTGTTAAAAGAATATATTCAAAATTGTATATTTATAATTTTATTTATAACATTATTATAATTTTTTTATAATGGATTGCTATAAGTGTTTTTAGTATTTGAAACTGTTTAACAATATAATACTAATAGACTCCACATTTGTAGACTTGTAGTACCAAAAGGAGAGTATCAAACCAAAAAATATAACTAAAACCTTGGACTACAAATTATACCCATGTTGGCTTATTATAGTATTGTATTGTATTATTATAGGTTAGTATTAGCATAGATTAAGAATTAAAAATAAAATTTTATAAAGTAATTTAAAAACGTCCCGTGCATTGCCCGAGCTAAATCCAGTAAAGACTATAGTTGAGAGAGAGTAGGTAACGACGTCGTAAAGTGGTGATCTGGATATAAGAAAAATCGAAGGGGGTGGGGTTTAAGGATTGGACGAGTGAAATGGGAAACCCGAAGCAGAAGTGGACGGCGGAAGAAGAAGAAGCCCTCCGAGCCGGCGTCGCAAAGCACGGCACTGGCAAGTGGAAGAACATTCAGAAAGATCCCGAATTCAATCACCATCTCTACACTCGCTCCAATATCGATCTTAAGGTCTGATTTCTAAACCCCTCTTTCTTCCTTTGTTTCTTTTGATTGATTTTGATTGTGTTAATTAAGCCGTCTTGTCCTGTGTAGGACAAATGGAGAAACATGAGTGTGAGTGCTGGGGGGCAAGGCCCTAGGGACAAGTCATCAAGGCTAATCAAACCCAAGTCGGAGTCGGATGCTGCGGATGCCTCGTATACTGCTCCCACTCCGCTTCTTCTTACCAACATACACACTCCTGCTGCCTCTTCCACCCCACCTGTCACGGCTTCTTCCACCGCTCCCGCACCCGCGTCTTCCATTTCACCCACCCATGATGCTTTGCCCGCTCCCGCTAATGATGCTTCCAAATGCTCTCTCGATGTCAAGACTGCTTCGAAGTCTGTCCCCACCCCCTCAATTTACATACGTACATACATAGTTGCTACTCGTTTCTTGTGTTTTTCGTATTTTTTATTTTCGTTTACCAATTATCTACTTTTGATTTCCAGGTATGACAATATGATCTATGATGCACTTAAGAATCTAAATGACCCAAATGGTTCTGATGCTACCGCAATCGTCAGCTTTATTGAGGTTTGGAATTCAGTATTACCTCTTAGTTTCTATATTTCATATACTATCCGATTCTATCTTTTTTCGGTTTTATGTATATAGTAATATTAATTCAAGACATACATGAAACAAATTATTCTTAAGAATTGTCGTCAAATCAACAAAGTTTTTGTTGTGCAAAACAATTCCAAGCTTTTGTTTAATGGACATAGTTAAAATGTACCATGCCTGGGTTATGTTGCCATTTTAAGCTTATTACATTTCCTGTCGTATATCCAAAATTTTCCATCCATAAAACTTCTAAGCCAAATATGCTACCTTCAGATAAGAGGGCATTGTGAAAACTGCTTGTAAAACGTGCACTATGTCTCCTTCACTGAAGTGATAATTACGTTACTCCAGTACAATTTTGTTAAGAAAAGAGGTGCATGGGAGGGTGCGATGGGGAGTTTTTGGTTTGCATTTATATGTAATATTGTACAACTCTCTAGTTAGTAGTTACAAGACATGTAGTTATATCTGCAAGTACTGAAGCTGATCAAGGTATTTATAATTTGATAAATTATACAGCAAAAGCAAGAGGTGCCCCAAAATTTCAGGCGGTTACTGGTCTCTAGGCTACGGAGGCTTGTTACACAAGAAAAACTTGAGAAGGTAACCCTTTATGTTAGCCTGTTTCCCTTTTCTTCTGATGAACATTTAATGTTGCTTATTTTTGCATAACCCTTATGCCTGAGATGCATCTAGCTGTATGATTCACGATTTCATTTGAGACCTAGGCAATAAGTTTGGTGCCTAAAATTTTGCATGTCCATATGTAGCAGTTATTGCCACAATAAGCGTTATTGCTTGTGGCCAGGGTGATTGCCTAAAGAGCAGGTACTTGCCAAAGCCTGGTTGCTTGGCCGAAATTTTCAGCATTATAAACTAAAAACCTAGAAAGCAGGGATACTTCACTCACCCGCCGCACCGCGCACTGAATTCTTGGAGATTCTTCGATACTCGGGGATTCTTGGGGATTCTTTTTATATAATTAATTCTGTGATTAGTTAAATAATCTATCACTTAACTACCTTATAATGTGATAATTGTGTTATTAAATAATTATATTGTATATTGTTAAGGATATTGAACTTATTTATTCAATTATTTGATTTAAATATAAATATAACTCTTCAAATACATGTATAAAATATATTGTTAATATATTAATATATGCCGAATCCCCCGGCACCCGAATCCCCATAATTTTAGATTTGCCGAATTCTCGTATCCCCGTACCGCGCAACCCCGTACCCGCACCCGCACTCATGCTTCCTAGCTAAAAACATATGTTCGGATGGCATCAAGAGAAAGGAAATCACACACTATTTACTTGTTGGATTTCGACTAGCTGCTTCCTTCTGTGTTCACAATATGTGCGTCCATGATCATGTGTTGACTGCTGAATGGAAAAGAATAACATAAATTCTATTTTGTGTAGTTGTGTTGCTACTTATACAAGTGTCGATGATGGAAACTAGAAATCTTAACCGTATAATGAATGTACACTCAATGAAGTAGAATATGTGTGGTTTAGTACAACGGCTAAAAGGCTAGAAAATAGGCTGAGAAGGGATGAACAGAAGATAAAACATATTCCCACACAGAAGCAGAATGTCCAATAATTCCACATTTGTTTTTGTAAAATTTATAAATCAATCATATAATTAAATTCCTGATTAGCTATAAGATGCGTAGGTCTCTGTATTTGGCATGATAAATAATTAATCTAAATTTTTATTTTGTTGATGTATATTACCTTATATGTAATTGTCAGACGTAATAGATAATGGCAACATGAAATTTTCTATGCAATTTTACGATTTACCTAAACAATAACATAACATTATTAACAAGTAATTATTTCTTCTTTGCATTGTTTTTCCTTGTCTTGGAGTGGAGTATGATGGATTAATAAAATTGATTAAGATTGAATTACTTGAACCTTAGGGAAGATTACTATAAATTGGTTAGACCATAAACTTACTTAGAAGTGGTCATTATGTTAAAGTAGACCATTGTAGCTGAAAACTCCTATTTGCACACATGGATGTTGGCTAATGGAATCAGTCATGCTGACAACGCATTCGAAGTAACAAATATAATTTAATGGATTTAAATATAAATTTTGATTTTTAAAAAATTGTACAAATGTTCATTGTCCAGTTTATTATAATCTAATATGGCTTTTAAGGAGGTTTCAGTACATACATTGAGGCATACAAATAAGGAGGTACCTTTCACTATATGATATTTTTCATTGTACTTCTAGTGAGTTTGTTAAAGTTGCCTTGTTAAAGTGGCACAGGTTAGTACGTAAAATACTGGCCAATTGCTATCCACATATATTATTGTTAGTCATATTTGCTGCTTGCAATCAGAAACCCGGCGAGAGTATTTTAGTTGGGTGTGAGGATTAATTAGTAGAATGTATATATTACAATATACAACATGGTTGTATGTGCGTTCTTGTACAATTGAACCTCGATTAAGTAATAATTGATTAATTAACTTCATGTTGTCCTAATATCCTCCATTTCTTCCTATCCCTTGGTCACATCCTATTCTATAATTTTTCTCAATCAAACCCTCAAATTGTAAAACCGCATGATATATAATATATTTATATGTTTTTTTTTGGTTTTCTCATTTACTCCTTGCAATTTCTATTATTCTGATTGACAGAGTCAGACCTTGGATGAGAAATTCAATAAATTGACCTTAGCAAGAAATCTATTATTTGTCATCATTAATGTTGGAAACATGCGCAATTGCAGTTAACTTTCCTGTTTCTGATGCTTCTGGTCTTTAAGATGAAGAATATGTTATAGGATGTCTTTTTCCGTAGAATTCGACATGAAGATTGCACATGCTAAGTAGTTACATTTATTAGATATTAGGAGTGTATTATTATATGTAGTTGCTACCTCATGTAATGTCATCCTTTCTGAAACTGATATGGTCTTTTGAATGTGGGGATTGCAAGATTTGATCATTAGTTTTTACTCGATAAGGTTTATCATATGACAGGATTGATAATAAATTGTTACGAGTTGTTGCATTATTCCAATGCAGGTGCATAATTGCTACAGAACTAAGAATGATGCTGCACCTGGAGCAAAGGGCCCTACCCCTAAACCAAAAGATATCCGGCCTAGACAGCCTCAACCGACTTCTTATCTTCCCGATACAGTACATGATGCTGCTAAAAATGCAGCCTTCAAGATTGCTGTAGCAGACAATAAAGAATCTGTAGCAGCCGAAGCAGGTAAAGAGTCCGATAGGATTAACAAAATGACTGAGGATGCGGAAATGTTGCTTAAGGTTGCAGAAGATATTTTTGATCGATGTAAGTCTAATTTAGCTGGCTGCAGCTACAGTATTTTTTCCATTTACTGAACAGTTTTTCTGTTTTCTTGCTTATTGTTTCTTATATTTACCCTAATTTTATATCATACCGTTTGCAGGTTCCCGTGGTGAAATTGTTATGGTCTCCTAGCATAGGAATTTTCGATCTATTACGCGTAACTCAGTCATCCTCGCACTATATTAAGCACAGATTACTGGGTGATAAAAAGTATCAGTTGGAAAATTGTTTGATACTGCCATCAAAGCAAATGTACAGAAATTTTTCTGCAGCTTCATGTTTGTTGAAGATGGTTTTTTGGATTAGACATGTAGTGCTCGATCTGCATTTGTCTGGATTTATTATGCTGGAATTTCAGTTTTTTAGTTGGCTGTTGAATGCACTATTGACTAGGAGTATTTATAACCATGTATTTTTAAAACATCGGCCTAGACGTATCAATACCAGTCTCCTGTACAGTGGTACTATATTGCTTTGTTCATTATTTATTTTAGGTCATGCCAGATTAATTGGGGTGAAGCCCAATTTGCCTCGTATTTTACAAAATAGATGTTATTATAGACGTAATCTGTCGACGTATGTGTATGTAAATGTTTGCGAGGTAGATAGGCTTATAATGTACGTACGGGTATGAGGAATGTTTACTTGTGGACGGATGTAGGGGATTTTTTGGTGCCTGTTCATGTTGCAAGTGAGTCTCTAACGTAGTTACTATAGAATACGATTCTGATATAAAAAGAAAAATGCATACATTTTTTCTAATGTTTTTCATGATGTATAAGAGGTCTGAAAGCGGGACAACGGACGGAGTAACAGATTAACTGATTAAGTAATCCAGCCTGGTATCATCTGATATTTCTCAATCCACGCATCATACTCAGGATTATTCTTTGTTGTTTTGTTGCTAGCTGCGTGTACCTTGAATTGGGGTGGACATATATTGGTACCATAGATAAAACTTGTAAGTTTTCTTCAACAGGGTTGATTTGAGGCAACTATAAGTTCGATCAAATTCCATCGGAAAAAAGCCAGAAAATCTGGGAGCTGTGAAGTTCCTGCCATAAAATGGAAAAATGAAGAGATTTTCAGATGACGTTGAAGTTTTTAGGCTGTAATATCATGAAAGAATATGTATATATATATATATATATATATATATATATATATATATATATATATATATATATATATATATATATATATATATATATATTTAGATGAGGTTTCAAACTCACACTTTCACCATAATAATGGGTATTGTATATATAACAAAATATGTCAGAAAATGAGGAAAATGAAAAGTTTGTAACATATTATTAATATATTTTTGATATAATTTTTGAAAATTAATAGTCGGAGGTTGTTGCTTGCTATGAGGACATAAACCTTTATAATTGAATCTAAGATATTATCTGAGTATAAATGAATCATAACATTATCATAAATATCAAATTGGCTAATTCTAGTTAGAAAATTAACATGCATGCACGGAGGTCTCATTACTATTTGTGAGTTGAAATCAATTAAAAGTTGTTATCTAAAATCCTACAAAAATTTTATTCTATGTTCTCCAACATTTTTTGAAATAAATAAAATTTTGAATATAAACCAAAAGTAAATATATAGTTAGTATTTAATAAGATTTTTGAACAATTTTATATACATAATAATCATGCAAATTAAAAATACTTAATGGTAATTTTGAAATTTTAATAGTTTTATTCTCTGTTTTAAAAGTCGATGTTTAATCCGGGAAAAAAAAAATAATCAGTGTTTAATCAAATCCGCTTTAATTAAATTTCCGATTAATCCCTCGTCAATTCAATTGCATTAGTTCACTGATTGGGAGCATTTCAATTCAAACAGTGGCAACCTCCTCCTCACACTAATCTGAAACAGTGGTGATTGTTGTAGCCCGTGTGAGATGGTGGGAAGAAGCCAAGTAAAAGTGAATGAATTAGATTGCAGGAAGTGGGACGAAGATTTGTACAAGACCTCAATTCTCCAAGACAGATTAAACCCCACTCTTACTATCTTCAGAACCGCCTTTCCCCCAAACACGTCTCTCAATCCTCACCTCATCGTCGCCGCCTCCAGTGACGGCTCCATCGCCTCCTACGATCTCAGTTCCGGAAATGCTGCTCGGCATCAAAAGAAGTCAGTCGTCTCCATCAGCTTTTATATTCGCATTCTCTAATTATTTGCTAATGTTATGTTTACATTCCCTAGTTTCGTAGTAGCACAACCGAATTGCTTCCTCAAAGCTCATCACGGTCCTGCTTACGATGTCAAATTCTATGCCTCTGCTCAAGATGAGGCCTTGTTGTTGAGGTACTGCTATCCGTATATTATAAATGTACTTGAATAATAACCACTTACAAATGAAATTTGGTTTTTTTTAATCTTCACGCGTTTTAACTTCTCAATTTACCAATTTTCGTTCCAGACACCTATTTGTATGTGTATAAATTTATGCGTGTGATACATGAAATACACCTCATATGTTCAATTCCAATCTTTCCTTTCTTGATATAATCTTTGCTTTCTTTATATATATTGTGTAGTTGTGGAGATGATGGTCATGTTCGTGGGTGGAAATGGAAGGATATGTTAATACCTGAGGACGATTGTTCACAAGGTAATTAACATAGCTGAGATATATTGTTATATATTGTATTCGTTGCTAATCAAAGGTTCAAGCAGATTAGAATCAGAGTAGATGGCTAAGGTTATATGTCAGTTGCCAGTTAGAAGGTTGTGTTTGAATTCATGTCAATGTTTCATTTATTGCATATTCCAAACTGGAAGCCCTTTGGCGATTCTGCTTGTTTAACAGTGTCTTTTCAAAATTTGTCTCGTAGCTTTAGTATAATAATTAGAAAAGATATGTTCTAGTCCCATTCATTAATCCTCTGATTCATTTGAAATATCATGGCTTAATAAATAATATACAACCTATGATGCTCAGACTCTCTTATAAGGATCCGACACAGACATGTATCAGGGTGTCAGATCTCTTGAACAACAATATCAAAGACTAAGGGACACGTTTTAGAAGGATCCGACACTTGGATTTAGCTACTGCAATTATTATTTTTAACTAATATGATAGTTCTTATAAATAAATACCTATCTTTCTACTATAATGCATAACAAAGAATCTCACAAATCAAGGCAAGAGTTGCTTGTTTATCTTCTTTTACATAAATTTCACCTATGTTTCTTCATATATTTTCTTATACATCCATGTTTCTTCATATATTTTCTTCTTCTTCTCTTCCTTTTAGAGATATCTTATTGAAATTAAAGATAGGTAACTGAATGGGTTGTCTAAGATGGAACGTCTGATTTCTGGATGACGTTTTGATCTAGATCCCAGTGTCAGTTTTGTGTCCTGTGGACATGGGTATGGCTGGGTTTTGTGGAGAGTCCGAGCATCGCAATATACAACTAGATTGTCTCACAAGTGTCTCCATTTTACTCTAGATACATCTTCAAATTACTGTACGAGCTAAAGATCTTGTTCTTTTCGATGAAAAAAGGTTATATAATTAAGGACAATCAAAGATACTGTAAAATGAGAAAATGTAGTTGCTTCTATGATTAAACATTTACTTAGTTTGACAATTTCTCTTTTTTGTGAAATATCGATATATATATTATTTGCAGTTGCAAAAGAATATATGGTGTAAATAATGAATATTCTTTTCTCAGCATTAATATACTGTTTTGAATGGTTTTCTTTTGGCAGGATGTGATTTGAGACCAGTTCTTGAATTAGTGAACCCCCAGCACAAGTTAGTTATCTTAAATATCTTAATTTTTTTTCATTTTAATGGTTATGAATGGATTCTTGAATTTGTTACTTTGTACTTTTAAGTGTTTTTGGTCAGATCTTGCTATATATGAAGTGGACAATTAAAAGTAGATTATTTACCTAAGACAATTGATCATCTAATTGTTTAAAAACCTTGCGGAGAAACGTATGGTTAATGCCATCAAACTTGAGCACTTTGATGTGGAACAACAATGGACATAGTAGAGTATTTTTATATATGTTATTAATCAAGGGTCCTGTTACCTGACAACCGCGTGTCAGGTAAGGGTTATCTAACACACTGTACGGGGGCCGTTAGATCTATATTTCAAGGGCTCAGATCCAATCTTGGGTTTTTAATGTATCCGCGGATATTTTCTGCGGAAGGGAAAACTCCTTATCCGCGGATATATTCCGCGGAAGGGAGTTTTCCCTATCCGCGGATATTTATAGCGGATACATTAAAATCTCAGATTGGATCTGAGCCCTTGAAATATAAATCTAACGGCCCCCGTACAGTGTCTTAGATAACCCTTCCCAGACACGCGGTTGTCAGGGAACAGGACCCATTAATCAATACATATATATATATATGTGTGTGTGTGCGCGCGCGCGCGCATATCTATCTATCTATCTATATATATATATATATATATATATATATATATCTCGACAACATTCGAAAGAGATTTTTCTTACATTCGAGAGAGATCCTTCTTATATATAGAGCCCTGTAGTATACCATCACAAATCATTAGTTTGATTACAATTATTTTGTAGAATATATATAAAATGTGATCCCAATGTATAATACAATGATATATATTTTATAACTAATTTAACACTTCAATTTTGAATTAAAAGGTTGATTTTCAAAATTGGTTTTGTAGTAGAATAATTATTATTCTGTTATCTGAATAATGTTGGAATATTGCATAATTTTCAATGATTCTTAAAATAAAAAAGGTCATAATTTCGTTTTTGATTTACTGATTAAAATTTGTAATTTATTCCATAAACATATAATAAAGATATGTTTTATGTATATTTTCTAATAGTATACTACGAAACTCTATATAAGAGAGTACTCTATGGAGTTTATATATATATATATATATATATATATATATATATATATATATATATATATATATTGTTATGAGCAAAAATAAACATTCGCTAATGGAAATAAGGTAGGGAAGAGCCCTTCATTAATGGAAGGGTGTGCCTCTTTTATGGGCTGAGCCTAAGCCTGTCAATGGATCAACTCTGATCCAACTGGATTTGATTCGAGGTCATTTTAGCATATAGGGATTGAACTAAAAAAAATCCGAGTTTTATTTTGATCTGATGAATTTTTTTTTGATAATATATGGATCAGATAGGGATTTAGGATAATTTGATCCGTTTAATATCCAATCCGGTTTATACATATATATATATATATATATATAGGCAATTGATCAAATACAAACCAATCTTAAAATAAAAACTAAAAACTACTATTGAAACTCTTGTAATTACTATATGCACCCAGCTAAAACAAATCATATGTCTGCCCCACCCACTTGTAATTAGTAAAACTCAGAATAGAACTACTCCCACCCACCTACATCTCTCCCCGACCAACTTTCACAGCTCCCCCATCTTTCGTGATCGGAGCTTCTCCACCCAACACCCCCAGCCCAGATTTCCCGACCCCGTTGGTATGGTACATTCCCGACGTTCTCGCCAAGAAATAAAGGAAGAAGACGAGCTTGTTTTATGCTGCACATACACACACATATACACACAATACATCATTTCACCAGATCCACCCTTCATCTCCCCCGTCATCACATCATCGTTTGTTCCCCGCCATCACTACCTCCGTCCATTCTCCATCATCACTACCTCCGACTTTTCCCTTCCCCTCCCCCAATCTTTTTTCGACGACCTCTCTCTTAATCTCTTGGATGACTAGAGCTCAGTCGTGGATTTTAGTGTTGTTAAAGCTTGATATAGTTGTTGATATAGTTATAAAAATCGATGATTTCCGCTATACAAATTAGTGATATTCGGTTTATAAATTAGTGATATTTGTTTTACAAATTAGTGATATTCGCTTTAGAAAATAGTGATTTGTGTTGCTGAAATCAGTGATTTCTATGTCTTCTCCATGACTATATCTCAGATTGTCTGCCACGTTAATTCTCAGACATAAAAATTACAGATCGAGGAAGATGAAGATTGGAGAGGGTGAGTTTGTGTTAATTGATTATTGTTTTGTATGTATATGTTGTTTATAGTTTTGTATGTATATACGGTGTATATCAGTTTTGTATAGAAGCGGCACGTTAGTTGAGCATCTGTAGCTAGGAAAGTGGGCTGGGCTGGTTAGAAAAGTAGGCTGGGTCACAGGTTTTTAGTTTTCAGATTTAGGTGGTTTGTAGTTGAATAGGACTATATATATATATATTAAACTTTATATTGAATGTTACATATATATAGGGTCCCGCTCCAGTCTAAACTCCTTATGGTACAAACATACAAACCAGTAATTATGACAATAATATTTAGTAATTATTAGGTTTTAATTCAACAAATATATATATATACATCCGATCACCACCGCCACCACAATCACCTTTAATCACCACAACCATTCATTCCCGCTATCGTCACTGGTTTTGGCAACCATCGATTTCACTAATGGAATACAGTAGAGGGGGCAATAATTGATTTATTCAAAATTATATAAGGTGGAGCAGTGACGGTGTTGGGGTGGGTGTGACGAAGGGGGTGGCGTCGGGGATTGGCAGCGACGGGACGGGCGGTGACGGGGAAGGTGAGGCAACCGTGGGTGGAACTTGGATAGATGTAAATGGAAGATTATCAGTGCACCAATAAGGGGTTTAGTGATTCTGTTCAAACATTTATTGATTCTGTTCAAAACATTTAGTGATTGTTTGTACCTTTGTACTATAAGGAGTTTGTATTTGAACAATTGCCTATATATATATCAACTGTTCAAATACAAACTACAAACTAATATGATCCCTTGGAGGAATGTAATCTAAAGGCCCCCCAAAAGTCATCACATACAATTAACATACACCTTCCCACACTTGTTCCTACATCCCACAGAATCCCCTATGTTTTTAATTTGAATTTTCCCATCAACCGGTTAACTTTTTTTGAAATCTGACCTCACTGTATTTTTATTCATCTCCCAACGGTCAATTTACATACCATATATGCTATATTTCGATATGATTTAGAGATTTTTTATTTCTGTTTGTAGTCTTCATTCTAAGAATGGTTTGCAGTACAGTAGGACCCTATATATATATATTATATTATAATAAAAATATTTTACCTAAATCTCCTCATTACATGGGCTTCCGCTGAAGGGCTAATAAATTTACTTTTGTGGTTTGGATTTTGTTATTGTACTTGTATTCCTAGATATTGCAGAATTACCAAAGATAGATAGACTTTTGTGATTTTGTAACAAGTCAATTTTTTGTAAAGCTAAAATAATTTAAATGGAAGGGATATCTTATCCGACACTCGTGATCCTAAAAGACCAAGATCAGGATTTAAATCTACCTATAGAAAATTCGACGCTGATTCAATCTGAATTAGATAAAATAATTGGATATGGATACGGATTTAGGTCAATCCGATTCGAACCCGATCCATTGACTAGCCTAGTTGAGCCGATGAAGGAACATGCACACCCTCTGGGGCCGTGATGCTTGAAGAAGATGACTTGTGTGAATTGTATAGTGGATGAGAGTATAGAATAGCTCTTTCCTTCGGGAAGGGTGTGTTCAAGTGAAGTTCAAAGAAGATTTTGAAAGTCTCCTTGAAGTAGGAAGCCTATGTCTTCCATTCGACTATGATTTGCAATCCTGTCATTTGTCGGTTTATCCTCATTCGGGGCTTGAGCTGATCTTATCATTCATTGAAGGCCCTCCGCGGTTATCTGAAGATGATCGCGTGTTTTGATCTTGCATTCTTATGGCCTTTACTCATCGGGAGATTGGGATGATCATATGTCCTGGTTGTCTAGGGGAGACCTTGCCCTGCATTATAGTGGATTACCCTCACTGAAGGGTAAAGACTCGTCCATGCACATTAAGGATCGTTCGCGGCTAAGGCTGAGCATAACCGAATTGGTGTCGAAAAACCAAACTGAACTGTGCAAATTTGGTTCGGTTTGGTTCTAATTTTATGAAAATTCGGTTTATTCGGTTCAGATTGAATATATCAAAATACAAATCGGTTTGGTCTGATTTTTAAAATATTTTGGTCCAAATTGAATAGTATGAATAATATAAATTTTAAATTTTAAATTACATTATATATTATAAGCTAGAATTATAATATCTGATTTCTAAATTTAGTTATATCAATCTTGGTGAAGTGGTGGTGATTAATTGATATTATTTCTTTGGTAAATTATGATTTTTAGCTTTATTTATAATATTAGTATAGTACAGATAATATAAATTTAAAATATCTATTTATATATATATTATATGCTAGAATTATAATATCTAATTAGTAAATTATGTTATACCAATCTTGGTGAAGTGGTGGTGATTAATTGATATTATTTTTTTGGTAAATTATGATTTTTAGCTTTATTTATAATATTATTCATTTAATTTTTAAAAAATTCAGTTCTTTTGGGCCGGACTGGACCAAACTGAATTTTTTCGGTTTGGTCGGATACGGTCTATAATAGAATTTGGGTTCGGTTCGGGAAATAAGTGGTATTTTGGTTTTCGGTCTATTCTCGGACTGAACCGACGAATGCTCACTCTAGTCGTTGCTAAACCATGTGTCTCTCAATCCGAGGCATACTTAGAGCTGTCAGTGTTACCTCCGATCGTACTTGTGAAGTTGTCTAGATTGGAGTGCTGTATTGGGCTCAATGGCCAAGTCCTGATGCACTAAGCTCTTTTCTGAATTTCTCGGAACCGCCTCCATGAAAGACTTTTGAAGATTCTAGAAGCCACGCCTGGGCTATGGGCCACCGCCTTGGCCATGGGCCATCCACAAGAAACCCACTTCTAATAGGTTAAGGTTTTTTGGCCTCCAAAACTACGTATAGATTGATCCTTATAAATACAGGGTACGTAGATTCATTAAAGGGATCGAATGTTGAGAGCAAGAAAGCAATCTACAATCCCCTTGATCATAACCACCAGTTTACACACAAGCACTCCACTCCGACGAAGTTCCCGTCGATTAACCACCGTGATAGATTTTAGTTCTGGCAACGAACCTCATCTTTGTTTATTATCAAATTCTTTCATCAACATATATGTATGTATGTATGTATATATGTGTGTGTGTGTGTGTGTATTTATATGTGCAAAAGATCAAATAGAAATCAAGAGAAACACCCCCATATGACATCACCTACCCCTTATATGTCATCACATACCCCAGTATGACATCACCTACCCATACCCATCTTGACCGCACTCTATCCACCCTGAGCCCACTAGAGTTTCACCAAGGCTACAAACTGGCCTCAAACAGGCTCCAGGCGTGCCCATGAGCCCGCACTAGGCCTTTTTTCGTTCCCACTAGACCCATCTGGATTCCACGAGGCCCCACCCGATCCCCACCAAGACCCACTTGGGGGTCCATTCCCAGGCCCCAGAACCCTTCCTATTCTCTTGGTATCGATTTGGTTTCTATTTTACTTTTTTCTATTAGAGTTTATATGTGCTAATGATCAAATATAAACCACTTAAATAAAAATCAAGAGAAAACTCTATTAGAGGTTTGGGCCAAATTGAAGGTATGCCCGGATGAATCACTTATTATTGATGTTTGGTAGTGAGTGGATTAAAAAGTGGTTTGGATTTAATAAACTGATTTTGAAGAGACAATTGTCATGTGTCTACCAAACGTTTAAAAGGCTAATTTTAACAAGTATTTACCAAACGATTTCATTCTAAAGAGTTAAATAAATCTGTTAGTCAATTACTTTTGAGAAAAAAGTAACTTTTAATTTATCCGTTTGGAAAAAATTATTGGTATTTAGAACTTATCAAGTGTGAAATTATTAATATGATAATACAATATTTTAAAGTAGTTGTTAGAAACTAATATACACACCGTTACCCCTCAAATACTTAACGTTAATGTTGGTTTTTGATGGAATGGTGGGTCAGGGTTACAAACTGAAAGCTACTACAAACTTTGGGGTACGAACTACCATGTTTCAAAGTGGGGTACTCTCATTTGCTAATGACCTAAGGTCCAAGGGTACAAAGTGCACTCATCTCTAATATAAATTACATAATTCTTAAACAATTAAAAGGGCGTCTCTTTTGTTCTTTCGGAGAAGGGTAGCATGTTTTGGTGCTATGGATACTATTGTGTTAACTTTTGCGTATACATACACACATCATGTATGTGAATACTATGTGGGTAGTGGTGAAACTTAAAAAACAAGGCATTCTCCTGTACTCATACCATGTAGTCTTTACTATACAGCAAAGATATTCTGCTTAGATAATGAGAAGTTAGCAAAAGGTTGAATGTTTTGATTGCTTATGCTGTAATTTTTGCACCAGAAAGGCGTCTCAACCCCACATTAGTATGAATTTGTTCGCTTTTGGTATAGTTCTTCCTACTAATGGATCTATGAGCTTCTGATGCGGGACTTGGGTTAAAACCCAACAACCATCCCCTCAATCCAACAAACCACACAATTGACAGCTTGTGGTCTTATCTCATGCATATTGATTGGATATGCCCAATTATCTTACATAACAGATCTTATACCCCTGTTATTTACCTAACATAACACCATATTACCAGTATGTAAGTAGCCAATCATTCCCTCAAACCAACAAAGATAGCTTGTGGTCTTACCTCATGAATATTGTTTGGCTATGCCCAATCATCTTGTATCATCATTATTACATAGCGGATGTTATACCCTGTTATTTACCTGACTGAACCTCTTATAAATAAATACCTATCACATTCTATTATAATGCATCACAAACAATTGCACAAGTCAAGGCAAGAGTTGCTTCTTATCTCTTTAACATCAACATCGCCTCTGTTTCTTCATATATTTGTTTTATCCATCTCTTCATCTTAGAGATAGGTTATTGAAATTGAAGATAGGTCACTGAAATTAAAGATTGGTTGTCTAAGCTCAGTCTAATTTCTAGATGACGTTTTGATCCGGATCCCAGTGTCAGTGTCGTGTCCTGTGGACGGGTATGGCTGGCTTTTCTGGAGAGTCCGAGCATCACAGACCTGGATAAATTTATTGAATACATCAAAAGCAATAACTTTTACAAACAATTGTATGCTTATTGTTCTTGTAATTTGGACTAGCTGCCTTGATTTCATTTCATTCAAGGAGGTCCTCTCCCTTTCAATATCACTCTATTAGAAACTTGGATGCATAGTAGTAAGTAAAGATATAAAACGAAGAACCACCATCCTGGAAAAGGACAGTGACAACAACATTACCATGACATGAATCAGTCTAGGATAATGTGCACAGAACAAAAAATTATAACCGGACCAATAGCATACTAGACCCTGGCATATAGTCTGTCGGGCATGCTACTAGGTGAAGACAAAAATCAAATAAGCACCGTACTGGAGAAGGACATTGACATCAAAATTTCCATGAATCAGTTTGGGATCATGTGGTACAGCTAACAGTGATCATAACTGGACCAAAAAGACTGGACCCTAATAACATAGCTGCAATTATAATATTGGGCTATGGGCCTCAGCAACCTTTAGGAGTCATATAATGATATTTTAACTCTAGTTTCTGGTCTCTGTGCACTTATAAAGCTTGATTTTGTCTGTCATAGTTTGCTGTAATGATCTTGCACCTAATGTATGTGTTTTCCTTTCTCTCAGAGGTCCTTGGAATGCTCTCTCCCCTATACCAGAAAACAATGCCATTGCTGTTGATGAACAGGTAATTTTACTCATTTATGGTTACAATCAATTGCTTTTCTTTATTTCTGTATTTTTTTGTAAGTGGGATGTACTTCCAAATTGCCAAAAGGAGAATCTTATTTATTTCAATCATGGAGGGTTATTATGGCTGCTGCTAGTATATTTTAATTTGACAGATATCTCTTCGACTTATATTATGCATATAAATGATGGCACCCTTGTCAGAGTTTTCTTATATGTTCAGTTATAGAAATTGCTTATGGAGACAATATCAACCTAATGCATTTTTACATCTTATAGCACATCAAATAAAAATGCAAAATTTTGAGTCTTTTTTTAGACGTCGGTAATACAGGTGATTTAGTAAATTAACTTTAAAGTAATGACAATGGATAATCATACTTCTGTATGGATGAAGTCATACACTGGAGTGTCATGAAATCTTTCTCTTTTGGGAAAAATTCTGTAACCCAGAACCAGATGATAGCATATTCCTATCGCTAGGAGACTGGGGCTTAATATATTGGCAAACCAGCCACCTTTACTGTCAAAAGTTTTTAATGTTCTTTGTAGAATTTCTTTACATCCTGTTACTGCGAAAAAAATGGATACATATGTAGTGCAAGTTATTTTTCAATAGAATGCAACGATGTATAGATCCGGAACTGTAGGGCTGGCATTAGCATGTAGATTTATTTGTCAGTGTTGTTTAAGTACTTCTATCTTCCTTCTAATTTTTTACTAGAAACATCTTTTCTCTCACAACAATAGGGAGGATGTATTTATGTTGCTGCTGGTGACTCTTCTGCATATTGCTGGGACTTGGTATGTATGTTCGAAGGTGAATATGTTTGCATATTCAATGTGCTGGGTACATCTGTTTTCAATTTTTTTTTGTAACAAATAAACCAAAATTTTTGAGTTACTTTTGTATACACGTCTTTGCTATTACGATCTTACCTTGTCAATCTTTGCCCCATCCACTATTTCTATAACATCTTACTTTTGTACAAGAAAGCTGTACATCCAAGCAACCTTCACACTATCATTGTGCTTCCAGGCTGATGATATATGTATTATCCAATTTTAGGAGGAAGGTAAGATCAAGACAGTTTTTAAGGGCCATGCAGACTACTTGCATTGTGTTATCACCCGCAACTCTGGCAATCAGGTGAAGTTTCATATAGTCCAATTTGAAGTTTATTTTGCTGTTCTGAGTTGTAGTTAAGCCAAGGACTAATTTACATCCTTCGGCTCCACAGCTACCCAAACCCCTGCACTGTGCAACGCCAATACTAATCTGATTACATCTGTTTTATGGTTGAAAAATGACAATTACAAAACTGCCAAGAACTCTGCATTGCACTTTGGTTTTAAAAGCTTTCAATTTTCCTCGATTTTTTAATCTCCTACTAGTTGGCAACTCGACCATGTTGGTGTTGCCATGTCTTATAATAGTCCATGTGTTAATTAATATTAATCGTCTAAACGAGAAACTTGTTATACTGTTTACCTCTGCTGAATAGGCTACTCGTAAAGATTCTTGATTTATATTGCCCATGAAGATATACAGGAAGTCTTTAAGATTTACTGTTAGGGATTGACAATGAGAACCTGTGTAACAAATATTGGATTTATGAAAAATAATCTGAACTCGTAAATATATGCATTTCCAGATATTAGCTTTAGAATGTCAGGTTTCTCTTTATTTCCCAACTTCACCATACTTCTTCTTCGTATTATACTAATCCAAGGGATAATCTATTTTGGAATGCGGGGATAAAATTTTATGCTTAAATAGAAACTTCGATAACTTGAAACCTGTAATTCTTATTTTTGTGTTCTTGTTGTCTTTCCTACGTGTAATTCAGATCATAACTGGGTCAGAGGATGGTACTGCAAGATTATGGGGTATGTAAAATTTTGAGTTCAAAACAATTAGGCAGGAAACAAATATATTTTTGTTGTCCTGCCTTATTGTTCGCACCGTTGTTTGTTTCTTCACAATTACCTACCAAACTGGCACTATATTATTAATTGTGGCATGCTACGTGGTTTAATATAGACTGCAAATCTGGAAAATGTGTTCGGGTGATTAATCAAGAGAAGGATAAGAAGCTGAAAGAGGTCCACTCACGTGTCAGCTGTATTGCTCTTGATAGGAGCGAAAGCTGGTTGGTAAGACTTCATGCAGAAGGATGTTTCATTTCTAATCTTCTATCTTTCATTCTGGCATTGTCTTCTAGAATCGTAAATTTTCATTTCTTAGACTTTTTCTTCTCTCACCTGTTTCTCATTAGTTGAGCAACAAATATTAAAACATATATATCAGTCTGCTTTAATTATGGGTTGTCACTTAATGTTATGGACATTTTAGGATCTGATGTTATACTGATAGTAGATAAATGATCAGGCCAACTCATAATATTAATGTGACTATGATGGAACATCATCGTTTGCTACTTAATTGAGCAAACACTATTTTTCAACAGTAGCTGCTTTGCTTTTGTCATCACATAACTTGGAGCATCCCAGTAGACATTGCCAATATTGACGTGGCATGGCACTCTTAGTTGCCCATCTATTGTAGGTGGCGCTGGTGTTAATTTGAGCAAAAGTTACCAAGAAGTACATGGATGAGAGAAAACAGAAATTAAATATATTTGATGATTTTTCAATGGTTGGCAATCTTTTTGGCAACTCCTATTATAGAAGCTCTTATGTTTGTGACATGCTAACTCTTCCCTAATGGTTACGGATCCATTTCTGGTATTGGTGCTTCATGTATATCAAATATCTAAGTGACTAAATGTAATCTTCAAGAAGTGTTGTTGCAAACATTAATATGAACTACTATTTAGAACTTTTGTAACCTCATCTTCACTTGTAGAGATTGTGTCACATTTAGTCAAGCTGTATCACTTCGTTGTCTAGACATTGGGATTTAGGATTATTTTCATGGCTGGCTAATGCAATTTGTGGCCTAAGGCTGAGGCCTATTTAACTAAAATATAAAATAAAAATTTATGGATATAAGCTGGTTTTTATGTGAAAATAATATTATTACGGTTCTTTAATAGCTGAAGATATATTAATGTATAAGTCTTGTTATGATATTAGAAATTAGAAATACATAGTACTGTTTTGTAAACATATACAGGTTGTCAAGTTATTTACTAAATTTTGGAAAACATATTTTTCTAAGCAAGGTAAGTAAGGAAAATATTATTAAAACATAATCATAAATTTATAAAATATTATTAAAACATATTTATTTATTAAATAACAGGGGGAACTAACAACCCTAATATAAAATATAGATACCCACTACAACAAATACACAGGGAAAATATTTAAGAATTGTGAACTATTTAATCTCTAAATAATAGATCATATATTAGGGATGACAAAATAATCCGAACTGCTGGGTACCAACTCGATTCTTGGGTTTTACTGAATCCAAAATTTCGGGATTGGATATGTATTTAATTTCTAAATTCAAAAGAGTTCGGGTTTGGATTTCATGTGTACCGAACCAAGATCAGATCCAGTATCCAAAAGCCAATTCAGACCCAATTCAGACCTGAAACCTAATGTGTATGTACATACTATGGTAATATAATATAATAAGTTCTTACATAAAATATTTTGATTATGAGAGAAATAACAAATATTCGTTTGTTTTTATATTTCATTATTACTCAGCGGTCAATACTCATTTAGTTGTTAATCATATATTCGGGATGACTTACGATTCTTATTCTTGTAATCTATCACATATGGCTACTTACTTGACTAAATTATATATAACTTCTTTTATTGTATATAGGTGACTAATATTGTTTGCTCATACTGGTAATATTGAACTTGAGTCTTGACTATTTTTCTTTTTTAATTTCTGGATACCTGAAAGAACCTGATCCAATTCAAAATCTGATGGTTTTGGATATTGAGTTTTGGATTTGGGTTTGATTCTTTTTAAACCTTAAGTATTTGGATTTTGCAAAACTCGATCCAACCAGACCCATTGCCAACTTGCCATCCTGATCACTTATATCTTTACACCAATCATTTGATAATCTTAAAATTTACGAACATTCATTATGTTATTTAGAATTTTAAAAATTAGTAATAGTTTATAAATCATATTTGTAAATGAATTTGTCTGTGTAGGAATTTGAAAATTTGAGGCCCAAAGCAACTTCCTCATCTGCCTATAATAGGATGAGCCAGCCCTGACTATTGTTTTTGACACTTAGCTTACTTGTTACTTCAATGACTCTTTGCTATGTGTAGTTCGCTCTGTCGTAGTTTCTATCATATGGTTTTTTATGTCAATATGTTGCTATTCTCTGTATTAAAATTATATTCTCTTATTATAACAAATAAGTCTAGTTGGGGTATGGTTTATAGGTATGCATGCCTTATGCTTACCTCGAAAAGTATAGTTGTAGAAAGTTAGGTGATGTCTTTATGGTTTTTTATATATCCTGAAGCATGTATTACTATCAACAAGATACATTCTGAATGAAATCTCAATCTGAATCGTATTCCTAGGCTTGTGGCCGTGGACAAACTCTATCGGTGTGGAATCTACCTGCTTGTGAGCACATTTCAAAGGCCAGAATGAATGCCGCTATCCAAGATATATTATTTGATGATAATCAAGTAGGTCCATCTATTCTATTGACAGTTCTATGCTTGTATAGAATCCCCTCTCCGTGTTTTCTTAATTGGACTGATATTTATTCCAATTGTTGTGGACATCGTCAAATGGAAATCTTACGGAATCTAACACTTAAAGCTCTTAATTTAAATCTGTGATGGTTGAAACTTGAAAGTTTGACTACTTGTCCCTCTATGAATATGATCTTATATGTTTGCAACTTGCTAATATTACACAGGAAACAGGTTATCTCTTCCATTAATGTTGCTTATTCTTCATTCTTAGATTTTAGCTGTTGGAGCAGAACCATTAGTCAGCAGATATGACATGAATGGAGCTATTCTTTCACAGATTCAATGCTTTCCTCAGTCAGTATTTTCTGCTTCCTTGCATCCATCAGGGGTATGTCTGCTCTAATTACTACAGTAACACATTAAATTCTATTGACTTATAATTAGCTCTAGTGATGCTGGTCCTTTCAGCTTTTTTCTGATGTCCGGCATATAATTTTGACACTAAAATAAGATGGGATTTCCAACTCAGGATATATAAAACAATCTGCATATGTAAGAGGGATTTCAGTATAGTGCATGGTTGAGATTCTGTTGACCTGGAAAATTTGATTAAAATTGGATTCCATTTGATAGGCTATACGGGACCTGAAATGAACTGGATTTAATTTCCCCTTGAGAAACTTACGTTTTACTAAGAGTCCACGATAACTTACTTATTTCTCTAACAAGTTCATTACCCCTCTGATACCTTCTCGGAATATACAAGTACATTAGAGTTATAAGTTATAGGTTATAGAAAAAAGGGAAGTGAACTGTTATCACACACACACACACACACACAGACACACAACGCGGAGGGTTCCGGTAAAAACTAACAAACTTTTTAAATTTTAATTTATGTTTTTCGATATTTTCTGTGATATATTGTATCTTTTTGTAATGGTGTCCAACACATATATAACTTGAGTTAAGCATCTTATTTGAACTATAATTATATTTGTGTTGAATCAAGTATATAACTATTTTTTCGATGATAATTAAGTAAAATAAATTAAATAATAGACTTTCGATATTTCTATGCCCTATTTGGGTATTGGTGAAACCCAGAACGGTAGTTTATACATAAATAAAATGTGCTAAACATAGTAAAAACTAGTGTTCAACTGCTGATGTTGAACTGAAGCTATAAGCATGTTGAACACACGTTGTACAGAAAATTATGTTTGATAATGCATGTATATGTTACCTCTGCTGCACCAGTGCAAGAAGAGCACGTGATCTTTTTTACACATACAGTAATATTTGGTCCCTAAGTTTTGAATAGTCATGATGACTCAGTGGTCTTAATGATGCTTATGCATGATTCTACCCAGCACTAACTAATAGCATTACTTACAGTCTACAGTTAAAACAATATCTGGCTTCAAACTTTATAGGTCTAAACAAAATCCTTGTAGGACGGTACATAATTTTTTTAATTAGTAAAAGGTAGCAAATAAAAGGTCGTGGGATGTTAAATTATATTTTATACCGTCCCAGGGGTGTGCCGTGTGCGCGTGTGCCAGTTGCAGTTGTCCCTTAATTTTACTGTCATGTTTTCCACTCTGTCTCTGTTAGATAACCACTTTCAATTAATTTATTCTCATCGTTTAGACACTTAATTTTATTCTTTTTCTCAACTATGATTTTATCTATTCTGGGATTTTAGTCAAATCTTGAACCGTTAATTTACCAGATGGATTCAAACTTAAGACTTAGAAATTAGAATTCCTTCAATCATTGAGTGATCTCTAAAATTTGTACTTTTTTGCTGTTTTAAAATCTAAAAGTTTGATATTGTTTGTATTAGCAAATAAATTGGATAATAATCATATCAAATATATTTGTTAATCATATGTAAAACTTTGTATTCTATCACTAATTATTAGGCAATAGTATTAATTTTTAGCAGAAGCCTCCCTTATTCTGTGGGAGAATCCTGATTATAGCATTTAATATTTTATCTGAGTTCTGTGCCTACAAGATAACACGTCAGATGAATATGGTGTAGACTATTTTGCTATGTTTTGTTCTAATTTATGAAAGTGATTTAAATTGTTATACTTATTGCATTTTGCAAATAACGGCATCATACAATTTGCTCTTCTCATAGGTTACTGCTGTCGCCGGTTATGGAGGCATTGTTGATGTTCTTTCACAGTTCGGAAGCCACTCTTGCACATTTCAGTGCAGATCCCAGTGAATAGAGGTGGCTGGCTGATGTCAGGGAAGAGCCCATCCTAGGAGAAATGTCTTGTGATGTTTAATTAGTAATGTTGTTTATTTGGACATGGATGTGTAGAATTAGATAGGAATTTGATTCCACCGTTTCTGAGAATTTAAAGAAGTAGCCCGGTTTAAAAGATAGAGAATAGTTAACTTTTTTTTCTTTTTAATTTTTTTACATTTCATAGTTCTGCAAGTATACAATGGATACAATTGGAACTTGCGACAGGCACCAGGCATGTAATGGTGCGAAGCTGGGTTGAACTCTCAAGCTCGAGTTCGGGTACCATAAATTTCATGCTTAATATTTAATTTGACCAAAGTCCAACACGTTTGAACTTTCTTCAATAGTAGTGTGATTGAACTTTTGTTGAATGCATTTGTAGAGTCATATAATATGTATGCATTCTGGAAGAACCATATTTTTGACAACTTTCGTTGTACATATGACGGATGGAAGTAATGGTATTATGTACTTAGATTGCTTGAGATTTTATGTAAAATTACTTGGCAATTCTATTTCTTATATTTACGACAAATAATATGCAATGCAAATTAAGGGAGATCAAAGGTTGGCACCAACCTTAACAAACATCAACTTCAACTTAGGAAACAGGACAACATAAATAACATCAACCTAGCACCGACAAGGAAATACATACACATTAACCTAAATAGAGTCTTCAACATCATAGTCTTGAGCTTGCGCATCAATTTTAGTTTTGTAGCTTTGTTTACGTTATTAGTCACGACATTGAACACGAACAATGTAATTATTGTCATTTTCTGCTTCTTCACATTATTAAGCTCTGCTTCGTGCCTTCAATCATCTTACTCTTCACGTGACAGAACTTTTGATGGGTCTCAATTTTTCACTTTTGAAGCTCCTTAATTACCAAGTTGTGCGTCAATTTACTTATAAAACACATATTCATCCTTAGCACACTCCATGTCCCTTTTAACAAGTCTTTTCAAGCTCATTCAATAATCAAGAACATCTTCTTTGAGGAAACAATTTGTGTATGTGTGTGGGAGAGGTTGAAAATGAAATGAAAGTTTATACAAGGAAAACATATTGAAATGGACTATCAGCTGCAATATATAGATTCGTTATAACAAAGTTGGACAATAATGTCCCAGGAAAAAAAATGGAAGTAGGCAAGATTTGCAGAAGTAATTGTTAACGGGAGAAAGTAGTTACCAGCAAATATGGGAACTTACTTGAATATAGGAAGAACGGTGCGAAGAACACGGGACACAGAGTGATATTTTGTATCCGATTCTTGAGCAAATGAGAGCAAGTGTTCTCTCACGTTCTCAACAAGAATTAAGTTGGTGACACAAGAGGCCTATATGTCCTATTTCTAGGGGTTTCAATTACCACGTAATTTTTTTGGAACAAATAATCTAGGTGGGCTAGGATTTGTTCCGGTCCATTAGAGCCTAGGTTTGTTGGACCGTGTAAACCGCCATCAAGAAGGCCCGTAACTCGCTTGGTCCAAGCCCAGATGTCTAAAAAGGTTATTATGGAGCGGGTAGCAATCTAGTAAGCGGAGGTTGAGACCTCGAGAAAGTAGAGGTAGAGAACCTAGGAGAGCGGAGGTAGAGACCTCGAAATATATACTCATACGGCCCAAGACGGGACTGATCATGAGCCTTCATGCCTTAATCTTCCTCTGATGGGGTGAGGGAACCCAAGACCACGAGAGTAGCCCTAGAGAGAGCCCACAAAGGACTTGATATATCCAGCTGATGACCTCTCAATTGAAGCCATCTTGGAGTAGAAATGATGAGGCCTGATGGACTTGCTGGAGAATGAGCCCGAGGGGTGTGACCCCTAGGTTAGCTACCCCGAGTCAGAACGACCTCGATATTGCGTCCTGGGTGCAACGACCCCGGGTGATGACCGCGAGGATGATGATCCCAAGAATGATGAGCCTGAGGATGACCCCGAGGATGATGATCCTAAGGATGATGACCCTGGGGGCCTTTTTGTTTCATCATCATGGTCAGTGGGGTAGCCTAGTAAAATCATAGGCTCGTGGGACTTGGTCTAGCATATTCATGAGTTCAATGTACTTAGCTTAATATTGTTGTGAGGCATTGGTACATATAGTCTTCATCAAAGTAACTAGACGAGCCCGTCTTGGTGGTCCATATTCAAATGTGGGTCTGCCGAGGCCCATGCCAATTTGGGCGTAACTACTATCCCCTAATTCGTTATGATGCAAGGAGGAAATTAAAAAAGTTTTGGGGAGAAGCTTCAGGTCCATGTAGAGTGAGTCAGGGAACATGCAGCCCCCCTTTATATGGCGACCCCTAGGCCTGGCGATGCCATGACCAGTGATCCCGTGACTAGCAAGCACAAGATGAATGAGCCTGAGGCTAGTGAGCCCTTTCAAGGACGAGGGCTAGATCTTGTTCTAGGCTTGGTGCCCAATCATGTAATATCATAACCGTGAGTCCAAGAAACTTGTAAATTTCTTATCAATAGGCGCATCTGAGGGTATTTATCAAATATGGGTTTGCTGATTGGTAAAAGTCATTTAAATGTGGGCTTAAATTGGAGCGTGAACGAACTTATGAGATAAGACAGTAGGATCTAAAGTTGTAGGGTTTCCCTCTTTAAATGCTTTAAGTTGGGCTCCCTAAGAAACGCCCATCCCCTCAAAGGGTTACTTTAAACGGGTGGCTCATTAACAAACGACCCCATTCGAGGTCGCTCCATTCTTAGTCATGGTACCTAGCTACTTGGAACGAAGTACAAATATGGAAGAAGCTACAAAAGTAATTAAATAAAAAAGGAAGTAAATATTAAATAGGACCGTAAAATGTGACCTAACAATAGTTGTGGAAAATCTGAAAACATTATGATATACATTACGGAGCATTAAAGGGTGCTCACCTCCCTTGTTCAAAATACATAAAGAGAGAAGTATTTAAATTGTAAAGAGACAACAATTAGCAGGCTTAAGCTATAGCTGGAGGGTCTTGGGGGTTCTTGTTTTGAGTGAGGGCTTCCTCATCGGCCTGCTTTTGGGCCTCCTCGACCGTCTCCTACTTGATGTCCTCGTATACTTCACTGTAGCGACCCCCAACAGCGATGAATCGAAGTCAAGAAGCTATATATAAAGGACTTCATAAATATTACCTGCCCCTCAATCCTAGCGTCCTTAATTATAGTTGGCCGCTCGCCTTTAAGTTTGTCCAACTCAACAAGATGTTCATCCCTAGATTTTTGGAACTCAGCCCTCGCTTTCTCACTCTCTTCAAGTCTCTTTTTTATCTCCACCAACTCATTGCGAAGCGGTGGTACTGTTATCTATAACATCCTTCTAAGAGTTCTTGAGCTGGGTCATTTGATTGGCTTGTTCAAGAGTTTTGGTCATGAGGACCCTGTTGCCTTTCTCCAACTTCTCTTTTTGGAAGCAACATTCTTGACCTCGCAATGATGCCACACTTGTCGAAGCCATACCTCATTCAGAAGCTTGGTCCTTGCTATGTTTTTCTCCTCAAGAGACAAGGAGGTCCAAGATACAACTCCGGGCTCGCTCACATGAGCCATGCCAAACTTGACAAATATGGAAACAACGATTTTGGGAAGAACTGCAGGTGGTCACCCCAGTTTTTTCCCTCTTAGGGACTAGCTTCCTAGTTTGCTGTTTGGCTCTCTAGCGGGCAATGTCCACAAACCTTTTGAGGACCCCATCCTTGGTCCTAATAACTATCACATCCTCATCCTTAGTGTTGGGAGGAAATCTATTCCCAAATTTTGACATGCCTGAAATTTAAAGAGAGATTATTGGGGACATAACTGTGGAATATAAAAGATGCAAGGATGCAATACATATGTGAGCAAAAAAGTAAATATGTCACAAGAATGCAAGCCATGACTCGCCTCGAAAAAAAAAAGAGGACCTACTCTTAGTAAGTGGTACTTCTCCTAAGACTTCTCTTTTCTAGTATTCTGAACACGGTGGTGAAATTTTCTAGTAATTGAGTTTGTAATGAATTATTTTTATTCTTTCAATTTTAATAAATTGTATCCGATTTTGATTTTGTGCGGATTCTTGATAAAATGTCACAAAGTTGATACATATATTCTTTAGAATTTGAGCACATTACTTCAAAATCTCATGGATTTTGGTGGGTTTTAGAAAAACTTAAATATACTAAACAATCCCACAAAATCCATTATTTTATGAAGTCCAAAAAAATCTAGGGAAAATTAATTCTAAAGTCCCTAGATTATAGGCACTTTTTTTTCTGGGTCCCTGAATTATAAATGTCAATTCATAAGCAGTGTTGTGAAAAGCGCAAATCGGTTCTAAGCGGTAGGGGCACCTTCTAGCGCTTAAGCGGTAAAGCGGACGCTTAAGCGGAATTTTAAGCGGATTAATTAAATATAATAAAATATTTAGTTATAATATTAATATATTTAAAAATAATATTATGTTCTGTTAAGAATATGCATTTTTAATATTTTTGATAAATTATATATTTTTTAATTTTATAATATAATTATAGTTATATTATTAAAAAATTAATTTTTCAAATTAATTTTTAGAAAAAATTAGCAAGTCAACATCATTTTGACCGCTTAACTACCGCTTAATCCGCTTAACGACCGCTTAATCCGCTTAATTTTCAAAAACGCTTAATCTCCCGCTTAGTAAAAAATCGAAGCGCTTTAGGGCCGATTCCGCTTAAGCGGCCGCTTAATGCGCTTTTTACAACACTGTTCATAAGTAATTCAACTCTTGATTTTTTCCTACCTGGGTCCTTCCGTTAGATCTGATTTGACGTCGTTAGTTTTTCCGGCAAACTTGGTCGGAAAAGCTCAGATCCGGTGAGCTCGGATTTTCCGACGAGGCTAATTTGAACATTAAAAATAACGAAAATTATATGAAAATGCTCATAATCCCACGATCTATCAATTTACATCATTATAATTCGAATAAAAGCTATTAAAATGAAAACTAATATTCAACTCAAAATTCGGAAATTACCAAACTAAATTTTGATGGTATAGATGGATAGGGGATTGAAAAACGAGCAATTTGATTACTCAAGTTTCAAATTTGGATACCAGAATCACCTTCAAAGTTATCTTTGATTCTCATGAACTTAAGAATAACTAACGGCGTCAAACCATTCTCATGAACTTAAGAATAACTAACAGCGTCAAACCAGATCTAACGGAAGGACCGAATAGGAAAAAATCAAGAGTTGAAATACTTATTAATTGACATTTATAGTTCAGGGACCTAGAAAAAATTCAGGGACTTTAGAATTAATTTTCCCAAAAATCTATCAACATTTGAATACAATCACATTTTTAAGTATAATTTAAAATCTTAATTGAATTACCACCAGATTTTGTATTATAATTTAAAATCTCAATTAAATACCCTAAAATTTGATACATTTTTTAAATCTGAATTAACGTCAAAGAAAAAAATCTGAGTTGAATATAGCCCAAGCCTGATAAAGACTTCTAAATCACTCTTTAAAACCAATAATATAACTGATAATATAATACTCCCCCATCCTATTCAATTTAATATGTTTTTTTTCACTACTTGGCATGCATTTTAAATTCTTATAAAATATAGTTTTTTTTTGAAAGTATAAAATATAATTATATAACACATTTTTAATTTTTTCCAATATAAAAATATAAATATTATATTTTTAAATAAAATAAAAAAAATCTTAAAAATAAGTTTCAAAACTATATTTTTACCGCGGACTAAAATCCATGACACTCGGCGGGACGGAGGGAGTACTCGTAAATGCTCACAACAAGTCACAACTGTACCCCTAGTTACCTTTGTATCCCTTTCTATGATCAAACAACACCCCCATTTCAAGTTGGAATAGACTAATTTGTCATCATCAGCTCTATTTGCTTTCAATGTCATCGCATATCTCTGTTTGTATGCACAACGCTTGCTTTAGACATACACAGTAATATATAATAGTTTCGTAAGGTTGTTATGGAACCTCGTGTTGGCAATAAGTTCCGATTGGGCAGGAAGATTGGCAGTGGATCCTTCGGAGAGATCTATCTGGGTAAACTCCACCCCCGTCTCTCTCCCCTGTGTTCACGTTTCATGGGTTTTTAATTTGATTGAGTCTTATGTGTGTATGCATGTATATGCAGGTACTATTAATCAGACCAAGGAGGAAGTTGCAATTAAGCTGGTGAGTGCCCTCCTCATCTTTAATTCTTCATGACACTTTTTTATAGTAATTTTGTTGTAATTGCTTTAATAGTTGCTCATGTGGACTTGCATTCTTTCTTTTAACTTAATATCTCATATGTGATTAGTTACGTTTCTTTTGTTTTTGTGGGGGTTGAACTGATGGGATGAGTTAATTATTTGACTTGGTGAGTTATACTTGTCTTTAGAATGCCAAATTACTGAGTTGAGCAGTTGGTCTTTCGTCGTGGAGAAGTATTGATCTTTCTATTATTCAACGATCATTTTTTTTTATTAATATATCAAAATAATCATTTTTCTTGTTCTAGCATATCAAGTGAGTCATCGACAAATTTTTGGTCTCTTTTGCATCTATTTAGAATAAAGGTTTGTCTAGTGTGTGCCCATGGGCACATGCTAAGCACTAAAATTTATGGATTGGATGCTTTTAATTGGTGTGGTTGTTGTAAATGCAGAGGGGGCTCCATTTTTATTAAAGAGTATAAGCTAATCAAAACTTGAGATATTTATCAAAATTTGTGCTTATTGTGTGCCCATGGGCACACCATAGAAAAACCGTTAAAATAAAGCTACATTCACATAATTTTAAAATCTTCAAAACTGAAAAAAAATTGACTATTAAAGTTTTTCTTAATAAGCATGTACCCATCATTCCGACTACTTCAGTTTTTCTAACTAAACATGTACTCATCTTCCTTTTTCAATTGAATTCAACATTTATTTTTTAAATTTAATCAAAATTTTTCATTTTATTATCATCACGTTGCCTTGTGAAGAAACTAAACAAGTGACCTAATTGATAATTGACCATTGTTCAACGGATGCCACAATACTTGTGGCTCTGGAACATGTACTTTTTGCCTGAATGAGTTAGCCTTTTTTGTTTAAGGTCAAACTATTTCCTGCATTCAGAAGCTGATATTTTTGGGGCCTGTGGATTTATCATTGGTTTACCCAAATTTACTGCACTTAGGCCATTAGATGACGCTTATTTTATATTGTGAATTGGAGTTCGACCTGGATTTTAGATGTGGACTTATGAGTTGACTCAGATTGTCTATATGAGGGGAGCAATTATCAAATTAGACTGACTTAGTTTACTTTCAAATGAGACAGCGTATGTCTCTAAAATTACAATGGATCGTACCAAAACCACGAAGAATGATTTGCCTTTTCCTAGATGTGTTTTATATCATTCAGCAATATTAGGGACAGTAATTTTGTTGTCACAGAGGGCCCAATCTCTTGTAAATCTCTCTCCCTGCTATGCCAGGTAACGTAGCAGGCTTTACACTTCTGCTTCTTACCCAACAGGGACCTAATTGGACCTAATTGTATGCATGACAAACTTTGGAGATTTGGTAAAAAAAAATAAATTGATGGACAGTTTTCTAAATTTTTATGCTATATGTATATGTTTCTCTGTAATTTGTACACATTGTGATAAGAGCTCTTGGGATTTAGGATCTGTATTAGAGTTGTCATACAGATTAAGTAGTAACATATGACTATCAGGTAACTGGCATAGGATCTCGGTCAATTTTACGAGTCTTTTATTTCTTTTTAGCGTGGTTATATCATCTTGAGGTGGCTGATGTGCAAATATCATGATGATGTTCAAAATAGATATAAGATAGGTGTTTGAAAGGGTGTAAGGGTTTAAGGATCAGTCAAAAAAAATCTTTAAAAATGTGGCCTGTGTTTTTGTTTCATGATCTAACTGTAGAGATGCAAAGATTATGATAGTCTTTTTTTTATATTTAATTTGATTTGTAAAGTACTGTATTTTTTTTTTTTGCTAGTTGATTACACACGCACACGTGGGGAGTCGAACTCCCGACCTCCCGCAAGGGGGTACAAGAGCTCTACCACCACACCACATCATATATATATTGTTATAAATCAAGTGATCCAAGTCATTATATTCATGTAAAGTTTCGATATTGATTATGTGTTCTGTTTATTATTTCTTTATTTACTGTGTATCATTTTTAGTGATCACAAGTAGTAATCAATCGTTAAAACAGAGTGGATGAACCTGATATTTATTTTTCTTTCCAGGAAAATATCAAGACAAAGCATCCTCAATTGTTGTATGAGTCAAAACTATATAGAATTCTGCAAGGAGGAAGTAATGCTTACTCTGTCTTTTTACATTATGTTATCTGTCTTCTGCTCCTTGTTTTATCATCTACTCGTCGGTATTATAACTGAAGTTCTCTCTATTGCAGCTGGAATTCCAAATTTAAGGTGGTTTGGAGTGGAGGGTAATTATAACATTCTAGTGATAGATCTTCTTGGACCCAGTCTTGAAGATCTATTCAATTTTTGCAGCAGAAAGCTTTCCCTGAAATCTGTTCTTATGCTTGCAGATCAAATGGTAAGTTTCTTCAAATCGGTTTAACATTTGTCTTTCCAATTCATAATTATAAACTGCATGTCTATTATTGTTGCATGGATCAATTATTTCACCTTTATATTTTCCAGATCAATCGTATAGAGTTTCTTCATTCTAAATCGTTTCTACACCGTGATATTAAGCCAGACAACTTTCTTATGGGATTACAACGGCGAGCAAATCAGGTTCTGGTTTATACCTTACACTTTCTTTGTTGGTTGTCAAAATTAGCCTCAATATTCGTTCTTAAAAGTCAGGATCCCCTCTCCTCTGGGTGCAGGTTTACATGATAGACTTTGGTCTGGCAAAAAAGTATAGAGACACTTCAACGCACCAACACATACCTTACAGGTGGGATGAGTGATTATATATGCTTTATACTCTCTTTATAATTAGTTTTGAATTATTTCTGACACTTGGTGGACTTTATCTGTAATTTTAGTCACATATTTATTTGACCAACCTGCGCAACATGCAGTGGACTTGTGTGCTTTAAACAGTTATACCTCATTTACACTTTCTGGTTTTGTGTATTTTCTAGTACGCCCGTATTTCTTTCTTGGTTCCATTGATGGTACTTGTGATGGTGTTTTAGCAACACATTTCCTTTGTACTGTTAACCTATTTTAAAACGCCCGTTATTTGCATAAACTACTATACTATTTATTCGTAACGTCTATTTTATTGTACCCCATGACGGGGAATCCGAAATATCATAGAAATTTGAAGAAAATCAAATATTATGATTACAAAATACAGAAAAGGAATGACATTCAAGCCAAAATGATTTATTGAAGATATGGGGTATGACATTTGAAATGAAAGGGTTTACACTGCTCTCATATTCTGTGTACTTAGTGCTTGTTTGGTTGACATCTAGATACTTAGGAAGTAGAAATTCCCAGGAATTGATGAAATTGTTTGGTTGACATTAGTTGGGGAAGTATAAGTTCCTTGGAACTTCTAGCACCTACAAATCATGGGAAGTTACTCATGTAGACCCCCCTTGGTAACTTGCACTTCCTGTAGGAAGTTAAAACCTATCTATCAACTAAACACAAATTTTAACTTCCCATTTATTATAATTTCCACGGTGGTTTCAAGTTACATAGGAATCAACTTCCTATTGGTGACCAAACAAGCACTTATATTAAGACCCAACTACCCCAGTGTACCAACTTCTTATTGTTTTATTCTTCTTATTGTTCTATAATAATTGTAGTGTTTTGTTAATATTATTATTTTTAATTGTGGAAAACATTATACTTACGTATGGTCATGGAAATGTAGAGAGAATAAAAACTTGACTGGGACAGCGAGATATGCTAGTATCAATACTCACCTTGGTATTGGTATGTATTGCTCTATTTCTTCTTGTATAATTTAATTTCCTTATATGTAAGTTAATGATGAGTCTCACCTTATAGTTTCCGTTTTTACTTTCTTTATGTATTTGGATTTTCTAGAACAGAGCAGGAGAGATGACCTTGAATCTCTTGGCTATCTTCTCATGTACTTTCTTAGAGGAAGGTGATGAATTTGCACATGCTTTCATGAATCTCTTTGTTGATAATGTGATACTCATATATCTCTTCATTCTGTAGTCTTCCTTGGCAGGGTTTAAAAGCAGGAAATAAAAAAAAGAAGTATGAGAGGATTAGTGAAAAAAAAGTTTCGACATCTATTGAGGTGACGACTGACTTCGCATACCTATTTAATGGATATGTTTCTGCAATTTTCTCCTTCCGAGTGTGACTGATGGTGGGTTGCTCCTTTTAGGCATTGTGTGGCGGTTATCCGGCAGAATTTTCTTCCTACTTCCATTACTGTCGTTCTTTGCGTTTTGATGACAAGCCAGATTATGCTTATTTGAAGGGAATATTCCGTGACCTCTTTATACGAGAAGGTTGTGCCTAGTTGCTTTAAGTAATTGCTAGATAATGGAGAATTTGTCTGTATCCTTGCTTTCTAAGAGTTGGAAGAAAAGTATAACAGTGAGGTCATTTTTTGATTTGGTTGCAGGGTTTCAGTTTGATTATGTTTTTGACTGGACCATTCTGAAGTACCAGCAGGCAGAAATATCTGTTCCTCCATCCCGGGGCCTCGTAAGTGTTATAAAATATTATCGTCCATCTGTTGATTCTAGTATGTAATGTGGTTAAGCATGGCTTATTCATCAGGGGCGAACTGCTGGACCAAGTTCTGCAATACCCCCTGCTACTCCCTATATTAACCGACAGACAGGTAGAATACTGCAGCAAGACTTTGACACAAGTATGTATCTATTTGTCTTAAACAGTGGTGGTCCGTGCTGCTTGTCAATATGATAATATTTTAGACTTGAAATATTAGTCATTCATACTTGGGCTTAAACACCCCTTTCTTTTCTTGGTTGTGATAATATTTTCCGTGAGTGACATTGTCCACAAAGCCTTAACTTAATTTAATTTTGGATTACCTCGTCATTTCATTGCAGCTGTTCCAGTGAAGCAAGTAGGTTTGTCTTCCACTGATGTTTCCGATAGAATCTGTGCACAGGATAAACCTATCGACAGTTTAACTAAGCAGAAAGCTCCAGTTGAAAATCATTCAATACCTAACAGAGATGCTATAGTAAGCCCTTAACTGTATGTTGATACTTGTATATTTTGGGGGATATATTTGTGATTAGCTTAAAGATTCCAGGAATTAATTACATTCATGCTCAGTGTCTACAACTAAACGTTTGTTCTCTTGTTTGTTTTATTCTGGTATTTCTTTGCAGTTGCCAGGCACGACTTTTTCAGAAAGGTTAACAAGGCAATCTGGAATCTTTACCGGTGAGGCATTTCCAGGGGGAAATGAGCTTGATAATCCCTATTCTTGCATCACTGAAGCCAGCCCTGGGAAGCTGCACAAAATCTCCGGCGAGCAAAGAGGTTCATTCAATCCTAGGCATGCTTCATCCGGAAAAGGTCATTCAAACCTGATGAATTATGAAACAACCCTGAGGGGCATAGATAGTCTACACTTTGGTGAGACAAAGAGGGGGCAATATTAAATATCACCAGCTAATCCTTGTAATTTAAGCCTTTTGTGATATCTCCAGCTATCAGTTAAAATGATATAGTTAAATGGACGTGAGTATTGGATCTGACTTGAATCCTTTAAATGGAATGGAAATGTTCACCGAACATGACTTCAAAACAAATTTAGTCCAAAATGATTTACAAGATCTTACGACAACTTTCTTCTAAATAAGAATGTCCAAGATTACTCATGTTGTCCTTTTAATCTATGCTATAAATATAACATAAACAATTATCTATTTGTTATTATCTATATTGTAACAGGAAACTAAGTTAGAAATGTGTAGTATAAGAAAATATAATTTCACTTATGTGAAGGTTATATGTCTGTTCGCCACATCCTTGTCCAATTATGAATCTATATCCACAAATCCTGATTTTTAATACTCCCTCCGTCCCACTTCTTTTGTCTTGTTTGACTTTTTGTGGTCAAATTGACCAAACTTTGACCGATAATAAGTAATTATTTTAACATGATTTTTAAAAAGTGAAAAAGACATCTTAAAGTGGATTAAATGTAGATTCTAATGATATATTTTTTGTAATTTTTTTCAATTATTTAATATACGTAAATTTCAGTCAAAATTGGGTCAATTTGACCACAAAAAGTCAAACAAGACAAAAGAATTGGGACGGAGGGAGTAGTTAAGAATCCAACACTTGAATCCGCATTTGTACCCGAAGCCCGTACCCGAATCCAGGTAACTTGGTCTACCAATGGTCTGAATTGCTGACGCAGGCTCTTATGTCAGTTTAACAAACTTATCCAAATCTCTACCTCAGTTGATTTATACATAGAGTGATCAACTTTTATACTTCCAAGTCCACAGCTTATATCACATAGGTCATTGTTGTCAAAGCATTGAACAATTGAATTTCTTTCATCTTCTTTGTGCAGTACTAGTATTTATCACTATCAAACTTCTGTTGTGTACTAATGGGTTCACAGTCACAGCAGCTTCACTTTGTTATGATCCCCTTCCTGAGTCCAGGCCACCTTCTTCCAATGATTGATATTGCCAAGCTGCTGGCCCAACGCCATGTCATTGTAACAATTGTCACAACGCCTCGCAATTCAGTCCGCTTTGGTGCAGTCATTAATCGGGCCATTGATTCCGGGCTCCCCATCCGTCTTCTTGAAGTCCAATTTCCATCTGTTGAATCTGGTTTACCCGAGGGATGTGAAAGCTTTGATGAACTGCCCTCTTATAGTTTGACCATCAACTTTTTTTCTGCAAAAAGTATGTTACAAGAGCCTGTGGAAAAACTTCTTGGAGAGGTAAGGCCTCCTCCAAGCTGCATATTGTCTGATAAACACGTGTTCTGGACCGCAAAAACTGCAGAGAAGTTTCTGATTCCTTGGATTATTTTTGATGGAATGAGTTGTTTCACACAGCTATGCACAGAAATGCTGTCAACTTCAAAAGTGCACGAGAAAGTCTCTAACTCGGAGCCCTTTTTAGTTCCTGGTTTACCTGATCCCATTGAATTTACCAAACCCCAGTTGCCTGGTTTATTCAATCCTGGTTCTGCTTCCGATTCTGTGAACGTTATACGCAAACAGATAAGAGAAACTGAAGTAGGAGCCTATGGGGTTGTGATTAACAGCTTTGAAGAGTTGGAAAAAAATTATGTTGATGAGTTTAAAAAGTTGAAACGAGATAAAGTTTGGTGTGTTGGCCCTCTATCTTTATGCAACAAAGATAACTTAGATAAGGCTCAAAGAGGAAACAATGTTATCAATGATCATCACAAATGCTTGAATTGGCTTGACCTTCAGAAACCTGCCTCTGTTATCTATGTATGTCTCGGAAGCCTGAGCAGTCTTGCAGTTACACGTGGACAGCTGATAGAGCTTGCATTAGGCTTGGAGGCATCTGAACATCCATTCGTGTGGGCATTAAGGGCTGGAACTAAACAAGAAGAGATTGAGAAATGGATAGTAGAAGATGGATTTGAGGAAAGAGTAAAAGGACGAGGCCTTTTAATTCGTGGTTGGGCTCCCCAAGTTCTGATTTTGTCACACTTTGCAATTGGAGGGTTCTTGAGCCATTGTGGTTGGAATTCGACGATTGAAGGAATTTGTGCTGGAGTTCCCCTAATCACATGGCCAATGTTTGCAGAGCAGTTTTTTAACGAGAAGTTATTAGTGCAAGTTGTAGAGACTGGTGTGAGTGTCGGGAGTAAGATGGTTGTGCAGTTGGGTGAGGAAGAGAAGACCGGAGTGCATGTGAAAAGAGAAGATGTTGAAAGGGCTATAAAGTGCATAATGAATGGGGGAGAAGAAGGGGAAGTTAGAAGAAGAAAAGCAAGGGAGTACGCGGAGAAGGCAGCTAAGGCTGTAGAAGAAGGAGGCTCTTCTTATTACAATATAACCCTGCTAATTGAGGACATTATGAAACAAACTAAGTGATCTAATAAATAAAGAGCAAAGGCACACCCCGGGTAATTAATTTATGTAATCGTGGTATTTCATCACGGATATGTTAGGGTTGCTTAGCATTTGTGTACGCCCATTTGTGTTAAAAATTTGATTTTCAAGTAATTAACAATCCTCCTTGAGCTGCACATTATGTTTGAATATTGTCATTTCGAGCATCAAATTGAGTGAGAGTCGGCTACATGTTCGTGGCGGGTTATGCTTGGATTATGTTCTCCTCCGAGAGAGCTTTCTAATGCATGTTTATTCACTCAAAACGACTAAGAAATGGATGAGTTGTGATGATCCAAAGTTGTTTCCTTGGTAGTGGAAAATTTGGAAAAAACCTTAAGTCCCACGTTGGTTTGATAAAGAGCTTTTGAAGATTTTATATAGCAAGACACTTTGGTAGTGTCTAAATGTGTTAATCAATCGCCTATATATATTCATTATAGATTAGGGTTTTTAGACATACGCAAATACACAGCCTCTTGCATCTCACAACCCTAGTCATTGGTGATAGTTTCGGTCTTTGTTCTGGTTCGTCGAAGATGCTTCTTGCATCGTCAATCTGTTTTTTCCTGGGAGGCTATCGTTCATCACATATGGTGAGAGCGAAATACACTTTAAGGAGACAGTTACGCACTGGACTCGGATTCCGTCTCCTATCGTTCATCACATATGGTGAGAGCAAAATACGCTTTAAGGAGACAGTTACGCACTGGACTCGGATTCCGTTCATATATCCTTTGCACAAACGAACACGGTTCTGATTTGTTGCACAACTTGATTAACACTTTATTTTTGGATTCTTGAGAATCTGTGGATGATGAAGCAGTACTAGTATTGTCGGTTGAATTATCGAAACCTATAACTCTGTTGGAAATTATCTTTTGGCTAATTTTGTTCTTGATTATAATTTAATATATAGAAGTATATTGTGAAATTAAAATTTAAAAAAAAATTGGTAGAAACTGAATCTTAGACATCTATAATTATATATACTTATATATAATAAGCGTAAGGGAGATAATTTGGTCGCATGGTTCTATGGTCCAAAAGCCTATCATCCGTTGGATCGAATATTGAACAAATAAGCACCGTTAGATTAAAACAAAATTAACTTTTGTTCTATAAGGCAACTGATAGTTATTTGCATGTTTATGATTCTTTTTCTGAATCTAAAACAAATTTTGTCTTTCATGTATTTATGATTTTTGTAAAATAAATAGTTCCTATCAGTTTTATTTGTAAAATCATATAAATCGCACCATCTATTTCAATATATATATATATATATATATATATATATATATATATATATATATATATAAATCGCATCGTCACAATTTTTATATAATATATTTTAAAATTAATAAGCCAAATTTATATGAGGAACGAATACAATTTTTTTTTCCTTAATCCAAAACAGATTCTACCTTCTTATTGCATGTTTATGATTCTTTTTTTTTTTAATTCTAAACAAATTATGTTTATCAAATTTAATCTATAACCATAATTTAGAAAAATATTTAAATCACATTATAATAATTTTAATATAAAATACATTTATAAATATAATCTAATAGAAGTTGACCTCACATATTCAACTCAAAATTTTATTAAAATTTGATAGAAAGAATTTAATACTTTGGCATGATACATACGAGAAAATGAATGGCTTGATTACAATAGTTTATTTGAAGTCATTAATGATTGTGATGGTGTATTTACAACAGTTCTAACTCACAAACAAATCATAATTTCAAACTTTATTTTATTGAAAATTTTGATTTATTATTTATAAATTCAATTTTTTCACACCATTTAAAATATATTTAAAAAATTATAAATAATTAAAGGCTCTCGTGCCTTACACGGGCTATAAGTCACTCCCTCCGTCCCAGCCATTTGTATACAAATGGTTGAGACACGGAGACCAAGAAATTGTATAAGAAATGAGTAAAGTTAGATGAAAAGCGGGTATAGTGGCGGGACCCATTTATATTTAATAATAGATTTGAGATAGTGGAGGAAAGTAGTGGGTGTAACAGTGCTTATATTATTATAGAATGGAGATAGTGGAAAATTGTAGTTGGTGTAATAATATTTTATATTATAAAAGTTTACTACTTTTGGAATGTATATAAAGATGGGACGTCCCAAAAAGGAAACTGTATACAATTCTTTGGGACGGAGGGAGTAGTATATATATACACTATTAAAGATGAAACATTAAAAGTTTGGTCGGTCGGTACTTGGGCCTATCTATACAATCAATTATCCTTTTTAACCCAAACATATTATCTTTTCTATATTTTCTAACTAAAACGACTCAATCTTCTAAATTAACATTGAGTAACATATCAATTACCTTTTTTTAACTAAAACACATTATCGTTTTAGATTTTCTAACTAAAACGCTGATTACCGGAGGAGACATTGCCCTATATAACCTAATTTTATATATCCGATGCCCGAAATAACCAAGGTCGCTGTAAGGGCCCAATTTATCCACACAACCTCGCATCCAAGAAATGCGAGTATGATGTGAAATAAAACCCCAGCTGCTTCTACTCCCCTTCTATTTGCTATCCTACAAACCCAACATATGCACACAGACCCAACATATACACACAATTCACGCCCAATTCAACAAAGTGCCTTCTTATATCTTCTCTGTTGCCGGTGTTTTTCGAAGATTTTTTACTGTCAATGAAGACTATATCAACTTGAGAGATCAACTTCGACTATATGTAAGTTTTAATATCACTTTTGGGGCTTTTCATATTGAATTGGCTTGAATATATTGTGATATAGTGACATTTATAGGCTTTTTTGTTGAATTTTAGTTGATACTTGTTATATTGATTCGGTCTTTAAATCATTTTTTGATGCAGATTTAGTGATTTTAGTGTTGATGCAGATGCTTGTGTTGATTTTAGTGATGATATTGTTTTGTTGAGTAAAACTTAGGTCTCGTTATGGCAATTATCACTAGAAATTCATGTTTCCAACTCAATTGGATCAATTCATGTTTATATGTATGTTGATTTTCAGTATTATCTCTTATTTAGTTAAATATGCATAATAAGTGCATGGGATTTTGATGCCAATTTATCAGAGTTGTGTATTCTGGTATGTTTCATTGCTATTAGTTTATATGTGTTGTTGTAGCAATTCTATAGTGTTTATATCGTTGTGAAATACAATTTTAGAACATAAAAAATGCAGCTTAACTCTATAACTACGTCTGAACCTACTTAAAATACAACTATGAAGTTGCTTCAGTTGTAATTATTTTAACTAATTTAAGGTTGTTTCGTTTGTTTTACAGCTTTTATATCTAATATCATGTTTGTATTGGTTGTCACTGCAGCTTATGGATCCTAACGATGAATTAAGCATGCATCCTGGGCCTAAGATTCCTTCTGTGCTGCACTTACAATCAAGCCATAGATCATCTACTGTTTGGGATGTTTACGGTGGTGATGCTCATAGATCTAGACGGCGTAATCCTACACAAGCTATATTTCCTCCTTTACATGAGAGCATGATTCCTATTCTAGAGGACTTAAGATTTGATGGGGTTTCTAAGCTTTCCTGTGTAAATATTTACTGGAGCTTAATTACTGCACTGGTGGAACGTTGGAGACCTGAAACACACACATTTCATTTACCATTTGGAGAGTCCACCATTACCTTGCAGGATGTTGCTGTTCTACTTGGTTTACGCATAGATGGTGACGTAATTACTGGCACTACTGTGGTCAAATTTGATTAATAACATTAACTGAAAACGCATTAGACATATGCGTATGTCGACACTCGCATTATCCATATGCGAATATCTTAATTCTGGATTGCATAATTAAAAGAAGACGCATAGGGCATATGCGTATGCGCTTTCTCGCATCCTGCAAATGCGAATATGAGGCTTCTGAATTTGGGCTGAGAATTTGTGTAGGGTATTGTTATGGGCGTTTTTTGTACACTATGTGAAGGGGAGGACGCGCCCTCCCCGGACATGGTCCGGGAGGTGCGGTCTCTTGTCCAGTAAGAAGAATATGAAGACAAGGAAGGGGAAGGACGCGTCCACCCGTGAAGGGCGCGCCCTTTGACTTAAAGAATGACATAATTATGAAATAAGTATGAGAGAGGGAGGATGAGTGAGTCTCCGTGACAACCCTTCCGAGGGATATGAAGACCAGTTACCAAGCTCATTTGGTAGTTATCAGGCTCATCTGATAGTTCCCGGGCTCATCCGGGCATGATCTACAATCCTCAATCCTGCTATCTGCCGAGTTAACCCTCGTGTGGGGGCTTGAGGTGATCATGGTTCTTGAAGGCCCTCCGGGGTAATGTGAAGGCCGATCGTATGTCTGAATCCTGTATTCTGGTGAGTTAGCCCTCATTGGGGGATTGAGACGATCGTGTAAGTTGGCTCCTTGTCTACCTTGTTTGAAGATGAAGACCTCACCGGGAGGTGAGGACATGTCCCTGCACCTCGAGGGGTTGGGCATGGCTTGCCCAGATAACTTCTCCATAAGAGTCGTGGTAGATGCTATCTCTCGTAGTGGAGATATCGTTGAATCCGTGATCTATTTGGATTAGGAGTCTGAGGTGGTCATACTCAAGACTAATTCTAACAGGAGTAGGACTCTCCAAGATGGGCCTTCGGCCTATCTCCGACCTTATCGCCAAGAGGCCTAGTCCTGATCAAACTAGGACTCCTGGTTCCATAGAACTACGTATGGCTTGATCCCCTATATAACGGGGTACGTAGGCACATCAGGGGGATATATCGAGAGTTGTGAGAACGAGAGCAGAAATATATTCCCTTGATCTCAGCCACCCTCAAACACCAAAATCTACCGCCCACGGCGGATTTCCGTCATATAATCACCGTGAAACACCTTATTCCGGCAACGAACCTCACGTTTGTTGATTCACCAAATTCCTCTATCAACAAATTGGCGCTAGAAGGAGGGGACTAGGTGAAATCTCGAAGAGGAAGAGATGGCCAATCACGATGATGACCCGTATGAAGGAGATTATTATGTTGAAGATGAACCAGTAGAACCATACTCACCGGTGCACATTCAGGACCCCCGCACTTTGCCGAACAACCCACCCCCGGTTGTAGTCAGTAACACGGAGCTCCTTAGTGCCCTCCACCGGATGGAACAAAGTCAAGCGAGGTACGATGCAAGGTTGGATACCATGGAGTCTGTACTCGAAGAACTCGTCCCCAGACACTCGCGTCATTCCAAAAGCCATGGTAGGAGAGGACGTAGACGCTTCAGACGACCAACCCCCCGAATGTTGGAATACGGAGATGCGCCTCCCAACGCTAACCTCCCACCAGGAGCCATAATAAGCCAGGGAGTCTATGACGTAAACGGCGCGCCCCTGGACGAGACCACGCCTCCCGCACAAACAGGAGGGACGGAACAAGAGACGGTCAACCAAAACGCAGACGCCCGACCCCTGGCTGAAAGATTAGGAATCACCCCGGACAGCCTGGCTATAATTGTGCGAATGGCAGAGCAGGAGCAGAGGAGACCCTCCCAGGGAAACGGCGCGCCCCTACGTCCTCAAGGGAACGACGCGCCCCCTGAGGCAAGACGTGAAACAGGAACGGGCAGGACCTACCGAGGAGTGCGAGGAAGAGGAGGAGGCCTCATACCGAACTCAAAGGGAAGGCGTCGAGGGGGACCCTTGATAGAATACCTACCTTCGCAAAGTGACTCGAGCCAACACACTCCGCACCCAAGAACCACGGGAAGGACGCGCCCCCTTGGCAATCAAGGAGACGCGCCTCCCCAAGGACCGCCTACTGCGAATCAACAAACCACGTCACCTCCAATCATAACTACTGTCAATCAGCAGACCACGTCACCCCCAATCATGACTACCGCTAATCAACAAGCCACGTCAACTCCACCCATTCCCACTCTGCAGCAAACTATTCCTGTGTCCACCACACCTACTCCCCCAACACAAACGCTCACCAAAATCGTCCAACCAACCGCTACCCAGACTCTAGCCAACAACGTGCTTCAGACCACGGTGGCCAACACAAACCTAGCAACTGCTACCCCTCCGGTAAACACCCAGACCATCCCAGGAGTCGGAACGATCAACCCCGAAGACCTGAAGAAGTTACTAGCCCTTCTGCAAGCCAGTGCTGCCACAACGGCACCACAGATCTCGTCACCATTTACCGCAGCAGTCCGCGACGCCCAGCTACCAACCGGTTTCAGAAACTTGAATGCAGATCTCCGCTATCACGGGAACGCCGACCCTCGCGAATTCTTGATCAGATTTAACATTGAAATGGATTTATATCAGATCCCCGACCTGGTCAGATGTAGGTTCCTAGCAGCAACCCTGAGGGACAGTGCTCAACAATGGTTTCAAAAGTTGGGAGGGGGAGTCATCTCCTCTTGGGAGGGTATGCAGCAGATGTTCATGACGCAATTCCAAGCCGCAACCAAATACGCTCCACCCGTCACTACGCTTGCCAATGTCAAGCAGCGCGACAGTGAAACTTTGACCGCATATTTCAAGAGGTTTAACCAGGAATCCATGGGAGTGAAGGGAGCCTCAGACGAAACCCTGAAGAACTTCCTTATCGCTGGACTCAAGGTTGGTACCGACTTCTGGAAGCACCTCCAAGGGAAAGACCCGGCCTCTCTGTCCGAGCTATATTCCGCAGCCGAATCCTTCAAAAAGGTAGAACAGTCGTTGGCCGAGAATCAAAAGGAGATCGCCAAATCTAAATACAAAAGAAAAGATCGCACTCCCAGTCCAGAACCAAGAGGACGCGCCCGCTCTCCGGGTAGGGTAAATATGACTTCAAGCAAAAGAACTTGGAGTCCTCCGAGGCAGTCAGGAGCGTATACCCCGCTAACAGCCTCAGCTGAACACGTCTATGCGATGACCAAGGATAAGGTGCCGTTCCAGAAACCTCAACCTATTCCCCAACATATAGCCAGAGACAAAAAGAAGTATTGCGACTTCCACGAATCAGCAGGACATAGCACCTCCGAGTGTCGGCATCTGAAAGAGGAAATCGAATATTTACTCAAAGAAGGATACCTAACGGAATGGGTAAAAAAGTACAGGACAGACCACCCTCCGGAAAGACGCGGCCTTGGTGCTTCGCAGAATGACAGAGCTGATGAAAAGCAGAACGATACCCAGTTTGTAAGAGAAGGCAGCATCAGGAGCATATTTGGGGGACCTTACATAGGGGGAGGCAGTCGAAAGGCAATGGAGAGATATGCCAAAGAAGCAAGAGACTACCCCCTGACCAATGTGAACCACCTATCAGCTAGGGCCCCGAGAGTGTTCAAAGGAGAAACAATGGACATCATTTTCACCGAGGAAGATGCGAAGTGGGTACACGATCCCCATAACGATGCTTTAGTAGTCGCCATGCGTATCGCCGCCTTAAACATTCACCGAGTATTTGTCGACAATGGGAGTTCGGTCAACATCCTTTACTACGACACTTACAAGAAAATGGGATTACCAGACAAGGACATGACTGTGGAGAATCTCTACATATATGGTTTCGGAGGGGAGGCCATTAAAGCCAAAGGAACCATACGCTTGCCAGTCACCCTAGGAGAGGCTCCACGAGCAGCCACTCAGATTGCCGAGTTTATGATCATCGACCATCCCTCGGCACATAATGCACTTATGGGACGTCCCCTCTTGAAAGACATGAGGATAATCACCTCCATTTATCATCTTACTTTGAAGTTCCCCACTCCTGGAGGAGTTGGTTGTGTGAAGGGATCCCAATATGAATCTCGCGATTGCTATGGCCGGTCACTTAAGAATTTTCGAGACAAAAGGGGAGTGCCGCCCCATGAAGAACTCCACTCAGTCCATGCTCTCTACCTCGTTCAATATCCAGAGAGCGACAGTGAAGACACGCCCAACATCCCACTACCCGGAGGACGCGTCCCTCACATGGGCGAGCCCACTCTTGTCGAGGACTCGGCGCCTGAAGAATGTGAAGAACTGGTTATCGAAGTGGAAGAGGCACCTCTAAAAAAAGTCAGAAGGATGGATCCACGGGAGGTCATCATGGAATTAGAGGAGCCCTCTCCTCCCAAAAAAGTTTCTACGGACGCGCCTTCGGAACCAAGGGAAACCCCGCACCAATTCGACTTCGACTTAGACCCGAGATTACCCATGCAAGTGCAGAACACAGGGCCAGCTGAGGATACGGTCGACGTACAAGTTACACCGGGGAGTGATGGCAAGATCCTGAAGATAGGATCCAAACTAGGTCCAGAGATAAGGGGCAAGCTGATAGAATTCCTTACAAATAGCCTTGACGTATTTGCTTGGAGCCACGAAGATATGGTGGGGATAGACCCGGCAGTTATGTGCCATCACCTGAATGTCGACCCCTCTAAAAAAGGTGCTAGACAAAAGAGAAGACCCATCAGCGGAGAAAGAGCCGAGGCCCTGCAGGAGGAAGTCGATCGCCTCTTGAAAGCAGGATTGGTAAAGGAATCGTTCTACCCGAAATGGCTGGCAAACCCCGTACTTGTTAAGAAACCCAACGGGAAGTGGCGCACGTGCATAGATTTCACAGATCTCAACAAGGCGTGTCCTAAAGACAGTTTCCCGCTCCCTCGCATTGACCAACTAGTAGATTCAACGGCAGGACACGCCCTCCTCAGCTTTATGGATGCCTACTCAGGATACAACCAGATTCCCATGTATAAGCCCGACCAGGAGCACACCTCCTTCATCACGGACAGGGGTCTATATTGCTACATTGGTATGCCATTTGGGCTTATTAACGCAGGAGCAACTTATCAGCGATTGGTGAACATGATGTTTAAGGATCAGATTGGAAAGACAATGGAAGTATACGTGGACGACATGCTGGTTAAATCCAAGAAGGATACTGACCATGTTGCCCACTTGTCAGAGATGTTCGGGATCTTGAGGAAATACAGGATGAAGCTCAACCCGCAGAAATGTGTGTTCGGGGTGGAGTCAGGGAAATTCCTTGGTTTTATGGTTAACCACCGAGGCATAGAGGCCAACCCAGCAAAGATCAAGGCATTATTAGACATGAAGTCTCCAGCCAACGTCAAGCAAGTGCAAAGTCTGACAGGAAGGATAGCCGCCTTGAACAGGTTCGTATCAAAGTCGTCGGAAAAGTGCAAGGAATTTTTTAAGGCCATAAAGGGCGCGTCTAAAGATTTCGAGTGGACAGAGGAATGTGAGGATGCCTTCGTAAAAATCAAGAAGCACTTGGGCGAACCACCCCTCTTGGCCAAACCTCAGGAAGGAGAGACGCTTGTCCTCTACTTAGCCGTTTCAGACTACTCCATAAGTGCTGTATTGGTGAAGGAAGATGAGGAGGGGCAGTCCCCAATCTACTACGTAAGCAAGAGGTTGCTAGATGCCGAGACTCGCTACACGAGTATGGAAAAGCTGGTATATGCCTTGGTACATGCAACTAGGAAACTGCGACCATACTTCCAGGCCCATAAGGTGGAAGTTAGGACGGCGTACCCCCTCCGACAAATTATGCATAAACCAGAGGTAACCGGCAGAATGATGAAGTGGGCAGTCGAGTTGGGGCAATTTGACCTAGACTACAAACCGAGGACCGCCATCAAAGGACAGGCCCTAGCAGATTTCATCTTGGAGTTCCCGGAAGATGGAGAGGAGTCCGGTCTCCTGATCAAATATGATCCCGACCTACCCCCGCAACAGGCGTACCCCAAGGAAAGTATACCCGAACTCTGGTGGATATTGCATACAGATGGAGCGGTAAATAATGAAGGGGCAGGAGCGGGGATAGTACTCATAAGCCCGGAAGGACATAGACTCTTGAACGCAACTCACTTTACCTTCCAGCTCTCTAACAATGATGCAGAGTATGAAGCCCTAATCGGAGGGCTGAAGCTGGCTCTGGAAATGAAGGTAAGGAAGCTTGTTATAAAGGTCGACTCCATGCTGGTGGTCGAACACATCAAAGGAGGATACCAAGCAAAGGGGCCTAAGACGGCGATATATCTCAGGTGTGTTCAGGGATTACTAGATCAGTTCGAAGAGGTGCAGCTAAGCAGAGTACCCAGAGAATTTAACGGGGATGCCGACGCTCTCGCGAAGTTAGCATCTCAGAAAGATCCGGCCCTATTGGGGGTTATCCGCCTAGAAATACAGGAGCTACCTAGCATCCCCGAGCTTGAGGTAATAGAAATACAAGACAAGAGTGAAAATTTAACATGGATGACCCCAATCTGGAAATACATCAAGGAGGGTACGCTGCCCGAAGATAAAGCTGAAGCCCGAAAGTTAAAATACAAGGCTGCCAGATATGTGGAATACGATGGGAAGTTGTATAAAAGAGGTTTCAATCAACCCCTCCTCAAATGCATAGACGGGAAGGAGTGCACCTATGTGATGAGGGAGGTCCACGAAGGCATATGTGGGAACCATTCGGGAGGTAACTCATTGGCCATGAAGATTTTGAGGCAAGGGTACTACTGGCCAACCCTGAGGAGTGATGCTTTCAATTTCGCCAGAGCATGTGACAAATGCCAACGATTCGCCAACTTCAGCAACAGCCCAGCCACGTCCCTCACCACTATGACAAGTCCTTGGCCTTTTGCTATGTGGGGGATAGACCTGATCGGAGAACTCCCTAAGGCCAAGGGAGGAGTGAAATACGCAGTGGTGGCCGTAGACTACTTCACCAAATGGGCAGAGGCCGCACCCCTAGCCACCATCACAGCCAAGAAAATAACAGATTTTGTTTTTAACTCTATTGTTTGCAGGTTTGGAGTCCCCTACAAGCTGATCTCGGATAACGGAAAGCAGTTCGACAGCAAGGAGTTAAGAGGCCTATGTGACAACCTTGGCATCAAAAAAGACTTCGCGGCAGTATACCACCCCCAAAGCAACGGGCAGACAGAGGCGGTCAACAAAATCATCAAGCATACTCTGAAGACAAAATTGGAAGATAGCAAAGGGAATTGGCCGGAAGAACTCCCCATGGTCCTATGGTCTTACAACACAACCCCTAGGACAACAACCGGGGAGTCGCCCTTCGTCCTGTCTTATGGGTGCGAGGCCATGGTCCCAATCGAGATTGGAGCAGGATCGTTCAGGAGAGACTACTTCGACCAACTGGGTAATGATGCAAGTCAGAGATTATATTTGGATATGATTGAAGAAATCAGAGCTACATCACAACTACGCCTGGCCGCGTATCAACGCAGGGCGGCTAAGTACTATAACAACAAGGTAAAGGCTCACCCCTTCCAAGTTGGGGACCTTGTCCTTAGAAAGGTTGTACTGAACAACAAAAATCCCCAACATGGAGTCTTTGGAGCCAACTGGGAAGGCCCTTACAGAGTCAAGGTCATATTATGGAAGGGCACTTACAGATTAGAAGACCTAGATGGAAAGCCCGTTCCGCGACCTTGGAACGCGGAGCATCTAAAGAAGTATTATCAGTAGCCACAGGCTACGTAGACTAGCAATGAATAATCATCATACCTAGTCTAGGGGAGTAGTATATATACGCCCTTCTTTAGACTAAGGTCCTTGCTAGTCTTTTTATGTCCCCTCGGAGTTGACAGCTCCTTGGGACGGGTGCGGTTTCGTACTCGAGCGCATTAGTTATCAGATTTACTATGGGCCGAAGGCCACGATATAGTTCGATTTAGTTATCAGATTTACTATGGGCCAGAGGCCGGGATGTATTTCAGTTTTCCTTAATAAAGGCCAAGAGCCACTCCTTTCCCACAAAGAAACGTGTGCAATGCGTGCAGTATGTGTCTATAGACAAATATAAGCAAAATGTTTCTTAACGCTTAGGCAAGAGATGGCAGCCGCGCCTTGGGCGCGCCCTCCCCTCACAAACAAGGCCATCACATCATTTATTTATTAAGGATAGTGACTTATAAACATGAAAATACAGTAAAGAGAGACGAGACGAGGAAGGACGCGCCTGTCCCCATCGATTAAAGGGTACTTATACCTCACTGATAACACGAGAACTCGACTAGACACTATTCCCGTCAGAAAGAATAACTCGGGGAGTAGGGCGACCCTCCCTAAGTCTAATTAAGAGATATCCCTGGTGCGAGGACGCGCCCTCCACTCATGTTGGGAATTTTTTATCTAATGTCCCCGGCGAGAGGAGGCGCCCTCCGCTCATGTTGTGGGGGATCTTTCATCCATCTTGATCTAAAGATTGTGTTACTTATCTGAGATACAGAAAGATGAATAAAAACTTGACACATATAGACAATCCCCTAACGGAGGAGAACGCGCCATCCCAAGAGTAGTGATTGAGGGAAGGCGCGCCTTCCAAAATACGACAATAACAAGCTATTGCTTGCAACAAGTAAAAGAGAAGTGTGAAAGACAATGATAAAAAGATAGGTGCATAAATCAAATCGTTAGGCGCGCCGGCCAACAAGATGGTAATTATTGTACAATTTGCAGGGTTTTACAGAGGACCCGCACCTCAAAATGTGTAAAATTAAACCGTCAATAAAAAAAAGTTTAGAGCTTTTCGACAGAATAAACAAAGTCCAACTAATCACGGGACGCGTCCTCTGCGTGTTTGGCTTGGTTCTCGCCCTCCTGGCGCGCCCTATCCTCTTCGGCCTCCTTGGCGAGGGTAGCAGCCAATTCAGCTTTTTTGGCTGCTAAGAGTGCAGGATGCTTAGAGGGGAACTCGGCCATAAAGTTAGCCGCAGTCCTCCCAAACTTAGGCAGCCAGTCATAGTCAGGCTCTCCAGAGAGGAAGGTAGCGACGTAACTGCACACACCTTCGAAGAAGGACGCGCCCTCCGCTGCCTCTCTTTCCTCAGCCAAGTCTTTGTTCGCCGCTGCAAGGGTGGAGTTCTCTTTTTTGAGTTCCGAAATCTCCTTCTCGAGGCGCGCCTTCTCTTTCACTAGCTCCTCCTCGGCTGTTTTCTTGGCATTCTCAGCTGATTGGAGGGCTTTCTCGTTCTTTTTGGCGTCCTTCTTAAGACTGGAGATTTCCTTCTCAAGAGTAGCAAGGCGCGTCCCCTGGGCGGTCTTGGCATTCTCCCGGTCCATGTTATGAACAAGCATCTCGCAGCTCGCTTTAAAAATCCATTCATCCTTTTCTAACTCAGACTTGGCGCGCCATGCCTTTAGCTCTTCATCAGAGGCGATGGACGCGCCTATCTGACCCAGAGCACGGGAGGAGAGATCGGTGGATTGCGAGAGATGTTTTTTGCTGGCCCGAAGCTTCTTCAGTTTTTCTGAAGCAGGAGCGGACTTGTCCCCTTGTTTTGAGGCGTCAAGGACAGACGCGCCGCGCTTTGTTCCCACGGGTTGGGAAGACGCGCCCTCCCCAGCGACAAACTTGGTCCTCTGAAGGAAAGTGGGAATGTTGGCCATATCTGCATCACAATAATGAAGAATAATGCGTCAGTAATCTACAATAAACCGAAAGACAAGCATGGTAAATTTCATATGCAGAAAAGGTAAGATGCGCTTCAAAAAGAAAACATGTATAATCATGCATATGTATAAGAACAGGACGCGCCCTCCGAATAAATGGGAAGGGCGCGCCTATTGATACCTTCATCAGATAGATGGTCAGGGCTTTGCTCCCTGGGCCGTTTATTCGAATATCTGTGTTTTCTGTCAACTAGGGGGCGGCCATCCCTGAAGACTTTGAATTCGACCTTGGACCCAATATTGGGAGAAAGGAAACCTGCTTCTTGTAAAGAAGAGGTAGTGACGAGAAGGGACATGTTTTTCCTCTCGTGGGGGAGATTTAGGATATGCTGCGCCCTCTCATATGCCTCACCATCAAGGGACGACATACCTCGCTCCACTATGAAAAGGGTTATTTGTCAGCAACTTATGAATAAATGGACAAGTGAATTAAACAACTTAGAAAAGGGGAAGACGCGCCTCCCCAATGGTGGTATCCTAACCTGGTGAAATATTGAATTGAGTCCTAACTCTCTTCACGTCATACACGTAGAAGAAGGGCTCCTTCCATTTTTTAACATGAGAGGCGCGCCCTTCGCTGAACCCCTTGTTGTTATGCTGCTTTCTGACTACGAGAAAAAAATAACCCAAAGAGCTCCTTGTTAGACGGAAGAAATAGCTCAATTCTTCCATAGAAGGCGCGCCGTACCCTTCCTCCTTGTACAGGATGAATAGTCCTGCTGCCAGTTTGTATGAGTTGGGCGATAATTGGATGGGAGCGATATCGAACCATTCGCAGATTTGTTCCCAATAATTGTGGAGGGGCGCGCCCACTCCAAGGCTTACATGCCTGGGAGTCAAGACCAGGCGGGGAATCCTATAGTTCCCTATGTCAAAGCGATGTGCCCTCATTTCTTCGAGGGGCACCACAGCTGTTCCCTGTTGTTCGTAGTAATCCATTGTCCATTCTAACTCCTCCCAAGAGAGGGTAGAGGATTGGTCTACGCAGCTCAACTTCCCCTTGTTCTTTTTTATTTCCTCAACCATCTTGGAGGAGAGTTCCATGTCCTCATATTCGGTCCAATCTACATCCTCTTCCCATTCTTCCACCTTTGGGTGTGAGTATGGTTCGGGAGAAGGTGGAGGAGATGGAGGGATCCTGCGTGTTCTATTTTGAGACGCGCCCTGGGAGGTTTCCTCGTCTACATCGTCCTCACTAGCTTGAGGAGAGGACGCGCCCTCCTCTCCCTTGTCTGAAATTTCGTAATCAGAGTCATCCCTGTTGCTGGATGGAGAGGAGGTGTTATGTTCTGAGGAGGAGGAAATAATCTGATACATCTTACCCTTACCCTTACGGATAGGGGCAGACGCGCCCCCGGAATCCTCTAGCCAGTTTTCGAATTCTGAATCATAGTCCATGGGGCGGCCGGTCATGATGGGAGTGCTGATGGCTTCCTCAACTGGAGGTGGAATTGGTGTATGAGGGGTTGAAGAGTGTGAGGATTCCATGTCTCGTGCCAAGTTGTGAAGGATTCTTTCCTTCTCGTCTTCAGAAAGAGTATAGGAAGGACGCGGCGGTGATGGAGAAAACACCTCTGGAGGAGAAAGGGAGATGCCTCGCCCTTTTAAGAAATTTCTGAATGGATGGAAAGGTGGGGACGCGCCCTCGCCTGCCAGCTGAAAGGAAAAAAAAAGTAGCTATGAGGGCGCGCCCTAGGGATACCAGAGAGTGTACGCATGTGAAATAGGATGGGTGTGTGAGAAACGGTAGGGGTTATTAAAGTGAAGAAATAAGGGGAAGAGAAGTATTGCAAGGCGCGCCCTTTCATTAAGAAGGGGCGCGCCCTGTTAAGAAAGGGGTGATGTGTGGATGATATCTAAGCAGCTTAAACGGGAACGTGTGGCGTGTGTAGAGGCGCGCCACACGGGGAAGGCGCGTCCTAACGCGAATGGATAGTAAAATACAAAATGCGCAAACATATTCCAGTTCAGTTACGTTCACTACACCATAGATGCACTTACGCAACGCAAAAAAAAGGTTGCAAAAAGCCAAAAAAATGTTGCTGTAACCCTGAAAACAGAAACCGCAACACTTTCCCGGAGTTGCCTTCAGCACCGCTGCCGTAGTGAGATGTAGCAACACTTTTGCAACACTAGGATTGCAGTTGCAATATTCACAAAGGGCATCAGTTTGTTACACCTATGGCAACATTCAATAGTGTTGCTATAGTGTTTGGAAATCTGTGAAATATGGGCCCACCAGTGGGGCCACATGTGGGGCCCACTGGTGGGCCCCACATGTGGGCCCCGCTGGTGGGCCGTGGGCTGTGGGCCTACTGGTGGGCCATGGGCCCACTGGTGGGCCATGGGCCCACTGGTGGGCCCCACTGGTGGGCCCATATGTATGGCAACATTTTAGTTGCAACACTTTATGAACTCTTACAACATTTTTTCAGTGCAACACACAATTTTGGGGTTGCGTAAGTGCATCTATGGTGTAGTGGTTTAAAAATGAGGATCAAACAGCAATATATACACATATATATACGTATATATGACTTGAAGAAATGATGAACATAGGGGTAGTTAAAGGGACACATGTTCAGATCTACTGATTTACCAAACGAAACTTGATAAAAGTGGACGAAGAATGTACCTTTGAAGATGGTGAAGGGAATGAGCGGATAAGCTCTGCAAATGGAGGCCGGAAAGTGCTGTACTGTGCTCGGGAAACTTCGGTCGCCGGTGGTGAGAGAGAGATGCCGAAAAGAGATGAAAAAGATGAAGTAAGAATGGGAAGGGGTATTTATAGGTGAAGGTGTACGGAGGACAGCTGTCCCTTTTTTATTTTTGATTTTTATTTCTTGAAGGGTTGCAACGGTCTAGACGTTTCGAATTCCAATAAAGGAGAGCAGATTCGTGAAGGCGCGCCCGGTGGGAAAGGCGCGCCATGTTTTTACGCAAGGTAGGATGAGAGAGAAGGTAGAGGTTTCATAGGCATCCCCAATACCTATAAAACCTGGGGAGTACTTGTTATGGGCGTTTTTTGTACACTATGTGAAGGGGAGGACGCGCCCTCCCCGGACATGGTCCGGGAGGTGCGGTCTCTTGTCCAGTAAGAAGAATATGAAGACAAGGAAGGGGAAGGACGCGTCCACCCGTGAAGGGCGCGCCCTTTGACTTAAAGAATGACATAATTATGAAATAAGTATGAGAGAGGGAGGATGAGTGAGTCTCCGTGACAACCCTTCCGAGGGATATGAAGACCAGTTACCAAGCTCATTTGGTAGTTATCAGGCTCATCTGATAGTTCCCGGGCTCATCCGGGCATGATCTACAATCCTCAATCCTGCTATCTGCCGAGTTAACCCTCGTGTGGGGGCTTGAGGTGATCATGGTTCTTGAAGGCCCTCCGGGGTAATGTGAAGGCCGATCGTATGTCTGAATCCTGTATTCTGGTGAGTTAGCCCTCATTGGGGGATTGAGACGATCGTGTAAGTTGGCTCCTTGTCTACCTTGTTTGAAGATGAAGACCTCACCGGGAGGTGAGGACATGTCCCTGCACCTCGAGGGGTTGGGCATGGCTTGCCCAGATAACTTCTCCATAAGAGTCGTGGTAGATGCTATCTCTCGTAGTGGAGATATCGTTGAATCCGTGATCTATTTGGATTAGGAGTCTGAGGTGGTCATACTCAAGACTAATTCTAACAGGAGTAGGACTCTCCAAGATGGGCCTTCGGCCTATCTCCGACCTTATCGCCAAGAGGCCTAGTCCTGATCAAACTAGGACTCCTGGTTCCATAGAACTACGTATGGCTTGATCCCCTATATAAAGGGGTACGTAGGCACATCAGGGGGATATATCGAGAGTTGTGAGAACGAGAGCAGAAATATATTCCCTTGATCTCAGCCACCCTCAAACACCAAAATCTACCGCCCACGGCGGATTTCCGTCATATAATCACCGTGAAACACCTTATTCCGGCAACGAACCTCACGTTTGTTGATTCACCAAATTCCTCTATCAACAGGTATATCACGCATCTATAAGATGCGTATGCGGGGAGATGGGATACACGCATTCAACAGATGCGTGTTTGTCTGGTTAATTTGGACTCGTGCCACGCCCCTGGTTAATTTGGGAAACAATTATATTAAAAAACAGTTAAATAACTAATACTTATGTAATGTATACCCAAAATAACAGATGTCAGGATTTGTGCCCTTTTTATCCATTTGATTCCGCATTCAAGAAATGCGTATGCTGATGGATCTAATAAGTCACACAATAGCACATCCTACTAAACCCAACCAACCACTCCCATTATCTTTCTTTAAAATAAAGGTTAATTCTCCCCCTACAGGCCACATACACTTCCTCCCTCTTCTTTTATTCTTCTACACTTTCTGCAACACACAACAATGATTACAGTGGTGTACAGTGCAGGGACCAGAGAGTGTGTTGTACGTTTTTTTGTGTTATTAACAAATGCTTATAATTGGATCAATGTGTACAAGAGAATTAAACACCGCCCTCGCATACATGTGATGCTTATGCATCAAATCAAGTAGACGATTACGCATTTCCTAAATGCGTATACATGATTTCGCAATTGCTGAATGCGTGTGTTCAGGATACTCGCATTCATAGTATGCGTATACAGTATTCGCATCTGCCATATGCGAGTTCAAGTGGTTATTTAAGGCAGCTTCACCGACAATTGTTGTATTGGGCACTGTTCAGTAAAATTGTGTTATATAGGGCTTTCACCCGATTACGGGCAACATAATATAAAAAAATAACGTTATTATATATAATTATAAATAAATAATCGACGATATTTTTCAACTAAAATTAAAAATATTTTAAAATACTCTAATGACCTCACAATAATACCAAAATATTAAAAATTTGGTCATTCGATTGGTATTTGACCTTACGGACTTCCTTAATTTATAAATGTTCTAATGATTTTTATTATTATCTATTTAGCAAAATTGTTAAACCCAAACATTAAAAGTTTGGTCGGTCCGTCGATATGTGGGCCGAGATAGGTCTATTTATATAATCAATTATTCTTTTTATATTTTCTAACTAAAAAAACTCCATCTTTCAAAATAACATTAAGTAATATAGTAACTAATTTTTTAAGTAAAACATATTATAAAATTAATTAAATTTATAATATATAAGATAAAATAACAAATATATTAACCGCCCGTACATTGCACGGGTTATAAGGTAGTGTGTATGAATTTATATGATATTATATAATAGTTCACACGCCAAACTATAAATTATACTTATATCTGAAATTTTAATGTTAGTATAGATGATTTGTTTAACACTAATCGTGTAAGCTATTACAAAGAACTAAATTTTAGAAAAATTATACCTCTTAGTCATGTTACAGTGGTAGTGTTATTATTAAATTGTTAAAACTATCACAACTAAATGACTAATTAATAAAGATAACTAATACTTATTTCATTATTAATATGATGTTAATTAATTCATCAATTAATTATATTTTTCCAGTTATAAAAGTATATCGTACATCAAATCTTTGATTTCTATATAAACATTTTCTATTTTATTTTTTATTTTTTATTTTTTATTTTTGTGTAAAAAGAGAGGTCAATTATTTTAGCTAATTATTATGTTCGTGAAGTGGTATTGGGTTGGAATCAAGGATCGGTTATGGTGGTATGGGTTAAAGTATCATTTCTGATATCATGTGTTTGGTTGAGTTTTGGAATTTAATTTAAAATATTATTATGTTGTTGATTAATTAAATTCTTTTATTAAATAAAATATTATAAATATATTTATTATTATTAACAACATTTATTTGTACACATGAATATTTTTTTGTTATTATTAATATTTTCTGAAGAATAAAAAAAACCATTAATAATGATACCCACACTACCATCTCACCCCACCTCACCACTTGGGTTTCGAAATCTCATAACCTAGAGATTTCTGATATGGGTAGGAAGATAAAAAAAAGTTTGAGTTTGATTGATTTTATACTCATACCTCATTCCCCATACCAACCAACCAAACAACCCCTAATTTGCTCATTGTTTAATTAAATTTACTAGCCTTAAACCCGTGCAAAGCACGGGTGACTATGTAATTTATAGAAATTTTTTGACAAAACTTTTGAAATTTATAGAAATTTTGACAAAACTGCAATATACGTATTATTATTTAATTAAAGGAAAATAGATTTTTTTGCCACTGAACTTATTGTGTTTTTAGAAACTTGCCACCCAACTAAATTTTTTTTCCTTTCACTCACTAATGTTAGGTTTGGATTTTGTTTTAGCCACCAACTTTGCTTCAGATAGCATTGTGATAATTTCTTTGTAGCATCATTAATACATAGTGATAATATGTAATATTTTGATGATGTGTCGTATGTTTTTATCTTTATATATAGCAATAATAATATAAAATGAGTTGATGAAAAATTAAAATAAAGAAGATTCATAACTAGAATTCTAAGAATTCAATAAATCATGAATATGAAATCAATGATTTCAAACAATTCACCCTATAAGATAAAGTGTAATTGAGTGATATGATGTATCATCTTTCTCTATTAAAGTTTCAATTGACTAGCTCAGTCTAAGACCTCTCTTAAATTTATCTTTATAAATTTTAATAACTTTATCTTATTACATTTTTCAAGATAAATAAATAGAGATGAAAACTTAATTTTTGATGATTGTGCTCTATGATGCATCATTTTATGTTATTATTACCCCCCTCTGTCTCTCTCATTAGTTTACAGTTTTTTCTACTGCTTAGCACATATTTTAATACTATTATAAGACATAGTTTCATAATTTTTTTTTGTGTGTGTAAAAATTCAAACGCTGAAATTTTATTCGGTAGAAAAAAATAAAATTATTTATGAATTACATCTTTTAAAAGTCATAATATGCGTGTAAAATTCTTATCACCCAAGGTAAACGACTTTGGGGACATAAAAAGTACTATATATAAAAATACAGACATATATCAAATCATCAAAATATTACAGACTACCACTATATTTTAATAATACTACACAAAATTAATGTAATGTTAATAATCAAATATGAACCTAACTTCAGTGACAAAAAAACTGAAACTAATATCAGTGAGTAAAATAAAAAAAAATATAGTTGAGTGGTTAGTTTTCAAAGACGCAATAAGTTTAGTGACAAAAAAAATTATCATAATGCAAGTAATCAAATCCGAACCTAAGTTGGTGGCTAAAACAAAATCCAAACCTAACATTAGTGAGTAGAAAAAAAAAATAGTTGGGTTACAAGTTTCTAAAAACACTATAAGTTAAGTGGCAAAAAAAATTTATTTCCCTTTAATTTAAATAACTTAATTTTTACTCAATAATTTCACACTTTTAATAAATAAAATTATATTCTATTTGGTCCATAAAATATTTATTGTGACATATAAAGTTGGCTATAAAAAGAAGTCAAATTTATGCTTATAAACCCAAAGTTCAAAATTCTTATATTTTTAGTTATTTTTTTTGTATTAAATTTTAATTTTATAGACATGTAAAAGACCATTGTATATCCAAATATAAAAAATGAAAAATATTTTTTTATAAATAACTTCTTACTAATAAGTAATAGGGCTTTTTTCATTGATAACCATGTTTTCAATCTTATTTTCAAAAATACTACCTTCTCTCATCTTATTTTCAAAAATACTACCTTCTCTAAAATATTTTCAAAAATATTTCAGAGAAGGTAGTAGTTTTGAATATATTTTAGAGAAGGTAGTATTTTTGAAAATAAAATTGGAGAATATAATATTTTTGAAAATAAGATTGAAAAAACAGTATACAAGATAATTCCCCTAAGTAATAAGTATTTTTTTAAGTTAAATTAAACAAACTCAATATTTTATTATGATTAATTTCCAGCTAAATTAGTTCAGCATATGTTATTTTTTTCTGATTCGAAATAATTTATCAATAAATATCCGTGAGCAATCCATTGGTAATTTACTAATGAACAAATTTTCACCCGCAACTTTTACTTGTAGTACATATCGTGCGATAGACATCTAATTCTAATTAAATTATCTTGAAGCCTAGGTCAACAAAGTCAAAAGGTTCCAACGACTATGATTTACTTCCATCCGTCCCTTTTTACATGTCCATATCTTGAAGCCTAGGTCAACAAAGTCAAAGGATTCCAACGACTATGATTTACTCTCGTCCGTCCCCTTTTACATTTCCATTTTAGTTTCCTAGAGTAAAATTGATCAATTTTTAATTAAATATTAAAAATTATCTATTTTTATTTTAAAATATGAAAGTTGCATATTAAAATAGACTAATTATACTTTCTAATAGTATAATTTTTATTATATTTTACCATTATAATATTAATGGCTTTATTTGTGATCCGTAATTACACTCTAGGTGGCTTCTTTCTTGCCGATCACAATGACCCCGTTAAAACTTTTGATAAGATTTTTGTCTGCTTTGGAAGACTTTTATTTATTATGAGATAGATTTTTAGTGTTGTAATTTATTTAAAACTTGTACTTATAAGAGATAGAATTTTAGTTTTATAATTGTTTAAGACTTGTATCTATTAAGAGATAGGTTTCTAGTATGATTCTTTTTTTACAAGATAATATAATACAAGAAGAACTAAAAACAACATGACCAAATCAAAAAACATATACAAAAAGTAGGACTACAAATTATACCAATGTTGGCTTATTATAGTATAGTATAGATTTTGAAAGATAAAACGGTTCGTCAAACACATATTCTCTCAGCATGCTATACTAACAAAATTGCATATTCTCACAATAAAAAAAATAAACAGTATGAATATTATTCCCATTTGTTATTTCATAGAAAAGTATCCGCTAAGTTAAACTCACATGAATCGATTATATCAAGTATTTGACACATTAGCTATTTCAACTCAATTTTTTTAATAAAATACACCATTCCAAATATTATTATGGAACGCACATAAAATGGATATTCCCTATAATAATATTTTCTGACTGTACCATTTCAATGTAACATAATTTGCTAAAGAACATCTTATAACTTTTTGTTTAAATCTAACAATATTACTAGACAACATTTAGAATTGCCCGCAGAATATTTGATGATACAACTTCAGCATTAAAAGTTTAACATCACTACTTCGATAACCACTGCTACTAATGCAAAGAGAACTCCTGCACAGGCTGCAGCAGTTAATCGTCCTGCACCACCTCCAGTCATCAAAAGCTTCAAAACCACATCATGTATTTCAATAATATCTTCATCATCAAAAAATAAAACAGGAATCTGTAGTAAATATCTTATGAAGGTCCACTTAAAATCAGAGTGCCAGACCATAATGTATGGTCAGAAGCAGAAATATCTCAAGTGAATATATTACAAATCAGTAGAATACCAGAAATTTTGAAACATATTTCTAACTCATTCGCCCCTCTGTGTATAACATGATTGTATAGCGCCATAGACATCAGGAAGTGGTTGTACGGCAACCCATATATTGTTGACCCAATCCCTAGAAGGTCTCAAATTTCTCCTGTGGAGAGTCATAAACATGGGATCGCCTAAACCTGCGAAATGCCATTGGATTAAACAAAAATGTTTTGCCCCTAATTAGTAAGCCACATATATACATATTATGTTGCTATAGTTTTAAATTAACTTGTGGGTAACTGCACTTATCAAGGTACAGAAGTACAAACATCAGTGACCAAAGCAATCAATATTTCTAAAGTTGGCGGCCGTCTTCAGCAAAGGGTTCTTAGGCCATAACCGCCCGAACTTGGGGTGCTAGACATGGGTGTAGATCCAAGACTTAGATTCGTCTTAAAATATTTGGCGTTCTTGGATATGGATATTGATCTAAAATTGAACATTGATGAGGGGGCTCGGAATGTAAGCGTAACACAAGTACAACTTAACATATATTGATTTATTGTCCATTCATAAAAAACTATGTACTACACATTAATCACATACACTTGATTATGTGTTCAATGCAGCATGACATAGAAAAAGGTCATCCATGGACCTTGATCTCTATAAACGAGTTATAAGGAAACCTTTAATTCTTTTTTTTTTGTAATTGGGATGTAGCAAGATGAAGTGTCCGGTATTAATAAAAAGGATCCAACTCAAAACCCACACTTGCACTCATGTCATGTCCGTGGACAAGGGCATGAGGAGAAAATGGAAAGTCAGGGGGTTGTGGAGCTTGATATCATTTTAATGTATGAATACCAGTCTGTGCTACTTTTGACATGACAAGAATACTATATGTGATAAGGGAAAATGTATCCAAATTTGCCGACTTAGCTTACCAGGTAAGAAAACATGGTAACTGTCACTGTTAGAGAGGGACTCTCCAGTAAGAATAAAACCTTCCCACCAGCGATTATTCCGCCATGCATCGATGGCTGCTCCAACCTTATAAGTCGTAGGAGAATCTTCTTCAGCAGGACACGGGCGGATGGTAAGTCGCTTACAATGTCTCATGCTCAGCTTATCCAGACGTGCAAGTCTTGGCGGAGGAACATATTGCTACAAACCATATAGTATTACAGAAGAAAAAAAATATTAATCCATCACTATACAATATATAATAACTTTCGAAACAAATTTATCATTTCATTACATGTTAGAACTAACATCATTCCTCAGTGGGCCGCAAAGTTTTGTCCTATGATGCATCAAGGACAAGGTTGAACGTAAACAATATACTTAACTTATGAGTGGAGTTGAGAAAGTTGTGACCATCTAAGAAATAAAGTGCACAATTCAATATAGAACAGTTTGATCATTTAAAACAGTTTGTTTTTTGTACCTCCAATTTGCCAGATCCGTCTGCATCCATCATGTCATTGCACTGGACTTTCCAACGCCTTTTGGAGATGTCCATGATCTTGCACTTACACCAGCAGTCAGGCATGTCAAGATCTTGAATCAGTAATTCTACATCATCATTAACCTGGAATGATGCTTGTTCAGTGGGTGTTGGTTCCTCAAGTTGTACACCACATGGTCCTGGTATACCACTTACTTCACTTGTTGTTATGGCATCGCTGCCATTACCTTCGTGCGCTGGAACATAGTGGTCTAAAAATCACAGTTTCTCAATCAGTACACAGAGCAAACCCATTAACAAAGACTCACTCCAAGGTATACAGAAGTAAAATGGTTTGGTCAGTTACAGGAAGATATATACATATAGAGGGTAGCTTAACTGGACCCTACCTATTGTACTATATTAAACCATAAATGAGATATAGAACATCATGGAAGATAAACCAATGCACCATTATTGATTTACAGCAATTAGCACTTAATACATGAAAAATAATGATAAAAAATATTTAAGGGAAGAAAGGATACAAAATTTCCAATATATATATATATATAGAAGAAATGAGTGAAAGTAAACAATACTAAACTAATACGCATTGTGTGCAAGAAGTAACATACTCTCAATATATTTATATACATATCTATATATATATATATATATAGGGGAGAGTTCTGGTACAAACTTACAAACTTGCAAACTTTTTTTGTTCAACACATATATAACTTGAGTTCAATATTTTTTTAACATATTTTGTTGAACATCGATTAAAATAGTGGTGGAGAAGTACATAAACCAATTTTTAAATGTAAGAACTAAGGTAAACGTGTTATTTAACTAATATTTATGTTTCTAGACCCTACCCAAACCCCAGAGGTATAGTTTAAACATCTTTTTAGATATATTCAACACAATGATAATTAGTGTTCAACACCCGATGTTGAACCCCAGTTATAAATGTGTTGAAAACGCGATTTATTTATGCGTTATTTTTAAAAATTGTGATGTTTTTTGAAGAATTTTCAACATGGATACTTTATATAACTAAGGATTAACACGATGGGAGAATAAAAAAAAGTTTGTAAGTTTGTAACTTAAAAAAGTTTTTATTTGATCCTATCCCTATATATATATATATTATATATCTTTGCTGATGCACATTATGGAGGTGTTTTACTCCACTAGCGCATTGCGCAAGAAGTTCAATAAATTTTGCACTCTACACATGTTTGGGATGCAGTTTTCTCGATACGCAATTTTAATATCTATGTTAAATGTGGTAAGAAAGGGCTACCTTCCTCAATTTTAGTATATTGGCCAATTTGTTCAAAATTTGTTATGTTGGTCTTTCTCACTAGTCATGTAATGACATAATTTTTTCGAGCAATAACAGTAGGCTAGCTAAACAATAACACTAGGCTCCAGAAAATGTACTTGGTTCAATCAATTTAATGTTCCCTACAAGATAAATGGAATATTTATCTACCGATTCCAGTACAATGGAATTTATATTAGCTTCCAAAAGATCTAACCCAGATACACATCGTAAACAATTACACCCAAAACCTAGCATAACTACAATTCTTTTAATTAACAAGAAAATAAGCAAAATCAGTCATGTACAAAACTACAACTGCTGTGGATTTAGCAACTTCTCAAGGCTAAACTACTGTTGACATCAAACAAAATAAACTCGAAGGTACGATCTTAGTCTCATTACATTATAACAATTGACATCCAACAGATGTAAGGATAATCAGTTAGAAGAAGAATACACATATACCTAATGCAGAGAGGACTCATTTCCCAGTGTTTTTTTGGAAATTTTTAAGTTTTATACAGGATACAAGATAGGTTAAATGTGCCATTTTGAGTTTGAAATAGGGATCCTCTTACTTAATTCAATAGCAACAGGAAAGGAAACAGATTGGTTGCAGACGGAGAGAGAATCTCACAATAAATGAAAAGGGAGCGTTTTTGTTAACTGTGTGACAAATCTATAGAATTTTTTTTTTTGAAAGAGCTTTGGCTTACGGCAAACCTTCAATCCTAATCATTTTTTCATTCTTGAAAATAATTTGGCTTACTGCACCAATAATAAACAGCTTTTGGCTATCAGGATGTATGATGTTAATAGATTTTATCCTCTGACCCATATACAAGATAAGATGGCTCCCAGACAATTTGTTTTTAAAAGATCAAGTGTGAATGAAATTGCAAAGACAGTTCAACTCAAACATTAAATTTGTCCTATGCATTCAACAAGTAATATAAAATGAAACGATAACATTTAACACTTTACATCAGGAGTTCATACTTGAATTTGTGGGTGGCTGGTTATTCTCTCTCACCAATGACTCAAGCCACTCCTTCACATTCTTCCGCGATGTCCATTTTTCATTGGTATTTATGGCTGGGTTGGGACCAATAGCCTGCAGAAACTCTTCAGAGACCACGTAGCTATAGTGTCGGTCCCTCTTCTCCATACCCACAACAGCAAGCAGCGGACTAGCAGAAGTAGACACCAGGTAGTAACGGATTTCACGTTTGCCATTCTCCTTTGATAGTATTCTCTCTTCCCATTTCTCATATGCATGGTTGTTTGCCAACATCCTAATGACAAACACTCAAAAAATCAGAACAATCATATAGAATCAGCTCGATAAGAACAAATCAGAACCTATCAAAAACAGATCATGAATATAATAATAACATAGAAGTAGTCACACAACACAAATTTACAAACATTGACATTTAAGAAACTAAAACAAAACTACAAACAATTCAAAAAAGTCTCAAATACAAATATAAGTGATAAGAATAACAATCTCTGTTGTTCTTAAAGTTTAAAAATTATAATTTTAGAAAATTACACATTTGAGCTTGAAATGATTAAAGAAGTACAGAGTATTCTTGATGACTTTCGAGTCTACCAAAAAATTGTTCATAAATTTGAATATAAGAAACAAAATTGCTAATATATACTATATATAATAAATTATATGTAATTGTCAGATTGAGATGTTAACAAATTCGATCGTACAAAATTCATATCTGATTGGGTTGCTATCAGATAAGATTTTTTTTAAACGATCCATATAGATCTGTTACTCATGGATCAGATCTGATTAGATGTCCGATCCATTGACAGGCTCAATCCAAATGACAGATAGACAATCAAAAAGTTAGGAACATCTTATAATATTTATTACTCAAGCCTTTCCCCAATCCACAAGCGAATTATCTAATTCGAAACAAAAAATTTCAATTAAATCAGCGAGCTAAAAAAATCTAACAAATCTACAGAGCCTATCAGGGTGTAAATTTTGTAAATCTGACTTCCCCCTTCCCAAACCCCAAACCGAAAAAGGATACAGAAACATGAAAGCAAGACATAAAAGGAAAACAAATCATAGATTAATATCCAAAGCGGGGCAGAAAACTGAAAAACCCTAGCAGTCTTTACTGTTCAAGAACTGGATTTATCCAACAAATCTATGTCAATAGTTGACCATCTAATGATGGATTACAATTCTGAAATACATGGTTTACAGATATAAATCACAGCCCCATTAACAATTCAACGCAGGGGGAGGAGTGAATCAGTGAATTAGGCTAAGCCCTTACCTTGAGTCGAAACAAGTTGAAGGGCACCTTGCAGAGTGTTCTGTGGTAGAGATGATACACTGAATAGGAGAAAAAAAGGTTTAAAAATATAATATAAAGATATAGACGACAAAGGGACCAGAAAAAAGATGCAAATATTCTACTGATATATGGCCCTTTTTCCTAAAACGAATAGGTAGAATCAAATTAGAATAAGTACACAAGATTCTACAACAAAATTAATTAGATTGTTCTAATAACATCAAAATGCAAAGTATTTATTAATATATGATCATCTCTTACTAAAACATAATAGGCATAATCAGAGTGTAGAATGTGTACACACGATTATACAATAAAAGAGACTCTTCATCTAAAACAAATATCTTGACCATAAAAATTAAATTGTCTTTGCATCGTTAAATTTTTGGTCTAGATAAAAGGGTGGTGTTTGGTACAACATATACTAATACCTAGATATTATTAATATGTATATAATGTCAATATACAATAAAATTCTTAAATGGAACAGGGAGATTCATTCACAATAGGCATATTATATTCAATTTATGTAATCCTAAAGTCTATCTTTTATAGTAAAACTGAGGGTAAATTGTACGGCGAGAGAAATAACACAGTAATTTGAGTATTTATCTATGCATTCAAGATCAAAAAAGATTTTTTGCCCTAACAAAGATTACTCATAAGAAAAATGCTAATTTACATGGCCCACCATATTGTGGACTAATATACAACAGTGTTGGCTCTTCAAATTTGTTCAATAACCCTCTCTTCGGCTTGATTCTGCGAGCTTGTTTGTGACTATCCATCCAATCCCCTTTATTCGTATTGTTCTCTGGTCCCACTACAAACTTTGCATTGCACAAACACCAACGACATCATGTCTTTGAGCTTAATACTATCAATGTTATTATATGATTGACTTACATATATCTCTTTTAGGTAAATTTAAGTTTAATATAAGCCATATTAATTTTATTCAAATGGAATATGTTATGTTGAATGTTCCAATATGATAGAATTGAAATGCAAATATAAGTGGAATACACATCTTCTTTGTTACAAGCTATGAAGCATGAGTGCGGGTGCGGGTACGGGAGTGGGTGGTACGCGTATACGAGAATTCGGCAAATTTAAAAATATGGGCATTCGGATGCGGGGGGATTCGGCAAATATTAATATGTTAAAATATATATTATGCATGTATTTAAAGAGTTACATGTATATTTAAACCAAATAAATAAGTTCAATATCCTTAACAATTTATAGTGTAATTATTTAATAACACAATTATTACATTATAAGGTATTTAAATGATAGAGTATTCAACTAATCACAGAATTAATCATTAACAAGAATCCCTAAGAATCGAGTGCGTTGTGCGGCGGGTGAGTAAAGAATCCCTGCTTTCTTTCTAGGTTACAAGTAAGGAACTCACGACCGAGGCATGAAAGAGAGAGAGATCTAGAATAAAGGGAAAACAAGTGGTTTGATCAGGCAAGCATAAGAGCTCTTTTGTGAGGGATATCTAGTATAAAGGGAAAACAAGTGGTTCGATCGGGCAAGCATAAGAGCTCTTTTTTGTGGCTTTCAAAAGTTCTGTTGGTGCATATATACAACATATCTACAACAAGGGAAGCAACATGAGATTTGTAGTCTAGTGGCACGTATATATGTACTACAACGATACAATATATTAAGAAAATCTAGTTCAAATTACCTTATAAAAAGAGCACACATATCATTCCATTCCATTTCATCCAAGTAAAACAGCCTGAAGGTCTTCTGAGAAGTACACAACCATATTGAAATTCAAAATTTCTGTCCAGATCTGACTTAACCGCCAGCAATGTTTCCTTGAACCCCATTCACCTAACGTTTTTGAGCTTAATAAACTTCTGAAGATGTTCAAGACAGTGAGAAAGGAGGGGATAAAGAGTACGTCTCTTGACAAAGGGCTTTAGTCTGGTAGACGTTCCTCTCCTGACTGAAAGTAGCGCGTCTTGCCTCCATGAAGCGACAAATGTGTGCGAGCATACCTAGAAAGAAGGGCGAATATCATACCCTATATTTCCTTTTATAGCACAATTAATAAACTGTAGAACAGCTAAGATCATTAATATCAGTAGGATTCATAACAACAAACAATTTTCTTATCTTAACTTTGATTACCCCATATGTTGATATAACTCTGCTGTAAATTTCGATCATCATCTATATTAATAATTTAGTTTCGCCCGAGGCCTCCGAGATTATTGAGCCTGGCCTGATCTATAACAACATATTTCCTAAAACACATGAATAAGATACATGATAAGACTAAATCAAGTATTCAAGCAAGTATACAAACAATCCAAGGTTAATTCAAAAGTGCAGACATAAGCTAATAAAACATATATATACACAAAATACATACACAGATATGTTAATACCATCACCGGAGAAGATTTCCATCGCTGTTCTCAGACATCGGAACCCTAAATAACTTTCCTCTTCTGCACGTTTACTGTTCATTGGCTCCCAATTTAACAGGAAAGTGATTATGTTGGCAGATAATAAATGAACGTGTCTACGTCTCATAGAAATTGAGTTTTAGCTTGTAGTATATTTTTAATTTTAAAATTGATTATATCACTTTATTAATATTTTAGAAAAAATTAAAATATAAATATAAATAAAAATATTTAATTTCAGTAATATATTTTTAACAAGATTCAACCTTAAACATCTGTCAATTTATTATTGATAAAGGATACTATAAAATGAATATTATAAATCAAAAGAAAAAAGTCCACAATATATATTATATTTTATTTCAAATATTATTAGATTATTAACTAAGAGGTAGGTTTATAAATTTATAAACATTTTATTATATAATAAATTTTATTATATTTTAGATTATTTCAAATATATTTTTTATTTTCCAATATATAATATTTAGGATGCAATGCCCATAAAAAATATGGGTATGTAAAACTCTTATTACTATTTATCTGACTAAATATTAATGAGCTCAAAAAATATAAATATAATATTTAAATAATAGTGACCGGAGTTTTAGTGCCGCTCTAGAGATATTATAGTAATAGTACGCGAAATTTATTTTTACGAGAAAGTAAGTTTAAATGGATAATAATTAGCGACAAAGTAATATATAATTAAAAAAAAGTAGAGTATCGATTAGATCTTAGGCATAAATTTGACGTAATATAAAATAATATTTAAAATGATTTAAACAAAATACTAAAAACATATTTATAAGTATATAAATATAAAAGTAAAAATAATAGTAATATATAATAAGAGAAGATACTTTGCCAAGTTAAAGATATTATTGAGGAGATATTTTCTCAAAGTTTAAGATATATTGGTAAAGATACTTTTCTACCTCTAGATATTTTATTAGAAATATCTAGAGATTAATTAATTAAAGAAAATATAAATGATTTAATGATAAAAGAAAATAAGTGACTAAAGCTTAGTTAAGGGGTATTTAAAGTCACAGTCATGACCAGTGTTCTAAAAATCGGTCTAGGCGGTGCTTAGGCGCCTGGCGGCCCCGAAACGCCCCGATTCGGTCCTAGGCGGTGAATTAGGCGTTTTTTTTACAAAAATCGGTCCTAGGCGGTCAACATCCCGCCTAGGCGGTCCAAATCCCGCCTAGGCGGTCCAGGCGACTAATAACAAAAAAAAATCATATTTTTAATAAATAAAATCTAAAATTATGATTATATTGTAAGAAATTAAGTATTCACTTGTAATTAACTTAATATCTTATAAAAAAAGTAAAATGACTAATATTTTTATTTAATATTTCTTACATTATTTATAAGAGGCTGATTGATATATATTTATTTAATCAACGATTTTGTATTACATGTATCAAGTATATTTTTTATATATGATATTATATTATTTACTAGTTTGACTCTACTAGTAGTGAAAAATAGATAAAATTATTAAATTACATTTAATTATAATAATTTAAAAATAATATATGTCCGATTAATGCTCCGATTAATCCCCGATTTCCCGATTAATCGCTCGAAGGTACCCCGACCGCCCTGGGACGCCTAGCGATTTCTGGAACACTGGTCAAGACTAGAGAGAGAATAGTGAATTTAGAAATTCAAATTTCAAATTTTCAAATGATCTGCAAGGAGGTGATTGGAACCCTGGTGAAGGACAATGGTTTCGGATTACTCGTCACCAAACCGCAGGGAAGCGAATCGGTGTTCCTGAAAGTAAGCAAGACATAGAATAGTACAGAGCAGAATATGTCAGCAGACAAACTTATGCACAGGTTCTCAAGGGCTCCTCCGAGGAAAAGGGGAATAAATCTGGAACAGAGGATCCAATTAAGTAGAAGATCATAAGAAACAGATGTTTATCGGTAATGGTCAATAATCTGTCAGAGCAAACAAGTATCCGTGAGATGTGGCTTTGTTTAATGGGAAACGTCATATTAAAGACATCATCCTTCCTAAGCAAAAGGATAAGTTTAATAATAGATTTGGTTTTCTCATTGTGGCACAACTAACAGCAGCCCAGGAGCTAAATACTGAATTTAATGGAAAATGGATCGGGAGGAGTAAGCTGGCCATGTATTTAGCTCGCGATTCTTACAGACAAGTACAAACACTTCCATCTCAAAAGTGGATGGACAGGACAATCATTGAAGATCGCAACAACAGGAAGGCTTTTAAAGGTCAGTCATCGGCGCTGGAGGTCAAGTCAAGCATGGAGATTAGAGATGGCAAAACAGTAGAGGGGCTAGTACAACAACCGAGTTTCTGCGCTGTTCAAGGTATGATTACAAAACAATGTCAACAGATTCTAAACAGAAGCTTCATTGGGACCACAATTGAAACCATCAAAGAAGATATCTTGTAAGAAAAAATTCTAAACAGAGGGTTCTCGTTTCAAGCTAAAAACATATCAGATAAGACCTTTTTATTATCCTACATATTGGAGGAGGATAAAGACCTCAACATCACAAGACTCAAGGATTTGTTTGCAAGTATCAAAGGCGTGGAAAACTCTGATTTAGTGCTTCCTCAACCTACCTGGATTTTGTGTGATGGGCTGCCGTTATCAGCATGGAATCCAGAAACATGGGAACTTATATTTGGGGACTAGGGCACTCTGGTCACGAAATTGCTAGATAAAATAGAGCTAATCAACATGCATAACAGGATGGTGTGTATAACAACTAGGAAAGTCATTCCAGCTGAGGAAACTTTAAAAGTAATGGTCAAAGGCTTAGGTTATTGGGTGAGAATAAATGAGACAAATGTTGTGGCAGTTGGACAAAAATTTGGTCTAAACTGTAAGGAGTTAGAGTCCATTTCACAGACATCCCTCAAACAAGATCTGTGTCTTGAAGCTTCTAGAGATAGCAGCAAAAGTATGAAGAACAGACTCCATGATGAGGATCAGTCAAGTTACATATTAGACATGCAGGACCGTCGTCTACAAAAAAGTCAATCCCATCAATCCTTAGCTCGTGATCATATCCGATACTTGGACAAATGGGAGAGAAATAAATGGAATTTGAGCGAACAAGTTGATAACTCTTCTTCGGAATCTTCTAAGAGGAAGTATGGATAAGGCGTATGGTCTTGCTGATTCAACCGAGGCACGATGAGATGAAGTCTATTTCTTTGGGCCTAAATCAAACCTAGACAATCAGTTTTTAGCCAGAATGTCCCGGGTGAACTTAGGAAACAAGAAACGAGTGGCAGTCATAAATGTTTTCGATATAAAAGGATTCAAGAAGCGTAAGGGGAAAACACCCAAGGTTCAACCTGACAAACTGGTGAAGGCAAGAAAAAATACCGGTAAGCAAGGAAGAAAAAGCAACTCAAAAGCACCTCCACATAAATCAGTAGGAGTTAAGTTGTTGGAGAATGGGAGGGATATGGCATCACAAATTCTGGAGTCAGCGAAACTAATGGGACTGGTTCTTCAAGAGGACAAGCAGCAAGCATATGAAAAAATTCTTTATTCTTCTCAAAATTATCAATGTTTTTTTAATGAATCACATCTGAATTATTAGCTTGAACTGTAGAGGTATTAATAATTCTCATATTAGAATAAAATTAAGACATATAAGCAGGCACTCACAAGCAAACATATTTTTATGTCTGCAAGAAATGAAATAGAATCATTGGAATGCATTTCTCAAAGAATCGATTTGGGATAGTAAGTTGCATGCTTGGATCACAGTCAACTTGCAAGGTTTATCCGGGGGGATTAGCTCTATATTGGGAAACGGGTATGGTGACAGAGTTGGGTCAATTTAGTGATCAAAATTGGATATGGTTCCATGGGTCCCTCAAATCTCAACCCTGTGAAGAATTCTGCTGTGTAAACGTTTATATGCCTCACAAACGACCACGAAGAAGAAAAGTTTGGCAAGACATCAGCTCACTGCTTGCGCAATTCTCAGACATACCAACATGCATCATCGGAGATTTTAATTGCATACTCTCAGTTCATGATCGAATTAATTGTCAGTACAGGGAGGCGGATTCAGAGGAATTACAGGAATTTATAGAGAAAGCAGGACTCTGGGATATTCACATTCAAAGACGATAGTATACTTGGTTTGGGCAGGGTGGAAAATGTAGTCGGTTGGATTGAGCTATTATCAATCTTGCATGGCGTAAATTAGGTGAATGGCTATTGGAGTCACTAGGAAAAACCTGCTCGCATCACTCGGCGACTCTTCTTAGTCATGGATTGGGGGTACAAACCATTCAAGGTTTTCAATGCTTGGTTGGACAGAGAAGGTTTTTCTAGCATTATTCTAGATCATTGGGATAAGATGACAGGTTCCACCTTGCATCTGCATGGAAAACTGAAGTCCTTGCGCGGGCCTATAAAAGAGTGGTATTGTGCAAATGAAAAACCTTCAGAAGCCATTGCTCGACTTGAAGCTCGTCGGAATGCCTTGTTAGGTAAATTAGAAAGAGAGGAAGAGTTGCATGAAATGGAGGATCAACTTTGCGAGCTATATAAAGAACATGAACATATTCTTCGTCAGAAAGCTAAACTTAATTTGGAACTGCATTGAGACAATAACACGAAATTTTTCAATAGAATGGTGCAATACAGAAGGAAGCAAAATCAAATAAGAGGAGTTTTACCTGAAGGGCAGTGGTATCACAAGTCAGATCAGATCAAGCAGTTGTTTTTTGAGCACTTTGAAGGCTTCTTCAACAGAATGCAGATTGAAATTAATTTTGATATTAAAGGACTAGTACGTAGACAGTTAAATGCAGGCGAGCTTAGTAATTTGGAGCGGGATTTCACTCTAGAGGAAGTATATGGGGCTATGATGTGTATGAATCCCAACAAATCTCTAGGTCCCGATGGTATTTCATTAGAATACCTGAAAATGATATGGACGAAAATTCATCAGGATGTTTTACAAATGGTGCAAGATTTTTGTCATTCTGGTAAGTTTTCTAATGGCCTCAATTCATCATTTATTTGTCTAATTCCTAAAGAAGAGCCAACAAGTTCAATACTGGACTATCGCCCAATAAGCTTAATCAATTGTGTTCTGAAGATTATGTTAAAGGTGTTGTCGCTACGTCTAGGTCAATATATTCCTTTCCTAGTCTTAGAAGTGCAGTCCGGATTTATAAGAAGCAGAAACATAACAAACTGCTTTCTCATCACTCAGGAGGTAGTTCATAGTCTGCAATCCAAAAGAGTTAATGGCTTCATCTTGAAATTGGATTTCGAAAAAGCGTTTGATTCGAATAATTGGAATTTTCTATTCAGGATTCTTGGATTTAGAGAGAAGTGGATCATGTAGATAAAATCTACTTTGGAAAGTACGCGTATATCGGTATTGGTCAATGGAGTCCAACTCGAGAATTCAGTATGTCTCGAGGTTTGAGACAGGGCGACCCCATTTCGCCTATGCTTTATAATCTGGCGGCGGATTGCCTTCACTTGTTATTAGAAAAAGCAATGGGGCTTGGCTTCTTTAAAGGTTTGATTTTGGGGAATAGTCCTCCTATTTCTCATGTGCAGTATGTCGACGATACAATCTTATTTTTTGAGAACTCAGCTTTGGATTGTCAGGGTGTGAAGTTAATATGTTGTTATTTCAAATATTATCTGGTGTAAAAATCAATTTTAACAAAAGTGTGCTCTATGCATATGATCCAAGGTCTGATTTGGTCGGCCAATGTGCTCAGATATTAGGATGTCAAAGTGGTACATGGCCTTTCACGTATGTCAGATATCAAGTAGGGGTTTCTCCAAAGCGACGGACTTTTTGGAGGCCAATACTTAAAAAATTAAAGACGCGATTAAGCACATGGAAGAGTCATATTCTAAATAAGGCTGGATGAACATCCTTGATCAAATTGATGCTAAATAATTTACCAGTGTACTAGTTCAGCGTGTTTAAAACATCCAAGGAGGTTACCAGTGCAATAGACAAGGCCAGGCGAGGTTTCTTTTGGAAAGAATTAGATGAGCAGGATCAACCCTGTAGGAAAATGCATGCATCGAGTTGGTTTCTTCTTTGTCAACCTAAACATACAAGTGGTCTATGGATTGATAATTTAGAATTTAAAAACGAGGCCTTGTTGGCAAAATAGTGGTGGAGGATCTGTCGAGAAAAGAATAGTCTGTGGAGGAATCTTTTGGTGGGTAAATATGGAGCTGATTGTTTTAACTCTTTAAGGATTGCATGGCAGAACAACATGAAAGTCAATGTATCTTCAGTAGTAAAGAGTGTAATCTTACTTTTTGAGGCTTGTTTTAATAGTTGTTGCTCTTCAATGAACATAAAGTGGGAGTTGGGCAATGGAGATACCATAGAATTATGGCTAGATAATTGGAATAGGCTGGGAATTTTAAAAGACCAGCTGAATCTAATTTTTAGTAGTACCATGCACAAAACCATAACCGTTTCACAACTGATGAACTTTCCTGCATGGGAGGATTTGATAAATCTGATGAAGCCTACAGTCAGTTGGATTTGTTCACACAAATAGTGAAAGAGGTGGTCTTGTTGGACCGCGAAGATCGAATCAGTTGGTTCATAAACAACAAATCCCTAACCTCATCAGCAGTTTATCATAAGATGACGGATATGTCATTCAACAATAATTCATGGTCAAACTTCTGACGTGTGAAGATTCCCCCTCGAGTTAAGATATTCATGTGGCAAGGAGAACACAACACGCTTCCTACTTATGATTTCCTTCAACGATGATCGATCCTACCGGTGAGCACATGTAAGTGGTGTAACCCAGAGGATGAATCACAGGTTCACTTGTTTTTTCAATGCTCATTAGCTAAAATGGGCTGGAGGTGTCTAGACAAATGGCTTGATGCTAGTAGAATGGATGAGGAATCTACGGTTTTTACGGCATGCTTTGAGAAACTCAGGCATCAGTACAAACACAAAAGTGGACATATATTTTTAGCTTCCATGTTATGGTCAATTTGGATAGCACGTAATGAATTAGTTTTTAAGGACATCAGAATCTCAGTTAAAGGTACGTAGCTTGTAATCAAATACAGAGCTTTTTTATGGGCTGGTGCAGCAAACCTAATCTCTAGAAATTTACTTAGTCTCTGGGCTATATCTCCAGCCCAATCAGTTCAAATTCATTCTCGGACGGACTTGAATTCTTGGCTTACAAATTGGTCTGCTCTTTATTAATTCATGAGCTATATAGATGGATCATTTGTTAAAAATTCTAGTGGTCAAGTAAAGTCAGGTGTGCGAGGCTTTCTAATTAATAATAGGAGACTTTGCAAGCTTGTTTTTTCAGGGCCTGTTGAGGCACAGTCTGGTTATGATGCAGAAGCTAAGGCATTAGTCCTCATGATGAGTCATTTACTTCATAATAGGATGGGTATTTGTCGTGCATAATTTTTACTGATTCAGCTATTTTGGTTAATAATTTTATGAAATATCGATGTGGGGTGTACTGGGATGCACATAGAAATAACTTTGTCCATAAAGGAACTCTTCTCCATCTTCCCAGGCACTTAAATAACCTAGCTGATTAAGTGTCTAAAGAAGGAGCAAAGAGAGGAAAAATGATGGCAGCTTGGTGTGAGCATTAAAGAAAACTTGCAAAGATGGTTAAGGGTGCCTGGACATCCAATCAGAATCAAGAGCTCAGTGTAATAATATATGTTGACTTACTTAGTTTAATTACAGCATCAAATCAAAGCCCTCAAGTCAACTATCTGGACTAATACATGTAGAACGGGATCAAACCATCATGAGATATCTGGTGCAACAATAGCTAACAAGGCAAGCATGGCATTTAATCTTGAAAGAAAGTGCAAATTTTATTGAGATTTGCAAGGCTTGGTATGATCGTTGTAGTATATAAAGGGTTGTTTCTCATCAGTTCTGCATATCAAACACTTTCAATATGGCATATCATTAGGTGCCTCCGAACCCTGGAACCTTGAAGATAAATGTTCATGGAGTTCACTCCGACCTCCCCTCGACAATTGGCAACACGTTTGGACTAGGAGTAGTCTATCGCAACTCTGCGTACATGATGAGGCATGTCATTGTTGGGACGATTCCGTCATTGTCTAAGTTAGGGACAGAACTCTGGGCTATATATGCTCTACTGCGTCGTGCCATGGTTAAGGGGTATGACTTTGTCATCGTAGAGACGAACAATCTGGAGGCATACAGAGTCGTTTGGAACTTCAATGTGGCTGGAGTTCCTCCTCATGTCATTGACTTGATGTCTCAAATCTCCATCCTACTGAAAAATCATCGTTGGGTTTGTGTCCTTGCATATAACTTTCCCGCATGAAATCATGTCGCCAGGTTCGTGGAGAGGATGGGCAAGGAGGTCTGTGATCTCCTATACACACTCAATCGTATGATTGGCCCTCTATAGGAACTTATCAAATGAGACATGGGCATGGGAGTAGACCACACTGATTATATGGATGTTGTGATTCCGGATGAGGCACGGGATCCAGTTAACTTCAATGTAGTTGTGGGCATTGCGGGGTCAGATTAATGTCATCTCTTTGGGACAGGCAGCACTGCAAGGCAATGTGGGGAATGTAGATCATGGCATGCAGAACGGTGTGTAGAATGAAATGCAAAACGAGGTTCAAGTCGAGAATGCAGGGATGAATGGAGGAGTGTAGCAACATATGCCAGCTAATCAAGCTGTTTTTGATGAACCTGTTGGAGAGCATGAGGAAGAGATACAACCAGGCTTGGCCGTGAATGGATTTCAATTTGAAGGTGATCATCTGATCGAGGATATAGACTAGAAAGTTGCATGTGGAAGCTAGCAGTATTAGGTCCTTCTACAATCGTAGTTATATGTTTCCGGTTGTAGTTAAATAATTTAAAAGTAGTCTCTCTCAGTCTTGTGTCTTGATATGCAGTCATGTTTAGCTCTATGAAGTTAGTGTTTTAGCTGCAATGTAATATTCTCACCTCTCTCTTGTTGGAGATTGGTTGATAATAAAAGTCTGGCTTTTCAAAAAAAAAAGCTTGGTTAAGGAGATAGAGTAGTGTTTTTAAGAAAGTGGTGGAAGATTATGGTAAGATTCAATTTAAGGGAGGTGTGATTAAGTGGAAGAAGGAATTTTTGGGTTCTAATCACTACATTTAAGGTAAGTCTCTATGTTTATGATCATATTATTCTAAAAAATTTCTTATTATGTATTTATGGCTATGATATTAAGGTGTTTTAAATGCTCATAGATTCTAAGATATAGATAAAGTAAGATTCCCTTTAGCACCAAGAATTACCGTGGGTAAATATTGAAGATTTGATTTCCTGATTCTTATTTCTGTTGTATTCAATATTGAATATCATGCTCTGACGACTATGCTGCTACACTAGGGGGACGCCCTGGTGCTAACATCCAGGGGCTACTATCCCCTACAAATGAAGCAAAAGTGGGTACTAGTGTGATAAAACCCGAAGCAGGGGTCGACCTCATCGATAGCGGAGTGAACGTGACCGCGGGTGTGCCGAACATGTATGGAGGGCTCCCAAGCGACGGGACTTGGGTGACTGGAGGAGGTGTGGGGTGGTGGCCTGTGAAGAACGACACGTTAGGACGATATACACATTAGTTTGGCAACTGATCCAACCGGGCCCCTGTAAAAGCATGGGAACTACCTCCGCATTCCTGTGACATCCCAGCAAAGTCGTAGGAGGATTGCGCATAGTGGTACTCCTCTGACGGATCCTCGTCATCCTGTAAGCTAACCAAAAAACCGCCTGAACCACCCTCAGAAGTACCCGCTGCATATGTAGGGGGCTGAACCCATGGAGGCCATGCACCCCCCTCAGAAGTACCCGCTGCATAAGTAGAGGGCTAAACCAATGGACACCATCTACCCCCCTCAGAAGTACCCGCTCCCTTCAGTCACCTGAAAAATACTCGCTACATATGTAGAGGGCTGAACCCGTGGAGGCCATGCACCCCCCTCAAAAGTACTCGCTGCATATGTAGATGACTAAACCAATGGAGACCATCCACCCCCCTCAGAAGTGGCCGCTCCCTCAGTCCCCTGAAAAGTAACCGCTACATATGTAGAGGGTTGAACCCATGGAGGCCATGCACCCCACTCAGAAGTACCCACTGCATAAGTAGAGGGCTAAACCAATGGAGACCATCCACCCCCCCTCAGAAGTAGCCGCTCCCTCAGTCCCCTGAAAAGTACCCTCTACATATGTAGAGGGCTGAACACATGGAGACCATGCACCCCCCTCAGAAGTACCCGCTGCCAATGGAGACCATCCACCCCCCTCAGAAGTAGCCGCTCTCTCAGTCCCCTGAAAAGTACCCGCTACATATGTAGAGGGCTGAACCCATAAAGACCATGCACCCCCCTCAGAAGTACCTGCTCCCTCAGTAGCTGTAGAATGTGAGGTGCCTGCTAGGTGTGACCAACCTCCTCTATCCAAGCACGAGTTTTTGTTGCAGTACATATAACATTACAAAACACGAGATTCTGCTGCAGCGCATATGGAGCTCATATAATATTACAAAACACGAGATTCTGCTCCAGTACTATTCTTGCTCATATAATATCATTATAAAACACAAGATTTCCGATGCAGTACATATCTAACTCATATAATATTATGAAACAAGAGATTCCGCTGCAGTACATAAAATAATAATAAATAAAATCAAAATATACACACTCCAGCTCCTCGTATGTTGGAGTTCTGTTGCCGTATATGTAGATAATACTGTAATAAAATCATAATAGATATATTCAATTTATTCATATATCACGATTATGCAACAATATACAAATTAATTTGTATGTATATATCATTTTATCACACGAGATATATAAATCAAAGATCAAATATATTTTTTTTGTTAGAATGATCAAATATGGTTAGTTTCATTAAAATTAAGAATGTGCATTAATTGAATACATGTATATTTAAATATGTACTGATTTAAAACACATTTAGGTTACATTCATTTAATGACTACTAATGTGGTTCTAAGGTTCTAAATTTAAGCAGTTCTACGTGGTACCTGACCCATATATATACATATATATATATATATAGGGTCGAGTTCCAGAGAGACTCTTCGTATTGAGAGATCCAAGAGACTCCATCTAGACCATCCATTAGTAGTATTTTTATACAATCTTGAATACACATCTGACAATGGCAATACAGTAATTATTCCTATTAATGGAGGAAAATTTTATATTCTCAAATCTCTATAATCTGTTTATTTATGGAAGATATTAATATGTCTTTTATGTAGAGATTTAATGATCTTTTCAGATTCGGAAATGATATATTATGCATTTATGTAGAGATTGAATAATCTTTTTATATTTGGAAATGAGATATTGTGCTCTTATTTTTTAGATTGAATTATATTTTCAGATTTGGAAAAAATATATTTACGCAATACTTCGATCAGTTTATGCACCAAACATGATAATGATAAAATTATGTTGATCTCTTATTAAATCATTAAAAATTAGTAGAACACTTACTAGAATAATATTAAAACCATGGCACATTGAAATATTTGTTAGGTCATTTAAAATGTACATTATAACACTTAATAGAATAATATTTTTTAGAGAACTCACCTCAATTTTTTTGTTGAACTATTAATTACATATTTTTGCGGAATTTTTTGTATTCTCATATTTTAACCAAATCTATTTTAGTAAATATCGTAATATGTAATAGAGCACTTTTATAAACACTTAGTAGAACATTTAGTTGACTAAAAAATTATAGTAAATTTTTGTAGAACAGTTGTTAAAACAAAAATAAATATATTAAATTTTAATAAAACACCTTGCGAATCTCTGTAACAAAATATGTTAGCGATCTTAATAAATTTTATTATATGATCTTTTTAATTCGAATTGAGATTCTTTAAAAAAATTATATACAATAAATTATATTTGACACTTGGTAAAGAAAAGAGTAAACTAAATTCACTAAAAAAACTTAGCAGAACATTTAGTATATAAAAATTTCTCATTAAAATTTTTATTAGGTGTTTCGTTAGCCAGTCATATATATATATATTATGATTTTATTATATGTTATTTTTAAATAAAGTAAAATATATTCGATATAATTTATTTAAGTCATGTATTTATTAAGATTTCTTCTAATTGATGCATTAAGTGTTTCAGATAATGATAACTAAAAAATAAATAATTTAAACTAATAAACACCTAAGAGAATATCAAAATTATATTAAGATTCTTCTAATTGATACATTAAGTGTTTCATACAATAATAATTTTATTTAATTTTTAAAAGCGAATAATAATAATAAATTTATTTGATGTAATTTATTTAAGTCATATATTTATTAAGATTCTTCTAATTGATGCATTAGTGTAAAATCTAAATCAAAAAATTTAGTATAAATTTTATTGTAATCTTAAGTGTTTTTTGCTAATAAACACTTAAGAGAATCTTAATAAAAAATTCGCTACTACATAGTTGGCAAAACATGATCATTAAATATGTTGGACCATGTTTAATAGAATTTATTTATGATGAGATTAAACATATGAGAACACTTAAAAATGATTGATATATAATATTAAGATTCTGACGAGTAATTTAATAAATATATTCTATTACTGAGTCTCATAAGTTCTTAAAAATGTTTGATATAGAGTTTGTAAACATCCAAAAAAAATTGTGAATTTTACATCAAAATATTTAGTATAAATTTATTGGAATCTTATTTTAGTTTAATAAAAAAAATATTTTTATAATATTTGGTGAAATTATATTTTAAAATTATCCGATAAACACATATTATATATGAAGAATTATAATGAATATTTTGAATTAAAATATATCAGAATTGTATTTATGGTGTCTAAGGAACACCTTAAAGAATCTTGTGAAAAATAAGATTCACGATATTAAAGAATCCGATATGTACATTTTAATAATATCACGATCATTTTATGGAATCTTGTAAGAATTATCCGATATGTACATTTTAATAATACCACGATCATCTTAAAGAATCTTTATCATTATCTTTACTTTGATCTTTAAAATAATTTTTAATACGATCTTTAAAATAATCTTTATTACGATCTTTATAAAGATTCTCTTAAGTAATCTTTTTAAATGATTTTGTAAGATTTCATAAAATATTTACTAGAATCTGTTAATTTTTGTAAAAATATCCATAACATATTCCAACGAATCTGTGATAAATTGCATAATGTAATTTATAGTAATATATTAATTGTAAATTTTTTAATATATGTTAATAATGCACCCAAATCTTCATACAATCTATTTAAAAAAGGTATGATTAATGAAATATGTATCATTAATGGTAGTTATTCTAAGATCTTTACATACATGGAAACAATTTAAATAATATATTATACAGAACTGTAACT